>NC_030812.1:76928804-77553804 GCF_001704415.2 Capra hircus
GCTACTTTTCTACACTACTTTTCAAACAGAATGCAACAATAGCTGTTTTATTGTGAGGAGATAAGAACTGAGAGTTCTAGGAATAAAAATGGAAATGTTTTATGTACTGCTGAGATAGCACATCATGAGGCTAGAAAAATATGAAACAGTTGCTTTCCCCTTCATTCCTGCACCAAGAATCCATGATTTTTACTAACTTTATTCTGAATAAAATATTGTAACTATTTTAATTAATGGATTTCTTAAGTTAGTGCCTTTTATTTTCCTTTCATAAATTTTTATACATCACTGGTGTAGAAAGTTAAGTTTGAAATAATGCTTTTTTAAAATAACTTTCAAAGGTACATGCTAGCAGTATTAAGTCAGAAGTATCTCCAGGAAATCCCCTTTATATAATGAAGCTGTGAAAATAGTTAATGTTTATTGGGCCATGAACTTTGATGATTTATAAATATTATCTTGAATCCCCACAATAACTTGAATGTATTACTGTCATCACTTCATAGGCGAGAAGGCTGAGGTTTGGTGAGTTGCTGCCCAGAGTCACAGAGACAATAAAGGCCAAAGCTGGAGTTGCATCCTGGTGGCCCTCTTCCGCTGTGCCCTGCTGCCCCTTGAAGTCCTCCAGACCAGCTGTCCTCAGCTGCTGGGTGGTGACATATTTCCAGGCCTAGTGGCTGTGGATTGGGTCACAATTAATTATTAATAATAGTTGAGGACTTTCTGGTGGTCCATTGATTAAGAATCTGCCTGCCAATGCAGGGAATACAGATTCGATCCCTAGTCCAGGAAGATTTCATGTGCCATGGATCAACTAAGCCCGTGAGCCGCCAACTACTGAGCACGTAGTCTAGAGCCAGAGCTTCACAACAAGAGAAGCCGCTGTAGGGAGATGCTCTCACACGCAACAGAGTCACCCCTGCTTGCTGCAACTAGAGAAAGCCTACGGACAGCAATGAAGACCCAGCGTAGCCAAAAATTAATTAATAAAAAGTAGGTGAAATGCTGAGGTTTTAAGTGGTATTTTTAAATAAGTGGAATTAATTCAATATCTGCCCTTTAATGATGTCATTCTCACTTCCATTCCTATGTGCTTTTATTAAGTGGTGGAAGAGAAAGTTGGCGTTACATGCACTATACCAGCAATTGTGAATAGCCCTACACAGGATGGGAAATCTATCTTGTTAATGCTACCACCAGGCTGGTTATTCATGAGCTGTGAATAGTTTCCACATATTTCTATTCTATTAGGAATACCGTTGCAAAAGTAGTCTGTTTGCTTCCCTTCCCCATAGATTTTTTTTTTTAATTATTCATAGTTCAAGGACACTTAAGGGAGTATGTTTTTGAATTCTTCATGCTGATCTAGGTTGTTTCTTGATACTTTTCTCAATTATGAAATGTGACAGTGTTTTGCCAAAGAGCTTTCTAAACTATAGGATAAAAATATGAGGTATAATTATAATTTTAGAGTTGTAGAAGTTTTTAAGTTCAACCCTGCTGTGGACTAGTAGGCTGAACCCTTAGATACAGCTTGTAGACCTCTAGGTTTTAAATATGAAACCCAGTTTAGAGATGTTTTAAGTTTTTTTTTTTTTTTTTCCTTTATCCCAGAGGCCTTGTGATGTAAATCCATCTGTCTTGCGTAATTTTCTGGTGCTCTGGCCGAAAGAATCCAGGTTTCTGCTATGAAGATCTTGTTTTCTTGTCCTCTTTGTCTCCCTCTTTTCTAGTACAAGATACTCCTACTGTCATTTATTTAACATAGGAAAGTATTCTATAGTTTGAAGAAATATCATGTAGAACTGGTGTCTAAATTAAGTTTCAGATAGTCATCATGGCACAAGTTTGCTCACAGGCTAGGTTTTTGTATTTTTTTCCCCCAGTCCCTTCTTCAGAGATCACCCTTATTTTCACTTTAGTTCTCATGAACCTGCTCTTTTGGTTCTTTTTTCTGTAATAATGGGGAGAAGATTTTTTTTTTGGCAAAATTTTTTATTGTCATTAAAATCTCATAGTGAAGAAATTCTAAGGTCTTACTGAATCCTCCAGTTACCTTTACCCTTAGCAGAACAAGGAGGAGTTTTTATTATTATTATTTTCTTTTTGGCTGCACTTTGTGGCTTGTGGGATCTTTATTCCCTGACCAGGGATGGAACTCCAGCCCAGCAGTGAGAGCACCAGGTCCTAACCACTGGACTGCCAGGGAATTCCCAGGAGGAATTCTTATTTCCCACAGCTATTCAGGTTTCATACTTTCTGTTTCTAGTATCCTTTCCATTTCCCTCCTTTTTCTTCCCTCATAGTCCTTTGGGAAAACAGGGACAGTCTGCTAGACCAACAATATTCTTTCTATATATTAAAATTTTATATATTTTTTCTCCCAGGACTAAAATAACAGAGATTGTTTCCCTATAGGCAGATGAAACATGATTGTTTCATAATCATCCCGTAATCTCATACAATTCCCAGACATGGAAGTCCTCCCTGTCATAAGACTCAACACCAGCATATCAACTGGAATTCCATGAGAATAAGGTATTGACTTTAATAAGAGTAGTTTGGGCAGTAGGAATTTAGGACTGTAGTTGAGTTTGATCCCTGGGTTGGGAAGATCCCCTGGAGAAGGAAATGGCAACCCACTCCAGGAGTCTTGCCTGGGAAACCCCGTGGACAGGGCAGCGGGTGATAGTCCGTGACGTTGCAAAAGAGTCGTGTCGACTGAGTGACTGAAAACAACAACACGTTTGAAGTTTCTGGGTGATGCACTTCTAGCACCACGTTTTGTTTTACTTTCTTGGTTAATTTTCTTCGCTTTAAGTTTAACCCTAACTTTTAAGGAAATTTAAATGGCTGGGGTAACAAGATAATAAATTGTTGAAAAATATTTCCCCATCTATGTCAAGTATGTTCTTTTTCTTAAGAAATAAACTTTTGTCCAGATTTTAAAATATTCTGGCTCAGCTCCACGGAAGTGAGCTTTGGTACTTGACTGTTCGCTTTGTGCCATTGTTCATTAGAACAATGACTGTGATTTCACAGTTTATTAAAACAAAAGCATTGGTACCACTGAGGTGATTTGATTATGCCAAAATTGGTTATTTTGTTTAGTTGTTCTCACTCCTGTCTGGCAGTGCTTATTTTTCCATTGGCAGCCCTGTTGTAATTCTATTTTAAATAAATACCTGAAAGCTGTGTGGGCTCGAATATGAAATCTTGCATATTCCTCACAGTGAAGGGTTGAGAGGCCTCATTTACTGTGAAGCACTAGTAAGCCGTCTTGTCCCTGGTGGAAGGAGCCACTGGGGAGAGAGGTAAAGTATGTGTGTATAGAGGGTGGAAGGTGATGGAAAACAAAAAGTTAAAATCGTACTTATTATTCCAAAATCTTCTTTTCCTGATCTTGCTGACCTGGTACTGTTACCCTGTCTTCTGTGTGGAACACAGTTTTGTGGTTAGAGTGTGATGAATGGTACAGAGATATCCAGACAGATGCCCTAGATCCTGGAGTCCCCACAGTGATTGTGTGAGAGAAGTCATTACAGAGTCTCCTGTACAAATGTCACACCTGCTGAAAGTCTGACAGAATCGTATTCACTCTTCCTGGAATGAAATCTCCTGTAACAGAAATAAAAATGTGGCCATAAGGTCAAGAAGTAGACATATTTTGTTGAACCATTAGGGAGTAGAAGCCTTGCTGTGAAATGTCTGTTGACATGTATGCATATTTAGTATTTATTTCTGTGCCCCTGTGAACCAACCTTGTTGAATAGATCAGGTGACAGCTTTTATCTGAAAGTCAGTCTTTGAGGGGCAGCTGAAGCGTGGGTGTGTGAGTGTGAGGGATTGGTGTGTTTTTCAATGTCGGGGAAAGAAGTAACTTCTTAAATTCCTTGCTCTTAGAAATAAGGAATACTTTCATAAAATTCAGATTTGCTCTGGGACTTACAGGAAATGGTTGTATTATTTTAGTGTGTGTGACTGAATAGTTTTTTAATGTCTTCTGGGATAATGAGATGTAGGCTCCTCTCAAGTGTGGGAACTGTTTTGCACCCTGTTCCCGTTTGCTGACCTCTGCCTTTTGACCCTGCTGCTTTGTGATGAGATTATGGGCCTTTGAGCTTTTCACCAGTCCACCCAGACTTATGTTTCGTTATACAGAAACATAAAAGCTTTAAAGCTTCCTTAAAAGGTGTTTTTAGAATTGAGGCGAACATTCAGATTTAATTGTGGGCATGAGCTTTTGTAAATATTTTTTCCTTGAAATGTTTGTTTTTTTCTGTCCGAAGTATTACATGTTTTCTAATAGGAACTTTAAAGTTTTGTGGATATGTATATGACTAAATATGGTTTTTTTTCCCCCTTAGGAGTAAAGTGTCACAAAGTAACAGTGTGTATTTAGGGAGAGACTTAAAATTCAAGTTTTCTAGCTTAAGGGAACCAAGGGAGACCCAACTGTTTGCTCTCCGTTGTTGTCTTTTTAGGCACGAGAAGTTAAAAATCTGTATTCAGAGAGTGTTATACAAGAGCAACAAATCAAATATTTCCAGAGAGAATCAATGCTTTTTCACCTGCTTATCTTACAGTAAATACTTTTTAGACACCTTGCCAGATGCCCAAAATAGAGAAGGAAGAAAATCAGGAACAGACAAAAAGAGATAAACTCATTTAGTTTTGCTACTTGTTTGTAGTTAATGTGATAGTTTTCCTTTTGTTTTTGGAAAGAGGGTAAATTTAGTATCAAAAATAAAGGTTTGTTAATTGTCTGTGTATTTTATTATTATTTTATATACTGTCTTCAAGATTATCCAGAAAACTGTGCATTTGCTCTGTTTCAAACATTGTTGTAAGGCTTTCTGAAGAATGTCTGTTTACACGCTGTCCGAAAGATTTATAATAATGAAGCTTTTGGATTTTTGTTTACATGGCACTTTCCTGCTACTGAATATCCTACCAGAAGTGAGGATAAGCAAAACAATTGACTTGAGATAATGAAAGAGAAAAGTGCTTTTAAAAAAAAAAATGTGGCTTTTAAATTATAAAAATAATGTATGTTCAATTTAAAAACTGAAGTAGGTAGAGGATTGTATTAAAGAGAGCAAGCATTTATTATCCCAGAGGGGTGGAATTTAAAATAAGAATAGTTCTGATTTCGGATCACTAGGTAGAAGCCACAGTGATCGTTTTACTAAGGTGTTGTGGTTAAATGAACTGAGAAACACAGTAGGATTTTCTTTTGTCCAAGTCATTGCCATTGATTTAGTAAAGACAGTTGTGATGACCTCTGTGAACTGTTAGTTGAAGGAGTGAATGAATAAACAATGTGGAGTTGTCTACCTCAGGTGTTTACTTTGAAGGATAAAAATTAAATGCTTAGTACTTACAACAGAATTTTTTAAAAACCAAAATCCTCTATAAGGTCAGTAATTACAATGAAATAGGAAAAGAAATAGTGGCTTTGAATCTTAAGAGTTTGACATTAATATATATGTTTTCATTATGGAAAAAGAGAAAAGCATTGGTGACAAAGTAGGAAGAGGAAGGAGAAACTGGTAAGCAAAAGAGGCAGCTCGGTGACAAATGAGATAAACTCTCGATCTCCATCTTACTGGGAATCCAGTTTGTTTATAGTCACACAGCGGAATGGAAATATGTTTAGATGGCATAAGAAACCTCTGGTGGAAAAGCTGCTTGTCTCCCCTCAGGTTGCTGAGCCAACACTTGCCCCTCACAGCTCCTGGCCTGCCTCCCACGTAGAGACTGTGTAAACGTTTCAGGAGCAGCGCTGACAGTGGCTGCAGAGGATGCAGAGAGGGCTTGCTGTTTCCTTTTTCATGTAGTAGAATAAGGAGAGCAGGGACAGTCTTTTGATTGTCTCGCAGTGTTTTGGCTGTTAGTTCTTTTAGATCCTTTCTGTTAATTACTTTCCTCCTAAAAGATACTTAGTCAAATGTTTAAAGTCATATGTTTAACTAACCAACTAGAGACCTTAACATACCAAAGAGGGGATGTTTGTCATCCTAACTGAAAAAAACTTTACAAGAACAGATGTGCTTCTCTCATTTTCTTTAAACCTGTGTGTTTCCTGCCATGAAGGTGAGTTTTGTCAGTAATGACTATGCATTCTAAAAATTGTATGAGTAAATGAGGTAAAACTCTTCCTCCAAAAGAAATTTTTTTCAGGGGAGAGAGAGACAGATAAGGAGGGCGGGAGGGGGAGAGGGAGAGAGGACTTTAGTTCTTACCTGGAGAGGTATTATTTACATTTTTGTTTTGGTTTAGTTATTTTAATTTTTTTAGGATGGGCTGAATTTAGGTAAATTTTAGTTGTTCTAAGATCTATGTCTAGCAGTGATTCTTGAAAATTTTTTCTGAGAATATTAACACATTCACAAAAGAAAGTAGAGAGGCAAACCATGGGGAAGAGAGGGTTTATTTATGCCCAGATCTCTGCCCCCACTTCTTTTTTCTATAACTGGATATGTACCTTACACACTTAGAGATAATATAGACTAGCTGCCTTTAAGCATTTCACGCGATGGAGATGAGTCTAGCTTTTAGAAGTTTTTTTCTGTCAGTTAGAATACTTGTGACTATAGGTCAAAGAGGACCTAAGGAATGAAGGGATTTGGCTGGTTCACACGGCAGTTTTCTTCGGGTGGAGGTGATCAGGTATAGTTCAAACAAAGCGCTTGCCCTAGTTCACTGCAGTTCTGTATGCCCCTTCTTTCCCCAGTGTTGACTTCCTCTTCAGTTTGGCTTCCTTCATGGTATTAAAATGGCTTTACATTTGCACTTTACGTCTTCCCTAGAGGAGATTTAACTTTTCCTCCTCCATTCCCCACTCATGTCTGAAATAAGAATCTGGGTCTTTGCTATGACTGGTCCACTTTAGGTCACACTGCCCAGAGGGCATCCTTGAACCATTAGTGTGGCCAAGGAAAATGGGGTTAAGCTTACTGTTTAGAGACCAGTTTGGGATGAAAGTACAGGACTTCTTCACAATGGAAGAGCGGAAGATTGGCTGCTGGAGTGCAGCCTCTTTGAATGCTAGACTTTGAAGGCAGAACGTGCTTCTGGGCTGAGTTCTAGGAATATCACTCTGGATGAGGGGTTAGAATAGAATTAAACTGGGGAGAAACTAGAAAAGGGGAACCAATTCGATTGTTTTACAAAACAAACTAGAGAGGAAGGGCCTGAATTAGGGTAGTGGCGATGGGAATAAAGAAGCAAGGATGGATGTAGGAAATAGAATAGATATAGGAAGAATTGAACTTGACTTATATACACTTAAAGAATTGAGCTTTAATGTATGTAAGGTTAAAGGGGAGGTGAGATGCACGTGACTAGACTTTGCACCCAGGCAACAGGGCTATAAGAGTGTCATTCATAGCAGGAACACAGGAGGAAATAAGTTTGAGAGGACGGAGGTGAGTTTAGTTTTGAATTTGTGGTAGTGATGGTGCTGGTATGATGTTATTTTTCTTTACATTGGGGTGGACCAAAACCACATTCTCCACATCTTATTATAATAGTAGTGATTAACTGTTAAAGGATGTGTGTGTGTGTGTGTGTGTGTGTGTGTGTGTGTGTGTGTGTGCGCGCGCGCGCGCGCGCAAGTATTGGAACTAGAACTTGAATTCAGGGCTTCAGACCCAGAATTCCACAGTCTTTATATTATGTCACACTTACACTGTTTATAGACATAGCTCATGCATTCTTTCTCCTCCTTTTCTCTCCCTCCTCCCTCCTTTCTTTTCTTCCTTGGAGCCAAGAATATATGTGTGTTCATTTAAATCTCTGTTTTTAAACATGAAGTATAAAAATACCATAGGGACTTCCCAGGTGCTCCAGTGGTTAAGACTCCGAGCTTTCATTGCAGGGGGTGGGGACTGGATCCTTGGTCAGGAAACTAAGATCCCACATGCTGTGCGGTGCAGCCAAAACAAAGTGAAACTATTATTAAGGACAATATGGAAACTGCCCAGGACACAAGTAGAGAGATGTATTTTTTGAGTTAGGATAATTCATTGGGCATTAATTAGTAAATAATTTACCTTTCTCCCCAGTGCTTCAGTTTGTAGTTAAATGCATAGTGTTTGTGGCAGGCTTTAGTAGAGCATTTAGAATGCATCTGTATTCTTCAGCTGTGAGGCAGTGAGCCATATGCTGCATAAACTCTCTGGAGTTTGTACAGCAAACAACTCCCTCACCAGTTTGTAAGTACTTGTACAGGGTTCTAGGCATTCCCACCTAGAACATTAAGGCCCTCTGTTACTGGTGTAGAACTCTGCCTACCAGTTGGCTGAAACTGCATATATAGTGCATACTGTAGACGCTGGTAAGATACAATTGCTCAATAAACATTAGCTGCTACCCTTGTTAACATATAGATTGGATTAAACCCCAGACACTGGTGAGGTTTAAGGTGTTTCTGGAACTCTCCTTTAGACATTAAAAGATAGTCCCTAGGGCTGTGTCCTTTTTTTTTTAAATGACAGCTAATTTTATCCGTTATTTTTGTTCTAAAATGTTTATTCATTGATTGATTTGGCTGCCTCGGGTTCCTGTCGCGTATGTAGGATCTTTCAGTGTGCTGTGCAGACTTTCTAGTTGCTGTGTGTGTGTTCAGTAGTAGTGGCGTGTGGGCTCCCTAGTTGTGGCACACAGGGCTTGGTTGCTCGATGGCCTGTGGGATCTTAGTCCCCTGATAAGGGATCAAACCCTTATCCTCTGCATTGCAAGGTGGATTCTTCACCACTGGACCGCCAGGGAAGTCCATATTCATTATTTTTGAAATAGATAATATACTCATTTGGTATCATTTTTAGAAGATACAAAAAGATTACGTTAAACAATGTGTCCCCTTTTCCCAGCTGTCTAGTTCCTTTCCTCAGATGCAACCTTAGTTATCACTTTCTTGTGTATCCTTCTAGAGACATACTATGTTCCATGGCATGTTTCTTATCAATTTCAGAGTGTACTCTTAACCTCTGAACTTTGATATATTTCTCTTACCCATGTTAATTGCTCTTTTACCCCACTTTAATTATTAACATTAATGATAAAGATATTGCCCAAGTTATATTTTTTATTGCTTATAGCAGGTCAGGTACTAACCCTAGCTTGCTGTTGGTAGTCATGTTCAGAGATTTTAAGTACTGTGCCTAAATTTGCATTGCTTCTGGTAGAAAAAGAACCAGAAAGGGTCTTCTGGGTCCAAATTCAGGCCCCTTTTCCTACAGAAGAACTTAACAGTTTTCATGACTAAAAGAGCCCACCCCTTTAATCTGATGGAAAGCAGGGCACTTACATTATACTTAAAGAGAATCATAATAAACTTATTAAACTTAAATCACATTTTAAATGAACACAGGACCAACCTTGGGCTGTTGTACACATGGAATTGCAGATTTTATTGGTTGACTGTCTGTTTTAGGGATAGATTATCTACACATACAGACATACATTTTGTGTGTGTGTGTGCTTTGCTTTATTACTTTTCAACTTATGGACTTTTTTTTTAATCCTGTGTCCAGCAAATCTGTTGATGCCATCTTTCCAATAGCAGCTGCTCACTTTCTGTCCCTTTGTCACATTTGGTAAGTGAAATATTTCAGACATTTTCATTATTACTGTAACATTTGTTATGGTAATCTGTGATAAGTGTCTTTGATATTACTATTGTAATTGCACTACTAACCAAGCCCATATAAGATAGAACTTAATCAGTATGTGTGTGTATTCTGACTGCTGTATAAATCCACTCTTCCCCTGTGTCTCTCCCTCTCCTCAGGCCTCCCTGTTTCCTGAGACACAGCAATATGGAAATTAGGCCAGTTAATAACCCTACAGTGGCCTCTAATGTTCAAGTGAGGCCACTTGAACATTAATGTTCAAGTGATGAGTTGTATGTCTCTTGCTTTAAATCAAACCTAGAAATGATTAAGCTTAGTGAGAAAGGCAAGAGCCGAGGCAAACAGAAAGCCAGGTCCTTGTGCCTAACAGTTAGCCAAGTTGTGAATGCAAAGGAAAACTTCCTGAAGGAAATCAAAGTTCTCCTCTAGTGAATGCATGAGAGCGAAACACCTTAATTGCTGATGTGTAGAAAGTTGTAGTGATCTGGATAGGAAAACAGGCTGCAACATTCCCTTAAGCCAAAGCCTAATTTGGAGCAAGGACTTAACTCTCTTAAATTCTCTGAAGGCTGAGAGAGGTGAGGAAGCTGCTGAAGAAAAGTTAGAAACTAGCAAAGGTTGGTTCATAAGGTTTAAGGAAAGAAGCCATCTCCCTAACATAAAAGTGCGAGGCGAGGAAGCAAGGGTAATGTAGAAACTGAAGCTATTTATCCAGAAGATATCGCTCAGATAATTAATGAAAGTGGTTACACTAAACAACAGATTTTCAGTGTAAATAAAGCAGCTTTCTATTTGAAGAAGATACCATGTAGGACTTTCATAGCTAGAGAGAAGTCAGTGCCTGGCTTCAAAGCTTCAAAGAATGGGCTGACTCTTTCGTTAGGGGCTGATGTAGCTGTTGACTTGAAGTTGAAGGCACTACTCATTTACCATTCTGAAAATCCTAGGACCCTTAAGAATTCTGCTAAATCTACTCTGCCTGTGCTCTGTAAATGGAACAACAAAGACAACATCTGTTTACAACATGGTTTACTGATTATCTTTAGTCCACTGTTGAGACCTGATGAGAAAAAAAGACTCCTTTCAAAATATTGCCCCTCACTTGACAATGCATCTGGTCACCCAAGAACTGTGATGAAGATGGACAATGAGATTCATGTTGTTTCCATATCTGCTAACACAACATTCATTCTACAACTTATGGATCGTACATTTCATAAGACTATAGCTGCCAAAAACAGTGTTTCTTCTGATGGAACTGGGTAAAGTCAATTAAAAACCTTCTGGAAGGGATTCACAATTCTAGATGCCATTAAGGCCTTTTTTGATTTATGGAAAGAAGTAAAAAATACCAACATTTATAGGAGTTTGAAAGAAGTAAATTCTAGCTCTCATGGATGATTTGATGTGGAAATAGCAAGAGAACTAGAATTAGAAGTGGAGCCTGAAGATATAATAGGGTTTCTGCAATTTCATGATAAAACTTGGACAGATGAGCAATTGTTTCTTATGAATAAACAAAGTGGTTTCTGGAAATGGAATCTACTCTTGGTGAAGATGCTGTGAAGATTGTTGAAATGACATATTACATAAACTGAGTTGATAAAGCAGCATTAGGGTTTGAGAGAATTAACTCCAATTTTAAAGTATTCTCACTGTGGGTTAAATGCTATCAAACAGCACTGCATACTACAGAGAAATCATTCATGAAAGGATGGGGCAAACTTTGCTGTTGTATTATTTTAAGGAGTTGCCGCAGAAAATCTATGGTGGTCCAGTAGTTAAGATTCTAAGCTTTCACCGCTGAAGGTGTGGGTTTGATCCCTGGTAGGGGAACTAAGATCCCACAAGTCACGCAGTGCAGCCAAAAACTGAAACAAATTGCCACAGCCACCCCAGCCTTTAACCATCCACCACCTGATCAGTCAGCAGCTATCAACCTTGGGACGAGAACCTCCACAGAGAAAAACATTGCAACTCACTGAAGACTCAGATGATGGATAGCACTTTCAGCAATAAAGAATTTTAAAATTATGGTATGTACATTTTTTTTTTTTTAGGCATAGTGCTGTTGCACACTTAGACTACAGGATAGTGTAGCTGTAACTTTTATATATGCTGGAGAACCAAAAAATTCATGTGACTCACTTTATTGCAATATTAGCTTCAGTGCTGATTGTCTGGAACCAAACCTACAGTATCTCTGAGGTATGCCTCTGACTGATCAAAGACACCCACATACATAAGACATATGTATGTAGGTCAAAAGGGCTCAAAACATAAATGTAAAAGGACTCAATAGATATAATCTTTTCTTTTTTTTTCCCTTCATATTAAGTATCTTCACGGCTTCCCCAGTAACTCAGCTGATAAAGAATCCGCCAGCGGTACAGGAAACCCCAGTTCAATTCCTGGTCAGGAAGATCCCCAGGAGAAGAGAACAGCTACCCACTCCAGTATTCTTGCCTGGAGAATTCCATGGACAGAGGAACCTAGCAGGCTACAGGCTTAGTCAAAAGGGCTATATGTCGGTCAAAAGGGATTAATGACATAAATGTAAAAGGACTCAATAGATAATCTTTCTTTTTTTCCTTTATTTTAAGCGTCTTCATATTTATTTATTTATTTATTGTTTATAGTGAAAGCTCAGTAGTTGCAGTAACATAGTTTTAGACAAGTATATTGTTTCAGATTCCATTTCAAATTACAGAGAAATGCCTGGAATCTCATTAACTGTGCTTTAACACATTTAACACAAATTTTCATGCTTAGGCTAACTGCAGTTGCATCCTTCCTTGCTGACACCAATCCCCTGAGTGGGCCTCAGAGTCTATGAGACTGGCTGGCCAAGTATGGCAAAAAAACAAAGGACTGGAAAATAAGATAATTCCTTCTTTTAATAGATACTTGAAAATAATTCAGAAGTAGAACTGCACATGCTGCATTAATGAAAATTTTACTTTAAAAAATCTTTATTAGGAATTTTGTGGCTGTCCAGTGGTTTCACTGCTGAGGGCCTGGGTTCAATCCCTGGTTGGGACCAAGATCCTAGGAGCCACACCTTGCAGCCAAAGCAAACAGACAATCTTTATTATCTAAAGAAGTACAATACACACGTTTGATTAACCTTTTTCTTTGGTAAGATGCATTTCTATAAATTATGTGACACTAGTCAAGGCTATGGTTTTTCCAGTAGTCATGTATGGATGTGAGAGTTGGACTGTGAAGAAGGCTGAGCGCCGAAGAATTGATGCTTTTGAACTGTGGTGTTGGAAAAGACTCTTGAGAGTCCCTTGGACTGCAAGGAGATCCAACCAGTCCATTCTGAAGGAGATCAACCCTGGGATTTCTTTGGAAGGAATGATGCTAAAGCTGAAACTCCAGTACTTTGGCCACCTCATGCAAAGAGTTGACTCATTGGAAAAGAGTCTGATGCTGGGAGGGATTGAGGGCAGGAGGAGAAGGTGACGACCGAGGATGAGACGGCTGGATGGCATCACTGACTCGATGGACGTGAGTGTGAGTGAACTCCGGGAGATGGTGATGAACAGGGAGGCCTGGAGTGCTGCGATTCATGGGGTCGCAAAGAGTCGGACACGACTGAGCAACTGAACTGAACTGAACTGACCTTGATTTCGTGGAGTGTTGGTATCCTGAGTGGAGGTTTTGGTGGATTTTGGTAGTTAAATAGGAAATTAGGCAGTGTAGAGTATATTTTGTTTTGTCTCCTTAGGAAAAAAAAAAAAAACACCAAAAACAAACAAAAAATAAATCCCTCATTAGTATAGAGAGTTTGAAACATACTTAAGAAAGAGGAGTTTAATGAACCCTCCTGTGCCTCCATGGACAGAGAGCTTGATGGGCTGTAGTCCATGGGGTCGCAAAGAGTTGGACATGACTGAGTGATTAAAAATGCACAAACATATGTGCCGATCAGCTTACTAGTATATTATTTTAGCTTCCCTCTCCTTCCTCCTACCTATCAGTATAGAATTACTTGAAATAAATGCCGTATATTGTCTTTTCAACCACAATGTTTTAGAATGTTACTCTAAAGATTAGTACTCTTTTTATGTACACTTTTAATAAAATGAATTTTGGTTTTGTGTTTAATCTTCAGATGCCAGTTGCAAACAGTTTATGTGATGGATAGGCAATATGAAATGTCTTGTTAACCAAATGCAGTAACTAAATCTAGAAGTAAATCTTTTAACATTTTGAAAGTTAAATTGACATAGATTCTAAAGATGTGACAAATTTTGGGGGGCCACACCATGTGGCGTGTGGGATCTTAGTGCCCAGACTAGGACGCAAACCTTTTCCCCCTGTGGTGAAAGTGTGGGGTCCTAACCACTGAACTGCCAGGGAATTCCCAAGATGTAACTGATTATTAAAAGCACCAGTGTTATTCTGGCTTAGAAATTTAGACCTTTTTTTGCTGGTCTTTTTCTCCTTCTCTTTTTAAAATTGAGATTTAGTTGATTTACAGTATCATGAATTTCAGGTAATTTTCAAGAAAATTAGAGACACCAAGGGAACATTTCATGCAAAGATGGGTACAGTAAAGGACAGAAATGGTATGGACCTAATGGACGCAGAAGAGATTAAGAAAAGGTTGCCAGAATACACAGAAAAACTATGCAAAAAAGATCTCCATGACCCAGATAATCACAATGCTGTGATCAGTCACCTAGAGTCAGACATCCTGCAGTGTGAAGTCAAGTGGGCCTTAGGAACTATGAACAAAGCTAAGGGAGGTGATGGAATTCCAGTTGAGCTATTTCAAGTCCTAAAAGGTGATGCTGTGAAAGTGCTGCACTCAACATGCCAGCACATTTGGAAAATTCATTAGTGGCCACAGGACTGGAAAAGGTCAGTTTTCATTAAAATCCCAAAGAAAGGCAGTGCCAGAGAATGTTCAAACTACCACACAATTGTACACATCTCACACACTAGCAAAGTAATGTTCAAAATTCTCCAAGCCAGGCTTCGACAGTACATGAACCGAGAACTTCCACATGTTCAAGCTGGTTTTAGAAAAAGCAGAGGAACCAGAGATCAAATTGCCAACATCCATTGGATCATCAAAAATGCAAGAAGAGTTCCAGAAAAACATCTACTTCTTCTTTATTGACTACACCAAAGCCTTTTACTCTGTAGATCACAACAAACTATGGAAAATTCTTCAAGAGATGGGAATACCAGACCGCCTTACCTGCCTCCTGAGATATCTGTATGCAGGTCAAGTAGCAACAGTTAGAATCAGACTTGGAACAACAGACTGGTTCCAAATCAGGAAAGGAGTATGTCAAGGCTATATATTGTCACCCTGCTTTTTTAACTTATATACAGAGTACATCATGCGCAATGCTGGGCTGGATGAAGCTCAAGCCGGAATCAAGATTGCCGGGAGAAATATCAATAACCTCAGATATGCAGATGACACCACCTTTATGGAAGAAAGAGAAGAGGAACTAAAGAGCCTCTTTATGAAAGTGAGAGAGAAGGCTGAAAAGCTGGCTTAAAACTCAGCATTCAAAAAACTAAGATCATGGCATCCACTGTCGTCATTTCATGGCAGGTAGATGGGGAAACAGTGGAAACAGTGACAGACTTTATTTTCTTGGGCTCCAAAATCACTGCAGATGGTGGCTGTAGCCATGAAATTAAAAGACGCTTGCTCCTTGGAAGAAAAGTTATGACCAACCTGGATAGCATTTTAAAAAACAGAGGTAATACTTTGTCAACATAGTCTGTCTAGTAAAAGCTGTGGTTTTTCCAGTAGTCATGTATGGATGTGAGAGTTGGAGCATAAAGAAAGCTGAGCACTGAAGAATTGATGCTTTAGAACTGTGGTGTTGGAGAAGACTCTTGAGATTCCCCTGGACTGCAAGGAGATCAAACCAGTCAATCCTAAAGGAAATCAGTCCTAAATATTCATTGAGATTGATGCTGAAGCTGAAATTCCGATACTTTGGCCACCTGATGCGAAGAACTGACTCATAGGAAAAGACCCTGATTCTGGGAAAGATTGAAGGCAGGAGAAGGGGGCAACAGAGGATGAGATGGTTGGATGGCATCACCGACTCGATGGACATGAGTTTGAGCAAGCTCCGGGAATTGGTGATGGACAGGGAAGCGGCGGTGTGCTACAGTCCACAGGGTCACAAAGAGCCAGACATGACTGAACGACTGAACTGACCTGAAAGAGTATGCTTCACTTATAGTTATTATGAAATATTGACTGTATTCTCTGTATTGTAAAATAAAAGGCTCTTTCTATTAACATCTTGTTATAAGTAAGCTATCAGTAGGGCTACTTGCTTGTATTGTTTAACTATCGCCATGGAACAAATTATCCTAAAATTTAGCACTGAACAGAAGTGTTTATTATCTTGCATACTTTCTGAGGGTCAGAAATCCAGGGGCAGCTTAACTGGATGGTTCTGGCTCAGAATCTGTCTATTACAAGATTGCAGTCAAGCTGCTGGCAGGGAGTGCAGTCACCCCAGGGCCCTGCCCAACTGTGGCTGAAGAGTCTGCTTCTAAACGCAGTTGTGTAACTGTTAGCAGCCTGTTTCTTACCACTTGGGCCTCTTTGTAGGCTGCCTGTTCGTCCTAATTACATGACTGCAGACTTCCCTCAGAGCAGGTTATGAGAGAGACAGACAGTCACAGATAGACAGATGGAGAGAGGGCTCATGATGGAATCTGTGGGGTTTTTTATACCTTATCTCAGAAGTGGCATACCATGGTTCCTGTCTTATGTGTAGGACCCACAGTCCTGCCCTAGTTCACTGTGAGAGGGTATCCTCAGGGCTATGAATGTCAGATGATGGGGATTGAGCTATCTTGCAGGTTGGCTACCACAATGATTTTGACAATATTAAAGCCTTTAAATTTCTGATTTAGGACTTGAAACTTTCAGCAGTAATTTTAAATAGAATGTATCAAAGCTGTGGTAGTAGTGTGCAGGATTTTGAGCAATCTGTATTTGAAAGAGATAATACTGATATGCTGTTTCAGAGAGGCAGAGCAAGCAGAATTTGAGTGCAGGCTCTGAAGCAGACTGCTTTGGGCAAGGTACTTAAATTTCCTTTACCTAATAATAATAGAACTCTAACTCCTCTTGGGATTTGCTGGTCAAATGCTTAGAATAGCGTGGCACATGAAAATGAAAGTGAAAGTCACTCATTTGTGTCCAACTCTTTGCGACTGCTTGGACTGTACAGTCCCTGGAGCTCTCCAGACCAGAATACTGGAATGGGTAGCCTTTCCCTTCTCCAGGGGATCTTCCCAACCCAGGGATCAAACCCAGGTCTCCCGCATTGCAGGTGGATTCTTTACCAAGTGAGCTATGCTGGGCACACAGTAGGCGCTTAAATCTTATTTGCAATTTTAATTTTTATTGTTAAAAGCTTGAGTGAACTTGGTTGTTTTTGTCTCTGGAACATATGTTAGAGTGTTGGAAGATGAGTCTGGAGAGGTAGGCAGGGACCTGTGTGCTCTGGGAAGGATGAAGCTTCACCTCTGCTAGCTAAGCAGAGCTGATTTGTATTTATGCCTGATAACGCTTGGCAGTTAGTGTTTATTTTAAACTACTTTGTTTAGAAAAGAGTGGTTAGGCTTTTGTAGCACTTCCTTTGTTTTGCCTCAGTAATAACACCTAGACTCATACTTTGGCCTCAGCAGTACAGAGGATACAGGTATTCTTTTCTTTAAAAAAAAAAAAAACCAAACCAAAAAACAGTCCCATTTGAAAGAGAAGCAGTGGTGGTATTCCTCTTTAAAAAAGGAAAATGAAAAAAGAAAGAACAAAAAGGGTGGTAGTAGAAGGGAACTGAAAAGTGCTTGATAAATTATGTAAGGAAGCATTTAGCTTTGGTCGGAAATTTAGTTGTTAGCCAGCTGCAAGCAAACCCATCTGGCACTTTTTCATTATTCTTCTGAAATATTCATGGGCTCCACCAGCCCTGCCTTGTTTCCATCAGTTCCTCAAACAGTCTCATGCTTGGGAGCCAGTCTGGAGTTGCAGTGAGTTGCCCTTTTTTGTTTCCTTGTTGCTGTGGATGTAATCAATAAAGAATAGACACTCAAGGAAAACTTTGTGTATACTCAAATTCTCTTCAAAAATAAACTGTGAGCCAAATTAAATAATGTAGGATTTGAACGAAGTAATCACTACAGTTCATTATGCTTAGAAGTATCTATGATACTTAAGGCATTTCTGAATTATGCCTCTCACTTGATCATCAGCAGTACCATTCATTTTCATTAAAGAAATTTTATTTTTTATTTAGAGAGCATAGGATTAGTAAACTTAAAAAAGTGAGTGAAGTCGCTCAGTCATGTCTGACTCTTTGCGACCCCATGGACTGTAGCCTATCAGGCTCCTCTGTCCATGGATTTGCCAGGCAAGAGTGCTAGAGTGGATTGCCATTTCCTTCTCCAGGGGATCTTCCCGACCCAGGAATCGAACCCAGGTCTCCCGCATTGCAGGCCGACACTTTACCATCTGAGCCACCAGCGAAGCCCCAACTTAAAAATGTTTGTACAAGGTATTTGCATGTTTCTTATTTCTCAGAGATCTCTTGAAGTCATTTAGAATGTAGATCATGGGAGCATAAGCAATCCTTTTATATTTTAAAATTAGCTTCTTTATTGAAGTATAGTTGGTTTATAATATTAATTTCAGGTATAATATTAGTGATTCAGTATTTTTACAGAGTATACTCCATTTAAATAATGGCTGTATTTCCTTGTGCTGTACACTGTATTCTGTTGCTTGTCTATTTTATACAAGTAGATGGTATCTCTTAGTCCCAGACTCCTAACTTGTCCCCCTCCTCTTTCCTCTCCCCATTGGTAACCACTAGTTAGTTCTCTGTGTCTGTAAGTCTTGTTTCTTTTTTGTTATATGTATTTGTTTGCTTTATTTTTAGATTCCAGGTATAAGAGATAAGAGCATTTGTCTTTCCCTGTCTAACTTGAACATTAGAGCGCATGTATCTTTTTGAACTACTGTTTTCATTTTTTGGATATATACTCAGGAGTAGAATTGCTTGATTATGTGGTAGTCCTATTTTTAATTTTTGAGAGATCTCCATACTGTTTTCCACAGTGTCTGTGCTAGTTTACATCCTTACCATCAGTGCACAAGTGTTCCTTTTTCTCTACATCCTTATTTCTTGTCTTTCTAATGATAGCCTTTCTGACAGGTGTGAGGTGATATTTCACTGTGGTTTTGATTTTCATTTCTGATGTTAAGCATCTTTTCATGTGCTTATTAGCCATCAATATGTTTTTGGAAAAAATGTCGATTTACAGTTTCTGCCCATTTTCAAAATTGGATTAGTTCAGGGTTGTTGTTTTTTTCTATATTGGGTTATATGAGCTGTTTATATATATTGGATATTAACCCCTTATCAGTCATATCATTTGCAGATATCTTCTCCCTTTCAGTAGGTTGTTTAATTCTTTTACCCAAGATCATTGATGTTGGAATTGTTTTTAATATTCAAAAAAAGGTTCTGAAACTGGTCTTATAAATTTCTCTCCAGGTTCATGAAAGTGCTCTTTCTACACATCTATTATAGTTATTCCTACTTCTCTCTCTCTCTCCCTCTTTTTTTGGGCTTGCTGTTACTGCTTTATCTCAAATTCCTTAATGTGGGCTTTAATAGAGGGATATCTGGAACTTTGGCGGGGATGTTGGTGTCTTAAAAGGGCTGTCTTATGAGAAGCTTAAAGAGCCCCCTTATTCCGTGCTGCTTTTTTTAAAAAATTTTTTTGGTTTTAATCTTATTTTTTCTTTTACCTTTTGACTCCTTTCAGCAATTTCTCTAACTTCCCCCCACCCTTGCCACCTCTGGCACCACCAGTTTGTTCTGTGAACTTGGGTTTATATATACGTGTGTGTGCGTGTGTATGTATACACATATGTATATAATATATATTATATATAATTTTTATATATACTATATGGGCTTCCGTGATAGCTCAGTTGGTAAAGAATCTGCCTGCAATGTGGAAGACCTGGGTTCAATCCCTGGGTTGGGAAGATCCCTGGAGAAGGCCAGTATTCTGGCCTGGAGAATGCCATGGACTGTGTAGTCCATGGGGTCACAAAGAGCCGGACACAACTGAGTGATTTTCACTGTGTAAGTTTTCTTGCCTGGGAAATCCCATGGACAAAGGAGCCTGGCAGGCTGTACAGTCTGTGGAATTGCAGAGAGTCAAACAGGACTGAGCACACACACATGTATATACACATATATGTATTTGAGTAGTTTTTAGATTCTGTGTGTAAAAGACATCATACAGTATTTGTCTTTCTCTGTCTGACTTTCTTCACTTACTATAGTGCCCTTGAGATCCATCCATGTTGTCACAATGGCAAGATTCTATTCTTTTTATGGCTGAATAATATTCCATTATATGTATATGTGTCTTTGTGTATATGTCTGTCTCACAGTTTCTTTATTCATTTATCCGATGGTGGACACTTGTTTTCAAATGTTGGCTCTTGCAAACAATGCTGCAATTAATATTGGGGTGCAAATATCTTTTCAAGTTAGTGTTTTCATTTTCTTCAGATAAATAACCAGAAGTGGAATTACTAGGTCATATTGTAGTTTTGTTTTTACTTTTTTGAGGAACCTCTATACTCTTTTCCGTAGTACCTGCACCAGTTTAACTTCCTTTCTTTTGGCTCTGCTGCATGGCTTAGAGGACCACCCAGGGAATTCCTGTCAGTTCAGTTCCGTCCCTCAGTAGTGTCCGACTCTTTGCAACACCCTGGGCTGCAGCACACCAGGCTTCCCTGTCCTTCACCAACTCCCGGAGCTCGCTCAAACTCATGTCCATCAAGTCAGTGATGCCATCCAACCATCTCTTCCTCTGTCGTCCCCTTCTCCTCCTGCCTTCGACCTTTACCAGTATCAGGGTCTTTTCCAATGAGTCAGTTCTTTGCATCAAGTGGCCAAAGTATTGGAGTTTCAGCTTTAGCATCAGTCCTTCCAATGAATATTCAGGACTGATTTCCTTTAGGATTAACTCATTTGATCTCCTTGCAGTCCAAGGGATTGTCAAGTCTTCTCCAACACCACAAATCTAAAGCATCAATTCTTTGGCGCTCAGCTTTCTTCATAGTCCAACTCTCACATCCATACATGACTATGTAGCCTTGACTAGATGGACCTATGTTGGCAAAGTAGTATCTCTGCTTTTTAAAATGCTGTCTAGGTTGGTCATAGCTTTTCTTCCAAGGATCAGGCGTCTTTTAATTTCATGGTTGCAGTCACCATCTGCAGTGATTTTGGAACCCAAGAAAATAAAGTCTGTCACTGTTTCCCCATTTATTTGCCATGAAGTGATGGGACCGGATGCCATGATCTTAGTTATTTGAATGTTGAGTTTTAAGCCAACTTTTTCACTCTCCTCTTTCACTTCCACCAAGAAGCTCTTCAGCTCCTCCTGACTTTCTGCCATAAGGGTGGTATCATCTGCGTATCTGAGGTTATTGATATTTCTCCCAACAGTCTTGATTCCAGTTTGTGCTTCATCCAGCCTGTCATTGCTCATGATATAAGTAAAATAAGCAGGGTAATAATATACAGCCTTGACATACTCCTTTCCCAATTTGGTACCAGTCTGTTGTTCGATGTCTAGTTCTAACTGTTGCTACTTGACCTGCGTACAGATATCTCAGGAGGCAGGTAAGGTGGTCTGGTATTCCCATCTCTTGAAGAAATTTTTCATAGTTTGTTGTGATCTACACAGTCAAAGGCTTTGATATAGTCAATAAAGCAGAAGTAGATGTTTTTCTGGAATTCTCTTGCTTTTTCTATGATCCAGCAGATGTTGGCAATTTGATCTCTGATTCCTCTGCCTTTTCTAAATCCAGCTTGAACATCTGGAAATTCTCGGTTCGCGTACTATTGAAGTCTGGCTTAGTGGAAGTTCTCAGTTCACATACTATTGAAGTCTGGCTTGGAGAATTTTGAGCATTACTTTGTCAGCATGTGAGATGAGTGCAATTGTGCGGTAGTTTGAGCATTCTTTGGCATTGCCTTTCTTTGGGATTTTAATGAAAACTGACCTTTTCCACTCCTGTGGCGACTGGTGAGTTTTCCATATTTGCTGGCATATTGAGTGCAACAGGTTCACAGCATCATCTTCCAGGATTTGAAATGGCTCAACTGGAATTCCATCACGTCCACTAGCTTTGTTCATAGAATTGCTTCCTAAGGCCCACTTGACTTCGCATTCCAGGATGTCTGACTCTAGGTGAGTGATCACACCATCGTGATTATCTGGGTTGTGAAGATCTCTTTTGTATAGTTCTTCTGTGTATTCTTGCCACCTCTTCTTAATATCTTCTGCTTCTGTTAGGTCCATACCATTTCTGTACTTTATTGAGCCCATCTTTGCATGAAATGTTCCCTTGGTATCTCTAATTTTCTTGGAGAGATCTCTAGTCTTTCCCATTCTATTGTTTTCCTCTATTTCTTTGCATTGATCACTGAGGAAGACTTTCTCTTCTCTCCTTGCTATTCTTTGGAACTCTACATTCAAAATGGTATATCTTTCCTTTTAACCTTTGCCTTTAGCAAAAGAGAACCTGAGGGTTCTCTTTTCTTTACATTCTTGCCAATGCTTGTTGTTGTTGTTCTTTTTGATGTTAGCCATTCTGACAGGTGTGAAGTAATATCTTATTTTGGTTTTGATTTGTATTTCCCTGATGATCAGTGATGTTGAGCATCTTCTCATGCACATGTTAGCTATCTGTATGTCTTTGGAAAAATGTCAGTTCAGATCTTCCCCCCATTTTTAAATTGGATTTTTTTTTTTTTTTGCTATTGTAAGAGTTCTTTGTATATTTTAGATATTTACCCGTTATCAGATACATGATTTGCAGATATTTTTTTTCCATTCAGTAACTTGGCTTTTCATTTTGTCGATGGTTTTCTTTCTTGTGCAGAAGCTTTTTGTATGATATAGTCCCACTAATTTATTTTTTGTTGCTATTGCTTTTGGTGTTAGATTTTAAAAAATCATTGCCAAGACCTATGTCAAGGAGCTTACTGGCTATGTTTTCTTTTGGGATTTTAGTGGTTTTAGATCTAATGCTCAGATCTTTAATCCACTTGATTAAATCCATGATTGGTGGATTTAATCCATGCATGGCATAAGATAGTGGTTGAATTTCACTTGTTTGCATGTGGCTGATCAGTTTTCCCAACATGGTTAGCTGAGGAGACTGTCCTTTCCCTATTGTATATTCTTGGGTCCTTTGTTGTAAATTAATTGACCATTTATATGTGAGTTTGTTTCTCCATGTTCTCTTCTATTCCATTGATCTGTGTGTCTGTTTTTATGCCAGTCACATGCTCTTTTAATTACTATAGCTTTGTAATATAGTTTGAAATCAGAGAGTATGATGCCTCCAGCTTTGTTGTTCTTTCTCAGGATTACTTTTGCTATTCAGATCTTTTATGTGTGTGGTTCCTTATAAATTTTGGGATTATTTGTTCTGTTTCCTTGGAAAATGTCATTTGAGTTTTGATAGAGATTGCAGTGAATTTGTAGATTGTGTTAGATGGTTATCATATTTTAACAGTCTTGATTCTTCCAATCCATGAGCATGGAATATCCTTCCATTTATTTGTGTCATTTTCAATTTTTTTAAAAAAACTTCAATACACAGATCTTTGATATACAGATGTTTTCAATATACAGATCCATTTATTTGTGTCATCATTTTTTTTATTACTGTCTTTGATATATACAGAAAATTTTGATATATAGGTCTTTTTCTTCCTTGGTTAAATTTATTCTAGGTATTTATTGTTTTTGATGCAATTGTAAAGGGGATTGAATTGCAAGTTTTTTGCATATTGATTTCATGTCCTACAACCTTACTGGATTTATTTATTAGTTCTAATAGAATTTTGATGGCTTCATCAGGGTGTTTTATACATACCTACTTCTTTTTCAAGAAGAAACCTTGCCACTATTTAGGGATATCGTCAGTGGTCATACATGACATTCTTCTATTAGCCCCCAGTTTTACATGGGAAGAAAACTCTTATATATATTTTAAAGGAGATTGGCAGTTTTTATGCATACCAACTGCTAAGATTTTACCTACCTGCACAATAGATTAAAATTTTAAAAACAGAGTGAGGTCTATCTTTTCATTTTTGTAGGTTAGCATTATGACAGTGGTGTTAATTAAAAAACGGGCTGTTTGTGTCACAAATTTGTGTGAGATGGATTTTAATGTGTGTATGATCTTCCTTTGGTTTCTCTTTTAGCTTTGGCTCCTTTGTCTGCTCTGGTCTTGCAAGATGAAGAAACATAATGACTTTTTTGGGGTCAGTGCTTCCCAGAAACCTGGCTGGCTTTATTGGTCAATAGGACCCATTTGCCACCTTTTAAACAAAGGATTTGAAGGCCTTGCAGGCTGCCCATCTGTCCTAGGAAGCTTTGTATAGCTAACGTCTAGAAAGAAGTTTTACTTAGAGGCAGAAGGAAGTCTTTTCTACATAAGTATTTAGAATTTATGAAAAAAGTTTATAGGTAAATACATAAAGTGACTTTCAGCTTTGTTCTATATTCTAAGTCACCTGATTTTGTTTTCATGTGTTATGAAGAGATAAGTTGAACAGAAGAAGTGAAGGTCTTGTCACTGAAGGAATTAAATTATTGCAGAGCAGCCTTTTTAGAGTAGAAAGGACTTAGTTGCTTTTATGTGTTATTTTTGTTCATTTTGTTACTCATGTGAAATCATTATATGCAAGCCATTTATTTATTTGTTTGTCCTTTAGGGAGTAATTCTGTACTGTAAGATGTGTGCATTCTTTACCTGTGTGTACTTAATTTGCCATTTTTATTTTCCAGGTAGACTTTTGGGCACTAATGAGGTGGAGCTGGCCACATGTATTAACATCATTTCTAAGCTCATTTTTCTGTCCTCCAGACTTGAATCTAGTTGAGGGAAACAGTTTACCATAGCAGTTGAGTATATGCATTCTGGAGTTTGAAGTGCCTGGGATTAAACCCTAACTCTGACACTTGCTAGTTTTGCTTCTTAAATTTTCTAAGCTCTCATCTCTAAAACGAAGAAGTTTAACTCATAAAGTTGTTACATTAATAAATGAGATAATATGCACTGTCTGGGATACATAGGAAACAGTAAATATAATCTATTATTTACTTTTGTAACCCCTCAGCATCTAGTACAGTGCCAGAATGCATAATCATTGTCAATATAATTGATAAGTGTACTTGAAAGATCAGTCCTGGGTGTTCATTGGAAGGACTGATGCTAAAGCTGAAACTCCAATACTTTGGCCACCTCATGCGAAGAGTTGACTCACTGGAAAAGACTCTGATGATGGGAGGGATTGTGGGCAGGAGGAGAAGGGGACGACAGAGGATGAGATGGCTGGATGGCATCACTGACTCGATGGACATGAGTCTGAGTGAACTCCGGGAGTTGGTGATGGACAGGGAGGCCTGGGATGCTTCGATTCATGGGGTTGCAAAGAGTCGGACACGACTGAGCGACTGAACTGAACTGATGTTTAAAAGAAAAGCAAATGCTTATGATTTGATATTTGTATCTTATTTTGACTGTAGTCACTACACTCAAGGTCATATCAGCTCCTATCACAGACCTAACAAATATTAGGTGCCCAAGATGTGTTTGAATAAATTGTTGATTTTTCACCTGTCCTTGAAATGGCAAGTTTTTGTTTGTCACTTTATGTTATGCTAAACAGATTAGAGCTTTTGGTGTCCTTTTTGAAGACTGAAACTATAAATTCAGAATGTTAGATGCTGTCTAAGATTCAGAATGGTGATGAGTTTTGGTTTTGTTTTTTGTTTCTAAAGCTGATCATCTCAGCTTTAGGTTTTCAGGTAAAACAAACTGTTTTAGATATATACCTCTAGCAGAAATTATTGTTTAATTTATTTCATTTATCTGGCATTGAGATTTATTTCCTTGCTGTTTCTCTTTTGCCATGTTTGGGTAAGGAAATGCTTTCTAAGCTTTAAGTTATATTTGATTTGCTTTTTTTTCCCCCATGAAACTCTTACATTAGTGTGTACCAGGTATATATATGTGACTCAGGGCATCTGAGTGTAGATCTTTGTTGGTAACAGAACTCCTCCTTTCTTTGTCCTTTGCACAGAGTTCTTCAAGTCTCTAAACATGACTGGAGTCTTGACAAAAGGTTTCAGATAATCTCTTATTCCATTTTCTCATGGGAATATACTCCTAGTTCTAGGACTGTCTTCCACAGTCTTTGCAAGGTGAAGTGAGTTCACTGAGGGTGAATTTCTTCCTCCCTTTCTCCTTTCTTTCCTTCCTTCCCACTATATTAAGCATACTGGCCAGGGTAGGCCTCACTGAGAAGTGATCTTTGAGCAGAGACCTTAAGGAAGTAAGGAAGTTAACCAAGTGGACTTTTGGGATAAGTGCCTTCCAGGTAAGAATTTTTATTCCATTTTACTTATGTTAAAGTTAGATTTATTGAGGTATATTTCCACAAGGTAAAATTAAACCATTTTAGCTCATAGTGTTGTGCATTTTAACAAGCTGATACAGTTGCATAAACACCGCTGTAATCAAGACACAGAACAGTTCCAACATTGCCCCCAACCCCTTAGCACTTGGCAATCACTGATCTGTTTTCTGTCACTATAGTTTTGACTCTTCTAGAATATCATGTAATGTATGGCTGCATGCATCAGTTTATTCCCTTTTATTGCAGAGTAGTATTCCATTGTGTGAATGCAACATAGGTTGTTTATCCATTCACCCATTTAAGAACATTTTGCTTATTTCTGGATTTTGGCAGTTACCAAAAAACTACTACGAACATTCTTGTACAACAAAACATAAGCTTTGTCAACCAAAATTTTGACAGGTAATTTCTGTATTTACAGAAAATAGAAAGAAAAGAAAATGGAGAAGGAAAAAAAAACAAACATTGAAGTCTGAGATGAACATTCCAAGGAGCGTCTCTTCACAGAGTGTTTCATAGTAGGAATCAAAAGAGTTTTTAAGGATGGATAGAAAATCTGATGATGTTTGAGGGCCTTTCCAAAGGAGGAGGATAATTCTTAACAAGACTGGAGATTGGGAGTAACAAAACTGGAAATTGGGAGTAAGAAAAATAAATTGGTTTCAAGATGAAAAGAAAGAGAGAACAAGAAAAGCACAGATTCTCGGTGTGATTCTGGTGGTGGTCTGTGACTCCAAGCAACCTTAACGAGCCTGGAGGAAAGAACAGGAAGAAGGATAACAGGAGAGGAGGGCAGAAGGGTCACTGTACAGCCCATGGAATTCTCCAGGCCAGAATACTGGAGTGGGTAACCTTTCCCTTCTCCAGGGAATCTTCCCAGCCCAGGCATCGAACCCAGGTCTCTCACATTGCAGGTGGATTCTTTACCAGCTGAGCCACAAGGGAAGCCCCAGAAGGGTCACATATGAGGTCAGATCCTGAAAGGCCTTGTATGATTGAAAGGGCTTTGGCTTTTAACTCTGAGAGATAAAGAGCCATGGCAGGGTTTGAACAGAGGGGAGACCTCTGACTTAGTTTTAAAAAGATCATTCTGGCAGCTGTTTCAAGACTGAACTGTAAGGGTATAAGAGTAGAAGCAAGAAGATCTGTTAGGAAGCCTGTAGTAATCTAGGTAAGAGATGGTGGTAGCTCAGAATACATGGTGAGATACAATTAATTTTGAGATATATTTGGAAGATTGAAGCAATAGGATTTCATTACCAAATTGTGGGATGTGATAGAAGGATAGGAATCAAGAACAACTTCAAAGGTTTGAACTTCAGCAACTTGAAAAATGGAATTGCTGTCAGCTTAAATGGGGGAAGACTGTGGGTTACAAAGGTTGGAGGAGTGGCAGTGCAGATCAGGACATGGACATGCTGAGTTTGAAATGCTTATTAGATATCTTGGTCAAGTATGTTAAGGGTATGAGTTTGAAGTTAGAAAAGACTGAGCTGAAATTAAAATATAATTATGCATGTATTTAAATCCTTGAGACTGGATAACACTACCTAGAGAGAATTATAGATAGAGAAGAGGATAAGAGCCAAAGATAGCTCATGGACACTCTAACATTAATACTGTATCAATAAGCACATATAAAACATTTTAGGGAAAAATTATGAATATTTTTTAAATAATAGGATAATAAAGGAGTGTGGCTGTACTCAGAGAACTGTAGGAGTTCTTTTTTCTTCCTACTCTTCCTTCATTTACAAAATTCTTAAAAAATTTTCCTTTGGTAGTAAGCTGAAGGTCAGAGTGAACCTACTCAGTTCAGTTCAGTTGCTCAGTCATGTCTGACTCTGTAGCCCCATGGACTGCAGTATGCCAGGCTTCCCTGTCCATCACCAACTCCTGGAGCTTGCTCAAACTCATGTGCATCGAGTCAGTGATGCCATCCAACCACTTCACCCTCTGTCTTCCCCTTCTCCTGCCTTCAATCTTTCCCAGCATCAGGGTCTTTTCCAGTGATTCAGTTCTTTGCGTCAGGTGGCCAAAGTATTGGAACTTCAGCTTCAGCATCAGTGCTTACAGTGAATATTCCGGCCTGATTTCCTTTAGGATTGACTGGTTTGATCTCCTTGCAGACCAAGGGATTCTCAAGAGTCTTCTCGAACACCACATTTCAAAAACATCAGTTCTTTGGCGCTCAGCTTTCTTTATGGTCCAACTCTCACATCCATACATGACTACTGAAAAAACCATAGCTTTTACTAGACGGACCTTTGTGGGCAAAGTAGTATCTCTGCTTTTGAATATGCTGTCTAGGTTTGTCATAGCTTTTCTTCCAAAGAGCAAGCTTCTTTTAATTTCATGGCTGCAGGCACCATCTACAGTGATTTTGGAGCCCAAGAAAATAAAGTCTGTCACTGTTTCCATTGTTTCCCCATCTATATGCCATAAAGTGATTGGACTGGATGCCATGATCTTAGTTTTTTGAATGTTGAGTTTTAAGCCAACTTTTTCACTGTCCTCTTTCACTTTCATCAAGAGGCTCTTTAGTTCCTCTTCTCTTTCTGCCATAAGGGTGGTGTCATCTGCATATCTAAGGTTGTTGGCAATCTTGATTTCAGCTTGTGCTTCCAGCCCAGCATTTCGCTTGATGTACTTTCCATATAAGTTAATTAAGCAGGGTGACAATATACAGCATTGACATACTCCTTTCCTAATTTTGAACCAGTCCTTTGTTCCATGTCCAGTTATCTAACATTTGCTTCTTGGCCTGCATGCAGATATCTCTGGAGGCAGGTAAGGTGGTCTGGTATTCTCATCTCGAAGAATTTTCCACAGTTTGTTGTGATCCACACAGTCAAAGGCTTTGGCATAGTCAATACAGCAGAAGTAGATGTTTTTCTGTAACTCCCTTGCTTTTTTGATGATCCAGTGGATGTTGGCAATTTGATCTCTGGTTCCTCTGCCTTTTCTAAATCCAGCTTGAACATCTGTAAGTTCTCGATTCATGTACTGTTGAAGCTTAGCTTGGAGGATTTTGAGCATTACCTTGATAGCATGTGAAATGAGTGCTAAAATACTTGTGTTTCAATAATTTTATGCACTTAAGCAGTATTCATAATGAATGATAGGAAGTAGCTGACCTAGCAGCTGGAAAATTCTTACTGATAATTTTAGTGAGTTGAGTGGAGCTGATTCTGAACTATAATGTGGCTTAGAAGACCATGTCCTTCTTTCTTCTCTCTTTTTCCATTCTGTGTCTAGTTCTTGAGCTTGTCTTTGAATTTGTTGAGTCAAGCTACTAAAATGATATAAAGTTTGCTTTTTGTTTTTCACCTGTTGTTAAAACTTCTGTTCTAAATGACATACTTAGCATTGAATGAAGGTATATTTGGTGATTGAACATGTGATATTTGGGAAGACTGTTTTTCCTCTCCTCACAGATAATGCTTCAACAATGCTGATTAAATTGGCAGTTAAGAGTCTTTAATCACTCCTAATGAGGAATGAAATTGTATTAGTTGCATTTGTTAATAAAAATCAGTAACAGACCATATTCATGAGGTTTCTAGTTTGAAGAATCACAGATTTTCGAATACTAAAACTTTCAATTGCTAAATGAATGTGTAGTCAATTCTTAGTCATGAGGCTGATTGGTTTTGGGGCTTTACTTCTATAATTAAGCCAGTCCTTTAGGAGGAGGGAAGCAGAGGGGCGGTGATTTAGAGTACTGTACAAAATCATTGGAAGTATTTTTCTTCTTTTATTCATGAAGTCATGAGTTCAAAGAAGTTTTAGTAAAATGCCCAGTTTTATTTCCAAAGTCAGAATAAACTTTGAAAATAAGTTTGTAATACTTGGGTACAAACTGAAAGTCCAGGGAAGGGAGTAATTTGGATCTTGCATCTAAAATTTAGAAGTTCTAAGGAAAACTTTCTGTCTGATTTTGGACATCTGTAAGTCTCCATAGATCAAAGTGCTGGGGTTCAGTTTTCTTCTTTTGCTATTCCTTCACTTTCACTGCAGTAATCTTTGTGAAATGGTATCATTGCAATTGTTTTTTGTTCCAAGCCCAAGAAAAAGAAAAAGAAGAGGGAGAGAGAAGCTCGCTTATGTGTGTCCAACTCTCTGTAACCCCATGGACTGTAGCCTGCCTGACTCCTCTGTCCATGGGATTTTCTCAGCAAAAATACTGGGGTGGGTTGCCATGTTCTCTTCCAGGGGACCTTCCCAACCCAGGGATTGAATCTGCATCTCCTGCACTGCAGGCAAATTCTTTGCCGCTGAGCCACTAGGGCAGACCCATTGATACATTGTATGTGAGGAAATTTAGAACTGTCCTTTATGAGGAATTACTGAAAATACATTTTCAGTAATTTTGCTATAAATATCACAGTAAAGCTTTGTGATATGTTTCCATATAACTTTAGAACAGGTTCAGTGTCTGAGGATAACCAAAGCTAGATTATCGTGATGGTGAGCTCCTGAGACTGGTCTCTGTGGTTGGTTTTGTTTTGGATGGGGTGGTGGGCTTAAAAGCAGCTTCCCTTGTGCTGCTTCTGTTGTGGTAAAAGTGGTGAGCATCTCTCTGGTGAAACAGGTTGCTCATTGTTCCCACTCTTTCAGTTGTTTTTCTCATTTCTCCTTTTCCCTACCCACCAAGAGACCTGAAATGTAGTAGAGAGGTGGGGAGGGCTTTGTGCTTTTATTATTTTTTTCCATTGTTAAGCTTCCTTATTCATTCTAAGCCTTGAATTTGCACTTCTACTTTTTGCCTTTAGAAATGAATATATTGGACTTTACTGGTGGTCCAGTGTTTAAGACTCTGTGTTTCCACTGCAGGGGGTCTGGGTTCAGTCTTGGTCTGGAAAGTTCTGCATGCCTTGTGGTGTGGCCAAAAAGAATAGTATTTTTAAACTGATTATAAATATATTACATATGATTTGTAGGAAATTCAAGCAGTACAGGGAAATATAAAGGAGATAAAAGTGAAAATCAGCCCAACAGTTAAGGAGATAACTACTGATACATTTTATTGGGCATCATATCTCTACTCTCTATACATGAAGATAAAACATATAATAAATTATTTATTTAATATTAATAGTAACTTTAATATATATGATTTAAATATGTCATTTAATATATTTCCATAATGTTTTTTTCATTATATAAAAAAAATGGGAGGGCTTCCCAGGTGGCACTAGTGGTAAAGAATATGCCTGTCAGTGCAGGAGATGCAAAAGATGCAAGTTCAATCCCTGGGTCAGAAAGATCGAGAAATAACAACCCACTCCAGTATTCTTGCCTGGGAAATTTCGTGGACAGAGGAACCTGATAGGCTACAGTCATGGGGTTGCACGAGTCAGACACAAGTGAGCAACTAACACTGTTTTTCTAACAGTAGAATACCATGTGTTTTATCTATCCACTGAGGTGGTTGGATGGCATCACTAGCTCAATGGAAGTGAGTTTGAGCAAACTCCAGGAGATGGTGAAGGACAGGGAAGCCTGGCGTGCTGCAGTCCATGGGGTCACAGAGTTGGACATGACTGAGTGACTGAAAAACAAAATATATTTTATGATGCACTTATTTATTTACATATTATCTTCCAATAGCTTCTTAAGTTGTTTTGAATTTTTTATTTATAAACAGTATTGTGGGGTGGAGTGGGGGAGAAACTCAAGAGGGAGGTGATACATGTATACTTATGGCTAATTCATGTTGTTGTACGGGAGAAGCCAGCACAATTGCTTACAGCTTTGTAAAGCAATTATCCTCCAGTTAAAAGAAAAACAGTATTGCATGAAACTGCCTAGTAGGAAAGTCTTTGCACAGTTTTAAATTATTTCTTTAGGTCATTTTCCAAAGGGGGAAGTTACTGGGTCCAGTGGTAAATATATTTTATTTTTTAATGTATTTTGCCAAACTGCCCTTTATAAAGGCTATACTTGTTTACCAGTATTATTTTTTACCTGTATTCTTGAAGGAATATTAATGGTTTTGACACTTTTTTAATCCTCCACTATTTATTTTCTTAAGAAAACACATTCCACCGAAGGTTTCAGAATCTCTTTATTCTGTAGAAGATGGATTTCTTAATAGTGTCCTGCAAAACCTCTGGAATTTCCAGGTGCTGTCAAGTTCTCTCTGAAAATTAAGAGCGGTCTCTTAAAGAAACTCATTTGGCCAAAAAAAATTTTTTAAAGAAATACGTAGATAACATTAATTAGTATTTGTCTTCTAGAATAATTTCAATAATCAGGTTTTGTGCACAACTGTCAAAATTATAATTCCTTTTCTTATAATGAAGAAGAAGTTGGTGCCTTTTTAGTGTAATGAGGAGACTTGGTTATCATTGCTGATGCGAGAGGATGATACATTTTAACTCATTTCTGAATTTTCTTACTGAAGCCACATTAGAAAATGAGTTTGGCTTTCAGTACTGTGCTTATTGATCCTACGATGAAAGGCTTAAGTTTTCAGTTGGACCCAATAATATATTCTCTGCATAAGGAAACTGTAGTACTGACCTTTCAAAAATACATAACTGTAAATTAGTTAAATTGGTTCCCTTGAGGGCACTCTTGCTGAAAAGGTCCATTCTTTTACACAAAGAAGGAGGAAGTTTGATTAATTTGCAGATTTTACTGTAGCATATTATATAGTATTTGGGGAAATGTCAGGCTTTCATGAATTTAAAAAACCTATAGTATGGGAAATTCACTTACTTGTTAATTGAATTAATTTCCAGAAGGATGTGAAAGCCTCAGAAGGTCTTGTGATGGGAATCAGGTTTGTTGAGAGGCAGTATGTCATGTAAGAAAAAAGAAACCTGATCTCAGAATCAGATATTCTGGGTATTACTCCTGTGGGGAGACTTACTTGGTCTCTCTCGGCCCCAGTTTTCTCAACTGAGCAGTGTTGGTTCAGTTTCTGGGACTTCAGTGAGCATTCCTGTCTTGGGGACAGAGTCAGTTCAGTAGTTCTGGGCTGGGTCTGAAGTTCTGCCTTTTGAACAAGCTCCTAGGTAATGCCACTGCTCCTGGCCCAAGTCTATTTCAGTAGCAAGGAATATATAATAAATATGTGTTTCTTCTAGCTCCAAAAGTCAAACTGAGGCTATAGTAGTGTGCATACTCAGTCGTGTCCAACTCTCTTGTGACCCCCGGACCATAGCCCTCCAGGCTCCTCAGACCATGGAATTTTCCAGGCAAGAATATTGGAGTGGGTTGCCATTTCCTATTCCTGGGGATTTTGCCAATCCAGGGGTGAAACACACATCTGTTTCATTGCCTGCATTGGTAGGTAGATTCTTTACCACCAGCACCACCTGGGAAGCTATAATAGAGATGGTTTAATATCTTAACATTTTAATATTTTTTTTGGCCATGCCACACAGCATGCAGAATTTTAGTTCCCTTACCAGGGATCAAACCCAAGCCCCCTGCAGTGAAAATGAAAGCAGGGATCTTAACCACAAGACCACCAGGAAGTCCCCAATGTAAGTGTTTTTAATATTGTTAGCTTTAAGTGAAAGAAGACATGTGTCTTTACAAATTTTAAGTTTGCTAATGAGAGACTTTCTTCTGATCATGTCCAAGATTTGTTTTCAAGCAGTCCAGTATTCACTCCCTCCCTTAAAAAGTTGCGAGGGTAGGGCATGGGGAATAGATAAAACCAGAATAACAGATGTTGGTAATTGTTGAAGCTGGATGACCGGTACATAGGGGTTAATTATACTTTTCCCTTACTCTCTGTCGTTATGTGAATGTATGAAAATTTATTTTTAAAAAAGAAAGAAAACACAAGCAATAATAAATTTGAATTTGCCAGGGTCGCAGGCTGATGATATAAATACGTACATATATGTATAGCTTTAGGCACCATTTCTCAGTACTAACTTGTCTAATATGAAACAACAGTGGCAGTGACCTGAGAGAAGCTCTTTGAAGGAAAAAAAGCACAGTAGCTAATGAAGCACATTTGCAGGAAAGAAAGGACTCAGAGCTGCCATTCTCCATGTGCAAGTCTTAGGCTGTTTGTTTCTTTTAAGCATTGCAAATATGCTGCTGCCAAATAAACTTCAGTGTGTTAAAATGATATTTTTGGAAATTGACTTTGCAAACTGTAAACTCAGAATAAATTTCGCTATAGTTGGATATATCAGTCAAATATTGTATTTTTTTAATAGAACAAAGATACTTAAATTAGTGTATAGGAAGTAGACATTCAACAAATGTTTCCCACAAATCCAGGGGCTTTTAGATATGGGGTTATAATGCTGCATTTAAAGCTAGAGTGATTTTTAAAAAACTTGATTCCCACTAAACATGTATTTTTCAGGGAGGAGTTGAAAACAAAATGAAGAAAGAACATGAGAGCTTTGCTTTGGTAGGATTTCAAGGAAATGATCAGAAAATAGTTATAAAATGGTACCCTATTTAGGAAATAACATTTTCATATGAGATAAAAAAACTATCTAGATTAGTTATTATATAGGTCATAATATAGTTTATACTTTGAAAATAAATACTTTAAAAACACAAATTTTGCTGTTAATAACAAAAACTAGAAAAAAAAATTTAGAAGTGTAAACCCCAGGTACAACCATTGTTAATATTTCTTTGTATGTCTGTTTTTAATGTGATTTTTTATTTTTAATATGATTTTATATAGTTTTTCTCCTTGATAAATCCTTTTATCCTGTTTTTTTTTTCCATTCAACATTGTAAAGTATGCACTTTTGTTATTATACAGTCTTTTGTAAATATAACCTGAGTAAAGTAATTCTCTGTCAGGTCAGGATAAACACCTTCATGGCTCTCAAATGGATAGTTTAGAAGGATCCACTTTGAATAGGTCTAGGTTATCTATTATGATGAGTGAAATGGAGATAGAAAGTAATTTTCTGTTGGAAAAATCAAGGCAGTTGCAAGGTCTATTCGATATTTTGAGTTTTGAACTGAAAAAAATTTTTATCTTCATCCGAGAAAGAATGTAATCCCGGGTTGAACGGAGTCCCACTGAACTTTTATGAAGTCCAGACAAGTGACAGCTCTGATGCCAGGATTCAGCACTTGGAAGGCTCTTCATAGGGAAGTCACACTTCTGAATCAAACCCCAAAGTGAACCTTTGGGGATAAATAGGATATGATACTGGTGATTCTTGTCAGTCCAGGGAGTTCAAGTCTCAGCAGAGGACAAAACAAAACAAAAAGTGTGTATATACAAACATGGATTAAGTGAACTGATATCAATAAAGTGCTTAGAATAATTCTTACCACATAGTAGGAATATAATGTTAGGTACTGTGTAAAGAACTGAAGAGAGTTTAAGGCAGCTTTATGTTTAATGTTAAAAGTAGTGTAAGTAAAAGTTCAATTTCTTTGAACACTGAATATGTTGAACCAAGTTGAAAGCAATGATTAAGCCCGTTTGCCTCTCCTTTTCTTTCATGTTTTACCCCTGTTACTGAGGACCTTTCTTGGTGTTACCTATTTCTCTATTTTAAGTCTTTTTTTAGATTCCTAGAGTAGAGTAGGAGGTGAATCCTATTATTAGAAGCAGGGGGAATTAGCTAATAACCTCACTGGTAGCTGAGAGCAGTAACTTAAATTTAAGGTCCTAGGCTTCTGTTCCTTTAAGGTTTAAAGTTTTCAGAAGTTAATGTACTTGCTCTGTTAAGGAAATTCTTTGGAGCATGTTTTCATTAGAACATTTTCCTGGCATCTAAACCTGACTTGAACTTGACAAATTTCCTTTATTATCAATGTAATTGCTTTTAAAGGTGTGAAAGTATATTCTTTTTCTAAAATTCAATAATTTTTTCAATCCTGACACATTCAGCTTGTGGTTTATTTTGATTTTCAGATCTCTAGTGATGTTAACTTTCAAACCTGAAAGTTTAAACTATGTTAAGATCATGGATCCCATTGAAAATATAATAAAATATGTGAACCTTCTTTCTGGAAAGATGTATGTACATTCAAAATGTTGTATATAGTGTAAGACTTTTCACAAATATCCTGAAACTTATCCATATATTGTTTTTAAAAACTGTTGCTCCTCCTAAGTTAAAAAAAAAAAGAAAATAAAGATTCCTTCTACCAGGATTTAAAAAAAAAAACAAAACTGTTGCTCTTCCTTAGATATATTACTAGTCTATTTCCATTTCATTAATGTCTTATTAAATTTTAAAATTGAACTACAAAAAATTGAACTACAATTTTAATTTGGATAACACAAAAGTTCTAGATTGTCTATTTGTAAGTAGTAATAAAATAGAGGAAGGCTAGTTGTGCTTAGTGGATTTGTTTTGGAGGGGGCAGAATTCAAAGCAGTGACTACTAAGGCAAATAAAGATATCCTTATTTTATATGATTTCCCTGGTAGTTCAGCTGGTAAAGAATCTGCCTGCAATGCGGGAGACCTGGGTTTGATCCGTGGGTTGGGAAGATCCCCTGGAGAAGGAAAAGGCTACCCACTCCAATTTTCTGGCCTGGAGAATTCCATGAACTGTATAGTCCATGGGGTCACAAAGAGTCAGACATGACTGAGTGACTTTCACTTGTTTTGTATACTTTATATATTTGTATATACTTTGGCTTACTTTTTAAAATGTAGTATTAGAGATTCTAAAAAAAAATTATTGACATAATTTTATGTAGGATATTTTTTTAAAGGTATTCTCTTGAATGATGGATATTTATTTCTGTAGCAATTAGAAGGCTATGTAGCAGTATGTATTGTAAAATTTGGGGATAAACCAGAAGATCTTCCAAGATATTAAGTAAGCTAGGCTTTTCTTCGTTGGATCCAGTTTCCTTAAAGAGATGCTAATAGCTCCATTTAATCTTAGGATGACTGAGGTTATCAAATTTTCTTTAGTTCTTTTCTGCCCTGATATATATGTACCACTTTGTGATTTTATAGGCATGCTGTAACTGTCTTCTCTCTTGGTGATTTAGTCCAATATCATGACTTTAATATGATCTAATATTAGCACTCTACTGATTAAATGTTAAATTTATATCTCTAACTCAAGAGTTTTCTCCTGAAATCCGAACTTGTATCTAATTGCCTTCCTAACATCTCCATTTTGAATTACCATCTCAAAATCAGTATTTCCAAAACTGAAATTCTGTTATTGTTCTCTAAAATTTGTCTTCCCCTTCTTAGCTGATGATATCAGTCTCAAAGCATTGGAGTCATTCCTGATTCCTCTCTTTCTCTCACACTTCACACTCTGTTTCGCCTATCAGTACTTATTGCCTCAACCTTCAAAATATACCCAGAATCCAACTGCCTCTCACTAACTCCGCTGCTACCACCCTGGTTAGAGTTACTACCATCTTTTGCCTAGATTACAGCTTCTGTAGCGTCTACAGCTTCTACTTTTTCGTTTGCCCTCTCTAATCTATACTTAAATTTTTTTTGCTGCAGATTCTTATTCTGAAAAATATCACATCTATAGAAGTGTTGAAAGAATAGTTTAATAAAAACCCATAAACCCTTCCTGCTAGATTCACCTATTGGTAACAATTTGCTATATTTGCATGTTATCTAGTGTGTGTTCTCTTTTTCTCTCTCTGTGTTTGTTTTTGCTGTACAATTTAAAAGCAAGTTACACGCTTCATTCTTTCAGCATTTAACCCCTAAGAACAGGGTATTACCCTGTAACTGCAGTCCTATTATCACACCTAAGAAAATTAATGTTAATTCAGTATCATCTGGTCTTCCCTAGTGGCTCAACTGGTAAAGAATCACCTGCACTGTGGGAGACCTGGGTTCGATCCCTGGGTTGGGAAGATAGATCCTCTGGAAAAGGGAACGGCTACCCACTCCAGTATTCTGGCCTGGAGAATTCCATGGACTATATTGTCCATGGGATCGCGAAGAGTTGGACACGACTGAATGACTTTCGCCTTCATTTTCAGTATCATCTAATGTCTAAGAAATGTCTTTCTATGCCTTTTCCTTCAGTAGTAGGCTGAATGATAGTCTTTTAAAACATCAGATCCTGGAACCTAAATGTTTCATTATTTAGAAAAAGCATTTTTGCAGTTGTGATTACATTTAGGATTTTGGGATAGAGATATTATCCTGGATTATCCCAGTGGACTCTAAATAAGAGGGAGGCAGAGAGCAACTTCACACACACAATAAGAGGGAGACAGAGAGCAACTTCACACACACACACACACACACACAATAAGAGGGAGACAAGAGAGCAACTTCACACACACACACACACACATATGAGGAAGTGATGTAAAGACAGAGGTAAATATTGCAGTAATACAGCCAACAAGCTAAGGTATGTGAGAGCCACCAGTAGTAAGGAACAGATTTGCCTGTGGAGGGATGACGGTCCTGTCAGGACCTTGCTTTCCGCCCAGTGATACTGACTTCTGCCTTTAGAACTGTGAGGTATTCAATTTCTGCTGTTTTATGCCACACAGTTTGTCGTAATTTGTTACAGCAGCCGTAGGAAACAAATACATGCCCCCTTGAGGATTTGAGTCAAGGTTGTTTGTTTTACTTCTTTGTTCTGGCTCCTTTAATCTAAAATAGTCCCCTCACCTTTTTTTGTTTGTTTGTTTGTTTTTCATGACGATGACTGTTTTAAAAAGTCTGGGCCTGTTGTTTTGTAGAATTTCCCATACCCTAGAATTACCTGATTGTTTTCTCATGGCCAGGTTCAGGCTAAACATTTTTTGACAACACTGTCACATAGGTCATGTGTAAAAACTATTCTTAGTACAACTGCCAGGGCCATCCTTGTTTTAAAACAGTGAGTTGGAGCATTGTACTCAGTGCGGTCTCCAGTGGCCCCCATCTTGTTCAGAGGAGAAGCCAAAGCCCTCCTGTGGTCTGGCTCCTGGGACCCTCTCCCCTCCCACCCCCGCCTCCCTCCCTGTTCTTCCTTCTCACTGACTGTTGTGCTGCTCTCTGAACAAGATGGGCTGCTCCAGTCTTGGAACCTTTGTTCGATCTGCTCCTTGGCCCGGAGAGCTCTTCCAGAGAATAGCCTTGCCCTGCCCGCCCCTCCCTCACCCTCGCCAACCTTGTTCTTATGTCATCTTCTCAGAGGGGCCTTTCCACACGACTATTTTGAAAATGCCAACTTTTCCTCCCCTTCTCTACTTCCGGTCTCCTGAAACTGCTTTACTGTTGTGTTTTGTCATAGCACTATTACCTTCTCACACATCATATAACTTACTTTTAAAATTTATTATTTATTGTTTACTTCTCCTACTTGGAAAGCAAGAGCCATAAGGCGGAAATCTTTATTTTTCGTTCACAGAGTCATCCCATGATCTTATGTTCGTAGCAAGTACACAGTAACATAAAAGAACTTTAGATGAATGTATCTAACTTTACCTTCTCCATAGGTATGGAGCCTGCTTTTTTAAAAAAGTAACCGAAACCCTTTATTTTGAAATAACTGTAGATTTGCAGAAGAGTTTCTAAGACAATACAGAGTTCCTATACGCTTCACCCATCTCTCCAGATGTTAACACTCCACATGACCATGGTACATTTATCAAAACTAAGAAATTAACATTGGTATAATACTGCTTACTAAACTACAGACTCTATTTGAATTTCACTAATTTTTCCGCCACCCTCCTCTTTCTGTTCCTCGGGCCAATCTAGGATACCACACATTGCATTTGGTTGTGTCTCTTTGGTGTGCTCTACTCTGTGGAGAGGCTGATTCAAAAAGATAAATCTTTCCTAAGAATATTACCTTGTGTAAATTATTGTAAAACACTGCAGCTTGTTCATTGTTTGAGCAAGTGGCTATGTCAAGAGAAAGAAAGATGGTAAAACCCAGGAGCACTAGACTGTGTAGCCACAGGCATTGTTAAACTTCAGATCACAGGATTTGACAGTACTTTCTGCTTTTGATGCAGAATATACCTGTCTGGTCCATTTTCTTCTGCCATCAGAACTTCCCACCCCATCCATATTATCACTATGAAGAGATGAATCCTAGATGAATCCAAACCATTTGTGAATTTTTAACAGGTAAATTTGACTCAATATGTTTAACTTGCTTCATATTATTTGCCTGTGTCTCTCTTTTAGGGTAATTAATTCTGTAGTGCACTAAAGTAGAGATGCGTTGAGTACCTACTCTGTAATGCGTTGTGTTAGGCCTTGGGAGAGTGGGTGCAGAAGATTCAAAGAAGAGTAACAAGGTTTTTACTGTTCAGAAGCTTTCATTCTAATATGAGTAATAAAGAACTAATGGAGTGTAATAACAACTGGTTTGACAGTGTAGAGGAAATTATTAATTTTTCCTAGGTAAGGTAGGAAATGGGGGAGGATCATATTTGAACTTGCCTTTAAAGTACACATCAGTTCAGTTCAGTCGCTCAGTCGTGTCCGACTCTTTGCAACCCCATGAATCGCAGCACGCCAGGCCTCCCTGTCTGTCACCATCTCCCGGAGTTCACTCAGACTCACGTCCATCGAGTCAGTGATGCCATCCGGCCATCTCATCCTCTGTCGTCCCCTTCTCCTCCTGCCCCCAATCCCTCCCAGCATCAGAGTCTTTTCCAGTGAGTCAACTCTTCACATGAGGTGGCCAGAGTACTGGTGTTTCAGCTTTAGCATCATTCCTTCCAAAGAAATCCCAGGGCTGATCTCCTTTAGGATGGACTGGTTGGATCTCCTTGCAGTCCAAGGGACTCTCAAGAGTCTTCTCCAACACCACAGTTCAGATGCATCAATTCTTCGGCACTCAGCTTTCTTCAAAGTACACATAGGGCTTTTTAAATTTTTTTATTTTTTAATGTCACATTTTTTAAAAAAATTTATCTTTTTGACACACAGCAGGGCAGTCAGGATCTTAGTTCCCTGACCAGGGATGAAACCTATTCCGCCTGCAATGTAAGCAGAGTCTTAACCACTGGACTGCCAGGGAAGTTCCTGCATAGAGCTTTTAACACAGTTTGAGATGTAATTCATATACCCTATGCACACCACACATACCATTTAAAGCAAACAATTCAGTGGCATTTAGTATATTCACAGGGTTATGAAACCATAAGCACAAATCAATTTTATAACATTTTCATTATGCTGAAGAGAAACCCCATAGCTGTGTTGGCTCCCTGTTCTCCCCTCCTCTCAACTCCTGGTGACTACAAAGCTATGATTTGCCTACTCTGGACAATCCATATAGGTGAAATCATACAGTATGTGTCTCACTTCTCTCACTTGGGCTTCCCTGGTAGCTCAGAGGGTAAAGTGTCTGTCTGCAATGCAGGAGACCTTGGTTCGATCCCCAGATTGGGAATATCCCCTGGAGAAGGAAATGGCCACCCTTTCCAGTACTCTTGCCTGGAAAATGCCATGGACAGAAGCATGACTATTAGGCTACAGTCAATGTAGCCTAATAGCTGTACATGACTGAGCAATGTCACTTCTCTCACTTAGCATAACATTTTCAAAGATCATCTGTTTTATGGTATAATTTAACATTTCTTTCCTTTGAATTGCCAAACATTATTCCATTGTATTAGAAATACTGTATTTTATTTTTCCATTCATTAGTGGATGGATGTTTGAGTGTTTCTACTTTTTGACTATTATGAATAATACTGCTGTGAATATTCATGTACAAGAATTTGGGGGGACATATATTTTCAGTAATTTGGGGTATTGAAACTGGGAGTGGAATTGCTGGGCTGAGGAACTGTCAGATTGTTTTCTAAGGTACCGTTTACATTCCTGCCAGCAGTGCACGAGGATTCCAGTTTCTCCACATCCTAGCCAACATGTGTTGCTTTTTATTTTAGCTGATCCATGCAGCTTGTAGGATTTTAGTGCCCTGACCAGGGATTGAACCCAGGCCTTGACAGTGAGAGTGCAGGGTCCTAGTATCTCCAGGAATTAATTCCCTTTTTGTTTTTGTTTTGTTTTAAATTTACTAATCCTAGTAAATGAGATCATAGAAAAAACAAGACAATTCCAGAAAAACATCTGCTTCATTGACTACACGAAAGCTTTTGACTGTGTAGATCACAACAAACTGGAAAATTCTTAAAGAGATGAGAATATCAGACCACCTTAAAAATAAGAATACCAGACCGCCTCCTGAGAAGCCTGTATACATGGTCAAGAAGCAATAGTTAGAACTGGACATGGAACATCAGACTGGTTCAAAATTGGGAAAGGAGTACATCAAGGCTGTATATTGTCATCCTGCTTATTTAACATATATGCGGAGTACATCATTTGAAATGGCAGCCTGAATGAAGCACAAGCTGGAATCAAGATTGCTGGGAGAAATATCAACAACCACAGATACGCAGATGATACCACTCTAATGGCAGAAAGTGAAGAAGAACTAAAGAGCCTCTTGATGAAGGTGAAAGAAGAGAGTGAAAAAACTGGCTTAAAACTTAACATTCAAAAACTAAGGTCATGGTTTCCAGTCCCATCACTTCATGTCAAATAGATGGCGAAGCAATGGAAATAGTGACAAAATTTATTTTCTTGGGCTCCAAAATCACTGTGATAGTAACTGCAGTGAAAGTGAAAGTTTCTCAGTCGTGTCCAACTCTTTGCAACCCCATGGACTATGCAGTCCGTGGAATTCTCTAGGCCTGAATACTGGAGTGCGTAGCCTTTCCCTTCTCCAGAGAAGATCTTCATGGTAACTGCAGCCATGAAAGTAAAAGATGCTTGCTCCTTGGAAGAAAAGCTATGATAAACCTAATGTGTGTGTCTTAGTCGCTCAGTTGTGTCCAGCTCTTTGTGACCTCTTGAATTGTAGCCCATCAGACTCCTCTGTCCAGGCAGTTCTCCAGGCAAGAATACTGGTGTGGGTTGCCATTCCCTTCTCCAGGGGGTCTTCCCCAGGAATCGAACCTGAGTCTCCTGCATTTAAGACATATTCTTTACCATCTGAGACAGCATATTAAGAAAGCAGAGACATCACTTTGTTGACAAAGGTGTGTATAGTCAAAGCGATGGTTTTTCCAGTAGTCATGTAGGGATGTGACAGTTGGACCATAAAGAAGGCTGAGAGCCAAAGAATTGATGCTTTCAAGCTGTGGTGCTGGAGAATGCTCTGGAGAGTCCCTTGGATGGCAAGTTCTAACCAGTCAATCCTAAAGGAAATCAACCCTGAATATTCCTTGGAAGGACTGATGCTGAAGCTGAAACTCCAATACTTTGGCCACTTGATGCAAAGAACTGACTGATTGGAAAAGACCCTGATACTGGCAGGGATTGAGAGCAAGAGGAGAAGGGGGTGACAGAGGATGAGATGGTCGGATGGTATCACCGACTCGGATGTGAGTTTGAACAAACTCCTTGAGATGGTGAAGGACGTGAAGACCTAAAGTTCATAGGGTTTCGAATGAAGAGTCAGACAGTACTTAGCAACTGAATAGTAACAGTGAATGTGAAGTGGTTTTGATTTGCATTTCCTTAATGACTAATGATGCTGAGCATCTTTTCATGTGCTTGTTGGTCATTTGTAGGTCTTCTTTTGAAGCATAGAATTTTAATAGATGAAGAAAGGAGAAAGGAAGGGAACACTTAAGCCTAAGATAACAGGGTCAAAGACCTGAGAAATGGTGCTGCTGCTGCTGCGAAGTCGCTTCAGTCGTGTCCGACTCTGCAACCCCATAGATGGCAGCCCACCAGGCTCCCCAGTCCCTGGGATTCTCCAGGCAGGTACACTGGAGTGGGTTGCCATTTCCTTCTCCAGTGCATGAAAGTGAAAAGTGAAAGTGAAGTCGCTCAGTCGTGTCCCACTCTTAACGACCTTAAGGACTGCAGCCTACCAGGCTCCTCTGTCCATGAGATTTTCCAAGCAGGAGTACTGGAGTGGGGTGCCATTGCCTTTTCCGGAGAAATGGTGAGAAGTCAGTAAAAGTAAATAGTAGGGTCTCCAGATGAAGGGAGTGAGAGAGAATACTGGAAATTTTAGATATGATTGAGTCTGTTTTCTTGGGCTTCTCAGATGGTAAAGAATCTGCCTGAACTGTGGGAGACAATCTGTTTGCCATGAAGTGATGGGACCGGATGCCATGATCTTAGTTTCTTGAATGTTGAGTTTTAAGCCAACTTTTTCACTCTCCACTTTCACTTTCATCAAGAGGCTTTTTAGTTCTTCTGCTTTCTGTGGTTAGGGTGATGTCATCTGCGTATCTGAGGTTATTGATATTTCTCCCAGCAATCTTGATTCCAGCTTGTGCTTCTTCCAGCTCAGTGTTTCTCATGATGTACTCTGCATATAAGTTAAATAAGCAGGGTGACAATATACAGCCTTGACGTACTCCTTTCCCAATTTTGAACCAGTGCTGTATTCCATGTCGAATTCTAATGATTGCTCCTTGGCCTGCATACAGATATCTCAGGAGGCAAGTAAGGTGGTCTGGTATTCCCACCTGTTGAGGAATTTCCCACAGTTTGTTGTGATCCACACAGTCAAAGGCTTTGGCATAGTCAATAAAGCAGAAGTAGATGTTTTTCTGGAACTCTCGCTTTTTCTGTGATCCAGCAGATATTGGCATTTAGATCCTCTGCCTTTTCTAAACCCAGCTTGAACATCTGAAAGTTCTCGGTTCAGGTACTATTGAAGCCTAGCTTGGAGAATTTTGAGCATTACTTTGCTAGCATGTGAGATGAGTGCAATTGTGTGGTAGTTTGAGCATTCTTTGGCATTGCCTTTCTTTGGGATTGGAATGAAAACTGACCTTTCCCAGTCATGCCATCACTGCTGAGTTTTCCAAATGTGCTGGCATATTGAGTGCAGCACTTTCACGCATTATCTTTTAGGATTTGAAATAGCTCAACTGGAATTCCATCATCTCTTCTAGCTTTGTTTGTAGTGATGCTTCCTAAGGCCCACTTGACTTCACACTCCAGGATGTCTGGCTCTAGGTGAGTGATCACAGCATCATGATTATCTGGGCCATTAAGAACTTTTTTGTATAGTTCTTCTGTGTATTCTTGCCACCTTTTCTTAATATCTTCTGTTTCTGTTAGGTCCATACTGTTTCTGTCCTTTTTCGTGCCCATCTTTGCATGAAATGTTCCCTTGGTATCTCTGATTTTCTTGAAGAGATCTCTAGCCTTTCGCATCGTATGGTTTTCTTCAATTTCTTTGCATTGATCACTTAGAAAGGCTTTCTTTTTTTAAAAATTTTTTATTTATTTATTTATTTTAATTGGAGGCTAATTACTTTATAATATTGTAGTGGTTTTTGCCATACATTGACATGAATTAGCCGTGGCTGTACATGTGTTCCCCATCCTGAACCCCCCTTCCACTACCCTCCTCATCTCATCCTTCAGGGTCATCCCAGTGCACCAGCCCTGAGCACCCTGTCTCATGCATCGAACCTGGACTGGCAATCTGTTTCACATATGATAATATACATGTTTCAATGCTGTTCTCTCAAATCATCCCACCCTCGCCTTCTCCCACAGAGTCCAAAAGACTACTTCACATCTATGTCTCTTGCTGTCTCGCATATAAGGTCATCGTTACCATCTTAGAAAGGCTTTCTTATCTCCCCTTGTATTCTTTGGAACTCTGCTTTCAGATGGATATACCTTTCCTTTTCTCCTTTGCGTTTTACTTCTCTTTTCTCAGCTATTTTTAAAGCCTCCTCAGATAACCATTTTGCCTTTTTGCATTTCTTTTTCTTATGGATGGTTTTGATCACAGATTCCCATATAGTATGTTACAAACTTCTATCCATAGCTCTTCATGCACTCTGTCTATCAGATCTAATCCCTTGATTCTATTTGTCATTTCCACTGTATAATTGTAAGGGATTTGATTTAGGTCATACCTGAATGGTCTAGTGGTTTTCCCTACTTTCTTCAATTTAAGTCTGAATTTGGCAATAAGGGGTTCGTGAGCTGAGCCACAGCCAACTCCCTGTCTGTTCTTGCTGACTATATAGAGCTTCTCCATCTTCAGCTGCAAAGAATATAATCAGTGTGATTCTGGTGATGTCCATGTGTAGAGTCTTCTCTTGTGTTGTTTCAAGAGGGTGTTTGCTATGACCAGCGTATTATCTTGGCAAAACCCTGTTAGCCTCTGCTGTGCTTCTTTTGTATTCCAAGGCCGAACTTGCCTGATACTCCAGATATATCTTGACTTTCTTGACTTACTACTTTTGCATTCCAGTCCCCTATGATGAAAAGGACATCTTTTTCTTGATGTTAGTTCTAGAAGGTCTTTTAGGTCTTCAGAGAACTGGTCAAGTAAACTTTGACACCAGTGGTTGGGGCATAGACTTGGATTATTGTGGTATTGAATGGTTTGCCCTGGAAACAAACAGAGATCATTCTGTCATTTTGAGATTGCACCCAAGAACTCCATTTCAGACTCTTATTGACTGTGAGGGTACTCCATCTCTTCTAAGGGATTCTTGCCCACAGGAGTAGATACAATGGTCATCTGAATTAAATTTGCCCATTCTAGTCCATTTTAGTTGCTGATTCATAAAATGATGTTCACTCTTGCCAACTCTTTTTGGACCACTTTCAATTTATCTTGCTGAGTGGACCTAACATTCCAGGTTCCTATGCAATATTGTTCTTTACAGCATGGGACTTTACTTCCATCACTAGTCACATCCACAGCTGCGTGCTGTTTTTGCTTTGGCTCAGCTTCTTCATTCTTTCTGGAGTTATTCTCCACTCTTCTCCAGTAGCATATTGGGCACCTACTGACCTGGGAAGTTCATCTTTCAGTGTCATATCTTTTTGCCTTTTCATACTGTTCATGGGGTTCTCAAGGCGAGAATGCTGAAGTGGTTTTCCATTCCCTTCTCCAGTGGACCACATTTTGTCAGAACTCTCCACCATGACCCCCCCATCTTGGACCCTACACGGTATCTCTCATAGTTTCATTGAGTGAGAAAGCTGTGATCCATGTGATCAGTTTAGTTTCCTGTTTTTGTGGTTTTCATTCTCTATGCCCTCTGATGGATAAGGATAAAAGGCTTATGGAAGCTTCCTGATGGGAGGGACTAGCTGTGGGGGAATCTGGATCTTGCCCCTGATGGGCGGGGCCGTGCACAGTAAATATTGAAACCAATTTTCTGTTAATGGGTGGGGCTGTGTTCCCTGTTTTCTGTTGATGGGTAGGGGTAGTGGTGGTAATTACTAGAGAAATGCAAATCAAAACCACAGTGAAGTATCATCTCACACCCATCAGAATAGCCATCATCAGAAAGTCTACAAATAATAAATGCTGGAGAGGGTGTGGAGAAAAGAGAACCCTCTTATACTGTTGGTGAGAATGCAAACTGGTATAACCACTATGGAGAACAGTATAGAGATTCATTGTGGTTTTAATTTGTATCTTGTGTGCGTTGTGTGTGTCTGCATGCTCAGTCTTGTCTGACTCTTTGCTACACCATGGACTGTAGCCCACCAGGCTCCTCTGTCCATGGGATTTTCCAGGCAAGAATACTGGAGTGGGTTGCCATTTCCTTCTCCTGGGAATCTTTTCAACCCAGGGATCGAACCCCTGTCTCCTGCTTGGCAGGCTAATTCTTTACCATTGAGCCAGCTGGGAAGCCCTAATGACTAATGATGCTGAGCTCCTTTTAATTTGCTTATTGGCTTTTTGTATATGTAAAATTTATTCTCTTTTCAGCTCTTTAGTCCATTTTTTTAAATGGGTTGTCTTTTTAAAATTATTATTATAAAAATTCTTTTAATATTCTGGTAAACAAGTCCTTTGTTAAATATAAGGACTTTGGTTTTAAAAATTAATAAAATATTCAGTTAGATGTTTCAAGATTCTTTGGGCATCAGAGTAAAAGTCAATTTATTATTGGCAGAAATTCCATTCCAGTTCTGAATCTAGGGTTCCAGAAAAAAATTGGTTGAGATATGTGGATTTTCTGGTTATCTATTGCTGTGTAACAAGCTATCCCATAGTGGCTTAAATCACCAGTGATTTGCTATTTCTCACAATTTTCTGGGTCAGTTAGGCAGGTTCTCTGTTTTACACAGTGCCTACAGGGGTTGCTTGTTTGGCTTGATGTCCCAGGGTGGCTTCTCTCACTTGATTTGGGTGGCTCTAATGGCTATAGACTAGGTCTGTTTCTGCTTCTCCATGTCATCTCCCATTATTATTTAGTAGGTTAGCCCAAGTCTCTGTATGTGGTAGCTTGATTCTAAGAGAGAACAAACAGGAGCTGTCAGGACTGTTAAGGGCTAGGTGTAGAACTGACATAGTGACACTTCTGTTGCATTTTGCTGGTTAAAGCAAACCACAGGGCCAGCCCAGATTCAAGGGGAGGAAAATACAGCCCTTGTTTTGATGGAAGAGGCAGCATGTACACATTTAGGAAAGGGGAGAATTTTTGGTGGTCATTTTTTGTGATATTTTATTACAGTGGAGGAGATGTTTATAATTCCCTAGTAAAAGATGATTTCATTAAAAATATAATCTGTAAGTTATCCCCGTATTTATTTCTAAGTATCTTTCTAATTTGTTTTTATTTCATGCATTTATTTATTCCTATTGCATATACTCTGCTACCAGTGTTTCTCAGACATGATTCAAAATTGGAGATGATTTTAAAAAACTCAGTAGCTTTCACTTAAAAAACAACAAGGAGGCTTACTGAGCTATTCCAGATGTTAATTAGGGTTCATTTCCTTTAATATGCTAGAGAGAAGTTATGACGCCACTTTACTGATGAACAAAATGAGCTTAATCACATCCTGGGTGCTAAATATTCTGACATTATAATCTTTTCTCTCAGGGCCCATCAGAGCAGTCTTAGGATTCAGGATAAGATGCTGGGTGACATTATAGGGCCAAGTGTGTCATGTACAAACGATGAAGGAAAGGGGGATGTCCTTGGGAGTCCTGCAGGGTTTGTCTCCTCATGTACTTGTTTTCACTTTCAAAAATTGGGATAAAATTCCCCTAACATAAAGGTAACCATTTACCATTTAAAAGTACATAATTTAGCTGCATTTAATATATTCACAGTATTGTATGTCTCCTCTCCTCTTACTTTATAAAGGAAGCCTTTATTTCAGGGAAATGAACAATAAAATTCAGGCCTCCCAGGTGATGCTAATCCGCCTACCAATGCAGATTTGGGTTTGATCCCTGGATTGGGAAGATCCCCTGGAGTAGAAAATGGCAACACACTCCAGTATTCTTGCCTGGGAAATCCCAAGGACAGAGGAGCCTGACAGGCTACAGCACATGGGGTCCCAAAGAGTCAGACACAATTGAGCACACTCTCATGAAAACTAGGGCAAAACAGACTGATAAGATGTCTAAACATTAACTCAAAAAGAACTCTTCTTTGGTGGAATGCTTTAAGAGATATGCTGGGACCACTGCCTTCCCACTGAAGTGCCAGTGTCTGGTCAGCAACAGCATGGCCTAAGCAATCTCCTCATCTCCTGCCGGCCTCCTAAATCCTCCGAAATTGCAAGATTAGTTCAACTTTATCTTACCTTCCTTATTCTAGGGACGGTAAGCAGTCTCAGGGAATTCACCACATTGGTCCTCTGTATCACAAGGCTTGGGAATTTCACAGATCTTTATTCCAGATCTGAGAGAAGTGGTTTTCTTGGGAGCAGGGATTGTGGGCATCGTTAGCCTCTCCTGATCCTTTTCTCTGCCGCAGAATGACTGACACACAGTTGTTCTGAGGGCCAAGGCCACCTGCAGTAAACTTAAAGTTTACTTGAAAAGGCCCTCCTACCTTTTCCCCTAAAAATGTAAAGATATTTAGATGTTTTTGTCATTGGTGCTTTACGGGGATCTGGTAAGACCTGAACAGATACAGTAAGTCATTCGAGATATAAAGATGTCTTAAAAATTTAGCTATACTTGCCCTTACACACTTAAAATAGTCTCAGGACTTAGCTACCACCTCCCTTGACCTAAAAAGGGGTGGAGAAATGGGGAGAACGAGGAGACATCTGTGAGGAAAAAGAGATACTTTGCCGAGAAGAATCAGTCATTCCAATATCCATCTTAATACTTAGAATAAGATGAACTAGAAGCAAGAAGATTAAAGAGAATATAACCTCCTTGCTGCTGCTGCTAAGTCACTTCAGTCATGCAGTCATGTCTGACTCTTTGTGACCCCATGGACTGTAGCCCTCCAGGCTCCTCTGTCCATGGGATCCTCCAGGGAGAAATACCAGAGTGGGTTGCCCTGCCCTCCTCCAGGGGATCTTCCCAATTTAGGAATTGAACCGTGCTTCTTAAGTCTCCTACATTGGCAAGTGGGTTTTTCTTACCACTAGTGCCACCTTGGATAGTAGTAATCCAATAATTTTTTTTTTTTCAATGAGATGTTGGAAAAGCGGTGCTGATGATTATGGGGCACACCAAGAATAATATTAGCAACCTTACTAATTAAAATGTAATACCAGTCATAACTTATTTGATATTTCCCTCATGTATGAAATGGAGATCTACCTTACTCCTAGAGAAAGTTGCATTTAGGACTGCAGAGTACAGCAAGTTTTAGTTCTCAATAAGGCCGTGGTATTCTGAGAAATTTCCAGAGGTATTTTAACCTTGATTTTAGCCTTCCGTGATCACATTATAGACAAAGCCTTGTAAAATTTGACTCCATTGCACACTGTGATAGGTGTGGAAAAAGGAGGTTGAGCGAAGTGCATCTAACATTCCCTGGCAGCATTTCCCTGAGATTGTATCACTGAACTAGGAGCAGATGTTTGCTAACTTGGCAGGGATTGAGGGGAGAATGTCTTCAACTGAGTGAAAATATTTGTAAAGGCAGAAAGAGGTAAGAATGTGACAGAAGCAATTCACTCTAGCTAATGTGGGAGGGAAGAAGATGAGTTGTTAGAACTGGAGAGGTAGTCAGGGACCAGATGTACAAGTTAAGGAATCTGGGGCTTCCCAGGTGGCGCTAGTGGTAAAGAACCCACCTGTAGGAGACACAAGAGACTAAGGTTCAATCCCTGGGTCCGGAAGATCCCTTGGAGGAGGACATGGCACCCCATTCCAGGATTCTTGTCTGGAGAATCCCATGGACAGAGGAGCCTGGCAGGCTACAGTCCATAGCATTGCAGAGTCCAACATGACTGAAGCAGCTTAGCACACACACAAGGCATTTGGGTTTTTATTCAGCATTAAAGGGCCACTGAAGGATTTCATGCCCAGGATTGTAACGATCAGACTAGAATAATAACAGCAGTATAGAGGCCAGATTAACAAGGAGGCCAGTTCGGAGTCTACTGGAATACTCTGGGCAAGAGATGACGAATACCTTAACTAAGGCACTCCTTCAGTTCAGTTCAGTCACTCAGTTGTGTCCGACTCTTTGCAACCCCATGAATTGCAGCACGCCAGGCCTCCCTGTCCAGCACTACTTAGGCTGAATTAAAAGAGAAGCTAACTTCAGGTATCTAATGCTGTGCTGCTGAGTATGGGGCACTTAGCCAAACATGGCTGTTGAGCACTTGAAACTTGACTATTGCAAAGTGAGATATGCTATAGATGCACTCACTCACCAGATTTCAGACTCTTGGTGTCTCAGCAGAATGTTCTTATGTATTGATGACAAGTTAAAGCAATATGTTGAATACATTGTGTTAAGTAAAATATATCAGTACAATCAATTTTTCTTGTTACTTTTTACTATTTCAAGAATGTGGCTACTAGAAAATTTTAAGCTACATATATGGCTCACATTCTATTTTTACCTTTTTCATTGCTGACTGAATTTATTTCAGTTTAGTTGCTTGCCTAATTTGTGCTAGCTGTTTGACTAGAAGGTGTTTCATTTTAATTTGTAATAGGTCTGAAAACTGCAGTAATGCAAAATGAGTTTCATATATTTGGGAAACAAGGTTGAAAAGCTCTGTGAGACCATATTTTTATTAATTTATTTATTTTATTAATATTAACCCCAGCACTTGAGTATCTGCAGGAACCTGGCTTTTGCAGATGAGGTCACAGTGTATTTTGAAATCCATTGTTAGATAATGTTTATTCACTCTTCTACAAATAAATAATTTTTACAACAAATGTTCTAAAGCTCATGCATGGATAAGACTAGACTAGAGAAAAAGTTTATCTGAAAAACATTTTTTGAGACTTCTTAGGTGTTGTCTAAACACTTTATAATTTTTCCTCCCATGTTCCAGTTGATAAGGCCAAGAAATGCCCTCACAGGTAACAAACTTTCATAGCTAACAGGGATGGCTATTATGTCAAAAACTCTGTCTACTCATAGGTACAGATGTGTTTTTTTGTTTTTTGTTTTTGAAATGATGAAACGTTCTAAAATTAGTTAGTGGTTATACAACTCTGTGAATATCCCCCAAACCTCTAAATTTTATACTTAAAAAGGATGAATGTTAGTGTGTATGAAACATATCTCAATAAAGCTGTTATTTAAAAAGCTCAATCTTTACATGCACATCTATTGCGGTTACTGATTTCCTAGTCATTTAATGAGAATTATGTGAGCAGACACACAAAAAGCAACCATATGTTCACAAATTACTGTGATCAGACAAAAACGGTCTATCCTGTTTTGGCTTCTCTACTAGCCTCACAGATCTGGTGGTATATAGGGAAGCCTAGTAGCCTCCTTTGGTGAGTACTTGTGAAGCTATTAAGCATTGTTTAGCTTAAGAGAGTGAAAGATTAAGTACACTTGGTTCTCATTCATGTTCTAGTACACAATGGATGTGAGTAGAAAAAATAATACTCTGATATTTGATCATTTGATGTTGAGGAATTTCTTAGTTTTTAGACAGAGTTCTAAGAGTTGGTTTATATGTACTCTGGATTTTGTTAGGCCGGTCTCCTGTTTCTTGTATCTTGGTTCATCCTGTAGAATACCATGCCATCTGACTCACTAGATACGCAGAGAACAGCCATGGAGTGTTTTCAACTCAGAAACTGGCAGAGGATGCCTTACTATTTCTTTTCCATTTGCTACCATATGAAGGAGGATTTTCTGGCTCATCACCACACACCTATCATCTCAGAAAGGAAGAAGCAGGGTGGATTTGGTGCATCTTTTTTTCTCTCTACAACCTCTTTCCGAGTCGTTTCCACAGAACTGCCATGGTACAGAAGAGAAGCTTGATGCCAGTTTTTCTGTCAAAAGCAGAACTCTTCAAATAGATCTTTACACAGCTGCTGCATTTGTTGTAATCCTTTTCCTTGCAGCCTTGTTACTGTGGCCTTGCTCTAGAGCTGCTTTCAGCAACCTCTCTGACACAGGTTTAATGCTGATTAGTTCGCAAATGATTCTAGGGCGGCGCTCCCTGCCAGGATAAAGAATGAACAAAATTGGTTTGCACACAGGCCAGCTGCAGTTGCTGCAACTTGAGCCTGTCAAATACGGACCACTTTCTTGTTTACCAAGATGAGGTTAACTTAGCACGGCATGAAGCAAAACAGATTTAAAAAAAATTAAAACTAGCTATGCTAGTTGAGTAGGATGCAGTGAGTGTGGAATTCAGGTGATTTTAAGTTAGTTTGAAAAGGTAAGGTAGTATACAGCACTAAAAGCTGATTAAAAGTCACTTTCAGGTCTAGCGCGGTATGAATTGCTCATTTATGAAGTTATTTTCTGAAATATTTGAATCAGGTTTTATGTGTTTATAGAGTGATCTCTGGCAGACAGACTTCCAGACTAGATGAGAAAGCAAGGTGAACTATGCAATAAGAGAACCCCAAACCCAAGAGGTCTCTGACTTCCAGAGCTTAAGTATTTGAGACTCCCTTCCTCTTTTGTGTGAAACCTGCACACAGATCATCTCTTGGGAACCCAAAACTTCCATCCCTTACATTCAGGGCAAGTTGAGGGGAAGAGGTGGAGTAATTAGCTGAGGATTGGAAGAAGTATAGGAGTGGACAAGGAAGAAAAGGCACATACAGAGAAGAGTGAGACAAAAGGTACAGTGTCTCATCTGACTCCCTAGCCGCTAAGCTTCACTCCCTCGTCCTTCATTATCTGTGGGTTTGAGAGCTCCAGATCTTCTCTTCACTCTGACCTTCCCAGGTTCTTGTCTTAGGTTGTTAGGTGTTTTACTCCTGCTAGTTTAGGGCTGGAGAGAGAGACACTTAACCGCCTGTAACATTGTTTCTAAGGGAAATGAATTCTCTTATAGACCAGTCCCTGAGTATAACCATTAATTAAATTAAGGCTATTAAACTGCAGGTTGTGTGGTAGAGAGAGATCTTTTTACCAACTGTGCACTTCTCACTAGCACCGTACTGTACATTTCACTATCCGTCACCTCCACTGAGATAATGTACCTAATGTCTCAAGACAAGGAAGCAACAGGAGTATTAAGACACAGCAGCATAATCAGCATGTTACCTACTCACAGGCCATTATCAGTTCAGGCTGGAGGGAACTCACAGAAAAAATAAGATCTGCCTGTATTGGAAATAAAGTGGGTTGGATTTAGAGAAAAGAGGAATCATTGTGGACTGTAGTAGGGTAGTTTATAATTTAGACTGTGTCCTGAAAGAGGAATGACTGAGTGAGGGCGGACTAGTGTTCTAAGTTCCAGACCTATAGGGGTCAGGGAGGGACATAAAGGGGACTTTTATCTCTAAGATTTTGTTTCTGTTTTTAAAACATTGTGAAGACGCTATAGCAACATGTTAACATTTGTTAAATTTAGGTGGAAGATACCCACACAAGTGTTGATTATTTTTCTTTTACTTTTCTCTGTGTTTGAAATGTTTTTTAATTACAAAAAGGAAAATAAATAGCCTTAGAGCTGGGCAGTACAAGAGAAAAATGGGCTTCCCAGATGACTCAGTGGTAAAGAATCTGCCTGCCGGTGCAGGATGCAGGTTCAGTCCCTGGGTCAGGAAAATGCCCTAGAGGAGGAAATGGCAGCCTACTACAGTATTCTTGTCTGGGAAATCCCATGGCCAGAGGAGCCTGGAGGGCTACAGTCGTGTGGTTGCAGAGTCGGATGTGACTTAGTGACTAAACAACAGCAACAAGAGACAAATGGAAGAACTTAAATAACATACAAGTCAGTAACCAACTCTTGAGTAGGGAGGTGGTAATGGTAGTCATTTTATCAAGGGTCTTGAAGAAACATACAAATAGTATATTTTTCTCCAAGCAAAGAACTGATAAATGATCAAAATCATCCATAATGAAAGATCAAATTAATGAAAAAGTAAATAACAAATCAAAGCATCTTCATGGCTTGGGCTTAACCACCTTTAGGTCTGGAGGTATGCTAACACAGAAATACGTTGTGTATCATTGGAGGAAGTGAACTGTTCAGTCGCTCAGTTGTGTCCGACTATTTGTGACCGTATTAACTACAGCATGCCAGTCTTCCCTGACCTTCACCATCTTCCAGCGCTTGTTCAAACTCATGTCCTTTGAATTGGTGATGCCATCCAACCATCTTGTCCTCTGTCGTCCCTTTCTCCAATAAATTATATATTTTAGTCACTGTAATCAAAAGGAGCAAGTTCAGGAGCAAAGGAAGAAAGCATAACCATTTGGTTTTCACATGAATGTTTATCGTGAAAAGTAACCATAAGCATAAGAATTATTTTTTTGAGAGGTTGGCTTTGATACATATATATAGGGATTCCCTGGTAGTCCATTGGTTAGGACTCTACTCTTTCATTGTAGAAGGCAAGGGTTCGATCCCTGGTTGGGGAACTAAGATCTGATATGATACAGCCCCACCTCAAAGACCATATATTTAAATCCTGTAAAAATATACTGTATTGCCTCTCTTTTTCTGATATAATTGTTTCTGTTTACCAGCTTGAACTATTGCCTTCCCAGGAATTTCTTCTATAAGCATTGAGGGGAAAACCATTACTGATAATCTTTCTGTATTCCTAATATGCTTGATTAATTTTATAGAAAGAGCTGGATATATTTGTTGGTTGGCAATATAGAATTGTGAGCAGTATATTAACTACCAGTTATGCTGTGTTCTGGGCTTCCCTGGTAGCTCAGATGGTAAAGCTTCTGCCTGCAGTGTGGGAGACCCAGGTTCAATCCCCAGGTCAGGAACATCCCCAGAGAAGGAAATGGCAACCCACTCCAATATTCTTGCCTGGAAAATTCCATGGACGGAGGAGCCTGGTAGGTTACACTCCATGGGGTCTCAAAGAGTTGGATGCGACTGAGTGACTTCACTTTCACTTTTCACTTTCATACTGTGTTCCTAGTGAATAAAACAGTTTAATCTTAGTGTGAAAACTATGTCCATGTAATGTAGTTTTCCAAATTGACACACTACTGATTATATGTAACTGAATGAAGTTTGAATTTAATGGATTTTTGTTCATTCATTCATGCAAAATGGAAAGGCCTTTAAAACCCATCCTAAAAGTACCTCCCTCCTATTAGGATGTCTTCTTTCAAAAAACCAGAAACAAGGAATGTTGGTGAGGATATGGAGAAACTGAATAATTGAGTTTATTAGAATGTAGACTGGTATACTTGCTGTGGAAAACAATGTGACAGTTCTTCAAAATATTAAAAATAGAATCACCATAGGATTTCACAGAGGGCATATACCTACCTGAACGGATCGAAAGCCAGAGTCTCAAAGAGATATTTGTGTCAGGTTCATAACAGCATTATTCACAATGGCTCTCACAAGGAGGCAGCCCAGGAGTCCATCAGTGGATGAAAGGGTAAACACATTGTGGTTTATGCTATACACGGGAATTATTCAGCTTTCAAAAGGAAGAAGATTCTTCAGTACACTGCAACATAAATAAACTTTGAGAACATTATGTTTAAGTGAAGTAAGCCAGGCATGAAAACACTCTGTGATTCCATTCATATGAGGTACTTAGGAGTAGCCCTCATAGTCAATGAAAGAATCTGAAATGCAGTAATTGTGTGCAGCCTCAAAAATGACAGGATGATCTTGGTTTGTTTCTAAGACAGACCATTCAACGTCATAATAATCCAAGCCTGTGCCCAAACCACTAATGCCAAAGAAGCTGAAGTTGAACATTTCTATGGAGACCTACAGTCTTCCCTGGTGGTTCAAATGGTAAAGAGTCTGCCTGCAATGCAGTAGAAGTGGGTTCGATTCCTGTATTGAGAAGATCCCCTGGAAAAGGAAATGGCAACCCACTCCGATATTCTTGCCTGGAAAAGCCCATGGACAGAGGAGCCTGGTGGGCTACAGTCTATGGGGTCACAGAGAGTCAGACATGACTGACAGACTTTCATTTCACCTCACTTCATTTCATGAAGACATACAAGACCTTCTGGAACTAACACCAAAAAAAAAAAAAAAATGTCCTTTTCGTCATAGGGGACTGGAATGCAAAAGCAGGAAGTCAAGAGATACCAAGAGTAACAGACAAGTTTGGCCTTAAGTACAAAATGAAGCAGGGCAAAGGCTAACAGAATTTTGTCAAGAGAACACATTGGTCATAACAAACACCCTCTTCCAACAACCCAAGAGATGACTATGGACATCACCAGATGGTCAATACCAAAATCAGATTGATTATATTCTTTGTAACTGAAGATGGAAAAGCCCTACACAGTCAGCCAAAACAAGACTGGGAGCTGACTGTGGCTCAGATCATGAACTCCTTATTGCAAAATTCAGGCCTAAATTGAAGAAAGTAGGGAAAACTACTAGGCCTTTCAGATATGACCTAAATAAAATCCATATGATTACACAGTGAAGGTAATGAATAGATTCAAGGGATTAGATCTGATAGAGTGCCTGAAGAACTATGGGTAGAGGTTCATAACATTGTACAAGAGGTGGTGACCAAAACCATCCTAGAAAAAAAGAAATGCAAGAAGGCAAAATGGTTGTCTGATGAGGAAGACTGAAGGCAGAAGAAGAGGGTGACAGAGGATGAGATGGTTGGATGGCATCACTGAAAGAGTGGTGAGTTTGAGCAAACTCTGGGAGATAGTTAAGGACAGGGAAGCCTGGCGTGCTACAGTCCATGGGGTCGCAAGTACTCAAAAGCTAATTAGTGACTGAACAGCAACAGCAATAGTAATCAAAACCATAGAGATAGTAGAATGATGATTGCCAGGGACTGAGGGATAGGAGCAAATGCGTAATTTTTTTTTTTTAAGGGGATAGGGTTTCAGTTTACTCAGTTCAGTTCAGTTCAGTCACTCAGTCATGTCCGACTCTTTGCGACCCCATGAATCGCAGCATGCCAGGCCTCCCTGTCCGTCACCATCTCCCAGAGTTCACTCAGACTCACGTCCATCGAGTCTGTGATGCCATCTCATCCTCAGTCGTCCCCTTCTCCTCCTGCCCCCAATCCCTCCCAGCATCAGACTCTTTTCCAATGAGTCGCTTTTCCAATCAGACTCGCTTCGCATGAGGTGGCCAAAGTACTGGAGTTTCAGCTTTAGCATCATTCCTTCCAAAGAAATCCCAGGGTTGATCTCCTTCAGAATAGACTGGTTGGATCTCCTTGCAGTCCAAGGGACTCTCAGGAGTCTTCTCCAACACCACACTTCAAAAGCAGCAATTCTTCGGCGTTCAGCCTTCTTCACAGTCCACCTCTCACATCCATGCATGACCACAGGAAAAACCATAGCCTTGACTAGACGGACCTTAGTCGGCAAGTAATATCTCTGCTTTTGAATATACTTTCTAGGTTGGTCATAACTTTTCTTCCAAGTAGTAAGCGTCTTTTAATTTCATGGCTGCAGTCACCATCTGCAGTGATTTTGGAGCCCAAAAAAATAAAGTCTGACACTGTTTCCACTGTTTCCCCATCTATTGCCCACGAAGTGATGGGACCAGATGCCATGATCTTCATTTTCTGAATGTTGAGCTTTAAGCCAACTTTTTCACTCTCCACTTTCACTTTCATCAAGAGGCTTTTTAATTCCTCTTCACTTTCTGCCATAAGGGTGGTGTCATCTGCATATCTGAGGTTATTGATATTTCTCCCAGGAATCTTGATTCCAGCTTGTGCTTCTTCCAGCTCAGCGTTTCTCATGATGTACTCTGCATGTAAGTTAAATAAGCAGGGTGACAATATACAGCCTTGACGTACTCCTTTTCCCAGTCTGTTGTTCCATGTCCAGTTCTAACTGTTGCTTCCTGACCTGCATACAGATATCTCAAGAGGCAGGTCAGATGGTCTGGTATTCCCAACTCTTTCAGAATTTTCCACAGTTTATTGTGATCCACACAGTCCAAGGCTTTGGCATAGTCAATAAAGCAGAAATAGATGTTTTTCTGGAACTCTCTTGCTTTTTTGATGATCCAGCGGATATTGGCAATTTGATCTCTGGTTCCTCTGCCTTTTCTAAAACCAGCTTGAACATCAGGAAGTTCACGGTTCACATATTGCTGAAGCCTGGCTTGGAGAATTTTGAGCATTACTTTACTAGCATGTGAGATGAGTGCAATTGTGCGGTAGTTTGAGCATTCTTTGGCATTGCCTTTCTTTGGGATTGGAATGAAAACTGACCTTTTCCAGTTCCGTGGCCACTGCTGAGTTTTCCAAATTTGCTGGCATATTGAGTGCAGCACTTTCACAGCATCATCTTTCAGGATTTGAAACAGCTTAACTGGAATTCTGTCACCTCCACTAGCTTTGTTCGTAGTGATGCTTTCTAAGGCCCACTTGACTTCACATTCCACGATGTCTGGCTCTAGATTAGTGATCACATCATCATGATTACCCGGGTCGTGAATATCTTTTTTGTACAGTTCTGTGTATTCTTGCCACCTCTTCTTAATATCTTCTGCTTCTGTTAGGTCCATACAATTTCTGTCCTTTATCAAGCCCATCTTTGCATGATATGTTCCCTTGGTATCTTTAATTTTCTTGAAGAGATCTCTAGTCTTTCCCATTCTATTGTTTTCCTCTGTTTCTTTGCATTGATTCCTGAAGAAGGCTTTCTTATCTCTTCTTGCTATTCTTTGGAACTCTGCATTCAGATGCTTATATCTTTCCTTTTCTCCTTTGCTTTTCGCTTCTCTTCTTGTCACAGCTATTTATAAGACCTCCCCAGACAGCCATTTTGCTTTTTTGCATTTCATTTCCATGGGGATGGTCTTGATCCCTGTCTCCTGTACAATGTCACGAACCTCATTCCATAGTTCATCAGGCACTCTATCTATCAGATCTAGGCCCTTAAATCTATTTCTCAGTTCCACTGTATAATCATAAGGGATTCAATTTAGGTCATACCTGAATGGTCTAGCAGTTTTCCCTACTTTCTTCAATTTGAGTCTGAATTTGGTAATAAGGAGTTCATGATCTGAGCCACAGTCAGCTCCTGGTCTTGTTTTTGTTGACTGTATAGAGCTTCTCCATCTTTGACTGCAAAGAATTGATCAGTCTGATTTCAGTGTTGACCATCTGGTGATGTCTTCCATTGTGTTACTGGAAGAGGGTGTTTGCTATGACCAGTGCATTTTCTTGGCAAAACTCTATTAGTCTTTGCCCTGCTTCATTCCGCATTCCAAGACCAATTTGCCTGTTACTCCAGATGTTTCTTGACTTCTTACTTTTGCATTCCAGTCCCCTATAATGAAAAGGACATCTTTTTTGGGTGTTAGTTCTAAAAGGTCTTGTAGGTCTTCATAAAACCATTCAACTTCAGCTTCTTCAGCATTACTGGTTGGGGCATAGACTTGGATAACTGTGATATTGAATGGTTGCCTTGGAGATGAACAGAGATCATTCTGTCGTTTTTGAGGTTGCATCCAAGTACTGCATTTCAGACTCTTTTTTTGACCATGATGCCTACTCCATTTCTTCTGAGGGATTCTTGCCCACAGTAGTAGATATAATGGTCATCTGAATTAAATTCACCCATTCCAGTCCATTTTAGTTCACTGATTCCTAGGATGTCGACGTTCACCCTTGCCATCTCTTGTTTGACCACTTCCAATTTGCCTTGATTCATGGACCTGACATTCCAGGTTCCTATGCAATATTGCTCTTTACAGCATCGTATCTTTCTTCTATCACCAGTCACATCCACAGCTGGGTATTGTTTTTGCTTTGGCTCCATCCCTTCATTCTTTCTGGAGTTATTTCTCCACTGATCTCCAGTAGCATATTGGGCACCTACTGACCTGGGGAGTTCCTCTGTCAGTATCGTATCATTTTGCCTTTTCATACTGTTCATGGGGTTCTCAAGGCAAGAATACTGAAGTGGTTTGCCATTCCCTTCTCCAGTGGACCACATTCTGTCAGACTTCTCCACCATGACCCGCCCATCTTGGGTTGCCCCGCAGGCATGGCTTGGTTTCATTAAGTTAGACAAGGCTGTGGTCCTAGTGGGATTAGATTGACTAGTTTTCTGTGAGTTTGGTTTCAGTGTGTCTGCCCCCTGATGCCCTCTTGCAACACCTACCATCTTACTTGGGTTTTTCTTACCTTGGGCATGGGGTATCTCTTCACGGCTGCTCCAGCAAAGCACAGCCGCTGCTCCTTACTTTGGATGAGGGGTATCTCCTTACCGCCGCCGTTCCTGACCTTCAATGTGGGATAGCTCCTCTAGGAATCATATAGATGGATTGGAGTGATGGTTGCACATTATAAATGTGTGTAATGCCACTGAATTGTATACTTAAGAATAGTTTAAATGATATTTTTTACATTATGTGTATTTTGCTATAATAAAAAAATTGAAGGAAAAAATTAATCCTAAAATGAATTTGACTTGTATTCTATCACAGAAATACAAACATTTATGGCAGTAAAATTTAACCACAATACAAGTATATCTGCAAAACTATATGTATCTGTAATGGTCATGGCAGGAGCACAAAATCCATAATGTGCTTCCCTGGTTATTTCTCACCGATTTCTGCATAATTAGTTCAGTTCAGTTGCTCAGTCATGTCTGACTCTTTGCGACCCCATGGACTGCAGCATGCCAGGCCTCCCTGTCCATCACCAACTCCCAGAGTTTACTCAAACTCATGTCCTTTGAGGCTGTGATGCCATCCAACCATCTCATCCTCGATCGTCCCCTTCTCCTCCCGCCTTCTATCCTTCCCAGCATCAGAGTCTTTTCAAATGAGTCAGTTCTTCGCATCAAGTGGCCAAAGTATTGGAGATTCAGCTTCAGCATCAGTCCTTTCAATGAGTATTCAGGAGTGATCTCCTTTAGGATGGACTGGCTGGATCTCCTTACAGTCCAAGGGACTCTCAAGAGTCTTCTCCAACACCACACTTCAAAAGCATCAATTCTTTGGCCCTTGGCTTTCTTTATAGTCCAACTCTCACATCCATACATGACTACTGGAAAAACCATAGCTTTGACTAGATGGATCTTTGTTGGCAAAGTAATGTCTCTGGTTTTTAATATGCTGTCTAGGTTGATCAGAACTTTTCTTCCAAGAAGTAAGCATCTTTTAATTTCATGGCTGCAGTCACCATCTGCAGTGATTTTGGAACCCAAGAAGATAAAGTCTCTCACTGTTTCCACTGCTTCCCCATCTATTTGCCATGAAGTGATGGGACCAGATGCCATGATCTTCGTTTTCGGAATGTTGAGCTTTAAGCCAACTTTTTCACTCTCCTCTTTCACTTTCATCAAGAGGCTGTTTAGTTCTTTGCTCTCTGCCATAAGAATGGTGTCATCTGCATATCTGAGGTTATTGACATTTTTCCCAGCAGTCTTGATTCCAGCTTATGCTTCATCCAGTCCAGCATTCCTCATGATGTACTCTGCATATAAGTTAAATAAGCAGGGTGACAGTGTACAACCTTGACGTCCTCCTTTCCTGATTTGGAACCAGTCTGTTGTTCCATGTTCAGTTCTAACTGTTGCTTCTTGACCTGCATACAGATTTCTCAGGAGGCAGGTCAGGTGGTCTGGTATTGCCATCTCTTGAAGAATTTTCCACAGTTTGTTTTGATCCACGCAGTGAAAGTCTTTGGCCTGGTCAATAAAGCAGAAATAGATGTTTTTCATGAACTCTTCCTGCTTTTTTGATGATCCAGCAGATGTTGGCAATTTGATCTCTGGTTCCTCTACTTTTTCTAAATTCAGCTTAAACATATGGAAGTTCACAGTTTAGGTACTGTTGAAGCCTGGCTTGGAGAATTTTGAGCATTATTTTGCTGGTGTGTGAGACGAGTGCAATCATGTGGTAGTTTGAACGTTCTTTGTCATTGCCTTTCTTTGGGATTTTAATGAAAACTGACCTTTTCCAGTCCTGTGGCCACTGCTGAGTTTTCCAAATTTGCTGGCATATTGAGTGCAACACTTTCACAGCATCATCTTTTAGGATTTGAAATAGCTCAACTGGAATTCCATTACCTCCACTAGCTTTGTTCGTGGTAATGCTTCCTAAGGCCCACTTGACTTCACATTCCAGGATGTCGACTCTAGGTGAGTGATCACACCATCGTGATTATCTGGGTCATGAAGATCTCTTTTGTATGGTCCTTCTTTGTATTCTTGCCACCTCTTCTTAATATCTTATGCTTCTATTAGATCCTTACCATTTCTGTTCTTTATTGTGCTCATCTTTGTATGAAACATTCCCTTGGTATCTCTGATTTTCTTGAAGCGATCTCCAGTCTTTCCCATTCTGTTGTTTTCCTCTATTTCTTTTTGTTGATCACTGAGAAAGGCATTCTTATCTCTCCTTAGTAATCTTTGAAACTCTGCATTCAAAATGATTTATCTTTCCTTTTCTCCTTTGCCTTTCACTTCTCTTCTTTTCATAGCTATTTGTAAGGCCTCTTGAGACAACCATTTTGCCTTTTGGCATTTTTTTTTTCCTGGGGATGGTCTTGATCACTGCCTCTTATACAATATCACGAACTTCGTCCATAGTTCTTCAGGCACTCTGTCTATCAGATCTGTACCTTTGTATCTATTTGTCACTTCTACTGTATAATTGTAAGGGATTTGATTTAGGTCATACCCAATGGTCTAGTGGTTTTCCCTACTTTCTTCAATTTAAGTCTTAATTTTGCAGTAAGGAGTTCATTATCTGAGCCACAGCTCCCAGTCTTGTTTTTGCTGACTGTATAGAGCTTCTCCATCTTTGGCTGCAAAACATATAATCAGTCTGATTTCATTATTGACCATCTGGTCATTTTGACAGACTGAAAACCACAGTTACAGAAAACTAACCAATCTGATCACATGGACCACAACCTTGTCTGGCTCAACGAAGCTATGAGCCATGCCAGGTAGGGCCACCCAAGATGGATGGGTCATGGTGGAAAGTTCTGACAAAACGTGATCCACTGGAGATGGGAATGGCAAACCACTTCAGTATTCTTGCCTTCAGAACCCCATGAACAGTATGAAAAAGCAAAAAGATAGGACACATGATAGATGAACTCCCCAGGTCGGTAGGTGCCCAATATACTACTGGAGAAGAGTGGAGAAATAACTCCAGAAAGAATCAAGAGGCTGAGCCAAAGCTAAAACTGTGCCCAGTTGTTGATTTGACTGGTGATGCAAGTTAAGTCTGATGCTGTAAAGAGCAATATTGCATAGGAACCTGGAAAGTTAGGTCCATGAATCAAGGTAAATTGGAAGTAGCCAAACAGGAGATGGCAAGAGTGAACATCAACATTTTAGGAACAGCGAACTAAAATGGACTGGAATCTGTGAATTTAACTCAGATGACCATTATATCTACCACTGTGGGCTGGAATCCCTTAGAAGAAATGGAGAAGCCATCGTAGTCAACAAGAGTCTGAAATGCAGTACTTGGATGCAAGGCTAACCATTCAGTATCACAGTAATCCAAGTCTATGCCCTGACCAGTAATGCTGAAGAAGCTAAAGTTGAAGACCTACAAGACCTTCTAGAACTAACACCCAAAAAAGATTTCTACATAATATTGTGAAAGAAACAAATACTTTTACAATAATAGTAGTGATAATTTTTAATACTACTACAAAACTGTTTTCCTAAAATTGGTACAAACATGATAAAAATCTTTACACAGTGTCAGTAGTGACTCCTGTTCTTTCTGCTAGCCTGTGTTCATACTTGTTTGCTTACTTAATGAGTGATCCTTGAGTTCACGTATCCTTGGCCCTGTGTAGGCCCTGGGGATTCAGTAACGAGCAACTTTTACTTTCACAGAGCTGCAGCCTTTTCCAGAAGAAATGACTATAAGCTTTGATCTGAAGTGTGGTCAAGAATTTACGGTGGGCTATGGAGTGGGGTCAATACTAAAAGCAGTGTTTGCAGCAGACAGGCAGCATGTGTAAAAGTCAGCTAATGTGAGAGTGCGTAGTAAATATGGTGAACAGCATGACTGGAGTACAGAATGCAAAGCATATGAAAAATTCTGCAGAAAGGGTTAAGACATAAGCAGTCAGGTTGTGAAAAATTTTGAAGTGATACTAGACAATTTGAGATTTAACATCAGGGTAATGAAGCAGTATTGAAGGAAAGTATTGGATTTGCATTTAGAAAGATTTCTTGGCTGCATTACAGAGTAGGGTTGGTAGGGAGTAAGCCTGGAGGCAGAACACATTTTTAATAATTCAGGTGAGAGATGGCATTGGATTGGATTAGAGCAGTGGCAGAGGGGATGGAGAGAGCTAGACAAAGTTAAGAAAATAGGAAGTAAAATCAATAGGATGAAGCAACTGATTAGATGTGGGCAATCAGAGGGAAAAAGGAGTCAAAGATGACTGCAGCTATCCATCTTGAGTCTCTGGTTAAAACGGTTGTACTAATTGGGATGGAGAAGTTACAGCTCAGGGCTTTGGAAGTGATTCCCTGTTTGATCTCTAAGAATTGTCCTGTTGTGAGGAACAGTTCTCACAAATCTAAGAATTTGTAATTCTTAACTCTTCTAAGGAAGTTCATTATATATCCTACAGATTAGATCATTTTTATTGCCATGTACACAAAAGTCATTCCTGAGATGTCCATATCCTTAATTACTCTTGGAATTCATTGTTAGAGCTCATTGGCTTTTTTTGTTAAAGAGAATATTGTTTTCTGTAGGCAGTGTATACTCCAGTGTTCTTGCCTGGAGAATCCCAGGAATGGGGGAGCCTGGTGGGCTGCTGTCTCTGGGGTCGCACAGAGCCGGACACGACTGAAGCGACTTAGCTGCAGCAGCAGACAGTGTATAATTTTGTCTAGTTGCGTATATAACTGTTATGTATAACCCTTTGTAGGCAACATAGCCATGTGCCAAATGACTCCAAAACTAAATGATAACAAAGCCACTGTTGACAAGGATGACAACGTAAATATATCTGAATAAGTTAATGTTGAAAGTAAACATTTGACAATTCTCATTCATTGCCAGTGGAAATGCAAAATGGTATAGCCATTTTAGACATCAATGTGACAGTTTCTTATAAAACTTAACATACTTTACCATGTTTCATTAGTCACACTCCCTGTTATCTATCCAAAGGAATTGAAGGCTTACATCTACACAGAAACCCTTACACATGAATGTTTCTAGCAGTTTTATTCTTAATTGCTCAAATTTGGAAGCATTCACGATATCCTTAAGTAGGTAAATGGATAAATAAGTTGTGGTATGTTCATACAATGGAATATTATTCAGTGCAAAATTGAAAGGCTACCAAGCCTTGCAAAGACATGGAGGAAACCTAAATGCATATTACTAAGTGAAAGAAGCCAGCCTCAGAAGATTTCAATTGTGTGACTTTTCTTGAAAAGACTAAACAATAAAGATGGTAAAAAGTTGGTTATCAGAGATTAAAGAGGAGATGGGAATGAATAGGCAGAGCACAGAGGACTTTTAGTGCAGTGGATTGTTCTGTACCATACTACAACAGTGGATACATGACATTACAAATTTATAAAGACCCCTAGAATGTACATAACCAAGAGTGAACTCTGTTGTAAACTATGGACTTTGGATGATATTGATGTGTGAATCATCTCTTATTCAGGGTTACCTTTTATTCAGACACATACACACACACACACACACACAATTTAGGCAAATGGTTGTCTGAGGAGGCCTTAAAAATATCTGAGAAAAGAAGAGAAGCAAAAGGCAAAGGAGAAAAGGAAAGATATACCCATCTGAATGCAGAGTTCCAAAGAATAGCAAGGACAGATAAAGCCTTCAGTGATCAGTGCAAAGAAATAGAGGAAAACAATAGAATGGGAAAGACTGGAGATCGCTTCATAAGGAATGCTGGACTGGATGAAGCACAGCTGGAATCAGGATTGCTGGGAGAAATATCAATCACCTCAGATATACAGATGACACCACCCTTATGGTAGAAAACAGAAAACTAAAGAACCTCTTGATGAAAGTGAAAGAGGAGAGTGAAGAAGTTGGCTTAAAACTCAACATTCAGAAAACTAAGATCGTGGTGTATGGTGCCATCACTTCATGGCAAATAGATGGGGAAACAGTGGAAATAGTGAGAGACTTTATCTTTTTGGGCTCCAAAATCAGTGCAGATGGTGACTGCAGCCATGAAATTGAAAGATGCTTGCTCCTTGGGAGAAAAGCTATGACCAACCTAGACAGCATATTAAAAAGCAGAGACAACTTTGCCAACAAAGGTCCATCTAGTCAAAGCTATGGTTTTTCCAGTAGTCATTTATGGATGTGAGAGTTGGACTATAAGGAAAGCTGAGCACAGTAAGAATTGACGCTTTTGCACTGTGGTGTTGGAGAAGACTCTTGAGAGTCCCTTGGACTGCAAGGAGATCCAACCAGTCCATCCTAAAGGAAATCAGTCCTGAATATTCATTGAAAGGACTGATGCTAAAGCTGAAACTCCAATACTTTGGCCACCTGCTTCAAAAAACAGTCTTCAGAAAAGACCCTGGGAGAGCTAGCTTTGAACGTCAAGAATGCTTTTTAGACATGCTTGCTATTGTGTTCTCTTTTCCTGGCAGTTGGAGGAGGATTTTGAAAATAACCTTTATAATATTTATAATTTTTATGATATAACTTTACTCATCATTGCATTGTCCTTTCTGGAAAATACAGAAAAACTTAAGTAGTGTACCCAAGGTCACATATGGCTTGTTCGTTGTATATATATTTATGTTCCAGAAACAGAAAGCTAAGATTCATTCCCTGCATTGTGGGAATGTTGAACTCTCTTCATTTCAGAAAATACTTTGTATGCTAGATGAATTCTATTTATAGTCATTCTATTTTTTCCACCTTTTTCAAGAGAATAGAGTCAGTCTCAGGTCTTGACTTGGATGATTCTTGGTATATCCAATATGATAGCTATTAGAAATGTATCTTATGCAGCTAAGGAACTGAATATTAAATTTTATTTAATTAAAATGTAGATATCCATGTGTTAATAGGGGCTACTTTATTGAACAGTGCAGCTCTAGATTACCAGTTAGAAGACAGGACCATGTTAAACTCTAGTAGGGGGAGGCAGTCAGCACAATTCAGACTGTGGGAAGCTTTGTCAGGTTCTTCAACAGAGAAACTCCAAGCGGGGAAAAAGATGTGGAGGGGAAATCCTAAGATTAAAAGAGACTTAAAGGGCATATCAGCAAATCACAATGTATGGACTTTATTTGAGTCCTGATCAGTTCAGTTCAGTTCAGTCGCTCAGTCGTGCCCGACTCTTTGCGACCCCATGAATCGCAGCACGCCAGGCCTCCCTGTCCATCACCAACTCCCGGAGTTCACTCAGACTCACGTCCATCGAGTCAGTGATGCCATCCAGCCATCTCATCCTCGGTCGTCCCCTTCTCCTCCTGCCCCCAATCCCTCCCAGCATCACAGTCTTTTCCAATGAGTCAACTCTTTGCATGAGGTGACCAAAGTACTGGAGTTTCAGGTTCAGCGTCATTCCCTCCAAAGAAATCCCAGGGCTGATCTCCTTCAGAATGGACTGGTTGGATCTCCTTGCAGTCCAAGGGACTCTCAAGAGTCTTCTCCAACACCACAGTTCAAAAGCATCAATTCTTCGGCGCTCAGCTTTCTTCATAGACCAACTCTCACATCCATACATGACCACTGGGAAAACCATAACCTTGACTAGACGGACCTTTGTTGGCAAAGTATCGTGTCTGCTTTACAATATGCTATCTAGGTTGGTCATAACTTTTCTTCCAAGGAGTAAGCGTCTTTTAATTTCATGGCTGCAGTCACCATCTGCAGTGATTCTGGAGCCCAAAAAATAAAGTCTGACCCTGTTTCCACTGTTTCCCATCTATTTCCCAAGAAGTGATGGGACCAGATGCCATGATCTTCGTTTTCTGAATGTTGAGCTTTAAGCCAACTTTTTCACTCTCTTTCACTTTCATCAAGAGGCTTTTTAGTTCCTCTTCACTTTCTGCCATAAGGGTGGTGTCATCTGCATATCTGAGGTGATTGATATCCACCTTGTGTTTCTTCCAGTCCAGCGTTTCTCATGGTGTACTCTGCATAGAAGTTAATTAAGCAGGGTGACAATATATAGCCTTGACGTATTCCTTTTCCTATTTGGAACCAGTCTGTTGTTCCATGTCCAGTTCTAACTGTTGCTTCCTGACCTGCATATAGGTTTCTCAAGAGGCAGGTCAGGTGGTCTGGTATTCCCATCTCTTTCAGAATTTTCCACAGTTTATTGTGATCCACACAGTCAAAGGCATTGGCACAGTCAATAACGCAGAAATAGACATTTTTCTGGAACTCTCTTGCTTTTTCGATGATCCAGCAGATGTTGGCAATTTGATCTCTGGTTCCTCTGCCTTTTGTAAAACTGTTAAAAATATTTATTACATTTATGAAATAATTGAATAACAGCTAGATTTTTGGTATTAGGGAATTATTGTATTTTTTTAAGCATCATGATATATTGTAGTTGTCTAACAAAAGGAGGAGAGTGAGTCATTATCTTTTAGAAAGATGTTGAAAGATTTACTTCCTGCCCTTTGAAGCTAGGTTTATATTTACTGCATTTTTCATCAATGACCTATTTTCTTTCAGCATTGATTAAAAAAAAACAACAACTTCTTACATGGAGAGTTTTGAACACATGCAGGTGGATAGATTACTACAGTGATTATCCATATTTAAGAATTATCAATTCATGACCAACATTGTTTCCTCTTCATATCCCCATATTATGTTTTATAAGCAAATCCTAGACGTTTTATGATTTTATTTATCAGGCGAAAGAAGTAAATTTGCTGTTGTTGGAAAGATATCAGTTGTAAACATTGCTAATTCCGTTAAAGTGGGATAAATTAGTCTGAAGTGCTCAACCACTAGATCAGCTCTAACTTAAAGGATAAATATGTTGAGCTTTTCTGACCTTCCTGACTTTAATCAGGAAGCTTGGATTCTGTAGACCTATCAAGTGCCCAAGCCTTTTCATGAATATGCATGTATCTTTTAGCTTAAAACTTCCGGAGACAGGAAGTTCAGGAGACACTGTGTTGGGAAAGCTCCTTGGTGTTCTCCTTGTGTGTATGTGTGCTAAGTCCTGTCAGCCATGTCCAACTCTTTGCAACCCCATGGACTGTAGCCCGCAAGGCTCCTCTATCCATGTTATTCTCCAGGCAAGACTACTGGAGTGGTTTGCTGTGAGCTTCCTCAGGGGATCTTCCCCACCCATGGATTGAACTGTCTCTTAGCCTGTTGCATTGGCAGACAGGTTCTTTACCATTAGTGCCACTTGCTGTAAATAGTGGGTCCTTTTCTCAATCTTGGCTTGACACCCACTGAGAGGCAAACCCAGTTTTCAGATAACAAGGCCTCTTTGGTTTTCCATTGCTTCAATACAATTACCAAACCTAAAATTTTTAAATAATATTATTTTTAAAATATGGAGTATGTTGGATCCGTATGTATGGATATATATATAGAGAGACAGCTATAGAGCAAAAATTATTTAAATAAATGGAGATACACATTGTTTCTGAAGGGGACAACTCATGAGTGTATTGATATAAAATCTCCCCACTTTAACCTGTAGATATAATGAAAGTCCAAAATAAAAAAGTATATCTAGGATCAAACCCAAGCAGGAACCAGAGGGCCTGAGTCGGTCAAATGGGAGCTAGGAGACCACACATCACGCCACAAAACACAGGTGCACCAGTGCCCCTGCCTCAATTCAGACGCCTGGCTGTGACGAGGAGGAAAAGCCTGACTCAGCCAGCACCACTCCCTGGGGATGGAAGGAAAGCCTGGTCTGCAGGCGTGGACTCTCACCTGCCATAGCATCCCACCAAGGGGCCCACTTCACCCAGACAGAGGCACAAAAAATATATATATATATCATTATTTTATATTCAAATTCCCACTTGCTTCAAAAATTTATAGTTTACATCTAAATGACCAAACATGACAATTCTGTAAATAAACCAAGTTACATGATCCATTTTATGTTAACAAAGTGGCAATGTAAAACAAATGTTGCATGAAGTTACTAATTATGAAAAGGATTGTGTAGACCTTTGTAACAGTTATGAATTAAGCCAAAAATAACGTAAGGTAGCATCGCATTTGTTAAGTTGATAAGTCTCATTGTAAAGATACTTGAAATGTAATGGGAAAGTTTTTTTAGAAATTTTTCTTTTAAATTTATTATTTAGTGCTGGGTCTTTGTTGCTCTGCGCAGGCTTTCTCTAGTTGCAACAAGTGGGAGATACTGTCTAGCTATGGCACATGGGCTTCTCATCACAGTGGCTTCTGTTGTTGTAGAGCATGGGCTCTAGGGCATGCAGTTTTCAGTACTTGTAGCCTCAGAGCATGTGGAGTCTTCCCAAAGCGGGGATTGAACCCATGTCCACTGCACTGGCAGGTGGATTCCTATCCACTGGATCACCAGGCAAGTCTGGGAAAGCTTTTTAGAAAATAAATAAGATATTAGAGTGGAAACTACTCGAAGGCCTCTATAAAACTCTTTGGTTTGGACAACTTGAATCATAGAGTTCATGAGAAGTTAAATAATGATTGTACAGTATAGACAAGGAAATGGGATAAGATGAATAAGTTTTAATAGTAATTTACCTTGAGTGTTGCTGAAAGAGCGTAGTGAAGAGATTGCTAGGAAATAGAAATTTTTTTTTCTTTAAAATGCCCTCCTATAGAAAATAATAGCAAATGAAGGAACTGACAGTCAACTAATCTCAAAAATATACAAGCAACTAAAGCAGCTCAATTCCAGAAAAGTAAATGACCCAATCAAAAAATGGGCCAAAGAACTAAATAGACATTTCTCCAAAGAAGACATACAGATGGCTAACAAACACATGAAAAGATGTTCACCATCACTCATTATCAGAGAAATGCAAATCAAGACCACAATGAGGTACCATTTCACACCAGTCAGAATGGCTGCGATCCAAAAGTCTACAAGCAATAAATGCTGGAGAGGTTGTGGAGAAAAGGGAACCCTCTTACACTGTTGGTGGGAATGCAAACTAGTACAGCCACTATGGAGAACAGTGTGGAGATTCCTTAAAACACTGGAAATAGAACTGCCTTATGACCCAGCAATCCCACTGCTGGGCATACACACCAAGAAAACCAGAATTGAAAGAGACACGTGTACCCCAATGTTCATTGCAGCACTGTTTATAATAGCCAGGACATGGAAGCAGCCTAGATGTCCATCAGCAGATGAATGGATAAGAAAGCTGTGGTACATATACACAATGGAGTACTACTCAGCCATCAAAAAGAATACATTTGAATCAGTTCTAATGAGGTGGATGAAACTGGAGCCTATTATACAGAGTGAAGTAAGCCAGAAAGAAAAACACCAATACAGTATACAAACACATATATATGGAATTTAGAAAGATAGTAATGATAACCCTGTATGCGAGACAGCAAAAAAGACGCAGATGTATAGAGCAGACTTTTTGACTCTGGGAGAGGGAGAGGGTGGGATGATTTGGGAGAATGGCATTGAAACATGTATAATATCATATAAGAAACGAATTGCCAGTCTAGGTTCGATGCAGGATACAGGATGCTTGGGGCTGGTGCACTGGGATAACCCAGAGGGATGGTATGGGGAGGGAGGTGAGAGGGGTTTCAGGAGTGGGAACTTATGTACACCCATGGCAGATTCATGTTGATGTATGGCAAAACCAATACAGTATTGTAAAGTAAAAACATAAAAAAATTAAAAAAAAAATAAAATGCCCTACTATATAATAATAAATACATTTTTTGTTATTTGAAAGATTTAAGACTATCTAAAATAAAAAATTCTGAGAAATACAAGAATTCCACAGAAATATGGATATACTCATTTCTTGTCTTGAATATGCTCAATTTTTGTCTCCATCTGGGATGGATGAGATTCATAAAATCTGTTCATATGTGGGCAGCATAGGGTATTACTTGCATTAAGAGTTTCACCTGTTTTGCAACTACATTTGTATAAAACTACTTGTAAATTTGTATAAAATCAGTTAATAAGTCTATAAAAATATTCTTGGCATCTTTTCTCTGAGGATCTCGACAGAGATGTTAAAAACTGTAAGTCCCATTGATCCTCTAGGTTAAGAATTGAGGAATATGTAGAGATAGGTTATTAGAGAAGAGGGGAATAGTGCAATCATAACATGAGGCAACTGCTGAAAGTATTATAAAGAACAAATCCTGCATTAGATATTGTTGTGAAGAAGTTTAAATTTTACCTATAAATTAACATTGCCAACCATCTCCTATTTCTGAATATTTAAGTGGTAGATAAAAACAAGTTAACTTCTAAAGGGCTTAGATGCAGTGGTACCCCAGTAGAAAAATGAGTGCCCAGTCTTGATTTCTAATATGATTCCCCAGATAATGGATTAAGAGAGATCCTTGAAGAAAGGGCTAACTCTTGAAGTGGAGCAAGAAACAAAGATGAGCTTAGAGCATCTCGTAGAGTTGAAAATTAAGGAAATGGCTAAAACCAAAATAAATAAAACACATAAATAGGAGTATGTCAAAAGGCCACAAGAGCCAAATGAAAGAGTTCCCATTGGCCATGTGAGCAACAAAATAGAAGTCCCGTTGGTTATGACCCCAAATATAAAATGTCCACAAGTTTTTACTGATATAAATAAACGAGCCAATAAGTTAATGAATAGAAGAGGAGAGACACATCTCCCTTGCAAAAGAATTCCAAATAATTTATGTAGATACTCTTCCTTGAAGGACATGGAGCACAACTCTCTTCTCCAGTGTGGGCTATTTACAGTGATTTCCTTCTGAAGATTATAGTTGGAAAGGAAGAAAATAGAGGACCTTTACAATGGAGAAATGTTGTTTCAGATAATCAAAGTGATCATCACCAGTGATGAGTCATGGTGATGTGTATTCCTAATATGATGTGGTGAAAATGGCACTTTACCTCCATGGTCTTCTTCCCCAAACCCATAACCTCAGTTTCATCATTAGAGAAACATCAGGCAAATCCCGTTTGAGAGACTTTCTGCAAAATACCTGACAACTGCTCTTCAAAACTGTCAGTTGATACCTAAAACAAGGAAAGAATGAGAAACTGTCGCAGCCAAGAAGAGCTTAGAGAGACATGATGCAATGTGGTATCCTGTATGGGATTCTGGAACAAAGAAAGGACCTTAGATAAAAAATCTGAAAACCTGAATAATCTGTGAAAGTGTTTAGTAACTCAGTCATGTCTGACTGTTTGCAGTCTCATGGACTGTAACCCACCGGGCTCCTCTGTCCATGGAATTTTCCAGGCAGGAATACTGGAGTGGGTAGCCATTCCCTTCTCCAGAGGGTCTTCCTGATCTAGGGATTTAACTGAGGCCTCCTGCATTACAGGTGGATTCTTTACTGTCTGTTTTCATTTTTCAGGGAATCCCTGAAAAATGAATCAGTTCAGTTCAGTTCGCTCAGTCTTGTCCAACTCTTTGCGACCCCGTGAATCGCAGCACTCCAGGCCTCCCTGTCCATCACCAACTCCCGGAGTTCACTCAGACTCAGTCCATTGAGTCAGTGATGCCATCCAGCCATCTCATCCTCTGTCGTCCCCTTCTCCCCTTGCCCCCAATCCCTCCCAGCATCAGAGTGTTTTCCAGTGAGTCAAGTATTCGCATGAGGTGGCCAAAGTACTGGAGTTTCAGCTTTAGCGTCATTCCCTCCAAAGAAATCCCAGGGCTGATCTCTTTCAGAATGGACTGGTTGGATCTCCTTGGGAGTCCAGGGGACTCCCAAGAGTCTTCTGCAACACCACAGTTCAAAAGCATTAATTCTTCAGCACTCAGCTTTCTTCACAGACCAACTCTCGCATCCATACATGACCACTGGAAAAACCATAGCCTTGACTAGATGGAAAAATGAATAGATTTAGTTAATAATAATGTGCCAGTATTGCTTCACTAATTATAACATAATGCTTACTGATAGGGGAAACTGGTTGGAGGGTATATTGGAACTCTGTACTTGTCTTCCCAGTTCTGTACATCTAAAACTATTCCAAAAACTAAAGTTTACTTTGAAAAAAAAAGTTAGCCATGAAGTACTGGGTTCAAAACAAAGAATAATAAAGTTCTGGTGGTGTGATACCACCATGGGCAAATGATATGATATGATATGATAATAATATCCTATGTCTTATGTTTGACATAAGGTAGGTATCAAATTTTAATGTATAAGCTGGTACAAATTAGAAAAGAAATAAAATGGACTAATTTTATTCCTTTACTCATATTACTTTTCAGTTTATATAGTCAAAGTTTGGAAGTGAATCATTTTCACAGCTATCAGTTATTTAAGTTTTGCAAATTCTGGAGTATATGATTCAGATCCAAGTACAATTTTCATTTTCATTTATCCATTTATGCAGCAAACATTAATGAACAAATGTACCAGGCACAGTATTAAGTAGCTGCTGAGGATGTAAGAATGAATGATATGTTGTATAGATTAAAGTCTAAAGAAGGAGATAGGATTGAACAGTTTTAACGCAGTATGTTAAGTGAATAGCAATATGCAGAGCAATTATGAGAACAGAGTTCCAAAACCTAAACAGTTCTATTTCTTAAAAAAAAATTATATTTACATATTATGTGTCAACCAAGAAGAAAAATGCAGTGTCCTGAACCTTAATATCAAGGAAAGTTTTTATTTTAACACATCAACTAATACATATTTAGTACAATGTTTGTACAATAGTGATTTACTCAAAAATTAAGCTCATGGAATTTAAAAGATGTTGGACCATAAAACTTATCTGTTCTAATTAAGGTTTATATTGAAAAAACTTTTTCTTTGCTTAAAGACCTTGTGAGACCTGGAGCAAAGGAACTGTTGGGCCACACTGTACCCAGACTTCTGACCCACAGAAACTGATAAGAAGTGTGGATATTGTTTTAAGTTGCCAAATTTGTCATAATTGATTAAGGGCGTAATAGAAAATCAAGATGGAAGAAGACATTCCAGACACAAGACCACAGTACTTAAAGGGAACTGCCAGTCATTGAACTTAAGTGCAGGTGTGTAGTGGGGAGATTCAGAACCTGGAGCTGAACATGTAGGCTAGGGCTAGATCACAATGGTCCTCAAGTGCCATCTCAGGAATCTGGGCTCTGGGTGACAGGGGTCTGAACTCAGGAGACTGTTGTCTTAGTTCACTTTGATTTTCCTGAGAGAGAAAATTAATTCACTTATCTCCACTTGAGTCTCTGCCCAGACATCATCATCTTAATGAGACCGCCTGACCTCCCTATTTAATACTGCAATTGGTGCTCTGTACTGCCCTTCTTACTCTATTCTTTTCTTTAACTTTCCGTTGCACTTTTTGTTCAACATACTGTATAATTTAAATTTATTATTTTTGTTTATCTCCTCCTAGAATATAAACTCTGTGAGGAAAGGGATTTTTTTTTTTTTTGCCTTTTTGTTCACTGTTTGTTTGAGTTATTTATTGTTGCATAACAGACCAGATAGAAAACTCTCTGCCTAAATGACAGTCATTTACTTTACTCACAGATCTGCAATTTGGGCAGCCCATGGTGATGCCACCTTGTCTGTGCTCCATGCTGCATCAGGTGAGTGGCCTGACAGGGCCAGAGGACACACTTGCAGGTGGCTCACTTCCAGGACTGGCAGGCTGTTGCTCACTGTTGGCTGGGCCCTCAGTTTCTCTCCTTCCCACAGCATGTGACTGTGCTGTAAGGGCATGTGTCCCAAGAGAATACGGTAGAAATGCCTGGCATTTTTTATGGCTTAGCCTTAGAAGCCATAACCTCATTTCTCTGGTATGCTTATGTTTGAGGCAGTCTTAAGGTCCTTCCAGCTTTAAGAGCAGGGAACGTGGACTCCACCTCCTGATGGAGTTTCAGAAGAGCATGTGGATAGGAGATATTGTTGTGGCCATCTTTGGAAAATACAGTCTGTGTGCTTTTGTATTGCCAAAGCTAGAACAGTGCCTTGGCTGGTAGAGCTCTATAAATGTTTGTTGAGTAAATGAGTAAGTGAGAGAAAGAGAGAGAGGAGGAGGAGGAGGAGGAATTACAAGGGAATTGTGTATAGTGTGTGCCAGGGAGACTAGAATTTTGGAAACTGTAAGTATTCTGAGCCTGGCTTGAGATTCAGAATTAACAAAGTGGCGGTGAAAATAGAAAGGAAAGGCTGATTGGGAGGGATAGTAAGGAAGCATAGATTATAAATTTTAATGACTGTTTGAATATGGAAGGAAAGGGGTGGGGTCCAGATGAGGGAAGGGGAGAAATCTAGAATCTAAATTAAGAATGACTCCTAGTCAGTCAGCTATCCAAGCTATGTGCCAGGTACTAGAATAAAAGTAGTGAATGTGATACCTTTTTGATAGAATTATTTTTAGTGTTAAATTCATCCCTCTTCAGAGATGAATAGTAGATAGTAATATTGGAAAACTACATGGATTTGGCACTGTTAACAGCAGAAAACCTTTAGGGGAGAAGAGTTTAGCTTTGAAAATGAAGTTCAGGCTGCCGGTACTGAGACAGATGAGTGGAAAGTCTTGATGAGAAGTAAGACTTGTGAATTGAAATGCAGGGCTAGAGATCATCTTGAGGGTTTTCTTCCTGTGTTTTTCTGGTGGAGAGAGGAAGGAAGAGACCGTTTTTCCTAAAGAGAAGAGGAAAATTCTACTCCTCTCTCCCATTTTTATCCTTCTTGGTGGATTTTGTTTCATGTTAATTTTGAAAACTTCAGAAAGTGATTGAAAGGACATTTTTCCCCACCAAAGTTGATTTTCTTCTTTTGTAATATACTAGATAGTAGCTTTAGGAATCACAATCCCTTGTAGAAATGGGAAAGTCTTAGTCATCATATAGGTCACATTCCCTCTGACCCCCAGCCCCACCCCACCCCTAGTGTATGTGGACCACTGGGTCTGTGCTCAACCTCAGTACCATTTTAAAACATGGAGTTTAGTTAGTTCATTTTAAAGCCTAAGTGTTCTAGCTCACACTCAGCATATTAGTGGAGGCCTGGAAGGCCTTTGGTGAGTGTGTACACCGATGCAGAGAGACTCAGAGGTGGTCACATCAGCGGAACATTCTAGCTACCAGCAGCTTCAGGTAACTGTTGGAATAATACTTCTTCTCTGATTCTTGTAGGAATATTCTCCTTCCTAGTGAATCCTGTTACTGATACTTATTTCGCCTGATTTTGCTGATTTTAGAACAATTTCACATACCATGGGGCAGTAGCGTTAGTAAAACAAATGTATCCTTCCCTGTCTTATAATTTATATATCTCCTTCAGAGAACATTGTTGATTTCTTATGCAGGAATTTTTTTATTTTTAAAAAGTGTAGGGGGAATAAAGTGGTATTCCTGTGACAGTTAATTGCTACTCCTGTGTAAACTAAATGTGTGTGTGTAGGTGAGTATAGTAATGAATGAAAATGGAGGGAAAGGTCTGCTTTAGCTCTGTGCAGATGGTGCTTCTTTGAGTCATGCAGTGGAAACGTTCAGTTTGAATGTCTCAGACCTCTAGCTCTGCAGTATTACTTGTCAGCTATAAATATTTTAACGTTGGGTGACTTTCTTTTGTTCTTAAAGGCAAAGGGTGGCTCTTGTAGCCTCTTTAGCAGAGAACAAGTTCTTTAGCAGTAGGGGAAGATTCATTTTATTTTGTATAATAAAAAGCAGCATGAATAGTAACATTAAAATGCTTTTTTTGGATAAATGATTCTTACAGCAGATAGATATCTAATAACACTATAATCTGTATTTTATGTATGAGGATATTTTTTGCTCAAAGAAATTGTGATTTGCCCTAGACTACTAGAACTAGAACCTTGTTTTCTTGGGTATAATTATTATTTGAAAATCACTTGTATATAAAAATAATAAAAATCATGTACTAAACACAAGTGAACACATAGGAGAAGGCAATGGCAACCCACTCCAGTACTCTTGCCTGGAAAATCCCCTGGACGGAGGAGCCTGGTGGGCTGCAGTCCATGGGGTCGCGAAGAGTCAGACACGACTGAGTGACTTCACTTTCCCTTTTCATTTTCATGCATTGGAGAAGGAAATGGCGACCCACTCCAGTGTTCTTGCCTGGAGAATCCCAGGGACAGGGGAGCCTGGTGGGCTGCCGTCTATGGGGTTGCACAGAATCGGACACGACTGAAGTGGCTTAGCAGCAGCAGCAGCAGTGAACACATGACACTTATTTGATTATTAACCTAATAATTACGGACCTTTTCCTCTTAGAGAGTTTCATGATATCAGTTGTACTATTTCAATGGCTTTTTAAAGTTTTTTTTTCTTGTTTCACAATTTTATTGCAAAAGGGATATTATGACAAGCATGGGTTAGGATCAGAACGGTTTGTTATTTCATCTTTAGCAGAGGACCATAGAACCTGGTTTCATTGTTAATATTTTTTACAGGTAAATAATATACTGTTATATTCTATGCTTGGTGGTAGGAGGCACAGTGCCTAATAAGAATTTACCTGGTCTTTGTCCCGAGTTCCTGGAGCAAAACTTCCAGAACCCTGAGGATTTCCTGGTAACAGGAGTGTTATCCTAATGAAGCAACTACTAATGGGCTCCTAGATAACTTCAGGTAGGGCTTGGTCACAGAACCAACCTAGCAGAGGGGAGGAGGTTAGAGATTGAGTGTCAGTAACATGGCTGTGATATAACAAGTCATGCCTATGTAATGGTGCCCTAATAAAAACTTTAGACACCAAAGCTTAGTGGGGCTTCCTGGTTGATGAACACATTGTTGGGAGTAGTAGTGTGACACACCCTGATTCCACAAGGAGAGGGCATGAAAGTTCTTCTCTGATCTCAACCTGTGTATATCTTCATTTGTCTAGTCCCTCTGATTTCTATGCCTTAAAATAAAACTGTAATCATAAGTGTAGTGCTTTCATGATTTCTGTGAGTTGTTGCTGTTCAGTCGCTAAGTTGTATCTGACCCTTTGTGACCCCGTGGATGGCAGCATGCCAGGCTCCTCTGTCCTTCACTGTCTTCTGGAGTTTGCTCAAATTCATGTCCATTGAGTCAGTGATACTGTCTTAACTCTCTGATCCTCTGCCACCCTCTTCTCCTTTTGCCTTTAATCTTTCCCAGCATCAGGCTTTTCCAATGAGTTGGCTCTTTGCATCAGGTGGCCAAAGTATTGGAGCTTCAGCTTCAGCATAAGTCCTTCCAATGAATATTCAGGGTGGATTTCCTTTAGGATTGACTGGTTTGATCTCCTTGCTGTCCAAGGGACTCTTTAAGAGTCTTCTCTAGTATCACACTTTGAAAGCATCAGTTCTTTGATGCTCAGCCTTCTTTATAGTCCAGCTCTCACATTTGTGCATGACTGCTGGATAAACCATAGCTTTGACTATACAGACCTTTGTTGGCAAAATGATGTCTCCACTTTTTAATATGCTGCCTAGGTTTGTCATAGCTTTCCTTCCAAAGAGCAAACATCTTTTAATTTTGTGGTTGGAGTTACCATCTGCAGTGATTTTGGTTATTAATTGCCAAATCTGAGGGATTTGTGGGAACTTCAAGATGTATATCCAGTCTGTGAGCAGTGCAGGTGGCCTGGGGAACTTCTGAAATCAGGGCAGTCTTATTGGGAACTGTGCCCTTGGAGAGTTAATACCTGCAGTAACTCCAGGATTAAATTAGGATACCTCTGGTTGAGTTTGACGCAAAATTGCTGTATTGTGTACTCTTTTGATTCCCAGTGAATAAACTTCAGTATTATGAGTCTGTTATTAGAAATTAACAACTTACTGGATTGCTGTTAATGTACTGTATTAAGCTCTTAGTCAAGATAAACTTTTAGGATTACCAGAATTCAGATTTCTTTATCAATGAACATTCTTCAGTAGGGCCTATGAATTTTCAGAGACTCCTCTACCTTGTTTTGCTTGATTTTCTTTGTGGCCAGCAGCCTGTACCTGCAAGATTGCAGATTGGATTTAGAGTTTATAGATTTAAAATGGCTAATAGGCCCATCGTGAATTAATACCTCTGGTCTTGATTAGTAGCTTAGTGATTGGTATATGAAAGATAAAGAGCATTCACAGAAAATGGGCTAATTCTATCCCGTATTTGAAGAACTATACTCATCATGTATTTGAACACAGCAGCTTTTCACTTTGATGCATTGGAGAAGGAAATGGCGACCCACTCCATTGTTCTTGCCTGGCGAATCCCAGGGACGGGGGAGCCTGGTGGGCTGCCGTCTACGGGGTTGCACAGAGTCAGATACGACTGAAGCGACTTAGCAGCAGCAGCAGCAGCAGGCAGTGTAGAACATTACCAAGGAAGCAAAGGTGGTATATAGTCAGGGATTGACATTAGAGTCAGAAGGTCAAGACTAATGCAAGTTAAAACTCAGGCTAATCCAGAAACATAAAAATAGCTAACTACTGTAATAACAACCATAGACTATCAGTGGCTCAAAACAATAGAAACTTACTTCTCATTCGTTGTTTAGTCTATTAGGCCAAGGTGGAGAGAGGCTCTATTTTGCAGAGACGTTCAACGACCCAGGTTTCTTCCCTGTGTGACCTTCCATCTTCACAGCCTCATTTCCATTTGCATTTAGCTGGTGAGTCGCAGAAGAAAGACAGATTGTGTGCCTCAGGCTGGAAGTGATACACATCACTTCTGCTCACATTTCATTGGCAAGAGCTAGTCTTTTGGCCCCCACCCAGGTGCAAGGATGTTGGGAAGGAGAGGAGAATAGGGATGTTGGTGAGCACCTGCTGTCTGTCATAAACTCAGGATCAGTGAAAGCTATTCCCTGGTGCTAAGATAATTGGCATGGCTTATCCAGTGAGAATGATTTGGGATTGTTTCAAGGAGTGCTAGAGGGAGAAAAGATGCAATCCCTTATGGATTCAGTGTCCTGTATAAATGTTATCAAACTCAGGTTTGGCTGCTCAATGCTTGAAAGCCAGTACAGGTGCTGGTAGGAATGGAAGTGTTGCTGCATTCAGGAGGCCAGCAACTTTGGGCACAAGCAAGCCAGCTCCAGGGATTTTACTCTACCAGGAAATTTTTTAAAGGGAGAATTACTCGGGAAGGGGTTCAGTGTCTTTGTTGTCTTCCACTGTGTGCGGACTTTCTTTGGATTGATTGGCGGTGAGGTAACAGGACAGTGTTCCAGGACTCTGGAGCTCAGCCTGAAGTTACCATTCTGCATCTAGGTGGGGGCTTTAGTTCCTGCTGCTGCTGCTGCAGTCATGTTCGACTCTGCGTGACCGCATAAACATCAGCCCACCAGGCTCCCCTGCCCTTGGAATTCCCCAGGCAAGAACACTGGAGTGGGTTGCATTTCCTTCTCCAGTGCATGCAGAGGAACTCAAAGGTGTTTCATTATGTATGTTCCGTGTGGAGGAACCACAGTGTAGGCACAGTGGAAATGTTGCTTGAATGTGTTAACATTCTCCTGTCTTTAAGAAAACAAAATCTGAAACCCTTCCCTGAACCCCACATTCTCCTCCAGTATTATCACTTATCATCTTTCCAACAGAACTCCTCAAGGGTTAATTATACTCTCTGCCTTGACTTCCTCTCTTTTGCAGTCTTTCTTGGAACCATACCAGGTAGGTTTTCACCCCCACACCCCGCAGAAATCTCTTTGTCCAGGTCACAGTGACATCCTTGTTGTTGACAACCTTCTTTAACTTGGCTTCCATGATGCTTCTGGTTTTCTCTTATTTTACTGACTGCTTTTTCTCTTTTACCTTTCTGCCAGTCAGTTCTTTTTCCTCTTCCCAGGCTCTTAATGTTGCTTGAGTCCCCTGGGGCTCTGACCTCAGCCTCTGTCTCCATCTGCAGTCATTTCCTAGGTGACCTTATCCAGCCCTGTGATGTTAAATACTGTCTTTTTTATGTAGACCCCTGAGTTTCTAAACTTTTCCCTTGAATTTAAATTCATATATCTAAATGCTTACTCAAAAATGTCTCTCTTGGATATCTAGTAGGCTTCTCAGACTTACCATATCCAAAACTGAATTCTTCATTCCAGCTCCCTGACCTCTATCCTCCCCCCAGCAAAAGCTCCGTCTTCCTTCTTTGAGTAAGTAGGTACACTGTTAATCCAGGTGCTTAGACCAAAATTCATGATATCACAATATCCTTCTTGACTACTTCTTTCTCTCACATCTCATTCATCAGCAAATCATCTATTTTATGCCTTCAGGATATATTTAAAATCTTATCACTTCTCACCACCCTAGCACTTACCATCTCTCTAGTCTGTACTGCCATCATCTCTTACCTGGACTGTTGCAGAAGGTCCTAACTGATCATTTTCCTTCTACTCTTGCCCACTATAATATGTTCTCTCAGCTGCCAGGATATTTTTAAAACAAAGTCACTTCTCTGTGGAAGACACTCCAGTTATTTCCCATGATGCATGCTAAGTTGCTTCAGTCGTGTCCAACTCTGTGACCCTGTGGCTATATAGCCTACCAAATTCTCTGTCTGTAGCATTCTTCAGGCAAGAATACTGGAGTGGGTTGCCATTTCCTTCTCCAGGGGCTTCCTGTGATACTTAATATAAAATCAGAAATCCTCACCATTGCTTACAATTCTCACCTGTTTTATCTGGCTCCTGGGTGCCTCTGACTTCATCTTCTACCACCTCACTAGATGCATCTATGTCCTGGTCTTACTGCAGCTCACCTGGGACAAGCTCACTTGTACCACCGGGACTGTCCACTTGCTATTTCCTTTGCCAGAAATACTCTTTCCTGAGATGACCTCGTACATAGAATTAAGAGCACAGACTCTGGAGTCAGACTGCTTAGGTTTGAATTTCCTTATTATCTGACCTGAGCAAGTTATTTAACCTTTTTGTGCCCCAGTTTCTACATCAGCAAAATGAGAATGATAATAGGATCCACTTCATATAGTAATTATGATGATAAAATGGGTTAATATATGTAGAGCACTTAGAATAACACCTGCCTGTAGTAAGCTCTGAGTGTTAGTTGTGTGATGGTCACTACTTCATAAGGTCTCTACTTATACATTGCCTGTTCAGAGGTGTTTAGTTGTAGGATCATCAGAATGAATATTGAATATGCAGCCTCCTGGGGGACCTGCTTTGAAGAGGACAGCTTACTGTGGTGTAGAGACAGCACATGTGTAGCAAATGTCTCTCTATGAATGTCACAGAAGTGCCCCCTTATTTTATTTATCACCCTGATGGTGCCCTCTCCTCCTCACCCACGCCTGCTTCTCTTTCCCTGTGAAAGTGAAAGTGAAGTCAGTTGTGTCTGACGTTTTGCGACCCCATGGGCTGTAGCCTACCAGGCTCCTCCATCCATGGGCTTTTCCGGGCAAGAGTACTGGAGTGGGTTGCCATTTCCTTCTCCAGGCGATCTTCCCGACCCAGGGATGGAACCCGGGTCTCCTGCATTGTAGGCAGACGCTTTACTGTCTGAGCCACCAGGGAAGTCCCACTGCTGCCCTGGTGTTCCCCTTCCCAGCTTCCGCTTACACCAGTTCAGATTGGCTCTTTGGAAACACATCTGGAGACCTTTGGGGACAGACATGAGAAGGAGGAGTTGCCACCACCACATCATCCCTCCTTCTTTGCCTCGGCATGGGCTTCATCACAGGTAGCATCCATAGTGTCTCCACTTACTTCTGTCACCTTTGTTATCATGCTGAGGAAGATTTACTGATGGTGAATATTGTGTCCACGTGTGTGTGTGTGTCTATGTTTTAACTTTCCTTTAGAGAGAAAAGGAATAAAATGAAAAAAAAAGACAGGGTGGAAGAGATTACCTGTTTCAGCTTCCCTTCTGTTTTCATTGTTCCCATCAACAAACTTTCTTTAAAACATCTAGACTTCAGTGACATCCTTCAGGGATAGGCGCATAGGGAAGTATTGGGAGCCTTGGCCTTGTTTTATGGAGAAATACCCTGCTCAGAAATAGGCTGTGGTGGAAATGGATAATGAGCGAGGGAATTCACTGGGGCCCTCGGAGTGAGAAGGTTCAGAGAGGAAATGAGTGAAGAAATATATAACAGGGACATTCAGCCTGAGAAATAGCTCTGAGATTCACAGATCTCTCTCTGCTTACAATGTCATGCACAGACTAGTAAAATCCTTACCAGTGGCTGGAGTGGGGGCAGTGTCCCTGCTCCCATTGCCAGTTGAAAGGAAACGTGGAGCTTCCAGAAGGTCAGATCTTGTGCTCCTAACCACAGGGGAAAGAGGTATTATTGATATTCTGACGTCATCTACAAAGTGAAAGGAGGCTCAGACACTTTATAATATGCCATATTTCAGAAACTGTGAGAGTTTAAGAAATGTTAGAGCTCAGTCCTTCTGGACCTGCCTGTATACATTTTTGTATGTTAAGTGAAATATTAGTCACATTTCTTTTGTAGTTATACATTATCTTTTTAAATATCTATGCTATAAAGTAGACTGAAATCCAAATTTGGTCTAATGGTGATTCTCATTATGCTTTGCATGAAGCAGATGCACTTATTTCACTGGAAGTTCTCTCAATTATTTAGACCATTGTTAATTGGATTTTGGTGATCTGGAGGTAGTGATAAAATAATTGAACCTCACATCTATTAACATTATTTTTGCTTATGTACCATTTTCTGTATAACTGGTCAGAATAAAATGATCTGAAATAACTTTCGTATTTTTTTATTTTTGGCCAATGAAACCAGAAACAATGGCTATATGAAATAATTGGGACTGTTTGTAAATATAATGGCAGTGATACTCTGAACACAGCCAAGAGTATCAGGGCAGATTTAGGCTTTAGATGAGAGCTGGGCAGAATTGTCAGACCATTGAATAGATTAGTTTCCCTGCTTTGTGTCTCATTTTTATAAGAAGGATATTCAGTATCAGTAGTAAAGTTCGTGCTCGCTTTACCAAACAGGGAGATTTTTGTGCTGCTTGGAGTAGTCCAGTACTATTCTACTCTGCTACTACCCTCTCTATTTTGTAGTTGTTATTCTTTTGACCCAGAAAGAGGAAACGCCATAGTATATATTTAGTCACAGAGCTCTACCGTAAATTTCCCCCTTCACCCCCAAGTGTGAATATTTTAATAGCCTGTGTCCTCATTATAGTAAAACTTTTCCCCAAGAGTTGATATTTCTTAGTTAAAGTACCTAAGAGGATAGTTGACTAATGGAATCTCTACTGAGCAAACTTCAGCTTGTGTTTGCTTAGTAATTTATAAAAGAGAGAATAATTAAAAGATCAGATGTAATATATGTTTTTGTCCTTACATTAAATCATTTTTTAAAATTTAAACTTTGCAGTTTTTTAAAGTTCTAAAGACTTGTTTAAAAATTTTTTTAAACAGACTTGATTTTTAGAAACAGTTTTAGATTTACAGAAAAATTGAGAAGATAATACAGAGTTCTCACACACACCCCTCCATCCATGCACATAGTTTTCCCTATCATTTATAACCTAGGGCGGTGCCATACATGTGTTGCAATTAATGAATCAATATTATTGTTAACTGAAATCTATACTTTATTCAAATTTCCTGGTGTTTACTTAATGTCCTTTTTCTGTTGGAGGAGCCCATCCAATATACCACATTACACCTTTCTTCTCTCCTTAGGCTCCTCTCAGCTATGATAGTTTCTGAGACCTTACTTGTTTTTGATGACCTTGACAGTTTTGACAAGTATTCATCCAGGTGTATTGTAGGTTGCTCCTCTTGGAATTTGTCTGACTTTTTTCTACTGGTTAGACAAGGGTTGTAGGATCATATGGACTATGTTTAGCCTTATAAAAACTGCCAAACTGTCTTTCCTAAGGGGTTATACCTTTTTGCATTACCTGCAGCAATTTATGAGAGTTCTGTCTCTCTGTATACTTGTCAGATTGTATAGTCAGTTTCTTGAACTTTAGCCAATCTGATAGGTTTACAGAAGTTGGGATGCAATTTCCATAGTTCGTCATTTAGTCTTACTATCATATTTTATTATATCTGGCTATAGAAACATTAGCTTTCTCCTGATACTTCTTTTTAAATTAGCATTAAGAAAAGAACATGCACCTTTTCCCATATGAATAATTGCTACAGATGTTTAAATGGCATTTCACTTATTACATTAAAATGCAATTACTTATTCTCTTTGCTTTCTTATCACTAATAGCCTATAAGCTACATACTATTGGTGTTGTGTTCTGTTGATGTTAATGTCTCATGTTTAATTGCTTTTGTTTAATTTTTTTAATTCTTATTTTCCATTCTTCAAAGTCATTATTGCTTTTTTGTTTGTATTTCTTTGTTCATAAAAGCTTTTTTGTTTCTATTACATTATGTAGTTTTATACCAATGGCTAGAAGCAGATCGTCATGGCAAGAGCCAAGATGCTGCAAATACGACTTCAGGTAAAAATAAAAAGTTGAGGTGTTGGAAGTTATTATTTTAACTCACCCCAAGTCCATCATAATTGTTTCATTATTCAGTTTTGCTTAGGCAAAAAAATGTGTTATTTTGTATTTCTGTTCTCTTATTTGCATCTTAATTTTTGTAAAGATCTCATTTGCTTCAAGCCTTGAAGAAATTAATTCATTAGTCTTTAAGCTCTCTTGGCAGATATGTTCTATTTTCTAAGGAGGAAAGGCTTAATTGTAGTTTAAGTTTAGTAGGAGGTTATTTGGCAATATTACTTGAAATTAAGTCTACTTGTAGTTGTTGTGGGGGATATTAATAATTGCACAAATTTATAATCCTTGTTTATTTCAGGATAATGTTTGAAAGGTGGATTTTAGGTTAATTAAAGCATCCTTATGTAATTTCCATTTCCTTGAAATCCAGATTCTTAGACTGGTTCATTTTTCCTGCTAAGTCCTAACAGTAAATTCTCAGTTAGAGGTTTATGGGTTCAAAATGCAAAGGTTAGGTTGTTCCCCTGTCTGACATCTCCAAAAGTCATCTCCACAGTTCTTTTCTTTGACTGATATTAGTAGGAATAGCTACACTTACTCACTTCTAAATCCTTAACAGTGTTATCAGAATTTCCAGTCAGCTTATCTCCAAATTTTCTTCAAAATAATATTTGCCAAGACAGCTGTATATATAGCAGTGATCTCCCCCCTTTTAGAGCAGGCTAATGAGAAGTGGTGGTGGTGGTGGTGGTGGTGGCGGTGCTGGTGATGGTTCTGTTTTTCTTTCGTTAGATTTCTATTTCTATTTCATGGGGTTTTGTTTTTGTGAAATTCTTTTCCTCTCAAGGTGGTTTTCTTTCTCTCTCTTCCGGTTGATTCATTGTTCCTCAAGGCTGTGGTATTCCTTAGTTAACAGGACAATTATATTGAAAATAGCAGTGTCATGACTTTTTCTGATTTATTTCCTGTCACATTAATAACTTGATATATGAATGAAGATAAAGTTCTATTTTAACCAAACTCAGGCAGGAATTCATTAAAAGGTAAGTGTTGCAAGGATTTATATCCTCATTGTATGCTGTTTCTTCTGCCCCTGCAGTATTTCATATATTATTTACATTTGTGAATGATAAAATAAGCATTTTTGGTATTTGAGCGCAGGTAAAGGAGAGGGTTTCTTGATGGCTGGGTATTATCTAAGGTGAGATTATCCTTTTGCTGTGTCACTGGCACAGTCAGCAGCATAAACCTTAGAACCAGGAGAGAATTCTAGTTTTGCTTTTTCTCTGACTTAAACTGAAGTGAAATATAACCCTTTTTTTTTTTGTTAATGAAGAAGTAAATAATCTAAAAATTCTTAGTGTTTGCATAAGAACCTAGTACCAGCTTAAAGATACCATTTACTTTTGTGAAATCAACCGTGAACCCTGACTCATTTCTTCGGACATAGTGACTCTTGAACGGTTTCGTATTTTCCACTGACTTTTCCCATGTTCACATACCCTAGAAGCATGGTGCAGAAATTGATAAACTTTCACTGGAGACACCTTTGACAGTTTCTCTTCTAGAAGTGAAAGCTCTTTACTCTGTCACTTAGAAGATGAAAATATGAGGTAGAAAGAGAGAGAGATGCAGAGGAGGAATGAATGAAGAGGAATCCAAAGGAAAAAGATTGTTAGCCAAGGGCCTAAATTAGAAGTAATAGGTTAATTGTTGCAACAGATCTGTTTAAATTATGTGCCTTTATTAAAAAACACTCCTGTGTGTTTTATATTGAATTCTCCAACAAAATTTCAGAGTGTGACTTTTCCCTCCATCTGAGATCTGTTAAGTTTCTCACTGAAAGGTGTTTTAGTATACATATTTTAGATTTTTACCAGAGATGGAAACTGAATCTAACTAGGTGTCCACATGTGACTCATGAATTGCTTTATGATATTTTTGCTTGTACAAATACTGGTAAGTAGCATTTATCTTTGAATATATCAGCTTGTGTTTTGTAATTAGAACTTAGAAAGTAGAAAAAAACACAAGAGACAGATGGTATTGCTCCCAAGGTCTTTCTAATTCCTTAATCTCAACTTTTTGACACTGATGATTTAAGATCCATCCATATTAAAATATTTTATGAAACTAAGGTATTTGGAGGTAGCAGGTCTCAGGGAAGTTAATTTGGTTAAGGACTTTTTTAAGGGAAAATAGTAAAAAAATCAATTATTAAACTGACATACTATCATATCTAATTCATTCAATGAAATACTGTTAGTGATGTATCACAGTTACTGTAAGAGATGTATAAAACAATAAAGGCTTCTTTTGAAAAAAGAAAAAAAACTGAGCTGACAGCTTTATTGAATTTTGTTATATGTAATGATCAAAGCGTATCCTTTTACCTTTTCAGGATTTTAACAGGTGATTAATTTGGCTTAGGATAGCTTCTTTTTAGAGGTTAGTGTTCTTTAATGTGTCCTGTTTACTAAACCAGACAACTCAGTAATGATATTTCTGATTCTATTAATTCTTGTAAAAGCATGGAGATGCAGTCACATTTATCAGAGGATTTTGTGAAAACTCAAGCAAACTTGCCTCCTTTGGGCACTGCACCATTATGTTTATCTCTGTAAAAAATTTCAGAATCTTAGTTACAGTTAGTTTATTTTGGGAGGTTTCTTTAGTGAGTTAAATGTTTCCAAATAGGATTTTTTTTTTTTTTTTTGTCATCATGTGTTGAAACGAGGACAGTACTTAGGTCACAGTAAGGATTATTTTAGCATATCTTGATTTTTAGTATCAGTTGTCTAGCCAGGATTTTAAAATTTGTATTGTGAAGTTTTAAATGCACGTCTCTTATTTAAAGTTCCTTTTTAGTTGTCCATGGAAAAATTTACAAGCCAGACTATTGGAGGTAGAAATTGAATCAGATTTCAACATTTTCACTCAGTGTATCTACAAAATAAAAACAAAATTATGGCATGCTTTTGAAAAAATTCTAGATATTAACTAATTATTAATTATCTGTTGTAGGTGAAAATTTTGACCAGAGTCCTTTGAGAAGAACATTCAAATCCAAAGTTCTGGCCCACTATCCTCAGAATATAGAATGGAACCCTTTCGATCAAGATGCAGTAAACATGGTATGTGGTTTTTTCTCCTCTTCAAGGCCTCTTTTTATTTTATTAATATGACAGTTGTGACTATATTTTGAATTTATACATTATTTCATTTAACCCTTTAAATAAAAAGTTTTTTAAAAAGTATTATCCTCACTTTGGAGAAGGCAATGGCACCCCACTCCAGTACTCTTGCCTGGAAAATCCCATGGATGGAGGAGCCTGGTGGGCTGCAGTCCATGGGGTCGCTAAGAGTCAGACACGACTGAGTGACTTCACTTTCACTTTTCACTTTCATGCATTGGAGAAGGAAATGGCAACCCACTCCAGTGTTCTTGCCTGGAGAATCCCAGGGATGGGGGAGCCTGGTGGGCTGCCGTCTATGGGGTCTCACAGAGTCGGACACGACTGAAGCGACTTAGCAGCAGCAGCAGCAGCATCCTCACTTTACAGATGTGGAAAATGAAGCTCAGAGAAGTTAAGTAACTTGCCTAAGATCCCCATAGCTAATTAGTACATACAACGGACCCTCAGCAGCCCCTTTTCTTTTCCTGCCATTAAGCTGTGTGGTGAATTTGCATTAATTAAGACATAGATGCTTTGATAACAGTGATAATAGTTTGTTTCCTGGAGAGGAGCCTGATGGAAGGTGCATGATTACAGTTTTCATATTTCAAGGAATGTTATATGATGGGTCTTTAATTTATCATGTTCACAAAGTAAGGTAGGAAAGGAACTTAACTCATTTAGACATTAGTAGGAATTTCCCATGGACAGAGGAGCCTGGTAGGCTGCAGTTGATGGGGTCGCACAGAGTCGGGCACGACTGAAGCGACTTAGCAGCAGCAGCAGCAGGAATTTGTTTATAAGGAATTTAAAATGATGTAATGAGTTACCAGTGGTGATTGTAAGTCCCATTAGAGGTTCTTAAAAATACAGTCAGTCATAATTGTCCCATTAGAGGTTCTTAAAAATAGTCGGTCATAATTTTCAGGTCAGTTAGGAACAGTTCTTAGAAGTCTGGAAAATATTTTGTACCTCCATGAACTCTGCAGTTATAAAGATCAGGGGCCCCAAAGTGAGCAAATCAGAGATCAGGCACCATAGGCACAAAAATGATTAAAGGTGGACTAAGACACATAGATGTGGTTCTTTCTGAGTATTTTAAAGATGGAACCAAAAGATCCCATTATGATGTGATACTGTAAGGGAAGAAAAATTTAGTAGATATCTGTTAGATCCCTTATATATGTTACTTTCACATACTTGATTACATGTACCCAGTGAGGATTATTTTTCATATTTTACAGAGATTAAATTAGTTGCCCAAAGTTGTACAGGGAGTCTCAGAGATTAAATCCAGATTATTTTTACTCTCTAGTTCACTTTTTTCCCACCTACATGCTACTTCCCCCAAAGAAAAACTGTATATTTTTAATGACTTGGTTTTCACCTGCTCTCAGTGATATGGTATTTCTATATCACAGTAAACCCATTCCAGTCTGATGTTACTCCAAGAAGGGAATATCATGGTACGTTTTCTAAGGACAGATGACTAAGGCACATGGTACTTCGACTTTGATTCTTTACAGAGCATGGTATAGTTATTCTCTAAACTGTTGCCCTATACTAGAGTAACAGGAAATGTCACTTTGCTAGAAGTTAATACTGTGGGGCCTAGCCTCATCTGTAGGCTGTAGATATTAAGCAGAATACAACTGTTAGTCATATTTATGAGACTTGGGGAAGTGCAGACAAGCTTCGTACTAAAGTAGTCAGCAAAAAGCAGTGACAAAAAATAAATTATCAGCTGCTTATGTCAGAAAATTAATGGAAAGATATTAATGATATAAAAGAGTACCTAAATGAAACATTTGGAAGAATGGGTAAGAATGTAAATAGATTATAACACTAATTTTCTTAAATTAGTAATATGTTTAAAAGTATTTATAAATTATTCTGTGAGAAGTCAAAACGGTGTCCAAAACTAGATTCTTATTTTCATATGAATCCACAGTCATTTGAACAAAATGCCACACTTGATGTGTTTTATTACTTTTAATCATTTGGATGTCTTAATAGTAAAGATATCTGTGTTAACCTTTGCCTCTGACTAGCGCTTATCTTTTGGAGAAGGAAATGGCAACCCACTCCTGTACTCTTGCCTGGAAAATCCCATGGTCAGAGGAGCCTGGTAGGTTACAGTCCATGGGGTCACAAAGAGTCGGACACAACTGAGCGACTTCACTTTCACTTTTTACTTTCATGTGTTAGAGAAGGAAATGGCAACCCACTCCAGTGTCCTTGCCTGGAGAATCCCAGGGACAGGGGGGCCTGGTGGGCTGCCGACTGTGGGGTTGCACAGTCAGATACAACTGAAGCAACTTAGCAGCAGCAGCAGTATTTATCTTTAAAGCAATTGTCTGCTTCCTTGACGGTCTTTAATATTTCCTTTACCTGTTGTCTCTGAGTTATTTTATGTAAACAGGAAACATTTCCCTCTGAAGAATAGACTTGTAGGCTTGTGTTTTGATGCTTAAACACAATACAGCATTTTGCTTTTGCTGCAGATCTAAAAGGATTTGCTAGTACTCCTTGAAAATCTCTGTAAAGCATTCCATTAAACTAGTCTGCATTTGGGTCATAGATTTACTGCCCTTAATTTCCTCTTTGATTTATTAGTAAGTGCATTTGTATGAAGCTGTAATTTATTCCCACCTAAAGTTAGAAAGCTTTGTTGTTAGCTTTAGCAAAACTCCACTCCAGTAAGTTACTGCCATCTATAATATCACTCATTCTGCTAACAAAGTGGAGCTTTGAAAAGGATCATTCAGTTCAGTTCAGTCGCTCAGTCGTGTCCGATTCTTTGCGACCCCATGAACCGCAGCATGCCAGGCCTCCATGTCCATCACTAATTCCCAGAGTCTGGACTTCCCTGGTGGCTCAGATGGTAAAGCCTCTGTCTACAATGCTGGAGGCCCGGGTTCGAGCCCTGGGTTGGGAAGATCCCCTGGAGAAGGAAATGGCAATCCACTCCAATACTATTGCCTAGAAAATCCCATGGACAGAGGAGCCTGGCAGACTGCAGTCTATGGGGTTGCAAAGAGTCGGACACGACTGAGTGACTTCACTTCACCCAAACGCATGTTCATTGAGTTGGTGATGCCATCCAGCCATCTAATTCCTCTGTCGTCCCCTTCTCCTCCTGCCCTCAATCTTTCCCCGCATCAGGGTCTTTTCAAATGGTCAGCTCTTCGCATCAGGTGGCCAAAGTATTGGAGTTTCAGCTTCAACATCAGTCCTTCCAGTGAACACCCAGGACTGATCTCCTTTAGGATGGACTGGTTGGATCTCCTTGCAGTCCAAGGGACTCTCAAGAGTCTTCTCTAACACTACAGTTCAAAAGCATCAATTCTTACTGCACTCAGCTTTCCTTATAGTCCCAACTCTCACATCCATACATGACCACTGGAAAAAACCGTAGCCTTGACTAGATGGACCTTTGTTGACAAAGTAATGTCTCTGCTTTTTAATGTGCTGTCTAAGTTGGTCATAACTTGCCTTCCAAGGAGTAAGTGTCTTTTAATTTCATGGCTATAGTCACCATCTGCAGTGATTTTGGAGCCCAAAAAATTAAGTCAGCCACCATTTTCACTGTTTCCCCATCTATTTGCCATGAAGTGATGGGACCAGATGCCATGATCTTCATTTTCTGAATGTTGAGCTTTAAGCCAACTTTTTCACTCTCCTCTTTCACTTTCATCAAGAGGCTCTTCAGTTCTTCTTCACTTTCTGCCATGGGGGTGGTGTCATCTGCATATCTGAGGTTATTGATATTTCTCCCGGCAATCTTGATTCCAGCTTGTGTTTCCTCCAACCCAGCATTTCTCATGATGTACTCTGCATAGAAGTTAAATAAGCAGGGTGACAGTATATAGCCTTGACGTACTCCTTTTCCTATTTGGAACCAGTCTGTTGTTCCATGTTCAGTTCTAACTGTTGCTTCCTGACCTGCATATAGGTTTCTCAGAAGACAGGTCAGGTGGTCTGGTATTCCCATCTCTTTCAGAATTTTCCACAGTTTATTGTGATCCACACAGTCCAAGGCTTTGGCATAGTCAATAAAGCAGAAATAGATGTTTTTCTGGAACTCTCTTGCTTTTTCCATGATCTAACGGATGTTGGCAATCTGATCTCTGATTCCTCTGCCTTTTCTAAAACCAGCTTGAACATCAGGAAGTTCATGGTTCATGTATTGCTGAAGCCTGGCTTGGAGAATTTTAAACATCACTTTACTAACGTGTGACATTAATTTCATACAAATTAAGTCCCCCAAAGCAATGAAACTTGTTAAACAAAAGACAAAATCCATGTATATGAGTGCAATGCATATGTAACAGCAAATAGGTATGTGACATTTGAAATTTTCTGAATTAATTGCTTTTATATCTCTTTTGGTTGTGGATTCACAGATTTTTGTGGGAAAAAAATAGAAGTATCATAAAACAGAGAGAACAAAACAATCATAAACCCACCACCGAGAAATAACAGAATTCAACATTTGACAAATTTGCTTCAGATCCATACCTTTCCTCTTAAATGAAATAAAGCAATGCAAATGGAGCTGAAGTTCCCCGCCCCCCCATTTCAGATCTCCTGTGAAATCTGTGTATTAGTGTCTGTGACTGACTGTCTATGTAATGTTCTAGTAGATAGAGCTTATACTTAAAATGTAGTGAACCTAGGAATGCTTAGGAAGAAAATGTGGTCAATACCTTTTTAAGCATGTTCTGTGAAATATAAAGACTCCATTTTGTGTTTACGTCCTAAATAAAACATCCTTGGCCCCTTATACCTTTTTGTAGCACCATTACAATTATAATTAATTAATTATATAGCTGGTTGACCTAATCCTTATCTCATGCTGTAAAGTAAGAACCATTAGGACAGGAACACACTGTTATTCATTGCGATAGGTGGCTCAGAGTTAAAAGAATTCGCTTGCTTAGCAGGAAATGCAGGTTTGATCCCTGGATTGGGAAGATCCCTTGGAGAAGGAAATGCAGTCCCCTCCCCTCTAGCATTCTTAGGAGAAGGCGATGGCACCCCACTCCAGTACTATTGCCTGGAAAATCCCGTAGACAGAGGATCTTGGTAGGCTGAGGTCCATGGGGTCGCAAAGAGTCGGACACGACTGAACGACTTCCCTTTCACTCTTCACTTTCATGCATTGGAGAAGGAAATGGCAATCCACTCCAGTGTTCTTGCCTGGCAAATCCCAGGGACGGGGGAGCCTGGTGGGCCGCCGTCTATGGGGTCACACAGAGTCGGACACTACTGAAGTGACTTAGCAGCAATAGCAGCAGCAGCCAGCATTCTTGCCTGGAAAATCCAACGGGCAGAGGAGCCTGGCGGTCTACATTCCATGAGGTTGCAGAGTCAGACACCACTTAGCGACTAAACCATCATATGCTTAGCTTTGCACATAGTTTAGGTTCAGACCATTAAATAAATGAAGGAGAATATGCTTGCTTATAGAACTTCGCTTCCCCATCTTTGATCAGGTATCACCTCCACTGCAAAACTATCTCTTAAGCAGGAATAGTTAGGTGCTCTGTCTTCTCTGTTCCTGAAACATGTTGAACACACTCTGTAGCAATAGGGATCACATTATTTTGTAACTGTTGGTTTATATGTCTCTCTCTGCTATTAGACTGTAAGCTCCCACGAGTAAAAAATTATCTTATTTGTCTTCTGAGTTATCAAGATTTAATGCAATATATGACATAAAGTAAATGTTTATTAAATGAAGAACGGAAAGAGAAGGAAAGAAGGAAGGAACAGAAAACTAACTGACTCATTAAGAGTTTTCTAAATAGCTTTTATTTGTAGCATAAGAGAAAAGGAATGGGATCAATAGAGCCATCGAAAATGGGGGAAAAATTGTTACAGTTCTAGCCACACTGACTAAAAGAGTCCGGAGAGATAATAAGGATATTTGGTCACTCAAACCAAGAAAGGTACACAGACAGCATTGTGAGCCTACTGTGGCTCGAGTAATCTAGCCAGTGACAATCTGGTTAGCAGTGACAGCTCTTAAGTTTTTTAGTTGCTGTGAGAGTGGGGTGGGGAGACGATATTGTTAGTAAACATCAGTATTAGAGGACAAAAAGTATTGATTGTCATGGTGAGCAAATCTTGATTTATAGCTTAGAATTATGAAAAATAAACAAGTCATGATTCTCACTTTTAAAAATGAAAAAACAATAGCATTTTCAAACTATGGTTCCCAGATTAGAAATATAATTCTTACTCTTTTTTTATTTGTAGGAGAGTTTAAAATTTCTTACATCTGTTATCTGTAGCATAGAAAGTCATTCTTCACTTTGGGCACAACTTTTGGCAAGCTTTTCCTGTAAATGTTTGAATGCATGCTAAAGAAAGCTACAGACCATTAAGGGAATATTTGGCAGCTCTTCAAAAACAGTTTGAACTTGAATTTAATGGTTTATGATGTTGGGAAAGCCTGTCAATTAAATTAAGTCTTTCTGTTGACTTTGGAGGTCACTATGTTTCTGTATTGCCTACTTGATGTATAAAGAGAACTATGGACTGAATGAAGAGATGAACTAAATCTGATCCTGTACCCTGAGCTGTTGTTTTTGATTGTTTTCTTGTTCGTTAATTTATTCATTCATTTAAAAGACACTTATATATGCCATGTACTGTGCTGTGCAGGTTTGAGCTTAGCCTTAGGCAAGACTGATTCAGATCATCCTTCCTATAACCTATATTGACTCTGGTAAATGTGTCAGATGAATTTTCATTCATAATCAGTAGAGGATCTCATTGACTTGTTATAATGAAAGCAACCTTAATCTAAAGGCCAAATTATGAAAATATCTTGCCATGGCCTTTTTTTCCAAGAGTAGGAATAAGCAAAATTTCCCCCCAACAAATGTGTTTTATCTAAATCTATATCTTATTCTGCCCAAATATACACAGTAATTTAATTTATGTCAACATACATACAATAATAATGATTAAAGCTACTATAGCTGTTTCCAATTCTCATGTTCAGTGATGTGAAATGTAAAGACATTTTCACTGAGATATTTATGCTGAGGGTCACAGTTTTTGCTTTTTACCTTTATCAGTCACCATTTATTATGGCCCAAATACTATATTGTTCCATGTGTGGTACTCTTGAATGGTTAAAGCTATTACCAGTCCATGAGTAGTTTTTCAGTCTAGAGATGAAACAAAATTAGAGAAACTACTCATGTGTGTCATACATATGCAGTGTACATATACTGTGGTGCAAGGCTTTAATTGCTTCATTCAGTAAAAGCTTTTTAGAGAAGTGACATTTTAATGGCATTTATGGGATGAAAACACTATTTTTTTATGGAAAGATAAATTAAGGCCTCTTTAAGGTAGTTATATGGAGACTTACAGGAAGTAAGGAAGTGTTTTGGGTAAGCTGCATAACAAACCGTCTCAGTGTTACTTAAATGACTTAATACATAGACTTGCTGGTTTTTTTCCCCTACACAAAGGGCTAGATAGTAAATAGCTGAGTGTTGTGGGCTGCGCAGTCTCTGTCACAGTGATTCAGCTCTTCTTGTAGTGCAGAAGCAGCTAGACGGTGCTTAAAGGGAGTGCGATTGTGTACCAATAAGATTTTATTTTCAAGGCATGTGGCAGATTGGATTTCACCTGAAAGCTGTAGTCTCTTCATTTAAAACAACAAAGCCATTATTCTGCTTACAGATCTGCAGTTTGGTTAGGGTTTGGCAGAGTAGCCCTCCTCTGTTCTAGCAGGTGTCAGTTAGGGTGGATTGAAGGCTGAGGACTAGGATTGTCTGAAGGCCCACAGCAGAGTAGGTGAGCTGAAGAGCAGTGGAGGGTGGAGAAAGAGCTGCTGGGGCCGAGTGATGTAGGGCCTCACAGGGGCCTTGTAGTGTGAAGATTTCACCTTCTAATATGAGAGACCATTGGAGGGTTTTGAATAGTGGCAAGATCGAACATATTTTTTTTAAGAATCACTTTGGCTGCTCTATGGGGAGCAGGTTATTGAGGACAAGGACAAAAGCAAGGAGATGGATTAACAGGCTATTATATTAAATAGTCATCCAGATGAGAAAAGAATATGGCTTAGATTAGAGTAGTAAGAGTAATGATGGAAGTAATTTGTTCCTGAATATATCTTTGAAGGTAGAACTGGTCTTTTTTGGTAGATTGGGTAATGGAGTGAGCGAGAAAGAAAGGAGTCAAGCGCAACTCTGAGGCTCTGAGCATTCCTGCTGCCTCCCTAGAACCTCTGGGGAAGCCACCGCCCTCGCATGCCTGAAGGTTGATGTGCTAAGCAGCACTCTGTTTCTGTCCCTGTCCTGCTGAAAACCCTCCAGAGGTTTCTCATCCCCCTCCTCAGGCTTCTGCTGTGACTCTCCAAGGCCCTTTGGGGTTCAGTATCTCCTGCAGTCACTCTCCCCTCCCCACACCTTTCATTCTGCTCCCCACCCACAGTGAACCTCACCTTCTGTCTTCTGGGCTTTTGCCCATGCCTTCTCTGTCTTCATTTCATCTCATTAACACCTGTACTTATCCTCAGGTCTCCACTTAGGCTTCCTTCATTTTTTTGCCTGGTCATTTGTTATTTTTAGTCGCTAAGTCATGTCCACCTTACCTACCTCCTGAGACCACCCTACCTACCTCCTGAGAAATTTGCGTGCAGGTCAAGAAGCAATAGTTAGAACTGGACATGGAACAACAGACTGGTTCCAAATAGGGAAAGGAATATGTCAAGGCTGTATATTGTCACCCTACTTATTTAACTCATATGCAGAGTACATCATGCAAAATGCTGGGCTGGATGGAGCACAAGCTGGAGTCAAGATTGCCGGGAGAAATATCAATAATCTCAGATATGCAGATGACACCACCCTTATGGCAGAAAGCAAAGAGGAACTAAAGAGCCTCTTGATGAAAGTGAAAGAGGAGAGTGAAAAAGCTGGCTTAAAACTCAACATTCAGAAAACTAAGATCTTGGCATCTGGTCCCATCACTTCATGGCAAATAGATGGGGAAACAATGGAAACAGTGAGAGACTTTATCTTTTTGGGCTCCAAAATCACTGTGGATGGTGACTGCAGCCATGAAATTAAAAGATACTTGTTCCTTGGAAGAAAAGCTATGACCAACCTAGACAGCATATTAAAAAGCAGAGACATTACCAACAAAGGTCCATCTAGTCAAAGCTATGGTTTTTCCAGTAGTCATGTATGGATGTAAGAGTTGGACTATAAAGAAAGCTGAGTGCCAAAGAATTGATGCTTTAGAACTGTGGTGTTGGAGAAGACTCTTAAGAGTCCCTTGGACTGCAAGGAGATCCAACCAGTCTATCCTAAAGGAAATCAGTCCTGAATGTTCATTGGAAGGACTGATGCTCAAGCTTTGGCCACCTGATGCGAAGAACTGACTCATTGCAAAAGACCCTGATGCTGGCAAGGATTGAAGGCGGGAGGAGAAGGGGATGACAGAGGATGAGATGATTGGATGGCATTACTGATTTGATGGACATGAGTTTGTGCAAGCTCCGGGAGTTGGTGATAGACAGAGAGGCCTGGTGTACTCTGTCCATGGGGAGTTAGACACGATAAGTGACTGAACTGAACTAAACTGAAGTCATGTCCGACTCTTCTACAACCCCATGGTAGCCCACCAATGCTCCTCTGTCCATGACATTTCCCAGGCAAGAATACTGGAGTGGGTTACCATTTCCTTCTCTAGGGGATCTTCCTAATCCAGGGATAAGACCTGTGTCTCCTGCTCTGACAGGCAGATTTTTTTATCACTGATCTGCCAGGGAAGTGCCTGTTAAACCACGGTAGCTGTCTCTTTTGGAGAAGGCAATGACACCCCACTCCAGTACTCTTGCCTGGAAAATCCATGGACGGAGGAGCCTAGTAGTCTGCAGTCCATGGGGTCGCTAAGAGTCAGACACGACTGAGCGACTTCACTTTCACTTTCACTTTCATGCATTGGAGAAGGAAATGGCAACCCACTCCAGTGTTTTGCCTGGAGAATCCCAGGGATGGGGGAGCCTGGTGGGCTGCCGTCTGTGGGGTCGCACAGAGTTGACCGTGACTGAAGCAACTTAGCAGCAGCAGCAACAGCAGCTCCCTCTTTTCTCAATTATGTCCTCCTATTGTGTTTTTCCTAGCAGCCTATGTTTACCCTATCACAGCACTTCCCATAGTTTATAGTTTATATATATATATTTAATAGTCTATTGTCCTTATTGCACTGGAAACTCAGGGGAGCAGAAACTGTATTTCTCACCATTGTATCACTATAATAGGGCCTAGCTCAGAAAGGTGGTTAATAAGTGTTTGTTCACAGTTTGAATGAAAGTCATAACTCTTAAGGGAATTAAATTTTTTGGTAATGTGGGGATTTGGGAGAACTTCTAAATTTTAGAAGATCGATTATTAAATCTGAAATAAAAGAAAAGTCATAATGTATGGTAAAATTATTTCTATGCAGAAAGCATATTGTAATATGAAAGTAGAAAGGAATAATAGAAAAATTAATAATGATCATGATTTTAGGATAGTTGAATTACAATTCTGTTTTCTTAGTATATTTCAAATTTTCTATAATTTTTCTTGTTTAAAGTGCTTTAGACTCAATTCTAATTTTTTATGCTTTATAAAGTATCTTAAATATAGCATCTTTAAGTCTTCAGGTAATTTTATTCTCAAATTTGACTCAATCCTGGGTGGTTCCCAAGACCTGGGGCATAATCTCTGCTGGAAATAATCTGAAGTGTCTTGGTTCTACCCTTTTGCTTCAGTAAAGAAAAATCAATTCGTTTTCAACATTTATTTTTTCTAAGGATAAAGTATCATATTGTTCAAAAGAGCAAACATTATACTTTTGTTTTTATTATCCTGTGTTTTAACTTTTTTCCATTTATCAAATGAACCTTCACCTGTTTCTGTATTCCTCTGAAACATTATCAACTTTACTCTAAAAATAGTCCTTAAATATTAAATATTTGTAAAGTGTCCTTGCGTATTTTGTCTTAAAGTCACTGATGCCACAGATGTCATAGATAAAGAAATAAAGGCTCAGAGAAGTTATGTGACTTAATGAAGGTCATAAGCTCAGAGAGAACTTCACAACCGTTTTCCTCTGGTTTGAATTTGTTCATATATTGCCTTCTGATGCTCTTCTTCTCCTTCTTCCACAGTTGTGCATGCCTAAAGGGCTGTCTTTCAGAACACAAACTGACAACAAAGACCCTCAGTTCCACTCATTTATAATTACCCGGGAAGATGGTTCTCGTACCTACGGTTTTGTTCTCACTTTTTATGAAGAAGTTACAAGTAAGCAAATCTGCACAGCAATGCAGACACTCTACCAGATGCACAATGCAGAGCATTACAGCAATGTGTACGCTTCATCCTCCTGCAGCATGGATTCACTGGCGAGCAGTATTGACGAAGGAGATACAACTTCCCTTTTGAAACTCCAGCGATACAACTCCTATGACATCAGCAGAGACACTCTGTATGTTTCAAAAAGTATATGTTTGATCACACCACTGCCTTTCATGCAAGCCTGCAAGAAATTCCTCATCCAACTTTACAAGGCAGTTACCTCACAGCAGCCACCACCTTTGCCTCTTGAGAGCTACATCCATAATATTCTCTATGAGGTGCCCCTTCCACCTCCAGGGAGATCACTGAAATTTTACGGTGTTTATGAACCTGTCATCTGCCAGAGGCCGGGGCTCAGTGAACTCCCTCTCTCCGATTACCCTCTCCGAGAGGTCTTTGAGCTCCTAGGCCTGGAGAACCTGGTGCAGGTGTTTACCTGTGTTCTTCTAGAGATGCAGATCCTTCTCTATTCACAAGGTAGGTCTGCCCTACAGTTTAGGTCTCCCAAAACCAACTGCTTATGCTCTTAGCTACTGGGGTATATTATTAGAGCCAAATAATTGATGGTCAGAAGTCTTTTCTGTCTTGTGTAAAAGGAGAGGGTTTTAGGTAGGACCAGATGCCAAGAGGTTACTTCTCTTTTAGGTGACAGTGGCTGTAGAGAAAAAAAAAGGGGGAGGGGATATAAAAGCATTAGCTTGGCTGATTTGCATATGTTTATTTTTTTAATGGAAGTAACCTTTTTTTCCTGATTATACATATTCTTTGTAAAAGAAGCATATTTCTCTTTATAATAAAAGTGAGAGAATCCTCTTTTATTATACCTCTTACTACCGTGCAGACTTTGCTCGCTCTCTCTTTTTTTTTTTTACGGATTAGTAAAGGTTCACATCAAAACTCAGCTGACACTGGAAAGGGACAGACAGAATTGTTAACTCTGAAGCTTTCTAAGGTGATTACCTTTGGATCTTTGCGTATGGGTGATTTCATGGAGTGAGAGAAGGGGTACAGGCATGTGAAACAGACACAGTTCTCCTAGATCTAAAAGTTCCACCAAAGTTATATGGAGTTTTTGTGTTTTGTTTTTAATCCCAAAGGAAGCTATCATTGTGATGCTTTTCATTCAAAATTCTCCCAAAACATACTTTAGAAACAAACAATTTGGGTTTTATTTTACCAATGCATTTGCGATGACTAATGTTGAGCCTAGACTAAAGCACTGGTTCCAGTCTGAACCTGAATTTGCAGAGGAGATAGAGATGCTGTGTTTTTTGGATAGTGAATTGACAGAAAATGTAAAATAGTACCTGGGCATTGATGAGTTTTTCGAAAAATGTGACGCAAATATTTAGTTTAGCATTTTGCTAACTTGTATTTAGGCTGGCAGAACTGTAGTGCAGTCTTCTGACTGTGGCTGTCAAACATTTTACCAGTTTCCTTTTTTTTCTTTTCAATTTTAAATTATAAATGAGGCTGAGCCAAGTAGGCTGTATTTGTACTTCCCCATCTTGTGTGTATGTTGACACTGTTTGTGTGTTGACAGCCCTTCACAAGGTTGCATTTTCTTCAGTTTATCCTCATCATGTTCTCTGATAATGTGTTGCAGTGTCTCAGTTTTTGTTGTCGGGAAGTTCTTCTCTAATGACTAATTTAAATTCTTTCCTGTCCTCGTGCCCTCACTTTCTTAGTGCTGGTCATTACCTGCAGATCACCCTTTGGTATCCAAAATATTTAATGTTAAGTAATTCTCTCTTCTTTTCAATGTCTTCCTTTTTTCCCTGAAAGGATTGGGATTAGAGAGTTGCTTGGAGGGGCAAGGGCTTGGAGCTTAATACTTTCAGGTTTATTAGCTTATTAGTAAAAAGAACTTTAGATCCTAGATTTTAAAGAGATCTAACCAATCATTTAATTCTATGTCCTGTTCTACCTAGGGAAGCACTTTGGTATTGGAAGAATATTGATTTTTGAAGTGAAAACAATCATGAGTTCAAATCTCTGTTCTGTAACTTGCTAACTGAACCTTGGACAAGATACATAATCTTTCTATGTGTCAGTCAGTTCTTTATGGAGATAACAGGTTTTTTCCTTCCTCTCTCACTGATTCATTCTGACAAAGTGAGAAATCTGTGCTGACTAAACAATAACCAGTGTTGTTGTAATTATTATCAGTTTTATCAGTCCTACATAATCCTTTATAAATTATGCACATCTTAAGTTGTGAAATTCTGACATGTTCAGTTCAGTTCATTTCAGTTGCTCAGTCATGTCCGACTCTTTGCAACCCCATGGACTGCAGCATGTCAGGCCTCCCTGTCCATCACCAACTCCCGGAGCTTTCTCAAACTCATGTCCATTGAGTCAGTGATACCATCCAGCTATCTCATCCTCTGTCGTCCCCTTCTCCTCCTGCCTTCAATCTTTCCCAGCATCAGGGTCTTTTCCAATGAGTCAGTTCTTCACAACAGGTGGCCAAAGTATTGGAGTTTCAGCTTGAGCATCAGTCCTTTGAATATTCAGGACTGATTTCCTTTAGGATGGACTAGTTGGATCTCCTTGCAGTCCAAGGGACTCTGAAGAGTCTTCTCCAACACCACAGTTCAAAAGCATCAATTCTACATATATATATATTTTTAAAGTGTCATACCTTATAATTTTCTAATCATTCACAGAAATCACTTTGTATTAGGAATTAAATGTTAAAATGCCTTGTACATTTTGATTTTTCCCCCAACACTTAATCCTCTCAACAATGAGTTATTACTGCCCATGCTTTTAATGAAGGGGGAAATTAATGCTCAGGGAAGCTTAGTAACCTACCCAAGATCACATAGCTGTTGGGTAATGTGGTAGAGCTGAGAATGGGCTTGGATCTGTCTTTCTCCAGAATTCTTACCCACATGTTAGCTATATTGGACATTGCACTTAACCTCTCCTTATCTATCTCATTATTTGTTTTTATTTTATTTTATTTTTTAAAATTTTTTTGGCCACACTGCCCAGCATATGGGCCCTTAGTTCCCTGACCAAGGTTTGAACCCATGCCTCCTACAGTGGAAACTTGGGAGTCTTAACTACGGACCACCAGAGAAGTCCCTGTGTCTGAGTATTTATTTTTAAATCATAAATTCACCTCTGAGGGTCTTTTGTAAAGGTTCCATATTAGATAATTGTAGATTATCTGTGTAAATGCAGATTTTAACAGTAGGAGACCCCAGTTCGATTCATGGGTTGGAAAGATCCACTGGGGAAGGAACAGGCTACCCTTTCCAGTATTCTTGGGCTTCCCTGGTGGCTCAGCTGTAAAGAATCTGCCTGCAATGTGGGAGACCTGGGTTTGATTGTTGGGTTGGGAAGATCCCCTGGATAAGGGAAAGGCTACCCACCCCAGTATTCTGGCCTGGAGAATTTTATGGACTGTATAGTTCATGGGGTTGCAAAGAGTCTGACATAACTGAGCAACGTTTACTTCACTTTAGTTCACTTCTCCCATTAGAGAAAGAAAGGAATGAACTAAGAGTTGTTGGGTTGATCTGTACTCTGGTGCCATTTTTCATTTCTCCTGACTGTATTTTAGGGTTTTTAATGATATCTGATCATTTCTTGTTCACTGATGTCATACAATTTTAAAACATTGCAAATGTTGAACAATTACTATGAAAACCCAAAGTGAATAAAAGTATAGATGGATTTCAGTGATGAAGATGTCTTTCTAGACTGATTTGAAATTCTTGTCCACAGCCCATATAAATCTATCCAGTCTGTTGTTTCGAAAGTGTGTTAATCACAGTCACTTTGCAGTGGTAACTGGCTAGACATTTTAAGAGGAGAAGGAATCCAAGAGGTAAAGACTCTTTTTTAGAACCCGGAATCAGAAAAGAGTACTTTTCTTTGAGGCCTACAAATACTTGGAGCAAGACAGTGGGAAGATTGGAGTCTGATCATCTTTTCAAAGAAACAGTGGAAGAATGAAAAGAATTTAAACAGCAGGGTCTAACTTTTGATACCAGTAATTAAAGTCTCAGGACATTTTTGAACCTTGCTTACGTCCTTTGATTCTTCACAATGGAAATAAGCAGTTACTCACAGCCCACGCTGCACTGGCTGCCTGTGAGCCTTCACAGTGCTCCTCTCCCTCTCCTCCCTTTGCAAACTGTGCATGAATTAACGTTTTCAGAAAGTAGAAGCTGCTTGAAATTTTCTTGAAGAAGTTGGGAGCCTTCTAAACACAGATTGCTAGTTATGCTCAACTAAACTTTATACCTTATTTATTATGGAGCTGATAAATATAAAGCAGACTTGATATTTTGATGGCAAAAAATGGATTCCCCTGCCCAGTATCCAAAAAGCATTAGAATTTTAACAGCTTAGGCCAATATCTTTATACTATTAGTTTTACCTTGTAGTAAATGAAAACTTAATATTAAGAAATTTTTCTTAATAAATTTTTATTACATATTCAAGAAAATTGGTCAGTTATATGACTAGTATGTATCTCCTTCCAGTTTGTGTTCTTAATTTTCTTTTAGGGATCTTTTGATGAATTAAGATACTCTTAATTATAAGTGATTAAGGTGTTCTTAACCATAAATTCCAATTTATTGATCTTCCTGGTGAATTAACTTTGTATTCTATTTAAGAAATCCTTCTCTATTCTGAGTTCATAAAAATGGTCTACATTTTTTCTAAATGTTTTAAAGTTACGTTTAGCATGTAAGGCCTTAGTCTGTAAGAAATCGATTTTTGTTTATGTTGTGAATAAGAGATCAAACTTAATATTTTAGAAATATCTGTAACTAGATATTCTGTGCTAGTTATTAGATAAACCATTCTTCTTCACTCTGATCTGCAGTGCCACTTCTGTCTTGTATAAGTTTCTGTATATGAAGTTCCTGTATGTATTTCTGGACAGTCAGTTTATTCTGCCAGTTTTTCGATCCCTGTACTAAATCACACTGTTGTAATTACTACGGCTTTACAGTAAGTCTCAGAATCTTGTAGGATAGTTCTCTTCACCACCTCTTTTTTATTGAAGTTTCATTGAATCTAGTTTTGAGACAAGTAACATATTTAGAGAATTATCCTCCCCTTCATGAAAATGGTATGTCTCTCCATTTATAAGGGCTTTCTCTAGTGTCTCTAGGTAAAGATTTATAACAACAAAGTAAATGACAAGGTACAAATAATGATGGTTTTATTTCTTAATTTTCTATCTTTGTCACCTTTTTTTTCTGTCTTATAGTCCTAACTAGGCTTTTCAGTACTGTGCAGAATGGAATTGATAGTAGCAGACATCCCTGTCTTTTTCCTGATGTTAAAAAGAATCCTTTTAATGCTTCACTCTTAACATTTGGTATGGTGTTTCTGGTAAATATCTTGTACCAGACTAAAGACTTTTCATTTATCCCTAGAATGTTCAAAGTTTTTAAAAACCATGAATGCATGTTGTGTATTATTGAATATTCTTTCTGCATCAAGTAAGGTGATCTTGTTTTTCTCACTTTAATCATTTAGTAAGATGAAAAATGTACATTCCGCCCTTGTATTCCTGTGACAAACCTGCCTTGGTCATGGTTTTCACTTATGGCTTGCTGATATTTTGATTAGAAGTTTTGCATCTATGTATTTGATTGATTTGGCTTATTTTTATTTCTTGTACTATCTTACCTGGTTTTTGGTATTAAGATTATTCTAGCTCCAGAACGCTTGCCTGGAAAATCCCATAGACAGAGGAGCCTGGTAGGCGTGGTTCATGGTGTTGTGAAGAGTTGGACACGAGTGAGCGACTTCCCTTTCACTTTTCACTTTCATGCATTGGAGGAGGAAATGGTAACCCACTCCAGTGTTCTTGCCTGGAAAATCCCAGGGATGGGGGAGCCTGGTGGGCTGCCGTCTATGGAGTCACACAGAGTTGGACACGACTGAAGTGACTTAGCAGCAGCAGCAGCTTCATAGAATGAGTTGAAAAGTATTCCATTTTGCTCTGGAAGATAAAATGGAGAAGAATTCATTTAAGATTGTCATTGTTTGATCCATGACTATTTGAGGGAACCTGTCAGTCTATTTGGTCTTGTTGGAAAGATGTTAAGTACCAGAGCAGTATCTTTAATGGTTTATTTAGGTTTTTCTATATCAGTAACCTCAGATATGCAGATGACACCACCCTCTTGGCAGAAAGCAAAGAACTAAAGAGCTTCTTGATGAAAATGAAAGAAGAGAGTGAAAAAGCTGGCTTAAAACTCAACATTCAGAAAACTAAGATCTTGGCATCTGGTCCCATCACTTCATGGCAAATAGATGGGGAAACAGTGGAAACAATGAGAGACTTTATTTTCTTGGGCTCCAAAATTACTGCGGATGGTGACTGTAGCCATGAAATTAAAAGACGCTTGCTCCTTGGAAGAAAAGGTATGACCAACCTAGACAGCATATTAAAAAGCAGAGACATTACCAACAAAGATCCATCTAGTCAAAGCTATGGTTTTTCCAGTAGTCGTGTAGGATGTGAGAGTTGGACTATAAAGAAAGCTGAGCACCAAAGAATTGACGCTTTAGAACTGTGGTGTTGGAGAAGACTCTTGAGAGTCCCTTGGACAGCCAGGAAATCCAACCAGTCAATCCTAAAGGAAATCAGTATTCCCTTTGAATATTTCCTTTGAATTCAGGGAATCAGTATTCCCTGACTATTCACTGGAAGGACTGATACTGAAGCTGAAACTCCAATACTTTGGCCACCTGATGCAAAGAACTGACTCAGATGGTTGGATGGCATCACTGACTCAGTGGACATGAGTTTGAGTAAACTCTGGGAGTTGGTAATGGACAGGGAGGCCTGGCGTGCTGCAGTTCATGAAGTTGCAAAGAGTTGGACACGACTGACTGAACTGAATTGAAGTGATTTCTCCTCTCCCATCTCCCTCCCACTCCTCCTCTGTCATCATTATCATCATCATCGTCACTATCATCAACTGCGGACAAAAGTCAAATATTTTTGTTATACCACAGACCATTCCCTGGCCTTTGACTGTGATCCCTTATAGCACAAGGATCCTAACAGTTAAGACAATGTTGGCATATTACTGGTCCCATTGTTATTACTGTTTAGTTCAGTCTGTCATCCTGTTGTATGAAAATGTCTCCCAGGGCATTGCCCTGGGAAGCACAGAGGTATCTGTATAGTAGTTGAGTGTGATCACACGCTTGCAAAGGCATATAAGTCAGCCCTTTATGCTTTTGTCTGTCTTGCCCTTTTAGACAGCAGATGTTTCACCTGCCTGTTCTAACTCTCAGTTAAGCCATTATTGTGAGGGTGATAAACAGCATCGTATGTCCGTTTGATGTGGTATCTCTTTACCCACTGTTGGACTCTGTGTGCTGTGAAGCATGTTGTGTCCCATGCTCTGAAAATGTGTAACTTGTCAGCCCACATTGGTAGAGTATCTTCTGTTCCACTCCTCTACTAGTATTTTAAGCATTTGCATCTAGTTCAGACTGCAAAGCCCAGTCTGAAGCATCTATTCCTGGTAGGACCCATTTACAGCCCTCCTACCAGGGCTGCTGGCATTAATCCAGTGTAATCTACTTGCTGGCTATGTGTAGCAGGGCCTTCCCCTCTGGGGAATCTTCCCCACAGCCATCTGCAGCCTCTGTCTCTCTTGTTAGCAGACAAAATAGTTGTTGTTGGCAATTTTTGCCTCGGAGGTTATAAGAAGATTATGTATAGATTCGGCCCATCTCTGCATTGCTGAAGTCTCTAGGTGGGCATTTCAAGGGAGTGTGCCAAAAGGTCCACTTCGGGGTCACAGTTACCTCCCAAACCTGAAAGCGGGTTTTTCTGATGAGCGTTAGCATGTCCTATTTAATGTGGTCCATGGATTCCCAGAGGGATTTCCATATGGCTGCAGCTTACACAGACATCCTTTTAGTAGTCCAGTTTCCCACTGTGCATGAGTCAGTAAAAGCCTAAGCATATGTACTTTTGGGTTTCCCAGGTGGCTCAGCAGTAAAGAATCTGCCTGCAATGCAGGAGGCACAGGAGCTTCAGGTTTGATCCTTGGGTCAGGAGATCCCCTGGAGGAGGGCATAGCAACCCACTCCAGTATTCTTGCCTGGAGAATCCATGGACAGAGAAGCCTGGTGGGCTATAGTCCATGGGGCCACAGAGAGTTGAACACAACTGAAGCGACTTAGCACACACACACGCATGGACTTTTACCATTGTTTAGTTCGTCCATCACTGCTAAGAAAACAGCATGCAAGTCAGTCCACTGAGCCCATTTGTGTTTACCTGCTTCAATCAAAGTAATGGCCATTCACCTTGAATCTGTCACCCATAACCAAGAAGCTCTGTGTTGGTCAGTTGAGAAATACTTATGCTGTCCAAGTGACAATATAATCTGGTACCTCCTCACTCAGTTCCAGAGTCAGTTCTCTGGGAAAAAAAGCTCTTGGTTGTATCTCCTTGTATTTTCCTCCTAACAAGATTCTATATAAACTCTTATGGGCATTGTCTTACTCATTAGAGTGTTTTTCTGATCACCCAAGACACCGTGATTATATAGGGTTTCAGTATCATCTTGTCTTTCAGTTTATAGGGGCAATTTAGACTAACGTGCAGTAGCAGGCTAGTGATTGCCTCTCAAGTGGAAGTTCTCCAGTCCAGAATCCCAGTTGTTTTTTGTCACTGGGAGTCAATCACAGGCTTTTGCCCTAAGTGCCAGTCTGTGTTCTCTGTAGAGCTGCTGTACAGAGTTTGTCTCCAGACTCCAGCTTCTTGTCTGCAACACTGTACGGGCTTAGGCAGTCTTGTTCTCATTTAGCATGATGTCCAATTAATATTGTTTGGAGGGCAGTTGACATGCCATCTGTTTTATGTTGGGGGAAGACATAGTATGTTTAGTGTAGTATCTATCTTTAGTATAGTATCTATAGATAGTATCTGTCCTGTTTAGACATAGTATCTATTCCTATAAACCATTGAAGTAAGCCTGTGGACAACTCTACACACGGGCTTCACCAGATGGTCAGTACTGAAATCAGATTGATTATATTCTTTGTAGCTGAAGATGGAGATGCTCTACACAGTGAACAAAAACAAGATCTGGAGCTGACTGTGGCTCACATCACCAGCTCCTTATTGCAAACTTCAGGCTCAAATTGAAGAAAGTAGTGAAAACCAGTAGGCCATTCAGTGAATGTGAAAGTGTGAGTTGTTCAGTCATGTCCAACTCTTTGTGACCTCATGGGCAGAAGACCCCATGGACTGTAGCCTGCCAGGCTCTCCTGTTCATGGGATTCTCCAAGCAAGAATACTGGAGTGGGTTGCCGTTCGCTTTTTTAGGGAATCTTCCAATCTGGGAATCAAACCTAGATTTGCTGCATTGCAGGCAGATTCTTCACCATCTGAGATAGCAGGGAAACCCCCAAAACATATGGGATAAAAAAAAAAAGAATACTGGAGTGGGTTGCCATTCCATTCTCCAGGGGGTCTTCCCAACCCAGGGATCAAACCTGGATCTCCTGCATTGTAGGCAGATTGTTTACTGTCTGATCCACCAGGAAAGCCTAGGCCGTTCAGATATGACCTAAGTCAAATCCCTTATCATTATACAGTGGAGTTTGAGTAGATTCAAGGAATTAGACCTGGTAAACAGAGTGCCTGAAGAACTGTGGACAGAGCTTCATAACATTGTGTAAGAGGTAGTGATCGAAACCATCCCCAAGAAAAAGAAATGCAAAAAGTCAAAGTGGTTGTTGAGGAGGCCTTACAAATAGCTGAGAAAAGAAGAGAAACAGAAGGCAAATAGAAAGGGAAATACATACCCAACTGAATGCAGAATTCCAGAGACTAGCAAAGAAAGATAAGAGAGCCTTCTTAAGTGAACAATGCAGAGAAATAAAGGAAAACAATACAATGGGAAAAAATAGAGATATTTTCAAGAAAATTAGAGATACCAAGGGAACATTTCATGGAAAGATGGGCACAAAAAAAAGGGTAGAAATGGCAAGGACCTAACAGAAGAAGAAGATATTAAGAAGAGGTAGCAAGAATACACAGAAGAACTGTACAAAAAATGTCTTAATGACCCAGATAACCACAGTGGTGCAGTCACTCACATAGAGCCAGACATCCTGGAGTGTGAAGTCAAGTGGGCCTTGGAAAGTATCACTATGAGCAAAGCTAGTGAAGGGGATGGAATTCCAGTTGAGCTGTTTCAAATCCTAAAGGATGATGCCTTTAAAGTGTTGCACTCAATATGCCAGCAAATTTGGAAAACTCAGCAGTGGCCACAGCACTGGAAAAGGTCAGTTTTCATTCCAATACCAAAGAAAAGCAATGCCAAAGAATGTTCAAATTACTGTATAGCTGCACTCATTTCATATACTACCAAGATTATGCTCAAAATCCTTCAAGCTTTGTTTCAGCAGTCCATGAATGGAAAACTTCCAGATGTACAAGCTGGATTTAGAAAAGGCAGAGGAACCAGAGATCAAATTGCTGACAACTGCTGGATCATAGAAAAGGCAAGAGAATTCATGAAAAACATCTACTTCTGCTTCATTAACTATGCTAAAGCCTTTCACTGTGTGGATCACAATAAACTATGGAAAATTCTTCTAGAGATGGAAATACCACCTTACTGCCTCCTGAGAAATGTGTATGCTGATTAAGAAGCAGTAGTTAGAACCAGACATGGAACAACAGACTGGTTCAAAATTGGGAAAGGAGTACATCGAGGCCACCCTGCTTATTTAATTTCTATGCAGAGTACATCATGCTAAATTCTGGGCTAGATGACTCACAAGCTGGAATCAAGATTGATGGGAAAAATATCAACAACCTTAGATACGCAGATGATACCACTCTAATGGCAGAAAGTGAAGAGGAACTAACGAGCCTCTTGATGAAGGTGAAAAAGGAGAGTGAAAAAGCTGGCTTCAAACTCAGCATTCAGAAAGCAAAGATCATAGTATCTAGTCCCATCACTTTATGACAAATAAGATGGATGAAAAGTGGAAACAGTGACAGACTTTATTTCCTTGGGCTCCAAAATCACTGTGGGTGGTGACTGCAGCCGTGAAATTCAAAGACTCTTGCTCCTTGGAAGAAAAGCTATGACCAACCTAGACAGCATATAAAATGGAGAAACATCACTTTGCCAACAAAGGTCCATATAGTTTTTCCAGTAGTCATGTATAGATGAGAGAGGTGGACCATAAAGAAAGCTGAGCACAGAAGAATTGATGCTTTTGGATTCTGCTGCTGGAGAAGACTCTTGAGAGTCCCTTGGACTGCAAGCAGATCAAACCAGTTAATCTTAAGGAAATCAACCCTGAAAATTCCTTGGAAGGACCAGTGCTAAAGCTGAAGCTCCAATACTTTGGCCACCTGATATGAAGAGCTGACTCACTGGAAAAGGCCCTGGTTCTGGAAAAGATTGACGGCAAGCGGAGAAGATGGCAGCAGAGAATGAGATGGTTGAATGGCATCACTGACTCAATGGACATGAGTTTGAACTAACTCTGGGAGACAGTGAAGGACAGGGAAGCCTGGCGTGTTGCATTCCATGGGGTGTCAGAGAGTTGAACGCAGCTTACAGACAACAACAACAACAAAGCCTGTTGAAAGATTCCAGTTTTCACCCAGACTTTAACCTTAATCCAGTCAACCTTAACTTTTTTCATATTCTCTCAATCTAATTGTAGCCTGTGTTAAGACTTCACCAGAGGGTTTTGGTATCATAGCGCATGCGGTCCCATCCAAGTAAAGGAGTCCCAGAAACTTCTCTTCCCTGATCATTTTAGCCAGCAGGGGGTTTGAGCCAAGAGACTTTGGTCCTTCTTGTCAGTCTTCATCTCAGATAATCTGCCTGTTACCCTGTACGGTTTCTCATTATAATCTTTGCTTTCCCTGTGTCTTAAATTTGTCCAGACTGGGGTAGATAGACTCAACTAGTTTAACGCCATTTTATACAGGGGTACTAGCAGGGTCCCTGGAGAAGGCAATGGCTCCCCACTCCAGTACTCTTGCCTAGAAAATCCCATGGACGGAGGAGCCTGGTGGGCTGCAGTCCTTGGGGTCGCTAGGAGTCGGACACAACTGAGCGGCTTCACTTTGACTTTTCACTTTCCTGCACTGGAGAAGGAAATGGCAACCCACTCCAGTATTCTTGCCTGGAGAATCCCAGGGACGGGGGAGCCTGATGGGCTGCCGTCTGTGGGGTCGCACAGAGTCGGACACGACTGAAGCGACTTAGCAGCAGCAGGAGGATCCCTTTGATCCAGCCAGTCTCAAATAGTACTGTGTTAAATTCTTTGTTTCAGGGACTTCTCTGGTGGTCCAGTGGTTAGGGATCTACTTTGCAATGCAGGGGACATGATTTTGATCCCTGATGGAAGAGCTCAGATCCCACATGGGTTTAGTAAGCCTGAGTGCTGCAACAAAGACCTAAGGCAGCCAAATAAATAAATAAAAATATACACTTTTTTAAAAGACCTTTGTTTCAACCCCATCAATGCCCATTTTATTCATCCCATTTCTTAATAACCATCCACAGATTTCCATCCTTCGGGGATGAGTCCTGTGACGCCTTTCTTTCTTTTTCCTCTTTTCCACTCCTCTGCTGCTGCTGCTAAGTCGCTTCAGTCAGGTCCGACTCTGTGCGACCCCATAGACAGCAGCCCACCAGGCTCCCCTGCCCCTGGGATTCTCCAGGCAAGAACACTGGAGTGGATTGCCATTTCCTTCTCCAGTGCAAGATAGTGAAAAGTGAAAGCTTAGCCGCTCATGGGGTGAATTCATCTGGGTTATTCTACTTCACATTTTTAGAGGGAATCAGGCAGTCCCTGTTCTTTGTGCAAACATAGTAGCTTTTATCCAGTTCACTAGGCTGGCTGTTCTCTCAGGAATAACCCACTGTGATGTCTGTGTCATGGATAGCCATCTGTGATTGTCCCATAGTTAGCTGTGGTCCTGCATCAACCCTTCCACTCTACAGCATTTAAAAATGAATATACTGCTCCTAAATTTCTTTCTTAGTCTAGTAAAGCTTCTTCAGGAAGCTGGTGGTGCCAGTCTACAAAGGAAATGATAGTTCCTTCACAGTAAGCCCCTGTTCTCAGTAGTTTCTTGGTTTTGCCCTTCCCAACCCCCACAGTGAACCTTGGTGACCTTTGTCCCCAGATAATTGTTCCCTTTGAGGGAAGCTTTGAAGCTAGATTGCCCAGCAACAAAATCTGACCTTGCAGTCTCTTTTAATTTTGTTTAAGCTGTTATAGCTCAATCAATCAAGGAATTGCACGTGTCACTTTTTTTCTTACTGGTTTCTTTATGCATCCATTGAAACAACTCCCCAGGAGTTAGATCCATCAATAAATTCCATTAATAACTTTTACCTTCAGTGATTTATCTCAGCACAACTTTTGCTCTGTACCGTGATTAACCATGTGGCCTCCCGTGGGTCAACAGTTCCTCATACCCTGCCCTGCTCCTCATTGTTTCTCCAGTTCCTCATACCCTGCCCTGCTCCTCATCCTTTCTCTCCCCAGATCACGTTTCTACAAACCTAAGTCATTCTGTTAGCTCCCACATTTTCTGACACTGAATGAGAGTTTTTTTTCTTTCCTGACATCTGTCAGACATGATACTGGCAATTCAGTTCACTTTGACACTAGCCACATGAATTTAACATCAGGTTTAAAGTTTTGATCCTGCAGAACTGCCCTCATTTCAGACACCAGCCACAAATAGGGTGATCAGGTTACCCACATTTCTGTCCAGCCAACTGTGAATTCAGGATTCACTAGAGCAGCTCATAAAACTCAGGGAAGCACTTTACTTACTGTCACCATTTATCACAAAGACTACAACTCCGAAACAGCCAAATGGAGATGTATAGGAGAACGTATGCGAGGAGGAACGCATAGCTTCCATGCCTGGAGGGTGGGCCTCCCCCCACCCCCACCTCAGTGTGTTCACCAACCTAGAAGCTCCTCTATTCCTTCTTGAATCAATTTTTGTTCATTTCTTATTTATCTAGGAAAAATTCTCTTGCCGTTCAGCTTATTGACATAAAGTCTTAATTATATTTCCTTATCATCTTAATCTCTGCTGTCTGTAGTTTTGTTCCCCCTTTTCATCCCTCATGCTGTTTATTTGTGCCTGCTCTCTTTTTTCTCTTGATTATTTTCCCGTAAAGTGTGTCAGTTTTACTACTCTTTATAAAGAACTTTTACCTTTGTCTGTATTTTCTGTTGTATCTTTATTTTCTACTTTATTAATTTATGGTTTTGTTTTTTATTTGCATTGGGCTCACCCCACCCCCAAATATTAGCATCTAGAGTGTTTGAGTGCTGTGATTGTTGTACCCTACAAGTCTTCAGTTCAGTCACTCAATCATGTCTGACTCCTTGCAACCCCATGGACTGCAGCACCCCAGGCCTCCCTGTCCATCACCAGCTCCCAAAGTTTACTCAAACTCATGTCCATTGAGTCAGTGATGCCATCCAACCATCTCATCCTCTTGTCATCCCCTTCTCCTCCCACCTTCAATCTTTCCCAGCATCAGGGTCTTTTCAAATGAGTCAGTTCTTCACATCAGGTGGTCAAAGTATTGGAGTTTCAGCTTCAGCATCAGTCCTTCCATTGAATATTCAGGACTGATTTCCTTTAGGATGGACTGATTGGATCTTCTTTGCAGTCCAAGGGACTCTCAAGAGTCTTCTCCAGCACCACAGTTCAAAAACATCAATTCTTCAGTGCTCAGCTTTCTTTATAGTCCAACTCTCACATCCATACATGACTACTGGAAAAACCATAACTTTGACTAGACAGACCTTTGTTGACAAAGTAATATCTCTGCTTTATAATATGCTGTCTAACTTGGTCATAGCTTTTCTTCCAAGGAGCAAGCATCTTTTAATATCATGGCTGCAGTCACCATCTGCAGTTATTTTGGAGCCCAAAGAAATAAAGTCTGTCACTGTTTCCATGTTTCCCCATCTATTTGCCATGAAGTCTTAGTATCTGGTATTTTCATTATTCAATATTCTAATGATTTTAAATTTTTCATTTATTTTAACCATTTGCCTTTCTCCTTTTTTTTCTTTTTTGCCTTCTTTTGAAATAATTGAAAGATTTTTCTCATTTGTTTTTTTAATTTAATTATTATAGATGTGATACGCTCTGTTTCCCTTTATTAATGGTAAGCTTTGAGGTTTTAACATGAACACTCAGTATTATGTTAATAAGAATCTTTAAAATACAGATACTTTAAAAATGCTTTGACTTCAGTCACCCCCATCATGGCTTACTTATTATAGTTGTTCAAAATTTTAATAATCCCTCAAGTTAGATATATTTATTTACTTGATTTTGCTTGAACTTACTCATAATTGCCATTTGTTGAAAATTCACATTCCATCTTATATCTTAAATATTTCTTCTGGGATTAGTCTCCTTATTCCTGAAGTTTATCCTTACAAGTTCCTTAAGTGAGGTGGCGTTCTCTATTAGATTTTGTTCATCTAACAGTGTTTTAAATTTGTCCTTGTTTTTGAAAGATGGTTTCATTAGATATTAAATTCTGTACTGAAAGGTTTGTTTTCCTCTCCCTGTTAGCACATTATATTCCAGTATCTTCTTGAAACCATTCCATTCTCATTTAAATGAGAAGTCATTTATTATAGTCACTCTCATTGTCATTCCTTGGCCAGAAATCTTTTTTCATTCTGGCTCTATATATGATTTTCTGTTTGTCCTTGGTGTCCCATATTTTTACTGTGATTTATCTAGATGAGGATTTCTTTATTTGTGCTAGTGTGATTCATTGTGTTTCCTGAAATCTAGGATTAATATTTCTCACCAGTTTTGGAAAATTCTCAGTTTTCTTTCTGAATTTTACTTCCATCTGTCTTTTTTCTTTTTTTATCCTCTTGAAAATTTAATTAAATGTGTTACTCTGTCTTGCTCAGTCTTCCATATCTTTCGACCTCTTTTTCTGTCTGTCTGTCTCTTTGCTGTATTCTGATTGATTTATCTCTCACCTTATTCTCCTTTTGCCCATGTTTAATCAATCCTTAGTTAACCCTTCCTTTGACATTTTAATTTCAGTGATCCTATAAATAGTCTTACTCCTAATTTTTCTCTTAATTTCCTTAAATACATTAAACATACACATCTTACATTCTTTTTCACATAAATTCAGTATTTCATGAATTGAGGATTGAGGATTTATTCCTCCAGGGAGGGTTTGTATTTTCTTTCACCAAGTACCTGAATTCACTGGCAGCACAGATTAGTTTACTTTAAGTTATAGTTTTCACTGTGAGTCTTTCTTTGGGCCTTACAAATAGCATGAGAGCCCTAAACACCTTTGAAAACTAGCCAGTAGATAGGAATTTTCAGGAAGGCTTTTTTCCACCTTCCTCCCTGGGCCAGGGCCAGGGCCAGAGCAGACAACTTTCGTTGGCAACACAGACTTTTTGTTGTAGTCATTTTGGTTTTATTTTTTCCTTTCTTGGTCTCCTTTCCCTGAGTTTTTTGCCCTTTTTAGATCTGACTTTTTTGCAAGAGGATCTACCATTTTAATTCTAGCCCTTCTTGAACTTTGTCCCTCAGCATGCACAAAAATAATACTGAAGCTTTGGCCACCTTAGTTCAGTAAACACCTCAAAGACAGCCAGACATTTCATCTTTACCACACTGAAATCTCACTCCCATTTTGTTCCCGGCCTCCAATGACTTCCTTTATATTTTTTTGCAAATTCATATGGTCACGTACTGGGTGTTAAATAGTTACTTTATTTAACATTTTTAGGTTAGTTTTGGAGCCCTAGTCTATAACATTGTCATAAATACAAATGTTTAAAACAGATCATTGAACTAAAAATGAACAGATTGTGACAGTTATTATAGAATATAACAAATGTTAGGTATAATATAACTGTTAGTAATATAAAAAGGGAAATAATGCAGATCTTTTTTCTCTTTTACCAGCAATTACCAATTATGTTTAACCTACATTAAATAATTTAAGTACCCAGTATGTGTGTAAATATTTTGTTTTTGTTGTAACCATTGTTGAAGCAATAAGAGATACTACTTTGCACAGATCCTCATGAGTGTTAGAAAATTATATTTTTATGAATATAGATATTTATAGGAAGTTATATTTAAAATTATGAATTAAACAAGACCTTTAATATAGAAAACAATTTTCAATGAATATATATTTCATTACCTATTTTGCAAGCCTATTTGTCTTTGAAACCTATATATACTTTCTTAAAAACTCATCTCATATCAAATAAAAAATCATTTTCAAGTCAGATTCAAATTATTTATTCTTATAGATCCAGTTTGGAGGGGATTCCACTTCCCACAGATTATTTCCATATAGATTAGATTCAGTAAGTTTTTTAAATTGTAGTAAAAAAAAAGATGTATGAATTTACCATCGTAACTACTGCTTAGTGAAAAATTCAGTATATTCACATTGCACTAAGTATATTCAGATTGTTTTGCAACCAATCTCCAGAGGTTTTTCATCTTGCAAAACTGAAGCTCTATACCCATTCAGCAGTAACTCCCTGTTTCCTAGTCCTCTTAGTCCCTTCCTGACAACCACCATTCTTCATTTGTTACTATGAACTGACTACATTAAGTACCTCATCTAAGTGGAATTATACAATATTTGTCTTTCTATGACTCGCTTATTTCACTTAGCCTGTCGTTAACGTTCATCCACATTGTAGCATATGCCAGGATTTCCTTCCTTCTTAAGGCTGAATAACATTCCATTGTATAAAATTTTTTAAAAAGAAAAGCAAAAAAGCATTCCATTATATGTATATACCACATTTTGTTTATCCACTTACCCATTTTGTTTCCACCTTGGCTGCTGTGAATAATGGTACTATAAACATAGACATTTGACTATATCTTCTTCAGCACTCTGCCTTCAGTTCTTTGGGTTCATTTCAATTCAGTCACTCAGTCGTGTCTGACTCTGACTCTTTGCGACCCCATGAATCGCAGCACGCCAGGCCTCCCTGTCCATCACCAACTCCCAGAGTTCACCCAAACTCAAGTGCATCGAGTCGGTGATGCCATCTAGTCATCTCATCCTCTGTCCTCCCCTTCTCCTCCTGCCCCCAATCCCTCCCAGCATCAGGGTCTTTTCCAGTCAACTCTTCGCATGAGATGGCCAAAGTATTGGAGTTTCAGCCTCAGCACCAGTCCTTCCAATGAACACCCAGGAATGATCTCCTTTAGGGTGGACTGGTTGGATCTCCTTGTAGTCCAAGGGACTCTCAAGAGTCTTCTCCAACACCACAGCTCAAAAGTATCAATTCTTTGGCACTCAGCTTTCTTCACAGTTCAATTCTCACATCCATACATGACCACTGGAAAAACCATAGCCTTGACTAGATGGACCTTTGTTGGCAAAGTAATATCTCTGCTTTTGAATATGCTATCTAGGTTGGTCATAACTTTCCTTCCAAGGAGTAAGCGTCTTTTAATTTCATGGCTCCAATCACTATCTGCAGTGATTTTGGAGACCAAAAAAATAAAGTCTGACACTGTTTCCACTGTTTCCCCATCTATTTCCCAGAAGTGATGGGACCAGATGCCATGATCTTCGTTTTCTGAATGTTGGGCTTTAAGCTAACTTTTCCACTCTCCTCTTTTACTTTCATCAAGAGGCTTTTTAGTTCCTCTTCACTTTCTGCCTTAAGGGTGGTGTCATCTGCATATCTGAGGTTATTGATATTTCTTCTGGCAGTCTTGATTCCAGCTTGTGTTTCTTCCAGTCCAGCGTTTCTCATGATGTACTCTGCATATAAGTTAATTAAGCAAGGTGACAATACACAGCCTTGATGTACTCCTTTTCCTATTTGGAACCAATCTGTTGTTCCATTTCCAGTTCTAACTGGTTCTTTGGGAATATGTACCCAAAGTACCCAAATTCCCAAAGGGGAATTTTAGCAAGTTTTTAGTACCTACCTGCTTCCTACTGCTGCCAAACACATTTTGGTTTTCCATGGTAATAATACAGATAGGCTCTTAATAGCTTTAGTATATTTTATTATATAAGTGGCCATAAATCTAACCCTTTTGTAGTTACTTAGAATATTGCAAATAGTTTACTGTATAAATAACATTTTATACACTTTAAGCATCCATGTACATATATTTTTGTTTATTTATATGATAAATTAACTAGAATTTCTGGGTCAGATGATCTGTTTTATTTTTAAGCTTTTGAAAAATATTGCTGAGTACAAAGGTCTAGCAATTTATGCTGCCTTTATAAGACAATATATGAGAATACTCTTTCCTCCACATTTTTGCTGGGATTTTCTTTTTTAATCTTTGTCAATCTGATAAGCAAAATATAGCTCACTCTTCAGCCATCATTGAGGCTAATTTTTTAAATGCTCATTTGAATTTGTAATCTGCCTTTTAAGATACCTTTGTGAACTAGTCAGGTCCAAGCCCTCAAAGCCAGTCTGGCTCAATCAGTAGCCAGTCACTGCCCTGGGTTAGTACATGTGTAATCTTCCAGCTTTCATCAGGATGTTCACCAAAGGTATGCTGGACACGACTGTCTTCACAACTCCATTGTCAGTGCTTCGTAATATGTAAACCCCAGTAAGTGCGGCCTTTCCATGGGCTGTTGCACCATCAGCCAGCACTAGACCTGTCCTGTGTCACTCAGCCATCTCCTGAGGCTGTAGCCTGGGTCCTGTGCTCCCAATCTCAGTTCCAGCCTCAGGCTGCTTGACTGTCCCCATAGGGCTGACCTTATTCTTCACAGTGATGCTGGTAGACAGGGGCCAAGTCCCAGGGATGAGATAGCAGAGGCCAGGCCATCTCAGGGTCTGTGCTTTTGCCACTGCTAGGCAAATTTTTGACAGTGTGTTTTGTTGTAAAACATGGAATCAAGATTGCCAGGAGAAATATCAGTAACCTCAGATATGCAGATGACACCACCTTTATGGCAGAAAGTGAAGAGGAACTAAAAAGCCTCTTGATGACAGTGAAAGTGGAGAGTGAAAAAGTTGACTTAAAGCTCAACATTCAGAAAACGAAGATCATGGCATCCAGTCCCATCACTTCATGGGAAATAGATTCGGAAACAGTGGAAACAGTGTCAGACTTTATTTTGGGGGGCTCCAAAATCACTGCAGTTGGTGATTGGAGCCATGAAATTAAAAGACTTACTCCTTGGAAGAAAAGTTATGACCAACCTAGATAGCATATTCAAAAGCAGAGACATTACTTTGCCGACTAAGGTCCGTCTAGTCAAGGCTATGGTTTTTCCTGTGGTCTTGCATGGATGTGAGAGTTGGACTTTGAAGAAAGCTGACCACAGAAGAATTTATGCTTTTGAGCTGTGGTGTTGGAGAAGACTCTTGGGAGTCCCTTGGACTGCAAGGAGATCCAACCTGTCCATTCTGAAGGAGATCAGCCCTGGGATTTCTTTGGAAGGAATGATGCTAAAGCTGAAACTCTAGTACTTTGGCCACCTCATGCTAAGAGTTGACTCATTGGAAAAGAGTCTGATGCTGGGAGGGATTGGGGGCAGGAGGAGAAGGGGATGACAGAGGATGAGATGGCTGGATGGCATCACTGACTCAATGGATGTGAGTCTGAGTGAACTCCGGGAGTTGGTGATGGACCGGGAGGCCTGGCGTGCTGCGATTCACGGGGTCGCAAAGAGTCAGACACAACTGAGCGACTGAGCTAAACTGAACTGATGGTCAGCATAATGTCCGGTAGTTTTATTTCATTTTACGTGCCTTAGATGTTCACACAATAATTTATCAGTGTACATTTGTTGATCATTCACTATGTAGTAGGCCATGTACCAAGTGCTGGAAACTCTGAGATTAAAAATATAGTCATTGGTGCTCTAACAATGTTTAGCCGGGAAGAGAGGAGAGACACATAAATAGATAATTATAATAGAATTTTGATAGTTTTACTGGGAGGAATAATTACTGTGATGAAAATAGAGGTGGGATACTGTGGAAGCATGTGAAAGGGACTGTAGTGCCAATAAAAAGTATTTAGGGAATGCTTTACAAAGGAACCACTGCCTAAAGAAAAAGTGGAACTTAGCCAGGTACTGCAAGGGAAAGAGACATCCTGGGCAGAGGGAAAGGATTATAGAGGCGCAGGGACCTGTCATGTTCAGAACTGAATTGCTAACATATGATTTGGCTACATATGTGGTGGTAAGAAATGAGGCAAGAAAGGACCAAATTATGAAGCTGAGACATATCTTAAATATGGAAACTTACTACACATTCATCATGTTGAGTATCAAAGAAAAAATAATTTTCCTAAGTTATTTAATTTTTTAAAAAAATGTTTAGAGAAAACTAACTTTTATTTCTTGATTCAGTTAAAAAGAATTGCCTTGTTTCTGCTAAGTAACTGCATTATTAAAAAGCATGTGGCATTTATACTATCCTTAAGAAAGCAGAACTAGAAAGAAGAATAGACATGAAACACACGTAACAAGTGGGTAGAATTGTGGCGAAGGAAAAATAAACTACGTATATCAGTCTTTCATGTCTGCTAGAAAGGTGGGAAATATATAATTTGTTTTCACTTCCCCATGTGAAAGTTTCCCATAATTAAAGCAAGAAAATAGCCTAATATGGCCAGTTGCCATTCCTTAAAGAAGTTATTTTTCCTTTGAGATTAAACATTTTCCCATTAACAGTAAATTAAAGTAGCCAAGCTGCTAGGGATTTGATTTGAGTGCTTAAAACCCTCTGCCTTTCAGCATTGGTCCAATCAGGAAACAGGTTAAACCACACAGTAATTTAAATAGAGGAATGTGATATGAAGAATTATTAAGCTATAATAGGAAAGTAACCATAAAGACATGAAGAACACTCTAAAGGGTATCCTCGGAAGGACCAACTTGGAAGGAGGCCTACTTCCCAAGGCTAAGGTTCATGCTTCATTGAAGAAGGTGTGGTTACAGCTTATTGGATGGTGGAGGCCAATGGGTTGCCTGGAACTGATCCTCAGTCAGACAAGCAGAAAACAAACCTCCCAGGTCCAAGTGAGCAGTCGCTGTGAGCTATGAGTATGCCCTATCCTTATTAGGAGGGCCTAATCACTGAGACTGCCCACTCTAGGTGTGTGGCCAGGAAAGTGGACCGTCAGACGTCCTCACAGATCCACACCACTGATCAGCCATGCAGTAGGAACAAAAGCACACAAAACACTGCACCTTATCCACTGTCCTCCAAAGCCACTGAGAGAAGCCCTTCCTCCGCAGTGTCTCTCTAGTTATCTCTAGTGGCAAAGCTTCACGGTGTGCTCACTGTAAAAGAGGACATGCTAACTGGCCAGTCCATTTTCATAGACCACCTGCGGAGTGAATTTGGAGCTCAGTAAATAGATCAGTAGATAACTGGCACACAATCTGACTGCTTAAAACCCCAAACATTTCACCTGTGTCTGGCTTATACTTGAGAAAAAAATTAAAAAAACCCTGAAACCCAGGAACTGATGTAGCTCTCAGAGCTCAGCCTCCCTGTTACCACAGAGTGATGGGATGCTCACAGCTGAACCATGCAGTTCTGTTGAGCATAAGCAGCCCCATGGGACCATCTGCTACAAGCAAGGTCACTGTGCAACCCACGAAATACGAAGCACCCTCTTCCTTCAAGCTGCCTGGTATATATTTTTTAGAAGTGCTCCTCTAAGCAGGTTTTCACCTAACACTTAATAATGAATCAGATAAGGAAATTTTTAAATACTTATAGGCTGTGGGTAGATGATAATTTGTGACCAAAATCCTGTTATAGACTATTAAAAGTAGTCATTTACAGATTATAAAACAACACAAGAAAAATTTTAATGGAAAACATCTTGCTTGTGTGTGGTTGGGTGTTCTTTGAGTTTGATATGAACCAAGTAACATCGGCTCATTTCCCTTAACTTTTTAAAAAAAGTCTCCCCCAAAGCCTACTCCCTCAGATTTTACTGTATTTGTGCACAGTGAATTCTGTGAGAGAATTATTACAATTCTACAATATCCATTCTGAAGACCAAACATTTTTTGGTAACACGTTTATTAGTAAAATTAGATCTGAACCAGCATGACCCTATTTAGATTCTTTGGGTATACTCGGACACTCATATAGTTTGGTGCAGAAACATTAACTGATTATAGGGTGCTGCCCTAGGTAGTTCACGTATGTGTTGTATGTACAATATTACCTTTGTAAATTAAGTTATGACATGTCTGCCTCCAAAGGTTTAAATAGGGATTATAGACATATATCTGTACCACTGGTGGCTCCTGCCAATTGCTGGAAATGTGGGTTCTATCCCTGGGTTGTGAAGATCCCCTGGAGAAGGAAATGGCAACCCACTCCAGTATTCTTGCCTGGGAAATCCCATGGATAGATCAGCCTGATGGGCTACAGTCCATGGGGTTGCAGAAGTATCCAACAAGACTTAGCACCTAAACAACAAACAGTAGACATATGTATGTATAGCATCCATGGCAGAGTGGTTTTAGAGGGCACTTCATTTGTAACTATGTGAGTTAATGAATATTAGCTGAACTTATTGTGGTAATATATTTTCCTGTTTATGCATATATCAAATTATAATGTTATATACCTAATACTAATATAATATTTATGTTAATTATATTTCAGTAAAACTGTGAGGATGAAAGAGGCACTTTAATATTGTGGACAGTTTTTAGTTTTGATAAATTAGCTCATGTAAATAAAACAATAAGAAAAGCAACCTTTAATTTTCCAGTAACTTTCCATTTTGTCTCTGAATTTCAGTTGGAGGTTAACATAGGAAGTGTGACTGTAAATATCTTGTATCCTTGAAATGAAGGCTAAAATAAATATAATCAGGACAACTATAGGTTATAGCCATGATCATTTATACAAGAAAAAAAGAGTCTCTGAATTGAGGATTACATAGATAATACATGTATATGAAAAGGGATCAATAGCTGTATTCTTACACATTTTCAATGGGGGAAATGCCAAGAACAATTTTATTAGTTCTTGTTTGCTTTGCATTTTAAAGTAATGTCAGTTCACATACCAGTGTTTTCATAAACAAAAAGTTTGATGATGTTTCCCACCTACTCATACCCCCCTGAAAATCATTCAAGTGAAACCTTTCAGCTCTTTAAATTATGATGGGATAGAACTGACTTCTGTTCTGTGTGGTTATGAAGAAGCATTTTAGCTCAAGAATGTAGCACAAGAATTTTAGCACTTTAGGATTTTAGCACAAGAATTTTTCTGGAAATTGATGTTTTTAAGCTTAATGCAGTGATTATGTTTTGACATGGAATCTTCCCCTCCGTTTCTGTTATTGTTGTTCTATGCAGATTATCAACGCCTGATGACTGTGGCTGAAGGCATCACCACACTTCTGTTCCCATTTCAGTGGCAGCATGTTTATGTGCCCATCCTCCCTGCTTCTCTGCTACATTTTCTTGATGCTCCTGTCCCTTATCTGATGGGCCTTCAGTCGAAAGAAGGAACTGACCGTTCTAAGCTAGAACTTCCTCAAGAGGTAAAACTTTAAATGAATGATGCAGCATTTGTTCTTTGTTAATTTAGGTCAGGGCCACTTTTGTTAGATAACATTGTCTTTGTCCAAACTGCATCTCTGGCTATTCTGAATCTTCCAAGTAGGTCTAGGGCAGACACTTGGCATTCAGATCCTGACTTCTAATGGTTATTATGTGACATAGTCAATAATGAAACATGGTTCAAAACAGAACACTGGCAGATTTTCACAGCTGAAAATTTGTGAAGATGGAGTGATAGTAGTATTATCTAGTTGCTTTATTATTCTAATAGTATTTTATTTTTTTACTCATGTTTTAAATTTTGTTTTTAAGTGGTACAGCGCAGTTTTAAAATCCTTCAAAATTATTGTATTAATTGAAGTGAATTTGATTTTTAACCTCTGTCAAATGAAAAGTAAAATCTTTCTGCAAACTAAGGATCATGGAAATATTAAATACTTAGTCTTTGTTTTCAGACATAAGACCAGTTATCAACTTTTTCTGAATGTCAGCTTAGGTAGCTGCGTGAGATAAAAATTCTAACCCTTAGCTTTTAGGCCACCTTAAGATTACTGTACTTTCTGTGTGTTATATTTCCCAGTGTTGTTTCAAAAGAAAATAAACAGGAATTATTGAAAGCATTTTGAATCTAATTTTTAGCTGTTTTAGTAGTACTCAATTGAAATGTAAAGACTTTGAATTGAAATATTGATGAGAGAGCCATGGCCTATTAAAAAACATAAAATGGTTAATTACATTATATTATTAGCAATTTAATTAGCACCTTTCTCAGTAAAATTTTTCATGCTGTGCTTCACTTTATTTGCTATTATTTCCCATAGAGATTCTCATTTTAATACGTGAATTTAAAATAACACACTAAGCCACAGATGTTATACCCAGAAATGATTCCTGTAATCATCCATTTCTTGCTTTATTCTAATGAGTGTTTTCTTACCAAAATGAACATTTTTGTTCAGGGGAAAGTAGCCAATTCAGGTCATGTAGAATACACATGCAAACTCTCTTGTTCCTTTTGAGCTTGTGCATGCTCTCTGCTTCTTTCTCGGATACCTCTTTTTTCTTATAACTGAACTCTCATTTTCTCTTTTATTAAATTAATGTAAGTGTTTTGTTGGTCCAAAGAAGTAAGCCCTTTAAATTTTCAAGGAAAAAGAAATAGACTAGCCAAAAACAGTTTGACTTAAAGATTTAAACTGTGATGTGTTTTAGTTTCTTGTTGAGTATCTGGTCTATTTACATGTTAATTAAATTATATTTGTTTAGACACAAATATTACGTTTCCATTTTTGCATGAGTAATAATTGTTGAGAAATTTTTATTTATTTACTTTTAGAGAATTTTAATGCCAGCTTGAAGTATTTGTTATTAGGAAATCTTTCTGTTCTATGTGTCTGTGTGTATCCTCTGTGTGTATGTGTCTATATGTATCCTCTGACTCTAAAACTGAACATACTTAAATACTCTGAAAGCTCTTATAGTAATACCTGTGATTTTCTAAATCATTTACTAAATCAGTACTTTAATAAGTATACATACTTATCTATTCATAGAGTAGAATAATACGAAATAACCTGAATCAGCTGTGAAAATAGTAGTGCTTCTGTATAGAAAGTATACATGTGTGCATTACTGACTTAGAAGAAAAGGCTAATGGCATATCACTTTGCTCTGCTGTTTTACAATGAGATGAAATAATCCACACACATAATTTGGAAGAGGAAATGGTTATAAAAATAATCATTTTTAAAAGTGGCTAGTAATATTCCCCTTTCCCTAAAAACTGCAAAATAAAATAATAGCTAAAAATAGTGAGAGGGTCTCTTAGAATAGTTGTGAAAATAAGTTTACGAAATGATTATTTTATTTTATTTTTTTTATTTTTATTTTTTTCAAAATGATTATTTTAAGAAGATATGACTTTAGTTGTTAGCTAACTAATGTAACTACATAGGCTTATAATTACGCACTCACTAGCCCCATGATTCCAAAATGATAGGCACAGGTAACTGTTTCTTACATTGTTTTTGGTGGGGTATGGGAAAGTGATGGTGCAAGGATGTAACACTGAGAATTAGTTGTATAGACTGGTACCTCACGTTCTAACATCTTTACAATGAATGGTAGACAAAAAGCAAGAGAAAAGCTGAAATAGCATTGCTTTTGCTATTTTCTATTTTGTTAATATCTTGCTTTTGCTACTTTCTTATTGTCATATCTTGCCCTAAAATTCTATGAAACTGTTAAATTTTCTTCTCTGACATACACTTATGCCAGCTTCAGCCATTGAGAAAGCCGAACTCTTACCAAACATGGAGAGAGCTGCCCTGGCCTCACGTTTTTGGATACTTTATTCTGTCGCCTTCATTTTTAAGGTTCCATAAAATGACCATCTCCTTGAGCCTTATTCATTCATTCAGCAAACAGTTGTCTCATACGCTACTAGTGTGTGATATCCTGGGAGACATCTAGAGGAAAAAAGTCACCTTTAAGAGGTGTTCTGTTTTCCAGAATAAGACATTTACAAATATCAATAGCAGAGGCTAAAAAAAATAAGAGGAATGAAAGATCGAAGAATGTATACAAAGGAAATCAGAATGCCTTTAGGATTGGAACAGGCTTCCTGGGAAAAGAGATCATTAAGCTTCAATCCTTTGTCTCCTTACTTTTGAGGGAATGTGTGTTGTTTTTAATTGGTAGTAATTACAAATCATGCAGGCTTCTGGCAGGTTGATTAGCAAAGTTATAGAAGTATTTAGTCCTAAAACAACATTGGATTGAGATGTTGAGTATATTTTTCATTCTTGAGTTTAAAATTTTTTTCTTAGATTTAATGGTATTAAAAATGAGAAACTGACTTACAAGAATACCCTATTGTATGCAGTTCTTTTCTGTTGTAGAAAAAGGGCTCTTTGGTTTGTCTTCAATAAATTTTTATAACACAAGTTTACACTCCCTATCTCTTCCTTGCAATAAAACCCCAATTTGGACCCTTGCAAGCCTGCATAGGAGAGTGAGAGAGAATCGCAGGAATATGGAGAGAAGCCAATAACTGCAGTGCAGGAACACCCACCTTGCCGTACATTTTGGCTCAGTAGTGATTATGTGTGGAGAAGGAAATGGCAACCCACTCCAGTGTTCTTGCCTGGAGAATCCCAGGGACGGGGGAGCCTGGTCGGCTGCCGTCTATGGGGTTGCACAGAGTCAGACACGACTGAAGCAACTTAGCAGCAGCAGCAGCAGTGATTACGTGAGCATGACAAACTTTAAAATTTCCCCAAACGTATCATTTTTCTCTTTTAATGGGGGAAGGAGAGGGATAGAAAAGGATAACAGGAAGGCATTAATGATGGAGACAGTACAAAATCTAAGTGGTGAGAGGTTGCAGGTTAACATTTAGATTAGCAAGTTAGTGAATTTTTTTCTTCCATTTTTAAAGATATTGAATCATCCATTTGAATTATGGTGACCTAGTTTCTCCCTTTAAGCCTTACAATACATCCTACTTTCTAGAGACTGTAGAAACATATATAAAGATGTGGATTTAAATAAAGCTGTAAGTAGCACTACTGTCTTCGGTAAGATATGACTTCAGCTCTTACTTTATTTTGAGAAAATTGTTAACATTGGAAATGAAGCATAATGGAAAAGAAAAGAATCCCTTAAGCCACCAGGCTGTTTGAAGATGCATATTTGGAACAGGTGTCAGGAAATCATGTCCGTTCTTGGGCCTCAGGTTCTTCATCTACAGAATTAAAAGGTTGGATTCAAAGGTTGTCTTAGGCTTAAATAGTCACTGTTGATTCTCTGGTTTTGGATAGCAGAAAATCTTGAGCTTTTATTGATCTTAATGTGGAACTCTGCTATACTCTTGCTTATCAATATCTAACAAGAAGAACAGAGATCAAAAGAGAATAACAGAGACCCAGGTGTTTGCTCTCCTTTTTTCATCTTGTTGGTGGTGGTTTAGTAGCTAAGTTGTGTCCGACTCTTGTGACCCCATGGACTATAGCCTGCCAGGCTTCTCTGTCCATGGAATTCTCCAGGCAAGAATACTGGAGTGGATTGCCATTTCCTTCTCCAGAGGATCTTCCCAACTCAGGGATTGAACCTGGGTCTCCTGCATTGCAGGCAGATTCTTTACAGACTTAGCTACGAAGGATGTTAGCATTCAAGATCAGAGGACAGTGTGAATTCTGTCTTTGTTGACCTTGGGGGCATTGTTGGGGGCCAGGTAGAGGGAAGTATGAGCTGAGACTTCCTGTTCTGTTTACTGACTTCACCTTATGCATACTAATACAGTCAGGATCAGTTTTATGTGATGGGCTACCTTGCCCTCCTCCTCCGCCCCAGTTTAGGAGCCCAGTTTTCCTTTACTCTGACAACCTTGTTCTGACTAAGAGGGTGTGAACAATAAAGGTAAAATGCTGTTTTTGCATATATTGTCATCAGGTACCTGAGGGATAATCCAAATTTTATGCAAGTACTTAGCCCCTTGAATTTTCTTTATCTACTTGAAAAATATTTAAAAGTCTTTTAATTCAAAATCTTGAGTGTAAGCAAACTCAAAAAAAAAAAAAGCCATTTTCTCTTATTTCAACCTCTTCTTTTGCTTGACTCAAAAATACTCAAGTCAAGTCTGAATTACTCAAGGGTCACTTACCTTTTCTCGAGGCACTAACCCCACCCCTCTCTGTCTCCTGCTGTTTGTCCTGGCTTCTGAAATGGTCTTGCCATATATGAGGTTGAAGCTAATTTTGGATAAAGTGAAAATTTGTGGATTTTCTGTGAACTGTAATGCTCTTTGCCAATTTCTTTCCATTTTGGAATATTATAGCTGCTAAGTTTTAGCAATTATTAATTCTAAATTATAAATGGTGTTAGAGCAGTGGGATGGCATAGAAAGTTCAAGCTCAGTGAGCATTTTACCCTGTGCCTCCTATTTGTAAGGTGCTATGAATCTCTGCACTTTTACCTGTTTAAGGAATACTTACTGGATGCCATATATTGCAGTCACATCCTCATCAGTTATAATAGACTGATGAGACCTGGAGGAAATGATTTATATATATGTTAAAGATATATATTCTTACATAGGGGAAAATGCTGACAACAGAGATTTATTTTTAAAGAACAAAAAATTCTTAACTCTGAGAAGGTTAACATAAAAGGCTGTGGAAACCTGTAGTTTTGTTAATAATAGCTGGCAAGAATATTTTAGAACGTAATATTCCTTTACTTTAAAACCTTTGTATTTCTTTTTTCTCTTTCAGGCTAACTTGTGTTTTGTAGATATTGACAACCATTTTATTGAGTTGCCTGAAGAATTTCCACAGTTCCCCAATAAAGTGGATTTTATCCAGGAACTCTCTGAAGTTCTTCTTCAGTTTGGGATCCCTCCTGAGGGCAGTCTACATTGCAGTGAGAGTGCCACCAAGCTCAAGAATCTGGTTCTGAAAGACTTGGTCAATGACAAGAAGAATGGCAACGTCTCTGCAAATAGCATCAGCATGTATGAGTTACTGAAGGGCAATGAAACCATAGCTCGTCTCCAGGCTCTGGCCAAGCGGACTGGTGTGACTGTGGAAAAAATGGACCTCTCTGCCTCTCTGAGTGAAAAAGAAAAAGACTTAAAACTGCAGTGTGAAGAGGCAGAACTAAGGGACTACCAGCTCAATGTTCAACTCCGAGAGATCTTTGCCAACCGCTTTACACAGATGTTTGCAGATTATGAAGCGTTTGTGATTCAGACTGCCCAGGACCTGGAATCATGGCTGACCAACCGGGAACAGATGCAAAACTTTGATAAAGTAAAAAGACCAGAGTTTCCCTTTTTATGGTTCTTAATAGTCTATATGTTATTGATTTTGCTAACTTTTTAAAAATAGATATTCCCCCCACCCATCCCCTTAAGAACTTTTCTTAACCACTATTTTATAATAGATAAAACAATTTCACAGGAAAGTAAATGAACTAGCTCATTAAGCTGCTCACTGAATCATGTATTAAATTGGCTTTAACCTCATTTTTGAATTTTCTATACTTTGAAGATACTTGAAATAGAAACTCTTAAATTTCATTCATTTTTCAAATCTGTTAACACTACCTCACCTTGTAAGAGTTTTATTTACTCATATTTTAGGATCAAATCTAGTTAAATGAAGCCTATTCCTTTCTAATAAAGCCTTAGATTTTTGTCTTCATCCCACGGTGAAGTCACAACTTGCCCATATAAAGGTAACAAACAGTTTACTTTCAGAAGGTAAATTTTTATCTCAGCATCAAAAGAGAAAAAAATGAGGTTTTATGAGAAAAATGAGGTTTTATAACTGTTAGACTGTGTTCCGAAGTATCAGAAAAGGAAGACAGAAAGTGATACTAGCTTTTAATTGTCCTGCTGAAGTTGAGGCTTCTTTCTAAGGTCTACTATGTTCTTCTGCCAGTTTTTCTGGACACATTCACCAGATTCCTTTCCCCACCACCACCACCGCCACCACCACCCCTGCCCAAGACGAGAGCACTTAGGGGTGTACATTAACTCTTTCAGGTCACTAGGATGTAGTTCAGTCCCTTGCCTTTATGGTTGCCAAGGCATGATGTGGCAATTAGAATAAATTATGGCCTTTTGCTAAATGGTATCTTTGTGTCATGGAAGACCTCTCAAAGAAGCTAATATGTTCCAAGAGGCTAATCTACAATCTTGGAGCATCTGCCAAATAAGTGTTAACAAAAAATTTCTGTAAAGGTGGGTAGTATAAAAGATTTTTTTCTGATTTCATCAGGTATTTTTCAGATAGTTACATAAACCACATTTAACAGTTAAGTTCTGATGCACTTTATGTTAGAGAAAACTTCTTTAATAAATTAAGAGGCCTTCACCTATCCAAATGTATTCCTGCTGTTAGGTTCCTTTCTCATTAAGCTTAACCATTTCTGCACATTTTTTCCTAGCCAGCTTGAAACTAATCTTTGTATACTCATGATTTATCCTTGGAGCAATTTAAATTATTATCTAAATCAAGCCCTGGTACATTCTTCCTCTTAATCTTTATGTAGCTTTAAACTATAAATGGAATTCTTTTTATATAACCCCTAGAGAAATGAAAGTTTCATGTTGGATTCCAGAAGGCTTGTAATCATCTCATTTTTCACTAGGAAAATTTACAGAACTATCTCATACTAGTCCTGTAAGCCAAGTCTTTGCTGACTTAAAGTGATACAGCCCACAAGCATCTGAATATCAAAAAGCCAGACATTTGGTCCATTTAGGAAAAAAGGCTGTTTGCTCTATGAAAAGTAGAGTTGATATTTATCTCTAAAATACCTTTTTAAGAGGTGAGCTGACTTCTGGAGACTGCTGTGAACCATTCTTGAGCCATTTGGATTTGTGTGACTACATCTAAGCTATGAAGGCACTTAAATTGAAAAAGTGGATTTCTGTAAGGAAGTTTTTCAAAGACATCCTAAATATCAGAATTTGTTTCCTAAATAAATATGCTGGGAGAAAGCTATAAGTATTAAGGAGAGCAACAATAGGTCAGAACATCTACTTCCACCTTTCACCTTCTGGCTTTTGCCACATTGCACTCAGTCAAAAGAATTGAAAAGCAGAGGCATCCCAGTAGGTGAAATAGTAGTCCAGTTCCAAATTTTAGCTAGTGCCAAGTTGTGACTAGAATTCCTCTACATGCATAGACCTGAAGAGCCAAAGGAAAGAAATGAACCCTTTGAATTAGAAGCTGATCACAATTTCCTGAGCCATTCCATGCAAGCAGACAAGCTGGTAACAGGGACATGTGGCTGGCTGTACATGTTTTCAACAGGCTTGGCTTGCTTTGGATGGTTTTCCAGGCGGTGATTTTTTTAGTGGTTAAGGCCCAGACTATTCTGTTAGCACAGGTCTGGATGGAGTTTGATCTTGAATTAGTACTCATCCATCAGTTTCTCACTTTGGGCACCTAGGAAAACTTCTACTTGAAGAACAGATGATTTTACTTATAAACACAAATTCCATATTGTTGGGGTTTTTTTTGAAGAGTATTGCTTATGCATATATTAATGCTATTATTGTATCCATTAATCACCTGGCTGCCTTATGACTTGGAGGTATTTGGCATAGTCTAGGAATAGAGAGTGGAAAAAATTACAGCTCACTGGGGAAAAGGTGTCAAATTTAATGGCAAGTGAAGAGAATAATTGATGTTCGTGTAGCGACTGATCCACCATGTTTCATTAACAGTGCTCTTTTTTCTGCATGATGGTCATGAGGACCAGAATGTAAATCAGTTTTGAAAGGTAGGAGCAGCACTAATGACTTAAGTGACCTGAATTCTATGAATTTAGAAGATGGTGGGGGGGAGTGAAGTTTTAAGGATTTTTGAATTTCATACATTAGTTTTGCGTGTTATAAGATTGAAAAGGAATGACCTTAGCGACAGATAATTTTGGGGTTTATCATGTAGTATTAAGATGATCTCTTTGCACTAATAATTGCCTGATTGTCTCACTACAGGCTTCCTTCCTGTCTGACCAGCCAGAGCCATACCTGCCATTTCTTTCACGCTTCATTGAAACACAGATGTTTGCCACCTTTATTGATAACAAAATTATGTCTCAATGGGAAGAGAAAGACCCTTTGCTTCGAGTCTTTGACTCTCGGATTGAGAAGATAAGACTGTATAATGTAAGGGCACCCACCTTGAGGACATCTATTTATCAGAAATGCAGCACTTTAAAAGAAGCAGGTACATTTGTCATGCCTTTAAAAACGAGCTTAAAATCCACGATCATTTCTTTTTACACATTGTTGACCTTATAAACCACAAAATTAATTTTCAGTTTTAGACTTTCTGGTTAATCCTTGTGCTATATCAAGAGATGCTTTCTGTAGTTTTGTTTCATTCTGTTTTGTGAGCTAATGTCTGTCCTGTTCCCACTTGACATTCCTCTTCCCTCAGAAGACGAAAAACGGTAACAAGCTGAGTGGATTAGAACTAGTAGGTTCCTGTAATTTCTGTCTTATTCTCTTTATTACCTTAATGAAAAAAATATTAATTTTTGTTTTGCTGCTTATTTTGCTTTTTTTTTGCTTTTTACCTTTTCTTCTCTTCATCTAAGGAAAATAAGTATTAATTTAACATAGTAAATTTGAGTTGCTACCTAATTTACATAATTAAAACTATTTATTTTAGTGGTACCATTAATTAAAATAGCTTCATCTATTGAAATTAAACCTCTAGATTCTCGTATTCAAATGAGAGCTTCCCAACCCTGATGTTAGTTTTTCTCTCAGAGAATTAATAGTCTTGGCCGATCTTGTCTGGCAGTGTAATACTATGGTCAGTTAAATAAATAATCATATTAACAGTGTTTACTGAGTACATACTATTTCATGTACAGTTTTGCATTTGATCATCATAATGAGGAGGTATAGACACATTTTATTGCCTGTTTTATTGCTGCCTTCATCTTACAGTTGAGAAAACTGAGAGGTGAAGTCACTTGCTTGTGATTGCATAGCTAGTTGTTGATGAAGCCCTGATTTGAACCAGAGTTTGACTGATTCTAGCACCTGGAGTCTTAACACATTAAGCTGTTCTTTCAATAAATAAACAATAAATAAACATGTAAAATGTACCAGTCCACATAGTTTTATACTTTTGTACCCGATTCCTAACTCTTTCTTAGTTTATTTCTCTGCCAATAAACTGACTTTTATCACGTGAGTGCCCCTGCCCCTTCCTTTTATTTCTTCCCCTTCAAGTGTAAAAGCTGTTTGAGAGCAACCTTTTTTTTTTTTTTGAGCAAAAAGCAGCAAATATAGATTTTCTTTGCTCTGCCTCTGTTGCTTGCCTTTCTCGCTTCATTTGAGGTAGAGTAGAGTTACAAGAGTGTGGTGATGCTGTAACTAGCATGTTTTAAGGAAAGAAGTATATAAATGATGTCTCTTGTGTAGCCTTCAGAGGTTTCTGATAACTTGAGGAAACATCATTCTGTTATATCCCACTTAGGAGGGTAGATCCTTGGAGCCCTTTAGGAAGTGACAGTTGCCTCTCTGTTTCTGAAAGTTGGGGGAGCAGAGTGATCAAAATTGTCTATGCCTGTTCAGAGAGTAGTGTGGCTTTCAGTGCTTTAGTAGCCATGTAAATAGTATAATGCCTTCTTGAGCAAATTTTATTCTTCCCTTCCTGACAGAATTTTTTAAATGAAGCTAAGTACTGATTGCTTTATTTGTATGCTTCTAGAAAGTTTTTTTCAATTAAAATAGATTCTTGGCCTCTCAGAGTTTGGTACTCATACTGTCATCACAAAAATTATATAATACTCTTAAAAATGTACCATTATAGATTTACCATATTTGAAAGAGATTAAACTAAGTTTAGGAATAGTCTCCCAGGAACTTAATTTATCAAAGACTTTCTTTAAAGGGAGGCAGTTGACTGTGACTATATCCATCTCTCATGAATGGTGCAGTTATTTCTTTTATCAGGTAAAAGGTAATAGACTTTTATCTTTTAAAAGACTTACCTCACCCTCACCCCCATCCCAGCCCCAACAGAAGCTGTAGAGATTGGGATTTTGTTGTTGACATTGAATTTTATTGTGTATCTTTTGTTTTTTTTGGTCCTTTGTTGTTTTGCTTTTGTTTCTATTTTGCCTCAACTAAAAAGAATTTTGATTTGCAGGTGAATGCTTTAGGCAGAGGCTATCTGCTGCTGATATTGTGGCACCAGAACCTCATGATTTCTTTGCAGAAAGACAACAAATTGCTAGTAACGCAGAGTTTTCTTATTCCTTACCGATCACAGAAAATGAGTTTTGGCACAAACCCTTGAAAGTCTAACAACAGGCCTATGACCTCTTGAAGCAGGCATTTAATAATTTCTGAATGTTCAGTATTCACTGATGGTATAATCACTGAAATATAACATTGCATTGTGCTCCCTGTGGCAATCTTATAAACCCAGATAATTAGTTGTGAATCACGATTTTTGTTTCTACAGAGCTTCCTAACTAAAGGAAAATAACTCAATATCAGATGGGTTTTTCTATCACTTTAAATCCAACAGAAAAACTGATGCTACTTTTCTTTTTTTCCTTTTGTGAGGGTAGAAGCACTTTTTGGCAGAGGTGAAATTTTGTAGTAGTTCATGGAACATAAAATTGGCAGGGACTTCAGAGAATTCCACACCATGAATCTAAGCATTATTTGCCTAAATCTAATTATGTTTTATAAAATTAGGAAGCATTAAGAATATATATATACTGTTGTGGAAAGTCAGAGGGCATCATTGAAAATTAAATATCACTACATTAAAGCATGACACCCTTTTCCCCAGTCCAGAACATATGGACTGTATTTTGAGAGAAGTTACAAGTTACACATTAAAATGAAATTTTAAAAAGTTTTGGATAAATTCATATGAGTTATAAAGAAAAATTAGGAAAGCTTAAAGTAGATGTTTCATACTTTGAAGTTTAGTGTAATAATGCCTTCTGTACACATCTCTTAATTCTGCAAACGCAAACACTGGCTGGGAAGCATTGATTTCACATACGATGATCTTAAGTAGATTCTTTTGACTAGAGTGAAATGTATCATTCACAGACCTCTTCCCACCCCAAAAGATTTTCTTTAGAATATATATGGAGAAGAACCAGCAATACTCAATCTGCTGGTATTGAATAGGGCAGAGTAAACTGATTCTGTGAAATGTTTATAAGAAAATACCTTTTTACTTCTCTCAGACCCCAAGATTGGCAGTGCCCACGGTGTGTTCTATTCATCACACACACAGTTACTGTTTGTCCTCCCCAGCAGTAATCTCTAGGCAAGGGATGGGAAACCTAACCTTGGTTATGAGTATTAATGTTTTCTCTTATAAATTCAATTGATAAAGACATTTAAGATCAGATTTTTTTTAACCAGAGAAATAGTTCACAGTTTCTTTCCTGAGCCTTTGAAACATCTCTCAACTTTCACTGGTTTATTGAGTAATTTCTATTTTTTAACTCTGGCCTATGTTATTCTTCAAATGACAGTTTTTTATTCTCTGGACATTTTCTAAATGCCTGCTTATTTTATTTTTCTCTGCATTACCCATTTTGATCTAATGAACACTTTTAAATAACTCCTAATGAGAATGAGACTGTTGCTAAAAGTGAAGGTAATAGACTTTACACAGTTCCTTGTTTTTTACAAGTGGAAAAGCATGAATATTTAATGGATCTTTGCACAAAGAAATAAAGTAACATAGGGCTATAGTGCTTGCTTTTACCTTCTCTAATTTGTCTTTCAGCTCAAGGAAGATATTTTATTTGCCATCATTTTCTTTAATGTTGTACTTAGAACCATATTTTCATTAAGAATATGAATTTCCCACTCACAGGAAACTGTTTCAGTACTAAATTATAGCTTGTTTTTTAACCCCACTGCCGTGCTTTTGCCACATGCAGAAAATAGTATGAAAATTCATTATCTAGTATTTACTTAAAACTAACCTTTTTATACTTACATTATACTGATTTCTGAAGAGCTTTTGTAAAAATCTATTTCAGACTATCACAAAGATTGAGTTTCTTGTCACTGCATGAGTAGAGGAAACATTATCTTTTAAGGTTTAGCCAATGAAATGTTTCTAACATGTTATAAATTTAATTTATAGCCCAGTCAATTGAACAGCGACTGATGAAAATGGATCACACCGCTATCCACCCACATCTACTTGATATGAAAATTGGTCAAGGCAAATATGAGCAAGGATTTTTTCCAAAGTTACAGTCTGATGTCTTGGCAACAGGACCAACTAATAACAAGTAAGCATGTTCTTCATTTGAGTCGTTGGTTGAAAGAGTGAATGAAGGGCACAGTGCTCTGCACCTCTTATGGGGACTGCTTAACTATTAAAGATTTTATCAGTCGTTACTTTTTTGAAAACCAAATTAATCTGCTTGAAATATGAATTGACAACGAGTATTTGACTTTTAATTTCATCATGTAAGAAAATGCAAAAGTAGAGATTTTTTTCTTGTTGAAGTAATGTGCGCTTAGGAATAGTTTTAAATGACTGTTTAAATATAATGCTAATACTGTCTAATGGAATTAGAAAAGTTATGCCTTCACCATCCGTATTAGTTTCCTAGGACTGCTGTAACAAAGTACTGCAAACTTGGTGGCTTAAAATGACAAATTTATTCTTTCATAGGTCTGGAAGCTGTAAGTCCAACATCAAAATGTTGGCAGTGCTATGCTCCTTCCAAAGCCTGTAGGAGAGGATCCTTTCTTCTGTTTTCCAACTTCTGGTGGCCCCAGGCAATATTTGGCTTATAGTAACATAACTCAGTCTCTGCCTCTACTTCACATGGCTACTATCGCTTATCTATGTTCAAGTATTTCTCTTCTTATGAGGACACCAGTCATGTTGGATCAGGGCCCATCCTAATGGGCTCATCTTAACATCTGCAAAGACCTATTTCCAAATAAGATCAAATTCACAGGTGTTGGGATTAAGATTTCAGCATTTATTTTAGGGAGACACAATTCGACGCATGCCACCATTTAGTACTTTTAAATATCAGCTGCAGAAATTACAAAACAACCAAAAATAAAGATAAACCCTATCATTCTTTATGGTAGATGATCCCATTCAGAAAATATTTGAATATGGTTAGAATTGAAAACACTTACTTGGGTTTAAAGGAATTCTTGATTTTAGATGAATGCCTGTATGTATACTCAGTCCTGTCCGACTCTTTGCAACCGCACAGACTATAGCCCATTTTCATACAGTTCATGGGGTTCTCAAGGCAAGAATACTGAAGTGGTTTGCCATTCCCTTCTCCAGTGGACTGCATTTTCTCAGAGCTCTCCACCATGAGCCATCCATCTTAGGTGGCCCTATACAGCATGGCTCATAGTTTCATTGAGTTAGACAAGGCTGTGGTCTGTGTGATCAGATTAGTTAGTTTTCTGGGATTGTGATTTTCACCCTGTCTGCCCTCTGATGTAGAAGAATAAGAAGCTTATGGAAGCTTCCTGATGGGAGAGATTGACTGAGAGGGAAACTGGGTCTTGTTCTGATGGGCGGGGCCATGCTCAGTTCAGTTCAGTCACTCAGTAGTGTCCAACTCTTTGCGACCCCATGAATTGCAGCACGCCAGGCCTCCCTGTCCATCACCAACTTCTGGAGTTCATTCAAACTCATACCCATCAAGTCAGTGATGCCATCCAGCCATCTCATCCTCTGCCATCCCCTTCTTCTCCTGCCCCCAATTCCTCCTAGCATCAGGTTCTTTTCCAGTGAGTCAGCTCTTCTCATGAGGTGGCCAAAGTATTGGAGTTTCAGCTTTAGCATCATTCCTTCCAATGAACACCCAGGACTGATCTCCTATAGGATGGATGGGTTGGACCTCCTTGCAGTCCAGGGACTCTCAAGAGTCTTCTCCAACACCACAGTTCAGAAGCATCAGTTCTTCAGCACTCAGCTTTCTTCACAGTCCAACTCTCACATCCATACATGACCACTGGAAAAAACATAGCCTTGACTAGACGGACCTTTGTTGGCAAAGTAATGTCTCTGCTATCTAGGTTGGTCATAACTTTCCTTCCAAGGAGTAAGTGTCTTTTAATTTCATGGCTGCAGTCACCAACTGCAGTGATTTTGGAGCCCAAGAAAATAAAGTTAACCACTGTTTCCCCATCTATTTCCCATGAAGTGATGGGACCAGATGCCATGATCTTAGTTTCCTGAATGTTGAGCTTTAAGCCAACTTTTTCACTCTCCTCTTTCACTTTCATCAAGAGGCTTTTTAGTTCCTCTTCACTTTCTGCCATAAAGGTGGTGTCATCTGCATATCTGAGGTTATTGATATTTCTCCCGGCAGTCTTGATTCCAGCTTGTGCTTCTTCCAGCTCAGCATTTCTCATGATGTACTCTGCATGTAAGTTAAATAAGCAGGGTGACAATATACAGCCTTGACGTACTCCTTTTCCTATTTGGAACCAGTCTGTTGTTCTATGTCCAGTTCTAACTGTTGCTTCCTGACCTGCATATAGGTTTCTCAGAAGACAGGTCAGGTGGTCTGGTATTCCCATCTCTTTCAGAATTTTCCACAGTTTATTGTGATCGACACAGTCCAAGGCTTTGGCCTAGTCAATAAAGCAGAAATAGATGTTTTTCTGGAACTCTCTTGCTTTTTTGATGATCCAGTGGATGTTGGCAATTTGATCTCTGGTTCCTCTGCCTTTTCTAAAACCAGCTTGAACATCAGGAAGTTCACAGTTCATGTATTGCTGAAGCCTGGCTTGGAGAATTTTGAGCATTACTTTACTAGCATGTGAGATGAGTGCAATTGTGCGGTAGTTTGAGCATTCTTTGGCATTGCCTTTCTTTGGGATTGGAATGAAAACTGACCTTTTCCAGTCCTGTGGCCACTGCTGAGTTTTCCAAATTTTCTGGCATATTGAGTGCAGCACTTTCACAGCATCATCTTTCAGGATTTGAAATAGCTCAACTGGAATTCTGTCACCTCCACTAGCTTTGTTCATAGTGATACTTTCTAAGGCCCACTTGATTTCACATTCCAGGATGTCTGGATCTAGGTGAGTGATCACACCATCGTGATTATCTGGGTCGTGAAGCTTTTTTTCTACAATTCTGTGTATTCTTGCCACCTCTTCTTAATATCTTCTGCTTCTGTTAGGTCCATACAATTTCTGTCCTTTATCAAGCCCATCTTTGCATGAAATGTTCCCTTGGTATCTCTAATTTTCTTGGAGAGATCTCTAATCTCTCCCATTCTGTTGTTTTCCTCTATTTCTTTGCATTGATCGCTGAGGAAGGCTTTCTTATCTCTTCTTGCTATTCTTTGGAACTCTGCATTCAAATGGGTATATCTTTCCTTTTCTTCTTTGCTTTTCACTTCTCTTCTTTTCACAGCTATTTGTAAGGCCTCCCCAGACAGCCATTTTGCTTTTTTGCATTTCTTTTCCCTGGGGATGGTCCTGATTTCTGTCTCCTGTACAATGTCACGAACCTCAGTCCATAGTTCTTCAGGCACTCTTGTCTATCAGATATAGTCCCTTTAATCTATTTCTCACTTCCACTGTATAATCATAAGGGATTCGATTTAGGTCATACCTGAATGGTCTAGTGGTTTTCCCTACTTTCTTCAAATTAAGTCTGAATTTGGTAATAAGGAGTTCCTGATCTGAGCCACAGTCAGCTCCCAGTCTTGTTTTTGCTGACTGTATAGAGCTTCTCCATCTTTGGCTGCAAAGAACATAATCAGTCTGATTTCAGTGTTGACCATCTGGTGATATCCATGTGTAGAGTCTTCTCTTGTGTTGTTGGAAGAGGGTGTTTGCCATGACCAGTGCCTTCTCTTGGCAAAACTGTATAAGCCTTTGTCCTGCTTCATTCTATACTCCAAGGCCAAATTTCCCTTTACTCCAGGTGTTTCTTGACTTCCTACTTGTGCATTCCAGTCCCCTATAATGAAAAAAACATCTTTTTGGGGTGTTAGTTCTAAAAGGTCTTGTAGGTCTTCATAGAATCGTTCAACTTCTCCTTCTTCAGCGTTACAGATTGGGGCATAGGCTTGAATTACGGTGATATTGGATGCTTTGCCGTGGAAACGAACAGAGATCATTCTGTTGTTTTTGAGATTGCATCCAAGTACTGCATTTCAGACTCTTTTGTTGACCATGATGGCTACTCCATTTCTTCTGACGGATTCCTGCCCACAGTAGTAGATATAATGGTCATCTGAGTTAAATTCACCCATTCCGGTCCATTTTAGTTTGCTGATTCCTAGAATGTCGACGTTCACTCTTACCATCTCCTGTTTGACCACTTCCAATTTGCCTTGATTCATGGACCTAACATTCCAGGTTCCTATGCAATATTGCTCTTTACAGCATCAGACCTTGCTTCTGTCACCAGTCACATCCACAACTGGGTATTGTTTTTGCTTTGGCTTCATCCCTTCATTCTTTCTGGAGTTATTTCTCCACTGATCTCCAGTAGTATATTGGGCACCTACTGACCTGGGGAGTTCCTCTTTCAGTATCCTGTCATTTTGCCTTTTCATACTGTTCATGGGGTTCTCATGGCAGGAATAATGAGGTGGTTTGCTATTCCCTTCTCCAGTGGACCACGTTCTGTCAGACCTCTCCACCATGACCTGTCCGTCTTGGGTGGCCCCACACAGCATGGCTTAATTTCATTGAATTAGACAAGGCCGTGGTACATGTGATCAGATTGGCTAGTTTTCTGTGATTATGGTTTTAGTGGGTCTACCCTCTTGTGCCCTCTTGCAACACCTGCCATCTTACTTGGGTTTCTCTTACCTTGGACAAAGGGTATCTCCTCACAGCTGCCCCTCCTGACCTTGAACGTGGAGTAGCTCTTCCTGGCCCTCCTGCGCCCGTGTAGCCGCTGCTCCTGGGACGTGGTGTTGCTCCTTTCAATCTTTAATCCAATTTTCTGTTGATGGGTGGAGCTGTGTTCCCTCCCTGCTATTTACCTGGGGCCAAACTGTGGTGGAGGTAATGAAGATAATGGTGGCCTCCGTCAAAAGATCCCATGCATGTACTGCTACACTCAATACCCCCAACCCTGCAGCAGGCCACCACTGACCCACGCCTCTGCCGGAGACTCCTGGACACTCCCAGGCAAGTCTGAGTCAGTCTCTTGTGGGGTCACTGCTCCTTTCTCCTGGGTCCTGACGTGCACAAGGTCTGTTTGTGCCATCCAAGAGTCTGTTTCCCAGTCTTGTGTAAGTTCTGGCAGCTCTGTTAGGGTTAGGCGACTTCCTCCAAGAGGCCTTATGCCATACCCAAGTATGCTGCACCCAGAGGCCCTGCCCCTGCGGCAGTCCGCTGCAGACCCATACCTCCACAGGAACACTCAAACAGTTCTGTCTCAGTCTCTGTGGGGTCTCTAGGTCCTGGTGTGCATACAGTTTGTTTGAGCCCTCTGAGCATCTCTAGCGGGAATAGGGTTTGATTCTAAACGCAAATTCGCCCCTCCTGCCATCTTGCTAGGGCTTCACCTTTGCCCTTGGACGTGGGGTATCTCCTCTCAGCCACTCTAGCGCCGCGCAACCACCACTCCAGCACCTACTGTCTTGGCTGGGGCCTCTCTGACCTTGGACGTGGGGTACCTCCTCACAGCCATTCCAGCGCCATACCAAAGCAAAAACAGCAGCCAGTTGTGGATGTGATTTGTGATAGAAGGAAAGTCAGATGCTCTAAGAGCAGTATTGCCTAGGAACCTGGAATGTTAGGTCCACGAATCAAGGCAAATTGGAAGTGGTCAAACAGGAGATGGCAAGAGTAAACATTGACATTTTAGGAAACAGCAAACTAAAATGGACTGGAATGGGTGAATTTAACTCAGATAACCATTATATCTACTACTATGGACAATAATCCCTTATAAGAAATGGAATAGCCATCATAGTCAACAAAAGAGTCTGAAATGCAGTACTTGGATGTAATCTCAAAAACGACAGAATGATCTCTGTTTGTTTCCCAGGCAAACCATTCAGTGTCATAGTAATCCAAGTCTTTCCCCCAACCAGTGATGCTGAAGAAGCTGAAGTTAAACGGTTCTGTGAAGACCTACAAGACCTTTTAGAACTAACACCCAAAAAAGATGTCCTTTTCATTATAGGGGACTGGAACGCACAAGTAGGAAGTCAAGAAACACCTGGAGTAGCAGGCAGATTTGACCTTGGAGTACAGAATGAAGTAGGGCAAAGGCTAATAGAGTTTTGCCAAGCCTTTGACTGTGTGGATCAAAACAAACTCTGGAAAATTCTGAAAGAGATGGGAATACCAGACCACCTGACCTGCCTCTTGAGAGATCTGTATGCAGGTCAGGAAGCAACAGTTAGAACTGCACGTGGAAGAGCAGACTGGTTCCAAATAGGAAAAGGAGTACATCAAGGCTGTATATTGTCACCCTGCTTATTTAACTTATATACAGAATACATCATGAGAAACACTGGGCTGGATGAAGCACAAACTGGAATTAAGATTGCCGAAGATTGCCAGGAGAAATATCAATAACCTCAGATATGCAGATGACACCAGCCATATGGCAGGAAGTGAAGAACTAAAGAGCCTCTTTGATGAAAGTGAAAGAGGAGAGTGAAAAGGTTGGCTTAAAACTCAACATACAGAAAGCTAAGATCATGGCATCTTGGCCCATCACTTCATGGCAAAAAGATGGGGAAACAATGGAAAGAGTAAGAGACTTTATTTTGGGGGGCTCCAAAATCACTGTAGTTGGTGACTGCAGCCATGAAATTAAAAGATGCTTGTTCCTTGGAAATAAAGTTATGGCCAACCTAGACAGCATATTGAAAAGCAGACACATTACTTTGCCATCAAAGGTCCATCTAGTCAATGCTATGGTTTTTCTAGTAGTCATGTATGGACATGAGAGTTGGACTATAAAGAAAGCTGAGCTTCAAAGAATTGATGCTTTGAACTGTGGTATTGAAGAAGACTCTTGAGAGTCCCTTGAACTGCAAGGAGATCCAACCAGTCTATCCTAAAGGAAATCAGTCTTGAATATTCATTGGAAGGACTGATGCTGAAACTCCAATTATTTGGCCATCTGATGGGAAGAACTGACTCATTTGAAAAGACTCCGATGCTGGGAAAGATTAAAGGCAGGAAGAAAGAGACGGGGACGACAAAGGATGAGATGTTTGGATGACGTCACTGACTCAGTGGACATGAGTTTGAGTAAAACTTTGGGAGTTGGTGATGGACAGGGAGGCCTGGTGTGCTGCAGTTCATGGGGTCTCAAAGAGTCAGACACGATTGAGTGATCAAACTGAACTGAACTAAACTGTAGCCCACCAGGCTCCTCTGTCCATTGGATTTCCTAGGCAAGAATGCTGGTGGGTTGCCATTTCCTTTTCCAAAGGATCTTCCTGGACCAGGGAGCAAATCTGAGTCTTCTGCTTTGGCAGGAGATGAATACAGGTGTGTAATAAAGGAATATTTTATAAGAAGAGAACTCAAAGACTGGCAATGGAGAATATGTTAAGTTGGAAAGAAGGTTTTGAATTGGAAATTGGCAGTTTTGACATTTAGTTCATTCCTGGCCACTTAGAATGCTTGAACAGTTGGAATCATTTGCCTCTTTTATGATCTGAAAACACACTAACATTCTATAACATCTGTGATTTTCTTAAAGATGCTCAAAGAAAAAGGAAAAGCCAAGCAGTGGCAAAGAAATGGTAAAAGACTGGGATGGAGGTTGGGTGCACAAAATGGAGTGGCATTGAGCCACCAGAATTGTCAGAAGGCAGGTGGAGAATCAGTTGAGTTTGGGCAAACTCCGGGAGTTGGTGATGGACAGGGAGGCCTGTGCTGCAGTTCATGGGGTCGCAAAGAATCGGACACACTGAGCAAATGAACTGAACTGAACTGAGGAGAGTAAAACATGTGGAATTACGCCTTTTAACCTTAGTGACCTAAACTAAATATTGATAATATTATGCAGGTTCTTGAAAAATGGCTAAAAAAATGTGATGTTTCTATCTTCCAGATGAGCTGCTGAGCTATTTGTTGGAGAAGTTTTGGTACTTACCTTTTTATTTCCCACGATGCTTGTCATGATTTTATTGTCAGGAAAAAAACAAAACAAAACAAAACTTGTTAAATTACCATATGTGACAGTAATGCTTGGTTTAATTTACTGAATACTATCTAAGCTAAGTATTGTGCTGTTGGAGTTTCTTGGGGTGCATATATGTGATAATATTTGTAGATCCTTGTACTGTCCTATTTTTAATAACCTGAAGGGAATAAAATCCTTACCGTTTTCCTGCCTAAAAGTGTTCCATTAAATATGTTTCTGAAATGTGTCAAACTATTGATTCATTTAGGTTTACATGTGAGGAAACTATGGTGATAGCAAACACATGAAAGGACGAAAGAGGGTGTGTATGAATTAAGAAAGGCTTCTCTGGTGAAAGAGAAAGTCGCTCAGTCATGTCCAAGTCTTTGCGACCCCATGGACTATTCAGTCCATGCAATTCTCCAGGCCAGAATACTGGAGTGCGTAGCCTTTCTCCTCTCCAGGGGATTTTCCCAACCCATAGATCGAACCCAAGTCTCCCACATTGTAGGCAGATTCTTTACCAGCTGAGCCACAGGGAAACCCAAGAATTCTGGAGTGGGTAGCCTATCCCTTCTCCAACGGATCTTCCCAACCCAGGAATCAAACCAGAGTCTCCTGCATTGTAGGTGGATTCTTTACCAACTGGGCTACCAGGGAAGCCCCATCAGTAAAGAATCCACCTGCTGATATAGGAGACAAAAGTTCCATCCCTGGGTCAGGAATATCCCTGGGAGTAGGAAATGGCAACCCTCTCCAGTATCCTTGCCTAGGAAATCCCATGGACAGAGGAGCCTGGCAGGCTAAGTCCATGGGATTGCAGAGTCAGACACAGGAACTTCACCAGTGATCCAGTAGTTAAGACTCTGTCTTCCAATGCAAAGAATCAGACACAACTTAGCGACTAAGTAACAACAACAATGAATTAAGGAAAACAGTCACAATACTGTATATATCGCCATTTCCTTTGCTTTCAGAGTATAGTACAGGCATACCTCAGAGATCTCCGATTTTGGTTCCAGATCACCACAGTAAAGTGAATATCACAATAAAGCAAGAAGTTTTTGGTTTGCCAGTGCATATGTTTACACTATGCTGTTATCTATTAAGTGTGCAAAAGCATATCTAAAAAAACAATACAGTTACCTTAATTTCAGATACTTTATTGCTAAAAAAATGCTAAGGACCCTCTGACAGCACAGGTTGCTACTAACTTTCAATTTGTATAAAATGCAGTATCTTTGAAGTGCAATGAAATGTATGCTTGTATTTATTATTATAAATATCCACCTCCTTTCAGATCTCAGTCAAAAAAATTGTTAATTTTCATCATTGCTTTACTTAATTATCCTTCTTGTAGCCCCCTTTTTTTCCCCTGCTTTCAAAAGCAGTGCCTTTCCTGCCAGTGGAGCCTTCATGCCAAGAGAGTGTTAGTTGTGGAGATACTGCTGATAATAGCTAGTATTATTAAGCTGGTGTGCACTAGCTTCTTTGCTGACTTCATTAAGTATATTAGTCCTTTGATCCTTATTATAGGCATATCCCTACATATAAACCTATATTGTTTTACGCATTTTATGATGGAGGCTCAGAGATGATCAAGAGCTTGCTTCAGGATCACACAGCTAGGAAGTGGTGAAACTAGGATTCAAACTTAGGTCTACTAATTCAGAGCCCAAGCACTTAACCATTGTACTATATATACCTGGCTCTGTCACTCTAATACAAAGGTGAGGTATGCCTTTTGTTGCTATTGAGCTCGATGTTTTACTTTGGTAGCCTCCTAAGAAATTTTGAATAACCTAAAATACTGAATATAAGAGAGTTCAGCAACAGCCTGTCATACCAATCTGATGAGGTCTTTCAGAATGAAAGAACTCTCAGATGCCTCGTCCCTGCCTCACTCTGGGCTCTGTGAAGAGGGGTGGACCCAAAAGAAGATAGGATAATACCCTGGGAAGCAGGGTACATTCTCAGGTGCCATCTTGCCTCGTGAAGAGTTGCATGAAGCAAAGACTGAGATCAAAGAGCCTAAGCCTGAAACAGTGTCATCATTACCTGTTGGTAAGTGTACAAGCTTGGATTAGTAGCAGAGTTAGGATTAGAACCTGGGTTTCCTTATTTCTGGCACCATGTTCATGATGTCTAATTCATAAGGACTGTGGAAAGGTGTAGAAAATCTTCAGTACCAGCATTCTTTTACATATTTGGAAAAAGAATACTATGCAGTAAAGTGAACTGTGGATTTTTAAAAAGCTTTATTTGATTGAACTCTCTTATTTAAGTAGGTTGCTTCAACTCTAATGAAGACCGTGAAAGAGGATGATTCACTAGAAAGGTGGAAAAGTTATATGTTCAGGAAATCTTCCTTTCCTATAGAAATGCAAGTGTTTATACTAAAGTCTTGGGGAGGAAGGTTGCAGAGAGAATTAATATGCTGCTTATGAGATGGAAGTAAATAGCTAATGACTAATTTTTACTCACTTACTTACCTTAGTTAATTTGTAGAGTTTCAGCCTCCAGTGAAGAGCTATCCTTGCTTTTATAAACAGTGAGCTTGAAATGCACTAAGAGATGTTGATCATTATGGGGATTCAGACTTTGCAGATGATTGTACTAGATACAGTGTTTTATTTTTCACAAGTGGATGACTAAGTCATCAGTTCATTCATTTTCTTTCATGTTTATAAATTATCCTAATTTTTTGAATCAGTGTGACATGGGCAGACGCTTAATTTAAATGGTTTTTATTTCCTTTTGATAGCATTAAAGTGCTCATTCATTCATTTGAAAAATATTTATGGAACCCATACTATATATGACACTGTCCTGTTCATTGGGAGTTTAACAATGAACAAAATAACAAAAATCCCTTCTTTCAGCATGAGAAAGCAAACAAGGAACTTATTAATATATAAAATAAATAATCTGTCAGAAAGTGGTAAAGTTTGTGAAGAAAAATAAAGTAGGGAAAGGAAGCAAGGAGTGCTTAGGAGGAAAGATTTCAGGTTTAAAATCTTCCTGCCATATTTTATTGCATTTAATCTTATATATAATCTCAAATTTTCCCATTTCCACACAGAGCATCAATAATTACATTTTTAGCTGAGCTGTAGTCTGAAAACATTACGTTTTCACCTAGATTGTAGTCTGACTGAAAGAGAATAGATCTCAGAATTAGTTACAGGGTAAAGGGATTTATAACCATGACTATGCAAATGATTGATCAACTGTTAGAATCTCGTATACTACTTACAAAACAAAAACAAATAAGCAGTCTTTAGCATTTCAGCAAATGTACTCTTCTTTGGTAAAATTATACTTAATAAGTGAGGTTTAATAATATAAAGAATAAATGATTTAACAAGATGAGGAATGTGTAGACTTCATAGTAATTTTTTAAGCAGATGCCCATTTCCCTGTTTTGAAAATAAAATTAAACTGGGCATTTTGTCTCAAAGAATGAAATGCTGGTTATATCCTGAAAGTTAATATTTATCCTTATCTTTTGTGCTTTTCCAGTTTGCCTACCAGGAGAAATGTTCAGCCATGTGTATTTTGCTCCTTCCTTTATTCATTGTATAAGTTCATTAGCTGGTGTTTATAATCCACCTCATATTTTCACTATTTGTTTAGTAACCCTAATTTTTTAATCTGAGCAAATTTTACTATCATACATGACAGGGTTTGGTTTTGGGTTTGTTTTTTTTTTACCCCCTCTGGCTATAGGGCTGTTTCCAAGGCCTCCAGGTCTTTATAGATTATGTTACTTATATTTTACTCTTCCTCTTTATTTACTACATAGATTCATCAGCTAGTATTTATATTTTGCTTCCGAGTTCTTAAAAAAAAAACTTCATGACACTTGTTGAAGAGAGTTCCTTTATTTAAGGTATAGAGACCACTGCAGTGGAGTCTTGCAGTGGAGAGGGAGATTAGAGGCTTCTCTGAATATTGCATGGACATGGAATTTATCACCAAGGAGCAGAGTGGAGATCAGTGAGTAGGAAATTACCAAGAGGGAACATCAGGGGTAAAGGGGGATTCTGAGTGAGCTGACCTAATAGGATTCTTGCTGAAGGCAGACCTGAGTGATTAGACATCACCTGGGGGATGGTGGAGAATTCAGAACTTGATCGGATGTCCAGAATGATCATATAATGAGAGGGAAAATGGTTTCTGCTAAGCTGACTTAATAAGTTTCTTAACTAAAACTGAATTTTACAAAGAAATCCATAGATAAGCTTAGGAGAAGTTCCAGGGGTCTGACTAAATTTTGATGAAGGAGAGAATCTTTTTCAGTGTCTCGATGTGCTTTTTTCCTGAATCTTCCTTTTCATTATCCTTTTTTACAGTCTTATACAGTCTTACATTGATCTTTTGCTTTAGGGACATTTCCACGGATTCTTCAAAGATTTGTCACTAGCTCTTTGCATTTTTTTCTCAATATAAACCTATTCTTAAAAAAAAAAAAAAACTATTTTAAGAGGGGCTACTTTACTTTGCTACCATTTTTATCATAATTATTCAGTGTTCCTCTAAATAGCAGACTGAAATTAGATGATTCATCAGTTTGAAACCAAAGGCATGCATAAATTATTTAAAGAGCAACAAAAGAAGCAGCACTCTGATTTTAAGCTTTTTTGTAAATTGGATGCTATATTAATAATACAGTTTAAATCATCGATTGTCAGTCATGCAGTGTGACTTGCTGGATGGCAAAAGTATAAATTCACTTCTTGTGTATAGCTCTGTGCTCCCAGGGATATATCAAGAGTAAATAGTTCTAGAATAGTGCAATGAATGCAGTCATGGGCATGATAAATTAAGAGCTGATAAATCTTTTAAAATAATTTGATATATGAAGAAAACATAGAACACTATTTGACATAAATTGTAACAGAATTTTTTTGGATCTGTCTCCTAAAGAAAATAAAACCAAAAATAAATAAATGAGACCTAATTAGACTTAAAATTTTTGCATAGCAAAGGGAGCCATCAAGAAAACCAGAAGACAGCCTACTGAATGGGAGAAAATATTTGCAAATGATATGACTGATAAGGGATTAATATCCAGCATAAATAAATGGCTCATCCAACTCAACATCAAAAAAAAAAAAAAACAGTTAAAAATGAGCAGAAAGTCGGGATAGAAATTTTTGCAAAGAAGACATACACAAATGGCCAACAGGCACAGGAAAAGATGCTCAACATCGTTAATCATCAGAGAAGTCTAAGTTAAAACCACAGTGAAATAACACCTCATGCATATGTCACTCGGTCATGTCCAACTCTCGTGACCCTATGGACTGCAGCCCACCAGGCCCCTCTGTCCATGGGGATTCTCCAGGCAAGAATACTGGAGTGGGTTGCCATGCCTCCCTCCAGGGATTCCTCCCAACCCAGGTCTCCTGAACTGCAGGTGGATTCTTTACCGTCTGAGCCAGCAGGGAAGCCCAAGAAAACTGGAGTAGGTAGCCTATCCCTTCTCCAAGGTATCTTCCTGATGCAGGAATCAAACCAGGGTCTCCTGCCGGGGTCTCCTGCATTGCAGGTAGTCTTCATGAGCTGAGCTGCCAGGGAAGCCCCAAATATCCCCTCACACTTATCAAAATGGCTGTCATCAAAAAGACCACAAATAACAAATGTTGGTGAGTAAATGGAGAAAATAGAACCCTTGTACACTGTTGATGGGGATGTAAATCAGGGAGGTCACTATGGAAAACAGTATGGGTGTTTCTCTAAAAACTAAAAGCTATTGTATAGTTCTATTGACATATTTTATTGTAGTTCTATTTCTGGGTATTTATCTGAAAAAAAAAGGCTAATTCGAAAAGATACATACACCCCAATGTTCATAGAAGCATTATTTATAATTGCCAAGATATGGAAGCACCCTCAGTGTCCTTCAATAGATGAATGGATAGAGAAGATGCAATATTTGTACATATACACAATGGAGTAATACTCAGCCATAAAAAAAGAATGAAATTTTGCCATCTGCAACAACACGGATGGGCTTGAAATCAGTACAAGAAATAAGTCAGAGAAAGACAAATACTGTATGATATCACTTATATGTAGAATCTAAAAAGTAAGACAAATTAGTGAACATAAAACAGAAACAGATTCACAGATACAGAGAACAAACTAGTGATTATTAGTGGGGAGAGGGAAGAAGAAGAAGAGATAAGAAAGGGGTAGGAGATTAAGAAGTACAAACTATATGAAATAAATATACTACAAGGATATAGAAGAATGTAGGGAAAACCACTCGGCCATTCAGGTATGACCTAAGTCAAATCCTGTATAATTATACAGTGGAAATGACAAATAGATTGAAGGGATAGATCTGATAGTGCCTGAAGACCTATGGATAGAAATTTGTAACATTGTATAGGAGGCAGTGATCAAAACTACCCCCAAGGAAAAAAAAAATGCAAAAAGGCATAGTGGTTGTCTGAGGAGGTTTTACGAATAGCTGAGAAAAGAAGAGAAGCAAAAGGCAAATGAGAAAAGGAAAGATATACCCATCTGAATGCAAAGTTCCAGAGAATAGCAAGGAGAGGTAGGAAAGCCTTTGTAAGTGAACAATGCAAAGAAATAGAGGGAAACAATAGTGGGAAAGACTAGAGATCTCTTTAAGAAAATTAGAGATACCAAGAGAACATTTCATGCAAAGATAGGCACAATAAAGGACAGAAATGGTATGGACCTAACAGATGGAGAAGATATTAAGAAGAGATGTCAAGAATACACAGAACTGTACAAAAAAGATCTTGACCCAGATAACCACGATGGTGTGATCAGTGATACAGAGTCAGACATCCTGGAATGTGAAGTCAAGTGGGCCTTAGGAAGTATCACTATGAACAAAGCTAGTGAAGATAATGGAATTTCAGCTGAACTATTTCAAATCCTAAAAGATGATCCTGTGAAAGTGCTACACTCAATATGCCTGCAAATTGGAAAACAGCAGTGGCCACAGGACTGGAAAAGGTCAGATTTCATTTCAGTCCCAAAGAGGGGCAATGCCAAAGAACATTCAAATTACTGCACAATTGTACTCAAAATTGTACCGCACAGTTTTACATGCTAGCAAAATAATGCTAAAAGTCCTTCAAGATAGACTTCAATAGTATCTGAACTTCCAGATGTACAAGCTGAGTTTACAAAAGGCAGAGGAACCAGAGATCATATTGCCAACATCCATTGGATCATAGAAAAAGCTAGAGAATTTCAGAAAAATATTTGCTTCATTGTCTATACTAAAGCCTTTGACTGTGTAGATCAGAACAAAGTGTGGGAAATTCTTCAAGAAATGAGAATACCAGACTACCTTCAATGGACTGGTCCAAATTGGGAAAGGAGTACATCAAGGCTATATATTGTCACTCTGCTTATTTAACTTCTATGCAGAGTACATCATGTGAAATGCCGGACTGGATGAAGCACAAGCTGGAATCAAGACTTCCAGGAGAAATACCAATAACCTCATACATGCAGATGACACCACTCTTATGGCAGAAAGCAAAGAGGAACTGAAGAGCCTCTTAATGAAGGTGAAAGAGAGTTTAAAAGCTGGCTTAAAACTCAGCATTCAAAAAAACAAAAAGATCATGGCATCCGGGTCCATCACTTCATGGCAAATAGATGGGGAAACAATGGAAACAGTGACAGATTTTATTTTCTTGGACTCCAGAATCACTGCAGATAGTAACTGCAGCCATGAAATTAAAGGACACTTGCTCCTTGGAAGAAAAGCAGTGACAAACCTAAACAGTATTTTAAAAAGCAGAGACATTACTTTGCCTACAAAGGTCTGTATAGTCAATGCTATGGTTTTTCCAATAGTCATGTATGGATGTAAGAGTTGGACAGTATAAAAGGTTGAGTACTGAAGAATTGATGCCTTCAAATTGTGGAAAAAACCCTTGAACAGCAGGGAGATCAAACCAGTCAATCCTAAAGGAAATCAACCCTAAAGGAAATCAACACTGAATATTCATTGGAAGGACTGATGCCAAAGCTGAAGGTCCAGTACTCTGGCTACCTCATGCAAAGAGCTGACTCATTGAAGAAGACCCTGATGCTGGGAAAGATTGAAGGTAGGAGGAGAAGGGGACAACAGAGGATAAGATGGTTAGATGGCATCACCGACTCAATGACATGAGTTTGAGCAAACTCCAGAAGATAGAGAAGGACAGGGAAGTCTGGCGGGCTACAGTCCATGGAGTTGCAAAGAGTCTAACACTACTGAGCAACTGAACAACAAAAACAACAAGGATATATTTATTGTACAGCACAAGAAATGCAGCCATTACTTTATAATAACTGTAAATGAGATATAACTTTAAAAAACTGTGAATACTTTGTTGTATACTGAAACTTACATTGTATATCAGCTGTACTTCAATTAAAAATTAATTGAAAATAAAAGGAAAACCACCTATAATGCCATCACCATGAAATGTTAACTTTTGGTATTATGTCTTTCCATTGCATGGATCCTGATATGTGTGCATGTCCATACTTATTTTGTTAATTAGAAAATTTCTTACACAGCATTGTATCCAGCTTTTTCATTCATTACTGTATCATGACCACTGTCCCATATTATTGATATTCCTGAAAGTGAAAGTCTTAGTCACTCAGTCGTGTCCAACTCTTTGCAACCCCATGGACAGTAGTCCACCAGGCTCCTCTGTCAGTGGCATTTTCTGGGCAAGAATACTGGAGTGGGTAGCCATTCCCTTCTCCAGGGGATCTTCCCTACCCAGGAATCAAACCCAGGTCTCCTGCATTGGAGGCAGATTCTTCACCATCTGAGCCACCCTGGAAGCCCCATTGATATTCCTGGTAACTTAATTTTTTAAATGACTGTGTGGTCTTTCATTATATCACCCCCTACTGTTGAACATTTAGGTTGCATTGAACCATGAAATTAAAAGACACTTGCTCCTTGGAAGAAAAGCTTTGACCAAGCTAGACAGTATATTAAAAAGCAGAGACTTTGCCGACAAAGACCCAGTCTAGTCAATGCTGTCGTTTTTTCAGTAGTCATGTATAGATGTGAGAGTTGGACTATAAAGAAAGCTGAGCACCAAAGAATTGATGCTTTTGAACTGTGGTGTTAGAGAAGACTCTTGAGAGTGTTTTGGATTGCAAGGAGGTCCAACCAGTCAATCCTAAAGGAAATCAGGCCTGAATATTCATTGGAAGGGCTGATACTGAAGCTGAAACTCCAATACTTTGGCCACCTGATGCAAACAAAGAACTGACTCATTGGAAAAGACCCTGAACCTGGGAAAGATTGAAGGCGGGAGGAGAAGGGGACAACAGAGGATGAGATAGTTGGATAGCATCACTGACTCGATGGACATGAGTTTGAGCAAGCTCCAGGAGTTGATGGACAGGGAATCCTGGTGTGCTGCAGTTCATGGGGTCACAAAGTGTCGTACACAACTGAGCAACTGAACTGAACTGAGCATGTTTACTTGATTCTGAGTAACTGTTGATTGTAAGATCTGCTATTAATTCAAAAGCTTTTTGGAAAAATTATACTTTAAACTTGTATATGACACAGAAGATTCATCCTAGTTTCAGAAACATGTAAAAACCAAAATGTGAGTCTTGTGTATGTAGTCACTCAGTCATGTCCAACTCTTTGCTGCCTTTTGGACCATAGCCTGCCAGGCTCCTTTGTCCATGGGATTCTCCAGGCAAGAATATTGGAGTCGGTTGCCATTCCTTTCTGCAGGGTATCTTCCCAACCCAGAATTAAACCCTCATCTCCTGTGTTTCCTGCATTACAGGCAGATTCTTTATCCATTGAGCCACTGGGGAAGCCCCAAGTGTAAGTGGCTAACTCATTCAAAATGTGAATCTTAGAATAAAGGAAACTTAGAATTCATTATTGCATGTATGCTGTGATGAACATCTGTAACCCTAAATATTAGACTGTGTCTCTGATTACATTTATTTAGGGTGTATTTTTAGAAGGAGTAGGTGATGTAGTTGACTCTGCAGATAAATGGCTTACAGACATGACATCAACCCTTCAAGCATTTATAGCAGAGACGATTGTATAGAAAATAGACAAGTTATCAAAAAAACACTGTGATAAATACTATAATTGGAAAGTATGAGAGGGATAGCTAATTTAAATTTGGAGGAATTATAGAACACTTTCTATGTAGCACCTAAAGCTGTCTGAGAGATGAATAGAAGTTGGAAGAAAACTTCATCTTCCAAGACTCAAATGTGGAGAGATCTTACCCCACTGGGATCACTGAGGTATTTGAAGACAGCTGGAGGTTTAAGGTAGAGAGAAGGATCAGCAGAAAGTGTAAGTAAGCTAAAAATTGAATTACAGCCATTGGATTGGCAGTTAGGGCTATAAATGGCTTCATCAAGATCATTTTCAGGGAAAGAAGCTGATTTGAGATGAACAAAAGATCCAGAGATAATTAAGCAGAGGCCTTACATGTAAACTTTTCTTAAGAATGTTTACATGAAAGAGCAAAGAAACAGGTTGAAATGTAGTGTCAGAGAGACCAGCATACTTGTAAGCTGAAGGGCAATACTCATTTGAGAGAAAAAAAAAAAAATTGGAGATATGGCACACGAGATTTCTAATGGAGAAGATTCGAATAGGCAAGAGAGGACTGGTCAAGGATCCTGGTGGAAGAAAGTTTCGAGCTGTGGCCAATATATATTACATTTTGGGATTAGAAGAAAGATGAGTGGGGGTTGGGTCTGTATGTGTGTATCAGTGAAGTAGAGAGCAGCAGGAGGGAGGCAAGGCTGGGTCATCAAGTTGAGTAGAGGCACTTGAGGATAAAGGGAAAGGTTTGGTAACAGTCTTGAAGAGAAATGGGGGAACTTGAAAAAGGGCAGCAGGTTCAGTGATTCTTGGTAGTCGTGAGGGAAATCAAGAACTAATCTATTAATACATGGATATGATAAAGGAAAGTGCTACAGTGGTCTCAATCCAGGCTTGGGGCTCTGTTGGGCAGGTAGGTGGAAAGGAGAAAATCGTTACAGACACTGTACATTTGTTAACCTCAGTTTGAAAGAAGCATTGATTGTGGTGAGGGTTGCACATCTCTATGAATATGCTAAAAACCACTGAATTGGATACTTTAAATGGATGAATTATATGGTATCTCCTAGAGAAGGAAATGGCAATACTTCTGTATTCTTGCTTTCAAAAATCTCCATTGTCAGGGGAGCCTGGCAGGCTGTAGTCCAAGGGGTTGCAAAGAGCTGGCCATGACTGAGCAACTGAGCGAGTATCTGGTATCTAAATTACATCTCAATAAAGCTGGTATATACTTGTTTAAAGAGAATCTATTGAAAAATAAGTATTGCTGGTCTTTAGTTTTCAACTGTATATCCTTTCTATTTTAAAGACAGGTGAGATCACATTTTATTTTTTCATTTGATTGTTTTAACCTACCCCCTTCTATTCTTTCAGTCGCTGGGTGAGTCGGAGTGCCACTGCACAGCGCAGGAAAGACCGCCTTCGCCAGCATTCCGAGCACGTTGGGCTGGACAACGATTTGCGGGAGGTATGTGTGTTGCCTTCCTGGGATGCTTTGATGCAGAACTGTAAGCTAGGCTTACTTAGTCCAGCAGGTATCATTGTGTAGCTTCTCTTGCATTCTTCTAAAAAAAATAATTGTTCAATTTATGTTTTAAAATAGTAATTTCTCTTATGCTGACTGACATAGCTGAAACACCTTTTTTTTTTCCATTTTGTAATTTTAATACATCTAAAATAAGGCTGTAAAACAAGTCTCCCTGTGGACCACATCAAGTAAAGGCTGAGCTTAGGATAAAGTTTTGGTCAGTATATCTCCTGCAGGGGGAAAAAGGTATAAGAAGCATAGACTTCCTAAGTTTCAAACATAATTTAAACTTAGTAAATATATATTTGCCTGTGATTTGTCCTTGGCTTGTTGACACCATTTTTAGGAGTGTTTTAAAATTACTTTAAATTAATATCCTTATGCTTTATTTCTACTATTTGAAAATAAAACAGTAATTATACATTTGAATAATGATAAGTAATTTTTAATTTTTTGTGATCAAAAAAATGCAGTCAATTATCTGTTAACTCTTTTCTAAACTCAAATGAGTTTAAAAAAACAGAAAACATCATTGTGAATATATATATTGCTTTTTGTTGATTTGTTCATACATACATGGTTTTAAACATCTTCTTAAGAACTGAAGCATAGCCTGTCTACTGCTTTTCTTTGTGCTACTGTATTTCTCTCCCTTCCCTTCTGCTGTGACTTTATCATATGCATGCTTGTTTTGCTTGTCTCTTTCTCCCATCCTTTTCTCTTTTGCTTTTCTGTCATTTGCACTTCTCCATCCTCATAGCCTTCCGGGGAACTTGTGTTCTGTCAGAACTCCATGGCATTCTGGGAGTGGGATCAGGGTCCACCTCCTCCTGCACGACTTCCTAAAAAATCCTTCTCTGAGTGCTGCCTGGTATGTTCTTTGCCTGAAAGTCCTTTGCAGATGTTCCTGAATCTTGTCTGTGGTGTTCCTTGAATCATCCACGTGTGTGAGTGCACATAGCTCTAGATGCCTCACATCACCTTGTGACGTGAAATCTTAGCTCTCCACTTCCTTTTGTGACTTGTACCTCTTTGTGATGGTGTGTGTGCTAACAAGAGTATTCTCTACATTTGGCAGAGAAAACTGATTATTTGAATCCCAAATCAGTGGTATTTTTGAGGGAAAAGAAGGGGACTAGATTCAGCACATTGTTTTTCTTCCAAAAAGGGGAAATATTTAAGTATTCAAATTTTCTTTTACTTAAGCATTTTGCAAAAGTGCATAAGTGATTCATTTTCAAACAACTTTTCTTTTGCTGAGTTTATCTGTTCCTGGTCTGTATTTTATATGGTCAGAAAATCAGATCACCAATATAGAATCTTAGTGCTAAAAGAAACAGTTGAGGTATCTTTGTCCAGCTAGACATGATTTAACCGAATCCAAGTGTTAGTCGATCAGTCATGTCTGACTCTTTGTGGCTCCATGTACTGTAGCCTGCCAGGCTCCTCTGTTCGTGGAACTTTTCAGGCAAGAATACTGGATTGGGTAGCCATTCCTTTCTCCAGGGGATCTTCCTGACTCAGGGTTCGAATCTGGGTCTCCTGCATTGCAGGCAGTCTTTACTGTCTGAGCCAGCAGGGAGAAAGTCCAACAGGCTTTGTCTAAAGTCAAATGGACACACAGAGGCAGGGCTGGGCCCACATGCCAGGCCTCCTGACTCCAAGCCAATACTCTTGCCAGGAACCCTGCACAACTAGGTTGCACTGAACATTACTCACCTGAGGGCCAGAGTTACTTAGGACTTTTGGTTGTATTTTATCCCATTATGACATAGTAAGATAAATTTACTTAACTTTACATTGGTCTGCTCTTCACATGCTCCACGTTGGTTAGAGGGACAGGGTATTTATTAGATGAAATCCTGTGCTGAAGAGCAATTATTTCAGTGTTTATTGAATAATAGGATATGTTTTTATAGATAGTTCCTACTATTTTGGGCTTCCCTGATAGCTCAGTTGGTAAGGAATCTGCCTATAATGCAAGAGACCCCAGTTTGATTCCTGGGTCGGGAAGATCCGCTGGAGAAGGGATAGGCTACCCACTCCAGTATTCTGGCCTGGAGAATTCCATGGACTCTTAAGTCATGTAAGAGTCAAGGGTCACAAAGAGTTGGACACGACTGAGCAACTTTCACTTTATTCACTCACTTTTCTACTATTTTTGGTTTAGAAATGAAGAAGAGCATAGTAGAAGTCTCAGAAGAAACCTGGGGTGACTTCCCTCTGTAGGAAAATGGACTTTATTATGAAACCACTCCCTATGAAAGATTTCTTCCTTCTCAGTTTTTTATCTTAAAATACACCTTTTCCTCCAGTTACCCCAAAGAAAGCACATCTGTATTGTCACTTGTTTATTGTAAGGGCACTGCTTTGTTTTTTCAGTATGCAGAAGCAGCCTCACTTCTTGCTATGAGAAGGGGTCTTTAGCCACCCTTGTATTCATTCTGCACATGTCCATGGAATGTGACTTGTTTTGTGGCTTCAACAAAGTGCTCAGAAGGAGAGTTTGCATGTGGCTCCGTGGAATTCACTCTTGGCTAATACTTTATCTGCCTCGTATGTGCTGGCTGATCAATGAATATGGCCACTCAAAGGACAGTCCCATTCTAGCTTGCTGTCATTTATATTATAAAATAGAACCTAAACTTTAAACAGTGGTTAATTTTTAATCCAATTATTGACTTTTAAAAATCTGGTCATGTATTTCAGAGAAAAGGAGAATGCCTGAGGCTTCTTCCTATCCTCTTGCTTTGTCATGTACCTCACTTCTTTCATTGTAGCTAGTGTATTTCTTCCTAAGCCACGTGTGATACTTCACTGTTCTTGAGAATTGGGTCTTGTAGTGGTTCTCTCTGTATTTGCACAGTCCTAAAGATGGAGGAATTGAGGCCTGGGGAGAAACAGAACCCTTTTAACATTAGCAGTTAACATTTGTTTTTACCAACCATTTATCTCTAAGTTGTAATGTTCCAAATAACATTAGTACAACCTGAAATGATAGGAAATGGAGGTAATTATAGTTTCATATATGATCCCTGTCTTATATCTCAGGTTTATTTTTCTGAAATTCTTCATTTCCTGCTTTTATGTATACTAACCTTCAGGATATTTCACACAACTCTGTTACACTTAATTTCCCTGGTGGAGATTGTTGCCTCTCATTGTCAATTTTCCCTCTTCCTTTTACCCTCTAAAAAGGATTTGAAGCAGGAAGAAATATACACAACTAACCGTGTGCAGAGTCCATTTAATTTTTAAGTCCATCCTTAAAATAAGTACACTAGAAAAGAGATTATTTTGTAAATGCTGCCTTTTGTCAGGAGGGTTGGGAAGTAGAAGGTAAATGGCTTTGTTGAATCCCTAATTGGTGAGATTTTTAACAATTGTACTAAATTTAGCAGGTTATTTTTCTTCCAAAGGGGAAATGTGTTAAATGTACAAAAACTCTCTTTTATTTAAAGAATGCAAAAGATTTTACACATATTTTTCTTATACTATCAAATCTTCCCTTAAGATAGTAAAGATAGATTTCACATATGTGTCTGTGGGAGGATGTGCTGACTTGCAGTCTCTCTCACTCCAATAAACTGCTGGTTTTACTATATAATTAGAGCAATTATTCTCTAAATACAGACCTAAGACACTTAGACTTCTTGGAGATTCTGCCCTGCAGTCCTGACACCAACATAAGGTATCCGGATGAGCTTTCGCAGGTGCCACAGAAAGAAGAAAGTTAACAGCTGTCCTGAACTAATTACATGTAGTGCTTCTCTTACTGGAAATTCACTAACCAAAGTTCAAGAGCAGTGGTCTGAGTTTCTGTGGTCCTCTCTGAGCCGTTGATGTCTCCTAAAATGATATGATATTTCTGATTTATTTTGACCATGGAACAAGGCAAAGTACGGATGTCGCAAAGTATCTTGGAAATAAGAGGTCACCTCCTACATTGGGAGTACATGATACTTTTCAGAGCGGTCGCCTAGCCTTTGTTATGAGGCAGGTGGGCTTGTTTTATGCCCATTTTATGAATAAGCACGTATGCCTGAGGTCATAAAATTCATTGCAGCCATTTTCCAGAGCTGGCTTAATTTACTGTTGTGACTTGATTAGAACAAAGGACAGCACTCCCCAAGAGGCTGGAAGCGCCTCGGGGCTCTTGATCTGTGGGGAAATGGGTGGAGGAAACCAGTAATTTGAGAATCACTGGGTTCCTGGAAAACCATAGGTTTGATATTCATTCAGACACCCCAATTTTTCCATCCCAGCCATGATCCCAACTAATCACTCACTGAGTATTCCCAGTAAAAGACTGAATGAGTCTTTATTTGCTGTGGCTTCTGTCACTCATTTTCACGGGACTAACAGTAGAGGGAGTGTGACTACCCTCTGCCTCTCAGTGTACTAAACCTTGAACTGCTGTTGCACATATATAGATGTACGGCCTTTGTTTGCATTTTGTTCCTGCACTTATTTTTAAGGTTAAGTAGGTTAGAAAAATATCTGATGTTTATGCATTAAAAATACTCTTTAATTTTTAGAAATACATGCAAGAGGCACGAAGTTTAGGAAAAAACCTGAGGCAACCCAAATTGTCAGACCTCTCTCCTGCGGTGATTGCACAAACCAACTGGAAATTTGTAGAAGGCTTATTAAAAGAATGTAGAATGAAGGTACGTATTACTCACTGGTGCAGGACAGTGCGCATTCATGTTCACTCCGTGTGCGAAGCTAAAGTGAACTGAGCCAACCCCCACTTGAGTCTTTAGCTTCATTAGAAAGACACTTAATAAATACTGTGCCATAAACCTCGTGAGCTCTTTACTAAAGTCATGAACCTCTGCGGGTTCTGTCTGTCACCACAGAATCAATGACATGGGAGCCCTGCACAGTTTTTCTCACCTTTCAGCTGTTGCTGTCTTCCTCTCCAACATGGACAGATATTAAGCCAATCAGAAGTTCTCTGTCAGGGATGTTGTCAACTTATGTGAAAGGCAGCACATGTTTTTTATGTGTTTGTATGTAACTCTGTGTGAACCTGTGTAGAACCACATCTGTGCCATATGTGTGTGCATATACCCATAAGGAAGAAGATCTTAGCTGTGTTATAGATTTGTGTGCTCTGTACATGAGTCTCCTCTCAGATATCTGTGTTTATCAGAGGTAGCACTACAAGTTGACAAAACTCAGAACATCATTTTAGCCAATAATTTCACTCATTTATTTGACAGTCATTTCTTGAGTACCTTCTCTGTGTTGAGTAAATGCACTGTGTCCGCATCAGCTTGCAACGCTGAATCACACAGACATGGTCCTTGCCTAAAGTAACTAGATTCTCACTCACTTATATTTTATGAGGACAGTTAAGTCTACTGTAAGTTACCGTACTTGAAACTGATTTCCATTTCCTTTCCATTTTCTGGTACATACTCATTCCAGAGAAGAGATGAAAGGGAAAATGAAGAAGGAAAAAAAGAGGTCTGCTTCACTTACAAATTAGAGAATTCTGAAAAAATTTAGAAGTGCCTGTTTGTATTGTGGATTTTGCCTAAGTGCAATCAAAACTTAAGTGTGAATATCTTCAGTGTGCTAAGATGGAGCATGAGTGGTGGTGGCAGGATGGAGTTTCAGATTCTATGATATATAGTAGATCTGGTGTAATTGCCCAATGTTATTCAAGTTAGTAATCTGAAAATTATTGTACATAAGCATTTTCATGAGGATACTTTAAAATAGCATCAGAATCTCTCTTTAGTTGCTCTCTATTTCTCTGAAAGTTATACATGATATTATTCATTGTTGACCACAGAGATTAAGACACTTTCCTCAAGGTGATTCAAAATCTGCAGTTAGAAATATAGTGAAGGGATCCCAGGTCTCCTCATTCAGGAATTGACTTGATGGCTTTTGGCCTCATTGCTGGAATAACACTTGAGACCACATGTGATATTTTCAGACGAAACGCATGTTGGTGGAGAAGATGGGACATGAAGCAGTGGAACTGGGCCATGGGGAAGCAAACATAACTGGCTTGGAGGAGAACACCCTGATTGCCAGCCTCTGTGACCTGTTGGAAAGGATATGGAGCCATGGCTTGCAAGTCAAGCAGGTAACAGATTCAAGAGGCCCTGCTGACAGGACCAGTTAGAAGTCCTGTTAAGAAAAGTAACAAAAAGGAAAAAAACCATGAAAATGAAAGGATAAGTCCCTTTGTCACAGGATAATGAGAAATATACCACAGACATTTTAATTCCAGAAAAAAAAAATACAACCCGTGATTAGCAAGTAGTTTGGGGCTCCTTTCCTAGTACAGGAAAAGATAACACAAAACACATTCACTGCAGGGACTATATTCACTGAAGATTCCATTAAGTATCTACTTTCATCACTGTTTAAGAAAAAAATCGAAATATTAGTTCTTTGCCATTTTAAGTTGTCTGGTAATTCAGGGTGGAAAAATTAGATGCTTACTTTGCTTTTGTCCCTCTTATCTCCTTTCCCCCCCCTGCTGTGTGCATCTTTCTTTCTTCCTCATCTTTTCTGTTTCTCCTCCTGCCCCACTTTTCTTCCCTCATTGCTCCTGCATACATTCAAACATGTTTTGCAGACACAAATACATTCTGGGTTGCTAGAGCCTTTAATTCCACGGTTACTAATGTGGCCAGTGTAGACAGCCCTAGTTACATACAGTGAAGTAATAGCCCAGCTGAAGTTGGGAATTTCCATGCCTGCACTTCTGGCCTTTGCTTTGCTGACCTTCCCCAGGCTGCTGTCAGCCTTGTCAGTGAGGCAAAGGATGGCCCTCACCACACGTGGAGCGGGATGCTCAGGATGTCACATAGCTAGGAATAGATGAACTTCAGTTTCCCAGCTTCATAATTGGCATTTCAATGTGAATGGTTTTGATGAGAAGTTATTTTTTAATGAATTCTTTGTTATAAAATGAAAAATTATATATACCTTGTACTTTCAGGGGAAGTCAGCTTTGTGGTCACATTTAATTCAGTTTCAGGACAGAGAAGAGAAACAAGAGCACCTTGCAGAGTCGCCAGGTGAGAATTCATTGGCTTGATTGTTTCTACAGCACTGGCAGCAGTGGACCATGTGAAAAAATCAGTCCCTATGGCTTTGTCTTCACCTCTCTCTCTCTCAGACTGCCACTCACCCCATCTTGCCACTACTGGGTGGAGTAGGAGGAGGAATATTACTAACTCTGAGACCTGGGGAAAGTCCCTTGACCTTTTGATCTTCAGCTTCCTCATCCACAGATTGAGAAAATAATATTAGCCATGCCAAGGCTATAATGTTGATCAAATCAGATAACATTTGAAAACCTCTAATAAGGTGTTCAGTTCAGTTGCTCAGTCGTGTCCGACTCTTTGCGACCCCATGAATTGCAGCATGCCAGACCTCCCTGTCCATCACCAACCTCCAGAGTTAATAAAGTGTAAAGAATCGTATAAGTAGTATCCCTACTCTAACCAGTATTAGGGTATGGTGTATACGGATTTTTTCTTGAATAAAAGTTTTATCACATTGTTACTAATCTTTCAGGGGAGAAAACGTGTGTGTGTGTGTGTGTGTGTGTGTGTGTGTATATTTCAAAAATCTTCAGAAATCATATTCTTCAATTTATGAGACATCTTATGTTACACTGTCATGATTCATTAGCTCTTTAATTATATAGGATTCGTAGATGCTCTACCTGTTGTATATTTTTCATAAAAAGGAGCTTGTTTTTCTTTAAGCAAAATAACCATCTATTTCATAAAAAGAAGTAATAGTAGAGAGTTAGTAGATAGTAGAGAGTTAGAGATAAAATATTTTATATTGAATCAGCTATTTGGGAACATTTTCTAAAATTATGAATTAGACATTGAAAAAATATTTTTAAAGGCTTATTTAAAAAAAAAAAATTCATAAGCCAACCACTAACTTTAGAAATACAGCACTGCAGAGACTTTGCTGTGGTCCAGTGGCTGGGACTCCATGCCCGTAATGCAAGGGCCTGGGTTCAGTCCCTGCTCAGGGAACTATATCCCACATGCCACAACTACAGATCCCACGTGCAGCAACAAGGATTGACGATCTCATGTGCCACACCAAAGGCCCAGCACAGCCAAAAAAATACATATTTTTTGAAAAAGAAGGAAAAGAAAGCATTGCAAGTATGATTGAAGCACACTATTTCCATTCCCCTCACTGCCTCTAGAGGGCAATACTACTCTAAAAGTGGTATTTATTATTGGAAACCTGCTTTTTCAATGTATCCAATGAGACAGCTAGGAATAGGAACTGGATACTACATTGCCCTGCTGCTGCTGCTGCTGCTAAGTCGCTTCAGTCGTGTCCGACTCTGTGCGACCCCATAGATGGCAGCCCACCAGGCTCCCCCGTCCCTGGGATTCTCCAGGCAAGAACGCGGGAGTGGGTTGCCATTTCCTTCTCCAGTGCATGAAAGTGAAAAGTAAAAGTGAAGTTGCTCAGTTGTGTCCGGCTCTTAGCGACACCATGGACTGTAGCCCACCAGGCTCCTCCATCCATGGGATTTTCCAGGCAAGAGTACTGGAGTGGGGTGCCATTGCCCTGGACCTCCTCTAAATAGAATGTCAAAGTTCTAATGTCCCATAATGTAACTGTATTTATAATGATTGAGATCAAGCTTAAAAGCATTCTCTAGTGTCCATTTGTCCCTTTTCCTATTGAAAAAGTAAAAATGCATTAGTGTATCTGAAATTATCTCTAATATTTACCCAAGTTCATGGAAAATTTAGCAATTCAGACATAAGACCATATTTAAGGTAGTTTGCCCTAATTAGAATAAATTCTTAGGAAGAAATAACCATTTGTAGTATGAAATGTTGCAAAAACCAAGCTTTGTTAGGCAGGGAGGCATTTGACTTCTACTAAACAGGCGTGTGAGAATGTCCATCTGTTAGAGTGAGCAGCTACCAGGCAACACCAGGAAGTTCATGGCTTTGAATAACCAAATCATGGGTGGTTGAGCAAGAGACCAGAGACTAAGCCATTTGCAGGGCGCTTCAGGCAGTCAGTAATGACACTAGTAAAACTCAAGTCAGGGCTCAGAAATACAGAATCTGTCAAAGCCTCATGCGGTCATTGTGCTGCACTGCCAAGTGTCAGTGAAGGGCCGGTGATCTAAGAATAAACATAAGCTAAATATTATACTGATCCTAAGTAGGATTAATGTAAGCTGTGTAGCTTTTGAAATCAAATTTACTGTCTGTTTGGAGGGGTGGATTTGATAAATATTGCTCTAACACTTGTGATGATTCAGCCCATGAAGTTAGGACTTAAAAATATGACAGTGTAGGACTTAAAAATACGACAGTGTGAAATGTATATAAAAACATCAGTTTAAAAATAAAAGTCATTATTGAGAAACAGTATGTTCTAATTATACAAAAATTAGCAGTTCCCTGACTTTAATGATTTTAAATCTGGTGTTTTGTGTTTTTCTAAAAAAATAGTTTGTTTGCCAACTACTTAGCTTCCTAACTAATGGCAGTAAACAGTATGCGTCTTCATATTATGCAAAGATCCTCCAGGTCCTTGGAGATTCACAGTGGATTTGAACACAGCTCTTACTAGCATTGAGCCAAGAAGCAGCCCTAAACAAGGATCAGACATTTTAAGGATTGTAGAAGAATGGAAAAAGTCTGTGTTAGCAAGAGAACCATAGCAGGGTAGACTGCCTTAAATTTTTTTGATAGATTTTATTTTTCGAGCAGTTTTAGGTTCATGGCAATATTGAACAGATGGTTCAGAGATTTCCCCTAAACCCTCCGCCCCAACACGTGCATAACCTCCCTCATTATCCTGCTTCTCCACCAGAGTAGTACCTTTCTTACAGTTGTTGAACCTTCGTCGACACATCAGCACCCTAAGCCCATAGTTTATTTACATTAGGATTCACTCTTGATGTGTCATACGTACTATGGGTTTAGACAGCTAACGTGTTAATGACATGGATCCACCATTATAGTGTAATATAGAGTAACTTCACTGTCCTAATAATCGTGTGTTCCACCTATTCATCCATCCCTCTCCTCTAACCCCTGGCAACCACTGATCTTTTTAATTAATTGTCTCCATAGTCTTGCCTTACCTAGAGTGTCATATAGTTGACATCATGTGGTATGAGGCCTTTACAGATTGGCTTCTTTCACTTAGTAATGTGCACTTAAGTTCCCTCCATATCTTTTAAAACTGTCTTAATTTTGACTTCATCAAATTTTGACCAAGTCACTGTACCTAGTAGTTAGAAATCCTGTTTTAGAGGATCTCAGAATGCAGTTGATTCTAGAAAGAGGACCATTCTTGATATATCACCCCAAAGTTTCTACCTTTAAAATGTGGACCAGCTTAGACATGGGTGTTGTCTCCAAACCTTGCATCCTCAGATAAGTTTCAACTAAACTTTAAATGCACTTTTAAAACAGTTGGCAAGGAGGGAGGTAGAATGCAGAAGGGAATATAAATGACTGTTTCTATTTAAATGGTTTTTATGGTTTAAATGGTTTATTCTAGATCTAGCCAAGAATTTGGAGTCACTCTTTAAAGGTCTTACATCAAAAGTTTCTTTAATTACTTACCTGCCCATGGGTATATTATGACTCTATAAAACAATACATGCAATCTCTATGCTCTGTGTACTTGCTGTCTATGCAGTAGCATTCTTGCAGGCAGAATACAAAGGACATTTCTGTGGGTGAGTATTAAACCAGTATTTGTATTGAAGGAGAAAGTAACCTTTTGCATTTGAGTATAGTGAGTTAAGAAATACTAAGAAGAAGTTCCCTGTTGAACTAGGATTGAATTAGGATTCCAGAGTTTCACTGATGTGACCCAGGTTCAATCCCTGGTGGGAACTGAGATCCTGCAAGCTGTGCGGTGTAGCCAGAAAAAAAAAAAAGAAATACTAATAGAAATATACATTTGAATAGTTTATAAATTTTTATTCTGTCTCGAAGAGACTTCATGGAAACTTTCTTAGATTTTAGATCTCTAGATTAAAACTATGGCCTCATTCCTTAATTCCTAATCTGCATTTTTGTTCACAGGCTTCTAAACTTTCCTCCAAAGTTTAGTAATAAAATACTGCATTAATTAATTTCCCGCAGTTGCCATTATATAGGACCACAAACGGGATGGCTTGAACAACAGACATTCATTGTAGAAGTACTGGGGGTTAGGACATCAGCATCTTTTTGTTGACAGCTAATGCACTGTTATCATCAATCTATCCCATTAGCAGATTTTTCATAAATCTCTATCTCCAGCCCTAGTTCCTAGACACCCATAGCCCAGTGGGACCTCAAACTCAACTCATCCTGAAACAAACTCATTATCTTAGCACCTCTCCCTCCTGTCCCAATCATACTTTCTTCCTTCTTCTCAGTTCCACTTAATGACATCATAACCCTCTTCTCAGTCAGGCAAGCCAGAAAGTCATCCTTAATGTAACAGTCCACTGGACATGACATCAGAATACTCTACCCCTTTTAATTAATGGAATTTGGGGGGCAGATATCTTAACCTCTTTGAGCCTCATTTTTTTTTATTTGCAAAATCAAGATTAAATAAAGGAAAGTTATGATTATGGAATACTATATAGTAAAACAGTTTATATTCATACTTAATATTGTTTTGACTCTTGAGTCTTGCTTACCCTTAATCTAGTTATTTAATTCCACTGCGTATTTCTCCTCTTTGTTTTCACTGGCTGCCACTGTCTTAGTTCATCTACAAGCTGGCCTCTGGAACAACTTCTAGCTCATCTGCCTTGTAGCATTTGTACCATTACACTGGGCTTCCCTGGCTCAGATGGTAAAGAATCTGCCTGCAGTGCAGGAGACCCAGGTTTGATTCCTCAGTTGGGAAGATCCCCTGCAGAAGGAAATGGCTACCCACTCTAGTATTCTTGCCTGGAGAATCTCATGGGCAGAGAGGAGCCTGGCGGGCTCCAGTCCATGGGGTCTCAAAGAGTCAGAGGTGACTGAGGGACTAAGTGCACACACACCCCGTCATGCTGTCACTCTGCTTAAGTGACTAAAAAGCAGTAGGGAGCTTCCCTGGAGGTTCAGTAATTGAGACTCTGCACTTCTACTGCAGGGGGGCGGGTTCAGTCCTTGGTCAGGAAGTAAGATCCCACATGCCGTAGCATGTGGCCAAAAAAAAAGCACTGAGAAGCATATCATTTCTTTTCAAAATCTCTTTCCCCTCCCTAGGATTTCTAGATGTTTCTAACTCGTTATTTAAGCTTGTGCCATCTGGCCCTAAATGATCTTATCTTCCTCAATGAGTATTTGCTCAGCATTTTGAGGGGACCTCCAGAGGAGCCTGGTAGGCTGCAGTCCGTGGGGTCACTAAGAGTCGGACACGACTGAGCGACTTCCCTTTCACTTTTAACTTTTCATGCATTGGAGAAGGAAATGGCAACCCACTCCAGTATTCTTGCCTGGAGAATCCTAGGGACAGAGGAGCCTAGTGGGCTGCTGTCTATGGGGTCGCAAAGAGTCGGACACAACTGAAGCATCTTAGCAGCAGTAGCAGCTGGATATTCTAAGAATAGGATATGACCAAGCCTCAAGAGGCATGTAATTTAATAATAAGAGTAACAGAAGTGTTAAATTGTGATTGGTTTGTGATAGAGGTTCAGTATTAAAAGTCCCACAGGAGAAAGGGAATAACTTACCTAACAGTGTGCCTAGGGGAGAAAGCATATTCAGGAAAGATTTCACACAGAGGCAAAATTAAAGCTAAATTTCTTTTTTTTTTTCTTTTGAGAGTTTACTTTGTGCCAGGCACCGTTATAAGTGTTTTACATCTGTTTGAATAAGGTAGGTATTGTGACTGTCCCCAATTTGCACGTGATGAAATAGACCATAGAGGGGTTAAATGACCTACCCAAGGTCAGTGAGCTATTAATTCCTCTGTAGGGTTTGAGAAGACCATCTTCTTAACCATTATGCTGTACTGCTCTCAATCTGAGGTGATAAACAGGCCATAAACAAGGAGAAAAATACAGAAACACTGTAAAAGCAAAAGCCTTTAACAAATTGCATGAAGACATGAAAAAGTATATTGTGTGTTTAAGGAATATGGTACTGAGGAACATTTTTGCAAAGCAGGAACAGAGATGCAGACATAGAAAATGGACTCGTGGACACAGTGGGGGAAGGGGAAAGTGGTACTGACATATCTACACTGCCATGTGTAAAGCAGATAGCTAGCTAGTGGGAAGTTGCTGTATAGCACTAGGAGCTCAGCCTGGTGCTCTGTGATGACCTAGAGGGGTGGGATGGTGGGAATGGGAGGCAGGCTGAAGAGGGAGAGGATATATGTGTACTTATGGCTGATTCACATCCTTGTACAGCAGAAACCAACACAACATTGTAAAGCAATTACCTTCTAATTAAAAAAAAATATATATATATATATTTTTAAAGGAATACTGATCAGTGAAGGGTAGCTTGGAAAGAGGATTCCAAAATAGGATTCCTAGAACATGCTTAGACCTGTGAATGTTCTTTTTGTGGATGCTGCTGCTTTTTTAAATGTCAAGCTCCTCGGTTATTTAGTACCTCACTTGTTCTCTGCCCCCCTGAGGCATGATTCCTTCTATAGTCCTGTCTTCCTCTGGTCAAGTTGCCAGATTATGGTAACTCAGCCCCTTTCTCCTGCCTCATAGTCTTTTTCTTTTTCTCTTCTCAACCCATTTCTTATCACATGTGTGGCCATCTTACATGCTGTCTAATCATCTAGGGTGTAGAGGCATTCTCTGAGGCATTTCACTTTCTCTCCAATAAGAGGGATGTTCTTTCATTAATTAACACACTTAAGTGGTAATAGTCTCAAACAGGAAGACAAACAGCATATTGCCTGCAAATCTCTGAAATAGTGTCTTTCGTGTCTGTTACCTGTTGGGTATTGAGATCAACCAGTGTTTTCAATGACCCATCGAAAACTCCCTCCACAGACTGCCAAGACAGATGCCCTATTTATTACCTATTTGATACGGCAGGCCCTCAAAAGAACTGCCTTTAGGTTGGTCGGCTACATTCTTTTTGTCCTGGCAACTCCATCAATGTTCACTTATGTTATACCTGCCAAGTATCAGTTGAGCTTCTTGCATCAAGTGCCAAAATCTTGCAGATCCTTATCCACCAAAATGTTCCCTGTCTTCCTTCAGTGCCAGCTTCATATAAACTTACGTGTTCCGATATTGTACCCTAGCCCCCGAAAGTAGAATGTGTCTAAAAACTGAAAAAATGTAAGTTTAATGTACAGTGAAAACCCTCATCCTTAATTCTCATTTTATGATGTATTTGCCAAGTGTTATGTTGCAATTTAGTTTTCTTTTACAGATAAGGAAATAGAAATAAAGGGCACTGAACTCCACAGAACCTCACTTACAGTGAGATTGAGCACTCCAACAATATTTTTGTTACTGTTTAGTCCCTAAGTCATATCTGACTCTTTGCAACCCCATGGACTGCAGCCCACCAGCCTCCTCTGTCCATGGGATTCCCCAGGCAAGAATGCTGGAGTGGGCTGCCATTTCCTTTTCCAGGGGATCTTCCTGACCCAGGGAAGATTCTGAGTCTCCCACATTGGCACCACTGAGCTACCAGGGAAGCCCAACTACAATATATTAGCCGCTAATTGATTGTTTAGCCATTGTTATATAAAAGAATAATCTTTCCTTCTCACATAAATGTTAGCTCTTCAGGCTTCATAAGAGAATGACTCATAGACATTATACTTCTGACTGTCCATTTAGGTTACTCACTTTGTATGATAAACATATTGTTACTTGGATTCTGAACTTGAAGTAGAAACTTATCAGACTAAAGAATCCAAACTCTTAAGTTTTTCTTTTTAAACATTTTTTTGAAAGGAAAATTGTATGATTGTAGCTAACGAAACCAGAGATGATTCACGTACTTAGGTTAATTTACAGACACTGCTTTCCTGTAGTTATTCAGAACTATTAGAATGATAACTTTAGAAAATGACTGGCCCTCTGGCCAAAATGTACACACATTGTCTTATTTGCTGTGTGGGTTCTTATGATTCATTTAAAATTTTCAGATAAAGCCCCATATTAACTAGGAAGAAAATAGCTAGTTTACTGTAATCATAAAGTAGGAATATTTGGGTAAACAAATTTGAGCTTTTCTATTATCTTTAACATTTGTTCATATCAAAATAGCTTCAAAGTACTTATTTGTGGAATGTGAACCATGTAGATTTTGTTTTAAGTCTTTACTGTTGTTTTTCTAATACTTTGCTGATATTTTTCTACATAGTTGCCCTTGGACCAGAAAGAAGAAAATCTGACTCAGGAGTTATGTTGCCAACTCTCAGGGTCTCTCTTATCCAAGACATGAGGTATTTGTTATATGTGCTAGCATATGGTAATAACTTTTGATATATTCATGGTTTTCATATAAATTGCTCAAATAACTGTGACTATGGTATTTTTTGCCTATGTATTCTGAAGAAAACATTTTTTATAATCTCATTTATTTTAATTTTGTACTGTTATGATTTTCCTGACATTAAATCCAAAGGCAAAATGCAATTGAGAAGAGTTTTTTAAATATCCCTAAATTATTTTACAATTTCTTTTGTTCTATTTTTTTCTTTTTTGTATCCTTAAATTCTTATTATCCCCAGATATAAACCAAAAAATCTGCAAATAATAGCAAGTTACTCAGCAGAAAAATCTCTGTCACGTAGATTTCCTTTGAAGCAAATGCAAATCTGAAAATTATCACATGCAATTACTAGTTTTAAAAGGTATCAACATACCTAAAATAGATTTAGTGAATGAGGAAGACAGAGGTTTTTTCTTTTGAATATTTTGGGTCCTTTTTAGTTAACTTTTAAAATATATGGGTTTAATGTTACAACATTTAATTATTGATGTTTATTTGATTTGTCAAAGGCTTACAACTGAAAAGCATAACTTTTATGAGTAGCATCATAATCCTGTAGTGGCACATCCTGACTTCACACAAGCTGTGTGATCCCAGGCACTTTTTGTAACTTCTCTTTATCTCAGTTTTTCTTTCTCTTGATGCTATTCAGTTGCCAAGTTGTGTCCAACTCTTTGTGACCCCATGGATTGCAGCACACCAGGCTTCCCCCTGTCCCTCACCATCTCCCAGAGTTTGCCCATATTCTTTCTCTCAGATAAAGATAAAAACAGTTGTCTAGCTCATGAGACTTAAACAAGTTAGTCCATTATAAAAGTTTCAAGAAGTTCTTGGCTTATCCTAAGAGTTCAGTAAATGTTGGATTTTGTTTTCTGAATCCATTTCCATATTTATATCTTAAGTGCTCTTATTGCTTGATAGATGAAATGTAGTTGTCCTCATGTGGCTTATGATTCCTTTTGAGGTCAGCAAGAGATGAATAGTTCTAAGTATGAGGGGAATGCACTCCCCCTCTCTTAATGGAAACATAAAACCACATGTGTTATGCCTTGATTTCACAGTAGCCATCAGTTTAAGGTGATGATTGTTGAGAGCTTTGCAGCAGTGACCTCAAGGACCAAACTTCTAAAACCTAATTAGGAGATGATCACATTACATAAGGCTACCCTACTCCTTCCAGTTTCCTGCATATTTACTTTTATCTCCTTTATGTTTTCGGTTTTGTTTGAGGAGGGGTGTCCAGCCTTGATAAACTCCCTTCATTTGATAAAAGGCGGTCTAGCATTCTGATTGAGAGCTCAGACTGTGGAAGCAGCCCACAAGGGTTGCTGTTTTAACTCTGCCACATACTAGACTCTGTGGCCAAAGGCAATTGCTCATATTCCCAGTTTCCTCACCTATTAAATAATAGTGTTTCTCTTAAAAATTTTGGTATAAATATTCAATGAGTTAATAAATGTAAAGCACTCAAAATTGTCCTGGAAATAAATGTATGTTTGTGCACTCATGCATACATATACATCTATATTTATTTCTGTTTCTATATTTATTTGTATGTGTGTATGTGTATTTTTATGACCATAAATTCATAATGATATCCCTGATTCCAGTTCTGTACCACAGGGATCATTCTAGCCTTCTCCCTTATTTGTAACTTTTTTCTCAAACTATGAGAAACCTGGGTCTCATTATCTGCAATATATTCACTTATTTGTGCAACCTGTAAGGTAGTTTTGAAATTGCTGCCTCACACCCCTGTAAGAAACAGAGGTAGTAACTAAGCACAGTGTTTGCACAGCTCAGTTTTGTCATTAACCTTTCAGTATCCAGTCAAAATACTGTTTTCCAAAACTTAGGTTTCTTCTTTTTTTCTCCACTCCCTTCAGTGTGGTCTTATTATTCATTTGTAACAGTGTTAGGTTTATTTGTTACCTTGTATTCCATATGGGGTTTCCTTCACATCCTAGTGATTTTTGTTTGGGGTTTTGCTTAAATGTATAGACAGTGAAATTCATTCTTGGTGTGTAGTCGTATATGTTTTCATAAAAACACAATTGTGATGCAGAACAGTTCCATCACCCCCTTGTGCTACTGCTTTTGCATCAGCCCCTCTCCTAGCTTCCTACTCTGGGCAGTCACTGATACATTTCCAGGCTCTTTCCACTGAGAGAGCCTAGAAGTAGTAATACCCCAGCAATAGTGAGCACAGCTAGTGCCCACAGATTGGGTTCTGGATACCGTTTTCCAGTGAAAGGAACCATGGCTATCTAGAGAAGTGATTGATTCCAGGAACTGAGGAAGGGAAAATATAGAATGAACCAAGTGCATCTTTGGTAAGGCCAAAAAGTAAGGAAGTGCTCAGAAAGTATGCTGTTAAGTCACTTCAGTCATGTCTGACTCTGTGCGACCCCATAGACAGAAGCCCACCAGGCTCCCCCATTCCTGGGATTTTCTAGGCAAGAACACTGGAGCGGGTTGCCATTTCCTTCTCCAATGCATGAAAGTGAAAAGTGAAAGTGAAGTCACTCAGTCGCGTCCCACTCTTAGCGGCCCCATGGACTGCAGCCTACCAGGCTCCTCCGTCCATGGGATTTTCCAGGCAAGAGTACTGGAGCGGATTGCCATTGCCTTCTCCATCAGAAAGTATGGGATCACATAATAAAGATATAGAGGAGCCAGCCTGAAACAGCTCCAAATAGCCAAAGCTGAAACAATTTGAGCAAAAAAAGTAATTTACAGTAGTAATAAAATGAATATCCAAGAGCCTTTTCCTATATAAATAGTTAAATAAGTGAATACAGTGGAACAGCTTTTTTACAGAAACACTCCAGTTAATAAATGTAGAAGAATGAATTAGAAAACTCAGTGCATCTAAGCTGAAACAAGAATATTTGCATAGTCTCAAAAGTATTTTCCCCAAGAATTTATTAATTACAGAGGAAAAAGTATTAAGTTTACAGTGGATTTCCCAGGCAAGAATACTGGAGTGGTTTGCCATTTTCTTCTCCAGGGGATCTTCCAGACCCAAGAATCAAACCCTAGTCTCCTTCATTAGCAGGCAGATTCCTCACCACTGAGCCACCAGGGAAGCCCCTTATTCATAATATATTTACTTACATCTCAGTGGATGTGCTTATTTCTGTTTCTAAGTTCTTAGGCAAGATCTTCATTGTAATCCCTAGTTGCAATCTAGATAGTTCATGTGGACCTTTTTCCTTAAAGAGAAATACCTAAGTAATATGCTAAACTTTGACAGATAAACAACAAAAAAAAAACTTGTTTTCTAAAGATTAGATTACATAGATATCAGAGTTCACACGTTATTGGCCTCTTACCCTACCAGTACCTCCTGTCTCCCAAATTTCTGTCTTGAGGCAAAGACATGGGCAGTTTAGAGACTTTTGAGTCTCTGTAGTTGTCAAGAGTCTTGGTACCAGATTGCTCAGCAGCTGGCATGAGTCCAGGACAGATGTGTCTGCAGGCTATCCCCTTTATCTTAGTATCTCTGACAATTCCCCAGGACTTTCATAGATACTAGGTATCACTGTACTGTCAATAATAGAATGATTTCTTTTCTTCCAAAGAGAAAGGCTTGGGACAATAAATAATTATACAGATTATCTACATATAAAAGAGGAGTATTACTATGCCATTATCATTATTACTAATTTCTTTCCAGAGTAGCTATACATATATCATCTAGACATTCAAACCAACTTTTATTGTTAATGACAAAATGTAATTAATAATGAGGGGTATAGTAGAATATTACATGATTGAGGAGATTGTTAGTACTGTTATCTAAGTATAGATACTTTGAATATGTCAACAAATGAGCAGGATGTCTTAAGTATATCTTAGAAGTATTTGGTTTTCCTATAAAGATGGGAATAAATTACTTGACAGTAAACTGGATGGTCACTTTTATCTTATTATAAATAATATTTGCATATGTGCTTGTGAGCATCAGCTTTATTCTCCACTAAGGTTAAAATAAGCATGATTAATTTTGTTACCCTAGGAAAGAATATTTGAGGAATTTTTATGACTACAGAGTGTGGGCTTAAACTAAAATTGGCTAATTCCTTAATTTCTCTAATAAATATTACTGGCTTTCACTGGTGATAACAGTGAAATAAAGACCAGTTTTGGATTCGGGAAATGTGGATTCAAACTTAGTTGCTTCTACTCTCAAGAATCATTCAGTTTTAGGCAACGGAAGCCTGTTCAAACTAGCTTCAGGAAAAAGGAAGATTTATGGGAGGATTTGGTGGCTCAGAGGTTAAAGCGTCTGCCTCCAATGCGGGAGACCCGGATTCGATCCCTGGGTCGGGAAGATCCCCTGGAGAAGGAAATGGCAACCCACTCCAGTATTCTTGCCTGGAGAATCCCATGGACGGAGAAGCCTGGTAGGCTACAGTCCACAGGGTTGCAAAGAGTCGGACACGACTGAGCGACTTCACTTCACTTTATGGGAGATATGCAAGGGATTTCCCAGAATCCAAGCCCAAGAACTGTTGCTGGATTGGAAACAGCTTTGTCCATCTCACTGGAAGTGAATTGTCCCTGCTTTTACCTCCACTTGTGTGTGCTTCTCCTCTCCTCTGCCGCTTTCCCTCCTTTTCTGCTTTACTGTGAACATGCTCTCCCAAGCCCTGGCCTTGACACCTGTCTTATTTTAAGCATTCAGCAAAGACTGACTTGGTTTTTCCAGTTTGTGCGAGAAAATCTGATTGACTCAGCTTAGATCAGGTAGATGCTGCTTATCCATTCAGTTCTAGCTGACGGATAAGGAGCACCAGTCATGGTGGTACCTGGAGTTGTTTCTTCTGGGTCTGAAGAGGGAGAACTTCTCCAAGAATGTGAGTACCATGAAGAAATGCTTGGTAGAAAATGAGTGGCATCTATAGAATAATATGTATTACCTCTGAGGTCTTGGGTGGGTCACTTAGTCTCGACGAATCTCAGTTTCCTCATCTTTGAAGTGAAATAATGATGATCTCCCTCTCACTAGATATTGTGACAATCAGGTAAGACAGAATACATGAAAATAAGAAAGCTTTGTACCAGGGTTGGAAACACATAAAGTAAATAAGGTATTTAAACCACACACTATATATACTTTACTGTGAATTAACAGGATCTATTTTAGAAGTAATAACTTCTAGAATATTATGATGAATGTCATTGTAGTTACCTATAATAAAAATTATTCCAATTAAAAACAGATTCAAATGGTATAACTATACAGAAAAAATTTTAAAAGATTTAAAGTTTAATAGCATAAATTGTTTTAAAGCATAAAATTAGATATAGACTTTTACAAAGCAACAGTTTTCTGAGCTTCTAATATACATTAGGCCTTATAGGGAACAAACAGGGATGCAAGGCTAGTAAGTATTGGACTCGTCATTCTCAGGAAGCTTTTGTCAAAATGAGAAATATGTATACCAGGAGAAAATGATAAAATAGCAGACAGTGCATGATAAATGCAAATTAGACTATAGAACTTCATAAATTAGATCATTGAAGGCTGTCAAGGTCAAGGAAAGCTTTCTAGAAGAAGCTGGGATTTCAAACATGAATAGAATCAAATAAGGAAGCTCAAAAAAAGTAAGTACTTCAGGTAGTAAAACAGAGTCTATGAGTTAACTGCTTGGAGTAGAATTTTTTAATAGGAAAATATGTTGAGGCCAAGGCTTCATGGGCCTTGAATGCAAGCTTGAGCAATTCAGGTGATATCCTGTGAGCTTTTGAAGATTCTGCAACAAAGCAAATAATTACATTAGGAAGCAGTCTTTTAGGCAAAGAAATTTCCCTAGTGCCAGTAAACAAAGGGTTTGAGAAGAGTCTGATGGCCTCATATCTTGATGCCCATGCCTCCTGCCAAAAAAAATAGTGCAAACATTTTTATGAGGGGAATGCTAATAGCCACGTAAAGAAAATACGTTTTACTTTATGTATTCCAGTCCTGCCCATTTTCCTTAACCATACATTGTTTTTCAAATTATTATATCCCATTTTGACATTCTTGAGCTATTATGTCTGCAGTTTAAGACCATCATAAAACTAATTTCAGTAGATTTTACTATGTTAGAGCAGTAAGAATACTTAGGGAAAGATTATACAACATAAGTACTTACCAAACTTCATGTAGATTCATTTTGGGTGGATACACTTTGACAGTGTGGTATTCCTGGATCCTGTGAACTCTTATCTGGCACTGAGCTCATAGAGGGACCTTATAAGTACTGTGGAACTTTAAGTAGTAAATACCTGAGCATTTCCTAGTGTTGCTTTTAGTCAGCTGTTTCATCTGGGCAATGTCAGGGTTGAGGAACAACCAATGCTGTTTCCTAGGCTCATATTGGCTGTGCCCACGTGGGTTGTCCAGTGCCCACCCCTGCTGCCACCACCATAATCAGGGTGTAAATGGAGCTTGCCTGACCCCAGTTTTCCTCATTTGTGACCACGTGTCTTAGCCCTTTAAAGATAAATTAAGTCTGTCATAATTTCTGAAAAAAATTCTTAGAGATGAGATGAAGTTGGTTAACATGAAAATGTCAACAGAATTTTCTTTTATCTCCTCATTCTGACATGTTTTTCAGCCACTTCTATAAGCCTCTCGTGTGATGTGATAATGCTTTATTTTACATTTTGTTTATCAAAAGTGTTTGATCAGATGCCAGGGAGTCTGCCCCATTCAGGAAGCTGCAGCTGTGAGCCTCCCTTGCTCTGCCCCTGCTGGGGGAATAGCCACCATGAGACTGCCTAATAGGGCTGGTTTGACCTGAGCAGGTGACCTTAGCAAGGGGTAGGGGGTACACTGAAGAAGGCTGGCCCACAGCTGGGATCGAGGGGCATGACCATGCTGTAGAAATGGAACCCTTTGCCCAGGACACATGAGAAAACCAAACCTCAGGAGGAAGTGGTGGGGGGAGGGACATGTGCAAACACATGAGGACTCACAAGGCATCCCCGACATGGAAGGGCAGTACTGGGGACCACAGGTGACTCATAGCCAGGCACCCAGCACAGAGAGCATCATGGCAGAGCAGGTGCCTCTGAGCCTGACTCAGGCGTGTGGGATACTGCGGGAAGAGCTGTACCAAAGCGATTATTTCCATCAATCAGGGACAATATATCTTAATATGTACCTATCCTCTTCAAGAGGAAGATCTATCCCACCATCTGGTGGCTGTTCCAGGATGGCTTCTGCCAAAAGATACATTCATTGTGGGCTACACCCACTCCCACTTCACAGTAGCCAACGTCTGCAAGCAGAGTGAGCCCACTCCAGAGAAGAAGCCCAAGCTGGAGGAGTTCTTTGCCCAAACTCCTACATGGCCAGCCAGTATGATGACGTGGCTTCCTAGGAGTACCTCAACAGTGGCATGAACGCTCTCTACCAGGGTTCGCAGGCCAATGCCTCTTCTACCTGGCCTTGCCCCCCAGCGGCTACAGGACCGTCACCAAGAAGATCCATGACACCTGTGTGAGCCAGACAGAACCGTATCATCATGGAGAAGATCTTTAGGAGGGACCTGCATATTTCCAACCAGCTGTCTGACTACACAGCCTCCCTGTTTTGTGAAAACCAGATCTACTGCATCGACCACTACCTGGGCAAGGAGGTGGTCCAGAACCTCATGGTGCTGAGGTTTTGTCAACAGGATCTTCAGGCCCCATCTGGAACCATGACAACATTGCCTGCACGGAGCCTTCAAGGAGCCATTTGGCACTGAGGGCCGGTGGAGCTACTTCAGTGAATTTAGGATCATCTGGGAGGTGATGCCAAATCCCCTCCTCCAGATCCTGTATCTGGTGGCCATGGAGAAGCCCGCCTACACCAACTCAGATGACATCCATGATGATAGGTCAAGGTGTTGAAATGTATATCAAAGGTGCAGGTGAGCAATGTGGTCCTGAGCCAGTATATGGAGAACTCCACTGAAGAAGGTGAGGCTACCAGAGGGTACCCAGAGGACCCCAGTGTGCCCCGTGGATCCACCACTGACACCTTTGCGGCTTTTATGTTCTCTGTGGGAAATGAGAGGTGGGACGGGCTGCCCTTCATACTGTGCTGCGGCAGAGCCCTGAATTAGCACAAAACCAAGGTGTGTCTGCAGTTCCTAAACATGGCTGGTGATGTCTTCTAGCAGCAGTGCAAACGCAATGAACTGGTAATCCGTGTGCAGCCCACGGAGGCCATGTATGCCAAGGTGATGACCAAGAAGCCTGGCATGTTCTTCAGCCCTGAGGAGTCAGAGCTGGACCTGACTTACAGTAACAGATACAAGAACATGAAGCTCCCTGATGCATATGAGCACACCTCATCCTGGACATCTTCAGTGGAAGCCAGATGCACTTTGTGCACAGTGGCGAGCTCCAGCAGGCCGGGCGCATCTTTACCCCACTGCTGTACCAGATCGATCGCGAGAATCCCCAGCCCATCCCCTACATTTATGGTAGCCCAGGCCCCGCAGAGACTGATGAGCTGATGAAGAGAGTGGGCTTCCAGTACAAAGGGACCGACAAGTGGGTGAACGCCACACGCTCTGAGCCCTGAGCACCTGGTCCCCACCCCAACCCACCTTGGCCTGTCTCTCTGTCCTTCCCACTGTCTGACCCCATTTCAGGAGGACCTTGGGACCATAACCATCAGCATCACAATACTGGCTCCAGGCTCTGGCCGCGCTGTGCCATGGCTGCCTTGGGCCCAGTTACATTCTTCAACCACGAGCGCTGGAGAATCACACTGTGACCATCCCCAGCAACCAGTGAGCCAGCTTCTGTCCACAAAACTGAGCCCCAGTGGAAGAAAGAAGAGTGGCTCTTCATCTGTCCTGGCTCTTTCCAGATGACTGGAGTTAGAGGACCATAGGGAGGGGCAGTGGTAGGTCTCAGTGGGCCATGGCTGTCAGCAGGCTCCTCAGAACTCAGGAGGAGGGCCCAGTGCTTCTGCACCAGCCTCAGTGCCATTTGATATTCCTGGTCACCCCTGGAAGGAACTTCCAGGCTGCCCAGCACCCGCCCCCCATGTCTTGGCTTCCTCAAATGTCCCCCTTGAATGTCCTCCCCACTGGAAACCAAGCAGCAGATAGGATGCCCCACCTCAGTCCCCTGTCATTAAACGAGCAAATAGGAATAAAAAAACAGTGTTTGATCATATGTCAGTGCCCTGGATTGAGAGGCTAAATCTTTACATCCAGGGATTGAGAGAGAAGGAGGGAAGGAGAGAAGTAAGAATGTGTGTATTATAACATGGATGGACCTAGAGTACATTATGCTACGTGAAGAGAAATCCTGCATGATGTCGCTTATATGTGGAATCTAAAAAAGAAAATGAATGAATAAACATAATCAGTCATAGATACAGAAAACAAGTGGCTGCTAAGAGGAAAGGGATCTGGGGAGAGGAGAGAAATAAATGAGGAAGATTGAGGTACTAACTTTCAGTTAACAAAATAAATTAGTCACAGGTATGAAATGTAGTGTGGGGAATATAGACAATAACTATGTAATACTGTTGTATGGTGACAGATGACAGCTAGACTTGTAGTGATCTTTTTGAAATGTATAGAAATCAAATCACTGTTGTGTAGCAGAAACTAACATAGTGTTGTGGGTCAGTTATACTGCAAAAACAAACAAGTTCATAGAAAAAGAGATCAGGTTTGTGATCACCAGAGGCCAATGTGGGGTGGAGGGAGATCGTCTGAAGGCAGTCAAAAAGTGTAAACTCTGAGTTTTAAGTACTTAGTAGGGATGTAATGTGTTGGAGAAGACTCTTGGGAGTCCCTTGGACTGCAAGGAGATCCAGCCAGTCCATTCTGAAGGAGATCAGCCCTGGGATTTCTTTGGAAGGAGTGATGCTAAAGCTGAAACTCCAGTACTTTGGCCACCTCATGCGAAGAGTTGACTCATTGGAAAAGACTCATTGGGAGGGATTGGGGGCAGGAGGAGAAGGGGACAACATAGGATGAGATTGCTGGATGGCATCACGGCCTCGATGGACGTGAGTCTGAGTGCACTCTGGGAGTTGGTGATGGACAGGGAGGTCTGGCGTTCTGCGATTCATGGGGTCGCAAAGAGTCGGACACGACTGAGCGACTGAACTGAACTGAGGGATGTAATGTGTCGTGCAGCATGACAAGACAACACTGCTATACAATGTAAATGAAAGTTGTTAAGAGTAAATCGTAAAAATTCTAATCACAAGGAAAAAAACTGTCTTTAATGTATCTATAAGAAATGGTAGATGTTCACTAAACCTGTTGTGATCATTATTTCATAATCTATATAAGTCAAATCATTATGTTGTGTACCTTATATGTTGTGTGTCAGTTATATCTCAATAAAACTGGGCAGGGGGAGAGATGTGTTTTACAAGGAGGCTATTCCTTATTCTGAATGCTGGAATCATCAAAGAGTCTGCAATATTTATTACAGCTGAGATAAGTCATTCTATACTTAAGAAAAAAAAAATCAAAGGAAAGGATGGTGGGTCACAATCACAAAGACTTTTCAGTGACTCATTGTACTGTTTCTGTAATTACCCTGTCCCTTAGGTTTGTCCTTCCTGCTCAATCCTTCTTTCCCCCTAGGAGGGGAATCATTTAGGAAGATTAATTCAGTCCTGCTGGGCATAGCATCAACTTCAACACAGAATACCAATTTATACATATATGTAACATTCATTTGGAGGTTGATCACACAATTTGTGGGCACACAGTATCCTAAGTCTTTCAAATTTTTAAGAATTTTGAATTTATTAGTATAATACAGCTTTTCTTCTAATGCCATAGAAAATGGAATTTCATATTTTCCAGATGTTGTCAGGGCAATTTGAAAAATGATTCAGTGAATTAAAGTTGTAGCAGAGACTTAACTAAACTGTAGAACAATTATTTTGAGTAAGAGCGTGAATATTCAGCCTGTTTTACTACTTTTTAATAACCAATTGCCAGTTTATATGTATCTGCAAGCATGAAACAAGAACAAAATAAAACCTGAAAGAGTAAATGAGTGCTAAATGCTTTATCTTAGGATATTGTCTGTATGGTCATGTGGTAATGGTAATTCTGATGTGGGACTAATTTCATGATTCACATGGGACACTTAAAGTTTAATCAGCATAAATGGTGCATGGCCTATTGTTTCCTCTAAGTAGAAAATAACTTTTCTGTGCGAAGTGCTATAATTCTTCAGTTCTTTCCCAGTTCAACATTAGCCTTAGGATTTACATCTTTGCTGTTTTACTATTCTTTAGGCATATTCAAAACATGAGTGAGATCAAGACTGATGTCGGACGAGCTCGAGCATGGATAAGATTGTCTCTAGAAAAGAAGCTCTTGTCCCAGCATCTCAAGCAGTTGCTCTCTAACCAGCTGCTCACAAAGTAAGAGGTGGCCTCGAGGCATTTCTGTTTCTATGACCTGTGTGCTTACAAAATAAATTGCATAGACTGACAGGCTGCCTTCTTCAGCATGAGTTGTTCACTCCTGTGCACATGCAGTCTTCCTTTCTAACAGGCACATGTTTCAGATGTCATGACTTCCTGTTTGATTGTATATGGGAGGGTACAGATTTCATAGCCAGAGGCAGATGGTGCTACCTTTTTCAGAAAAAAAAGCTAAGTAGTCCCACAGGTTGATGGTAACATCCAAAAAGTGAAAATGGCTCAGTTGTGTCCTATTCTTTGCGACCCCGTGGGCTGTATAGTCCATGGAATTCTCCAGGCCAGAATACTGGAATGGGTAACCTTTCCTTTCTCCAGGAGATCTTCCCAACGCAAGGATTGAACCCAGGTTTCCCACATTGCAGGCAGATTCTTTACCAGCTGAGTCACAAGGGAAGCTTTATCAGCTGAGCCACAAGGGAAATATCCAAAAGATGGGTTGAATTTATGTAAACCTTGTATCCTATTGTGAACATCACAACAAAACCAGAAGTAGCAAAAAAAAAAGGTCCATAGTAAACAGCTTCTCTGAGTCTTACCAATACTTACATTTAGTAGTGTAGAGCCAGTAAACCAGTCAAGTGCATATTAGTTAATTATTAACTGTTTTGATTGATTCCCTTTACTCCATCAGAAACCTGGATGAAATGCATCATCCAGATAATACGTATAGTAGAATTAATTTGAAAATTAAGGGCTTTGGGGTTCTCTAGAGCAAAGGCATGCAAAGGATTCAGCAGAGACCTCAAACACGAGAGTGTTGGAATTGTACCATAACCCAATTCTTTTTGTGATTTTTAAATTTGTATGTATCACTGTCCAGTTCATTATCCTTTGGAGCATTTTAAGATGAGTCTTAATATCCAAAGAATGGATTAGATAAAGAGTATATGATGTGAAGTACAGCCTGTGAACCTGACCTTCTCCTCTTAAAACTGACTACACTCCCCACCCCTTATCCCTGCTGATAAGTCTTCTGCTCTTTGTGGCCAAAGTACAAAGGAGAAAATGATAATTGTTTAAAAATCTTACTACATAAAGGTAACTACTAAGTATCTTACATGTTTTCTACTGTACTTTCTTCTATGCATGTTCTCTTAGTTAAGATTATACTGTATTTGCAATTTAGTTCATCCTTTTTTCAGGTTAATATTATACCATAACATTTTATATGTCATAAAGTCTCTGAAATCTGAATGCCTGAGTTCAAATACTGCCTTTACTATTCACTATTTGAATGGCCTTAGGCAAGATCCTTAACTTCATTTTATCACTTTTCCTCATCTGTAAAAGGAGAATGCTAATAGACTTAACTCTCATGTGATCATGAGGATTAGATGTATTAATAACTATGAAATACTTGAGAAATGCTTAAATGTAAGTGCTTAATAAAAAGTTACTGTTTTAGGGAGCAGTAGTTTTTTTCTTACTCAGTTAAAATTAAATCCTTATTTGAAATGAAACATCTGAAACACAGAGTGGTTTAAATTTTCCAGATGATTATATTACAACTAGTCAATATTTTTAAAAATTTATCTTTAGTGAATGTAATGTCCTTCAGCCATAGGATGAGAAAAAAAAAATCCACCATAGGCTATTAATAGCAGATGTGGGGAGTAGTAGTTTTGTTATTGTTAAAACTCTTCTTAAACTTTATTTTTTAACAAATTTTTTAAAATGTGTTTTTAGCTGCACTGAGCCTTCATTCTGCATGCTAGCTTTCTCTAGTTGCCATGAGCAGGGGGCTACTCTAGTTGTGGTGGCTGGGCTTCTCACTGCTGTTGCTTCTCTCGTTGCAGCTTGCAGGCTCTAGAGCTCAGGCTCAGTACTTGTGGTGCCTGGGCTTAGTTGCGCCGTGACACGTGAAATCTTCTCAGACCCAGGGATTGAAGCTGTGTTCCCTGCATTGGCAGGTGGATTCTTATCCATTGTATCACTAGGAAAGTCCTAAATTTTATTTTAAATTATGATATATTGGGTTAGCCAAAAACTTTGTTTGGTTTTTCTGTACCATCCTCTGGAAAAACCTGAATGAACTTTTTTGGCCAACTCAGTATTTTTATTTTTTACAAATAATATTCAAGTGGACATTTGTGAGTAAATCTTTGCCATTTCATATTATATCCTTAGGACTGAGTCCTTAAAATAAAATTAATAAGTCAAAGAATAATTATTTTTTAATTACTTAAATATTACCAACAAATTGCTTTTCTGAAATTTTCAGAAGATTACACTTTCTTGTTATTCACTGCCACCCCCCACATACACCCCCATCAGCACTGATCATAATTTTAAATCTTTATTACTTTGATAGACAAAATGAAATCACAGGAGGTTGTTTCTTTAATTACTAAGTAGGTTAAAATATTAACATATATACATTCATTTTTATGAATTGTCTGTTCTTTCTAGATTGAAGTTTCTACTCATAGTTTGTCTAAGAGGAAGTATTTTTTAGCGGAAGACATAAGGAAAAATACACTGTACTATTACTTTGTGTTTGTCTTATCCTTTCCTAGGAAGCTTTATAAACGTTATGCTTTTCTCCGTTGTGAAGAAGAAAGAGAGCAGTTTCTTTACCATCTTCTTTCCCTCAATGCTGTGGACTATTTCTGCTTCACCAGTGTCTTCACCACTATCAGTAAGTCTGGAGAAGTGAATGTTAAGTGAAGTGCTGCTCAGATGACTAATGGAATAAGAGTTTATATTTTTGAAAGTGAGACATACCACAGTTCAGTGAGACAGACACTGTAACATCCACCCCTCCCCCCACCTTCCCTGCCCTACCCCATCTCCATTTAGCAATAAAGGTTATGCCCCAGCAGCCCCACCTCCTGAAGACAGCCCTGGCTATTTGGGGAATGTCTCACCAAAGAAAAAACTACCTTCCCTGAGGCTGTCCGTCCTACTAAAGCCAGCCAGGATCCCTGCCTGATCCCTGGGCTGCCCCAGAACTCACTGTAGTATCAGCTGAGGACTCACAGCATCAGAGCTCAGTTTCTGCCTCAGCCCACCCTTTCTTCCTCACATGTTGAACCCAGAAGCAGCATTCTTCATGCTAATTTCTGACTCAGAGTCTGCTTACCAAAAAACCCATCCTGCAGTAGGAAATGGGGTGGATGTGAAGAGGAATGTTTTATTAAACAAACATTGTAGTGTCTTATCTGAAACACATAAATTCAAAGAATCAGTATATGATAATAATAAACATGTAACTGAACAGCCATGAAATTAAAAGATGCTTGCTCCTTGGAAGAAAAGCTATGACCAACCTAGACAGCATATTAAAAAGCAGAGATATTACTTTGCCAACAAAGATCTGTCTAGTCAAAGCTATGGTTTTTCCAGTAGTCATGTGTGGATGTGAAAGTTGGACTATAAAGAAAACTGAGTGCCGAAGAACTGATGCTTTAGAACCGTGGTGAAGACTCTTGAGAGTTCCTGGGACTGCAAGGGGATCAAACCAGTCAACCCTAAAGGAAATCAGTCCTGAATATTCATTGGAAGGACTGATGCTAAAGCTGAAACTCAATACTTTGGCCACCTGTTGTGAAGAACTGACTCACTGAAAAAGTCCCTGGAGCTGGGAAAGATTGAAGGCAAGAGGAGAAGGGGACGACAGAGGATGAAATGGTTGGATGGCATCACCAACCCGTTGGACATGAGTTTGAGCAAGCTCCAGGAGTTGGTGATGGCCAGGGAAGCCTGGTGTGCTGCAGTCCATGGGGTTGCAAAGAGTTGGACACAACTGAGTGACTGAACTGAACATCATTAAACTTTGATGATTCAGAAAGACTTAAGAATCTTGCTGAATGTTGCAGATCTCAATGACCCAGATAACCATGATGGTGTGGTCACTTACCTAGAGCCCAATATCCTGGAGTGTAAAGTGGGCCTTAGGAAATGTGACTACAAACAAAGGTAGTGGAGGTGACGGAATTCCAGCTGAGCTATTTCAGATCCTAAAGGATGATGCTTTGAAAGTGCTGCATGCAATATGCCAGCAAATTCGAAAAATTCTGTAGCAGCCACAGGACTGGAAAAGGTCCATTTTCATTCCAACCCCAAAGAATAGCAGTGCCAAAGAATGTTCAAACTACCATACGATTGCACTCATTTTGAATACTAGTAAGACTATGCTCAAAATCCTTCAAGCTAGACAGACTTCAGCAGTACGTGAACTGCGAATTTCTAGATGTACAAGCTGGGTTTAGAAAAGGCAGAGGAACCAGAGATCAAATTACCAATATCCGCTGGATCATAGAGAAAGCAAGGGAATTAAAAAAAAAAAAATCTGCTTCATTGACTATACTAAAGCCTTTGTGTGGATCACAGCAAACTGTGGAAAATTCTTCAAGAGATGGGAATACCATACCACCTTACTTGTCTCCTGAGAAACTTGTATGTGGCTTAAGAAGCAATTAGAAACTTACATGGAACAACTGACTGGTTTAAAATTGGGAAAGAAGTAAGACAAGGTTGTAAATTGTCACCCTGTTTATTTAACTTCTATAACTTCTTGTATAGAAGTTAATGCCTGACTGGATGAATTATAAGTTGGAATCAAGATTGCCAGGAGAAATATCAACAAACTCAGATACGCAGATGATACCACTCTAATGGCAGAAAGTAAAGTTAATCTAAAGAGCCCCTTGGTGAAGGTGAAAGAGGAGAGTGAAGAAGCTGGCGTAAAACTCAGCATTCAAAAAACTAAAATTATGGAATCTAATCCCATCACTTCATGGCAAATAGAAGGGGGAAAAGTGGAAGCAGTGACAGATTTTATTTTCTTGAGTTCCAAACTCACCTCACTGAGGACAGTGAATACAGCCATGAAATTAAAGTGCTTGCTCCATGGAAGGAGAGCTGGGACAAACCTAGACAGCGTATTCAAAAACAGAGACATCACTTTGCTGACAAAGGTTCGTATACTCAAAGCTATGGTTTTTCCAGTAGTCATGTATAGATGTGAGAGTTGGACCATAAAGAAGGCTGAGCATCAAGGAACTGGTGCTTTCAAACTGTGATGTTAAGAAGACTCTTGAGAGTTCCTTGGGCTGCAAGGAGATCATACCAGTCGATATAAAGGAAATCAGCCTTGAATATTCACTGCAAGGACTAATGCTGAAGTTGAAGCTCCAATACTTTGGCCACTTGATGGAGAGTCAACTCATTGAAAAAGACCCTGATGCTGGGAAAGATTGTAATCAAGAGCAAAATGAGGATATGGTGGTTAAATAGCTTCACTGATTCGGAATGCTAATGGACATGAATTTGAGCAAACTCTGGGAGATAGTGAAGGACAGGGAAACCTGACATGCTACAGTCCATGGGGATCAAAAAAAGTCAGACACAGCTTAGCCACTGAGCAACAATAAGAGGGAGGAAATACTGATTAAAGATGTGTTTTTGATAATTATAGCATTTATTCTGTTGCATTGGTCCCCTTTCCTACTTTGGAGAATTTTTACTTGTATCAGTTAGGAGTTATTTTCAGTTGCAAATATCAGAAAACAATGGTTTAAACAAATGGGTACTTTTGTTTCTCTTACACAGTGAGAAGTCTTGAGGTAGGCAGTCTGCAGTGCTATCCCAGACCCAAGCTCTGTGACAGTTGTCAGTGTGTGCTAATCACCTCATGGTCAGATGGCTATTCTCAGTTTACCCTCCAGCGTGAAGAAGGAAGCAGTGCCAAGGAAGAGGGGTCAGAATCTGTGCCAGAAGAACATAGTTTTCTAAGAAATTTCAATAAATACGACCAGTATTTCACTGGGCAGAGTTGTGTAGGTTTTGGTCTTCTAAGTCTCTGGTAGAGGCAAACAAAGAAAATGGAGTTAGAATGGTTATTAGGCTAACCTGTAATATCTGTCAAGATACTGTTAGTTAATTAGAAGTTAAGGTGTTACATACAATTTTGAAAGAGAAGAAATTGCAGAGGGAGTTAGGACTCCTAAGCTCCTCCCCATATCTGCAGATTTCTCTTTATCCGTATAACTCTTACAACTAGGGAATTGAAATACTTCATGAAATAAATATTCTGAGTTTAATAATACTACTCTTTTTCTGCTTTATGAAATCATTGTTGTGTATCTGTGAGCCCTTTGCAGCCAACAGAACTGCCGACCCTAAACAAGCCTTTTTCTACATCTTTTCTAATCCTGTCAGTGAAAGAAATGAGTAGCCTCTGGCACCTAAAATAACGTCTTGCACTAACCTCTTCTGCTTTCAGTTTCAAAAATCGTTTGATTCTCATGATTACTAAACCGTGAAAATATGGCCTTTTTCTCTGACATTTTCCTTTCCTTCAGCCAAAATAAAAGGACAGAAAGGGGGGTTATTCAGCCAACAGAAAGAAAGTCCTCTATGTAAAATTAGAGAAATGAGCCATTTATCCCATTCATTTTGCTCATCTAAGAGCACACTGAAACATGAACCCCTACTGTGAGGCAGTATCTGAGCCCCTTGTCCAGTGACTGGTTTTAATCCTACGTGTAGTTCTTTCAAAGAGGACTTTTTAATAGTTCTCTTGTGACTGGATGAAGAGAATACCAACCAAAATATTGATTCTACCCTGCCTTTTTTTTAAAAAAAAGTATGGCTCTGAGGGATAAAAATATGCTAATGTGTTTGAGCCATCCTCATTTTTTAAAGGAAAGGGAGGTATGTGGAATGCCTAACTGTGGGCTCCACATTTGAGCAAACGATGGTGTTTGGCCAGTGACATCTAGTGGCTTGCCTTTGAAGAGCCTTCAAAGGGAACGATTTTACAGATTTCCTTTCCACATCCTGAGTCTCTCCCTGAGGCACCTCTTGCCCTAGAGCCCCCTTTCCAAGTTGTAGCTAATAGACTTCATATTACAACTGGAATGGAGGTGCTGTTGTTTATTACTGGCTTTGCATATAGGACTGTAACACTGGGATGAGAAAGTTCTGAAGTGCAGTGTTGTGAAGCATTGCCCAAGAAAATCAGCAACAAACAGATACTATGCAAGTAGTCACCAACCACCTTCTTTATATGAAACCATGCCAGTAACCATGCTCATTTGTACTCCATCTTGGAACAAAATGAATAAAAACATCACAGCAATGAAAATACTACACAGTCACTGTTTATGTCCTCAGGTATTCTGGTGCTAATGCCTGACATTGTTTATAAAATGTGGTGCTGATGATAAGCATGCCATGTTATGGGTGTGAGAGTTGGACCATGAGAAGGCTGAGTGCTGAAGAATTGGTGCTTTCTAATTGTGGTGCTGGGAAGGACTCTTGAGAGTCCCTTGGGCTGCATGGAGATCAAATCAGTCAATCCTGAAGGGAATCAACCCTGAATATTTCTTGAAAGGACTGTTGCTGCAGCTGAAGCTCCAATACTTTGGCCACCTGATGCGAATAGCCAACTCATTGAAAACAACCCTGGTACTGAGAAAGATTGAGGGCAAAAGGATAAGAGGGCGACAGAGGTTGAGATGGTTAGATAGTTATCACCCACTCGATGTATAAGAATTTGAGCAAACTCCAGGTAATAGTGAAGGACAGAGGAGCCTGGTGTGCTGCAGTCCATGGGGTTGCAAAGAGTCGGACAGAATTTAGCAACTGAACAACAATGCCGTGTATACATAATGATGTATAAGTATGGAAACTAGTACAAGTATTGGGACTTGTGGCTTATAAACCACACCTCATCTTTCTAGACTAGAGGAGGTTATGATCTCATCCTGTTGCTTAAGTATATCTTGATAGATCATTAAAAAGCAAATTATCTGTGAAAGCCAACAGAATTCTGAATATGTATTTGTTTTCTTCAAGAGAACTTCACTGTAATTTTGTATTAATTTCAGCATTTTTCTTTCAGTGATTCCATATAGGTCAGTGATCATTCCCATCAAAAAGCTGAGCAACGCAATCATCACGTCGAACCCTTGGATCTGTGTATCAGGAGAACTAGGAGACACGGGAGTAATGCAAATTCCCAAAAACCTCCTTGAAATGACTTTTGAAGTAGGTTCAGCTAATTGCTTTCTTAGCACAAAGTGTCATACATAGTTCTACACAACAATGCCAGTTTCAGTTTTTCATTTTTCCCTGAGTCAGATAATACAAAGGGTAATTAAGCATGCAGGATCATTTAGGGGAATATACACCCAAAGTTGTCTTGAACACATGGATTTGTTTTGCATTTTTATTGTTGTTTTAATTGTTAAGCTGTGTATTTCTACTTGTAGTGGTGCACTCTGGGGCTTTGCCAGGTCCTTTTCCATAATTCCCAACCCGTGTTGTAGAACCTGGCACGTAGAGAACATTCAGGTGAATGCTTTCCCCACAGTGGTTCTCTTCCAAACTGTAAATTCACCCTGCCTGAACCTGGACAAAGGGAGTGGGAGCTGCTGTTCATGCTTTGGCCTTTAGACCACATGGTGATATTTATAAAGTGATCTTGTGAAAATACCTCACTATGATAGTCAGTTTTCCAGTCTTACCTGCTGAAGTGGCCCCATACTTTTGAGCCCACATGCTGGTTGATGCTGGCATGCAGAAAGGAGACAAACACCTGTTCTTCCAGAAGGGAAGTGGTACTAACTGGACATTCTGTTCCTGGGGTCTAAGAATGGCAGTTTCCACACAGAATCATGACACTGCCCAAGAGCTTATTTTGACACCATCTAACCAGTGGGCTCACACTTATCTGTATATAAAAGATGAAAATCCTTGGCTTTTCTTTGATTACCAAGCATAAACTGCATTATAAGTCCCATAATTGCTGTTTCTAGACTCTCACATTTGCCTGCTTCTTTCTATCTCTGCTGCCACAACTAATTCAAGATGCCCTCCTCCATCACCTAGATCGTTGTGATTCAAAGATGTCAAGTGCTTTGAGAACTCATAGCTTTGAGGTTCCCAGCTATACATAGTCAGCTGGGGCCTGTGATCTTTGATCAGAATTTCTAAGTCAGAATTTTGTTGACATTTATTTTTACCATTTCTGTTATCATCACTTTCTTTTGTACTTACGCACAAAGGGTCAGGAAGGATGCCGATAACTATGCTTTTTTTTTTTTTTTAACAGTAGCTTCAGAGACTTCTAGATGATGTTTGAGGTCAGTTCTGCCTTAGTATTTATTAAAGCAGAAAAAGTTGGTGATTTTTTATGTCTATAATTATTTTTCTGACCTCCCTATAACTAAATCTAAATAGCATCCTTTCCCATTTTTTGGAATTCTTCTCATCCTTCAAAGGAAAAAGATCTACTGACTCAATGATGTTTCTGGATTCTTCAGTTGGAAATCATTGTTCTTTCCCAAGTGTTCTTCAAGCACCTGTTTACATAGCTACTCTCAGACATTGTGTAGTCCCTCTCATTTAATAATGTTCCTATGTCTCCTGTCTCATTAGAAGGGATCTATTTGGATATTTTTCTCTAGTGCACAACAGAACACATTATGCAGAGTCCTCTGCACTTGTAAATTGTTTGGAACCACGGCTAAAGCTGAGAGGTGGCAGGAAAAGATCAGGAACTGAGTACCCTATGGTCCTGTCCCTACAGTGCCAGAACCTGGGGAAGCTGACAACTGTCCAGATTGGTCACGATAACTCAGGACTGTTAGCCAAATGGCTAGTGGATTGTGTCATGGTCAGAAATGAAATCACAGGACATACATATAGGTAAGTAAATGTCCTTGGGAGTTCAAATTTCTTTTAATACCTTTTAGACAAGAAAAAGTTTGAGAATTATTTTCATTCTAAAGCTTTCCCACTACCTTTTGAATTTTACTTTTAGTTTTTTGCGTTGTCTTGTTTATGTAACAACAAAGTTCTGTTATTTTGTTCCAAATACAAAATTGCCCCCAAAATACTTCTCAAAAAGACTGATTGTGTTTACTGCTAACGCTTAGTCCACAAATATTGAAAAAGATTGGAACTCTGATAAGAAAAGGAAAAAAAGAAGCTTAAAATAATGTCAGTAAGACAAAAGACTCTTTTGGACATTCCTGATTGCAGCCAGCACTCCTCTTTGAGAACATTCTCCTCTTTTTCCCTGGAACTTTATTCCCACATTAACATCTAGTTTGAGGATACTCTTGTTGAAACTACAGAATTTTGATATAGATGAGGTATGAGAAAATATTTAAAAGTTACTTTAATTTGAAAATAATTTTTGGCTATACAGAGAGAATTTCTTTATTTTTTAGAGATTCACTGAAGTAATTAGTAAAATGTCCTGATGTGTGTAATTTACTTTAAAATACTTTTAACAAAAAACAAAAATGAAGTATATGGGAGAATGTTATAACTAAGTCATAAGAACATGGGTGTCTATTTTTTTGTCTTCTAAGTGTTTGCAATTTTTCATAATGAAAAAAATCAGCCACAGGCTGATCACCCACTAAAATGATGGGTTTCACCCTTGGCACCATTTTAAAATTCTGATTCAAGCTAGTAAAATATTGGAGATTCTGAAGTTTATTTCTGGCCTGCTAGGTTCCCATGCGGGCGGTGGCTGGGGAAAGGCATTGATGATGGAAGTCTGGAGAGAATTCTCATTGGAGAATTGATGACATCAGCAGCAGAGGAGGATCTAGTAAAGCAGTGTCGGACTCCACCCCAGCAGAAATCACCCACTGTGGCCAGGAGGCTGAGCATCACATCACTGACAGGAAAAACTACCAGTAATTAGTTGTTTGTTTATTTTCCAATGTGTCGGCATCATGTGGCCATTTCATAAAAAACTGTTATGTTAAATGAATTATGGTAAGGAGATTAAAAAGAAAGCTGAGGAAAACTAATTTGTGAGAAAGACTTTAGAGTGGAGAGAGAAAAAGGGGGAAATAAGGCAGGATAATTACAAATAATTAAAAGCCTGAAGAATTTAGATGTTAAAATCCAATAAAAAACCACCTGCTCTGTTTTAGTTATGCTCTGAAAGTATGAATAAATAATATTTTGCCTGAAACTTCAAGGAAGAATAAGGACAGTTATAGTACTCTCATATCTAGTTATCCAAAGCCCCTTTTTCTAAGAGGAATTCTAAAACTTCCACTCCCCACCCCACCCCCAAACTTCCTGCAGAAGTGACAAAATATATGAAAAAGTGACTTCTACAGATAGGGTACTGTGTTCACATGCCATTTTTAATAGCACAATAAACTTCTAGTTTATACTAATGTGGTCTTTAGTCTCCCAAGGCTATCAAATTTTAATCCCTGGGATATGTAAATGTTACTTTATTTGCATGCAAATATGAGTAAGTTAAGGATCTTGAGATAGGGAAATTATCTGGGTTATCCAGGTGGACCCTAAATGCAATTACATGTATTGTTATAAGAGGCAAAAGGAAATTAGACACACAGAGGAGAAGACAGTAAATAGATGGAGGCAGAGACTGGAGTGATGTGGACGCAAGCCAAGGAATGCCGCCTGGGCTGGAAGAGGCAAGGAGCAGCTTCTTCCATTGAGCCTCCTGAGGAAGCACAGCCCTGTCCACAACTTGATTTCTACCCATTGATACTGATTTCTGACTACTTCTTCTGGAATTGTGAGAGAAGAAATTTCTCCTTTTTTTAAGTTACTAAATTTGTGGTCATCTATTACAGGAGCCACAGAAAACTAAAGAGACAGTGAAGAAGTGGTTTTATTCCAATTCATGGACAATAACCGTGAGTTATTGGAGGTACCTTATTAATAAGAGGTACCTAAGAGGTCCTTAGTTAACAAAGCAATTTCCTTAGATATTATTATTCTATATCCATTTGTTAGCATATAGTGATATATTAACTATTAGAATGATATGATCTTTAAAAATCTCCCTTATTCTTTAATAAATGATTCCCTTTATCCATAATTCTTTTCTGCCTCCAGAAGTAAACTTATTACCACACATACACTAGAATAGCTAAAAAGAGCATAGACAACAGTGAATACGCATATATTACAATGGGAATGCAAAAGGAAAAACCATTTGGCAATTTCTTATAAAGATATATACATGTACTAACCATACACTTCACCCAGAACTCTCAATCTAGATGTATATATCCTAGAGAAATGAATGCATATATCTATAGCAAGACTCGTACTCAAATTTTGCAAGCAGCTTTATTCATAATAGCCAGAATGGAAACACCCGCAATATCCACCAGCTGGTAAGTGGATAAGCAGATAGTGATATATCTAGTCAGTGGGATAGTATTCAGCAATACTGTTCATATAGCTAACATCATACATAGATGAATCAAAAGTATTGTGCCAGGTGAGAAAAAGCAGACATTATACAATTCTGTTTATTAAATTCTAGAAAAGGCAATATAATAATGATGGAAAGCAGATCAGCAGTTGACAGGGGTTACAAAGTTGGGTTACAAGCTGGGGAAGGGAATTGACTGAAAAGGGGAACAGCGGAACTTTTGCGGTTGATGGAAATTTTCTGTATTTTGATTATAGTGGTAGTTAATGTCTATACATCTGTCAAAACTCATCAAACTACATACTTAAAACTGGTGACTATAGTTACAGATTTTGAGTGGTAAGGCTGGGATCTGAGTCTTGGGGGTCCTTTAGATTCTTTCCCATCGTGCCAGTATGCTTCACTTGACCAAACTGGCAAGGCAGCTTTCATGGATCCCTGACAAGGCAGCCTGCCCTGGTGAAGTGCGTCCTGCACGGGCAGGCACAGCTGATGCCCTGCAGCGCTCGGTTTATTCTCCTTGCCTGAAATTTCCACCATTATTCATTATTTTTTTAGAACCCAATGCAGGACAAATCCAAGAAGGAATTGGAGAAGCTGTGAACAACATTGTGAAACATTTTCACAAACCTGAAAAAGAGGTATGATGGGCTATAAAACTTCCTATGGTAGGATTTTAAAGCGGCCTTTATACGTGACACATAAGGCAATAAAAAGGTGCATTAATTTTCATTTGTAAGCTTTCTAATAGCTGCAAAAACATGTTTCATAGCTACCCTCAGCACTTGTTCCTCTGCTGTTTTTCTTAAACATCAATGCAGGAGCTTATTCTCTGGCACTGTGTGTTGCTCTCCACAGAGAGGAAGCCTCACTGTGTTGCTGTGTGGAGAGAGTGGCTTAGTTGCAGCACTTGAGCAAGTTTTCCACCATGGCTTCAAATCAGCTCGCATCTTTCACAAGAATGTCTTCATCTGGGACTTCATAGGTAAATTAAAGCTGGTGTACATTGTTGTGAGGTCATTGAAATGTGTCTTAGAAAACTCAAAAACCCAAGAATTTGAGCAAATAAGGGTTAGTGATAAGGGTATATGTTTTTCAAAGTAAATATCAAATAAGCAGTGTCTGTGCTTTTCATTCAGTCAGCAAATATATCTGTGTGTGTGTGTGTGTGTGTGTTCACAATATTCTAAACTATTTTAGATGCTCAAGATATACACTTCAAGTTAAAAGTAAACAAGACACAGAAATTCCTATGGTTGACAAACTTACAATCTTGTGGGGCCAGGAGGGCAAACAATATACAAAATCATAACAGATATGTAATTTATATGATATGTTGGAAGGTCATCATTGATGCAGACAAAAATGGAGCAAGGCAAAAGGAAACGGAGTGGGAGTACTCTTTTAATTAGGAAGGTTGTAGACCTTGTTGATAAGGTACTGTTGAGCAAAGACTTTAAGGACGTGAGGAAGTGAGGCTTGTGAATACCAGGAGGAGAGTACCCCAGGCTGAGACAAGTGCCCTGGCAGAGCAGGTTGAGGCTGTGCTTGGCTTTCTGTAGAGCAGCAAGGAGGTGAGTGTGACTGGAACAGAGGGAGAGAGGGTGGGTATTTGGAGAGAAGATTTTTATTGCTAGAGCCGGGTTGTGGAGGGCCTTCTGTCTTTGGAAGCAGTTGGTCTTTATCCTGAATGGAATGGGAAGTCATTGGAAGACTTGGAGCTAAGGTGTGCTTAGTTACTCAGTTGTGTTCAACTCCTTTGCGACCCCATGGACTGTTGCCCGCCAGGCTTCTCTGTCCATGGGGATTGGATTCTCCGGGCAAGAATACTCGAGTTGGTTGCCATGCCCTTCTCTAGGGGATCTTCCCAACCCAGGGATCAAACCCAGGTCTCTAGCATTACAGGCGGACTCTTTACCGTCTGAGCTACCAGGGAGCTGAGGAATATATAATTTATGTTTTAAAAAGATTACTCTAGTTCTGTGCTATCCAGTATGGTAACCACTAGTCACACTGGCTATTTAAATTGACTTAATATAAATCAAATTTTAAATTGACTCCGTTAGTCACACTGGCCCTACAAGGGGCTATAGAATTGGACCTTGCAGATATAGAATGTTTCCATCTTCAGGAAAGTTTGATTAGATTGTGGTTCTCTAGCTCCCTAAACTTTGTATTCTTTATTTTGCTTTGCACCTCTTCTACAGTTCACAGTCTCTTTAACAGGGTGATTGTTTCATGTTTTGTAAATAAGACCTGGATGAAATAGTTGGTTTTATCCAGATTTGAACTTTTAGACAAAGAAAGGAAAGTGGACAGAGCTAGGCCCCTAGAGTGGGGTATTTTTTTCCTTTTGGAATGCACTGAATCTTACTAGTCCTGCTTCTGATAAATGTATTAATAACTCTTCCTCAGATTTACTGAAACAATTCTGTTTCAAGATTTTGCTGCAAAGTGTTAGCCAGCCATTCTATAACTAGATCAAAGGGCATCATCTCAATGGCTACCATGTCTTTGCTGCTTACTCCTAGAAGGATCCAGTCTTAACAGACAAGGCCATGTTTATTTTTTCTTTGCTATCAATTGCCATTTTTGAAGGTATTCTAAAGAGAGTAAGCTTTCCAACCATCTAGAGTGTAGTCTAGATTAGATAATAAATTCCTGGGAGCATATTGTTTTACCAGGAAACATGGGCCTTTAGGATTTATTGTGAAACCAATGTTAAAATGGTTTGGGTTTTAGGATTGGCTATAATGCAAAGCATTGTTAGTATTTCCAGAATAAACTGTTTCATCTTTTTGTAGATGAAGTATTAATGTGCATTGTGATATGATTCTGATTTCCTTCCCCAGAAAGAGCAGTTGCTTATTTTGAAACCACTGACCAGATTCTAGATAATGAAGATGATGTCCTCATTCAGAAATCATCCTGCAAAACCTTCTGCCACTATGTAAATGCTATTAATACTGCACCCCGGAATATTGGGAAGGATGGCAAATTCCAGATCTTAGTTTGCCTTGGAACACGGTATTAAGCTAGTTCTTGACTTTCCCTGTCTTTGTCATGTGTTGAACAAGAATTTAGAAAGGTTTATACCAGACCATGCCCCTTCCAAAGCTCTCCAGTTGGTTTCTTCCATTCCAGGTTTTATGAGACTCCTGTTTGTTGGGTGTTTGCTGTGTGTTGGGCACTATGCTTAGTACTTTACATGTATTATCTCATTTAACCCTCCTGTCACTTCACCACCACCCCTGCATGAAGGAGCAAGCAATATCCCCACTGTATAGGTGGGAAAATGAAAGCAGAAGAGGCACAGATAAGTTAACAGACTTTCCCAAGGTCACACAGCTAGAAAGAGGCAGAGCCAAGATTTATACCCAGTGTCACCCCAGAGCCCCAAGCTCTGAACCGTGACACAGTACTGCACCATAGACAGGTGGAGGTAACAGACACACCAGCACATTCACACATACATATTTTCTGTACAGAGCTTGTATGGTATGTATGCAGTACCATACTGCTTTAAATTTGATGACATTGTAGAATTCTTACTATGGAAAATCTCTTTAAGACAGTTTCCTACCCTTTTATTTTTGTAAAATGATACATAGGAGCTATACAATCCATTAATTTTAAAACAGCTCTCAGAATTGTAAGAAATAAACCACACAGACCCTTAGAAGATTTTTTATCTTTGCAATGTTTGTTCTTCTATGCCCCAACACCTCTTGTAGGATAGCCTAGCTGCCTTGTCATGAAGGTGTACTGACAGCCGCTCAGCAAGGGTCTCTAAGCAACTTAGTGGCAGATACTAATGTCAGTTTAATCAGGAAACGTTAAAGATTGAGATCCTGTCCTCCTGAAACAGCTGGTTTATTGAGCTAAATTGTATATTTTTTTCTTAATAAAAGCTGTCCAACTTTAGCTGTGCTTTTTAAGTTCCTTTTGAGCATGATCCTTATCTCCTTTTCTCTCTTTACTGTTGTGATTTATTAGATCAATGCAACACTTCTTTTTTATAAGATCTAATGTTTTTCTGCTTGATTTTATTCCTTACCTTTTTATGTTGTGTAATTTTTTTTTTTTTAAGTGCTAGTCCCTACAATTTAATGGAGTCTTTCTTCCCAAAAGGTCTACTGTGGCATGACTTGTCACAGATGTCTGGATAACATCTCTGTTAAACAAAGAAAATGACATTCTGCTTCTTTTTAAAAGAGGTAGAATCAGAATAGAGAATATCTTTACCACATCTAAGTCTTTATGGCCAACTTGTACAGACTCACTCTTAGAATCTGATAGGTTTCCTTTCCCCCTTAGCGTATCTTTTTAGCCAGTAATTATCCATCTACTTGATTTCGATTTTCTCTCTGGTGACCTCAGAGCTTGGCTAGATTTTGCCTCATTCAGCCTCGCACCTTCCTGTCCAAAGCTCCAGTGTGTGTGTAGTTCTGCAGCAGGGCAGCAGTGCTCAGGACTTGTTTCTGTTTGGGTCTGCAGAGATCGCCTGCTCCCACAGTGGATTCCTCTGTTAGCCGAGTGTCCTGCCATCACCCGAATGTATGAGGAGAACGCCCTCCTGCGAGATCACATGACTGTCAACTCCCTCATCCGCATTCTGCAGACCATCCAGGACTTCACCATAGTCTTAGAAGGCTCACTCATCAAAGGAGTGGATGTGTAACCCAATTAGCTAGAAACTCAGTCCAGAACCCTGTTCCTGAACCTTCCCCGACAATGGGGACGGATTTGGACTTGTCTGACAAGGCAGTGAGTCACTGCAGGGGCGGCACGGTGTGTCCCCCAAGGTGAACAGTCCTCACACTGCAGACAAGGCAAAATGCTGTATTGTAGTTCATTTGAACCTGAAATTTAGTATAAAATAGAGTATTTTCATGTGTTAGATGTGTGTAAATATTCTCTCTTCTTCAAGAAATTCTATTACTCTAATAAGATACTTTTCTTAGATTGAATACTCCTGTAACTTAAAATCAGTAGCTTAAAAGTATTGGGAGTTGGGTAGTGGGGAGAGTGGTGCTAGTCAGGAAGAAGCCAGTAAACATGTAAATATAGTACAACCCATTGGGGCTTTTTATTTTCCTCCAGGTACCACAAAGGAATCCAAAAAGCATTGTTATGTACTAGCCAGCCATCCCGGTGTCTTACCCTTTATATTGTGAATGTAAACACTTTACCTACTGTAGGGGAGTAGCCCTCATTTACATCTTTTAAGTTTCAGATGGTTTCATAATTTGAATTGAGCCACTCTTCCAGTCTTTTGGAAAATTTTTTTCATCAGCACAAGATAAAGATATAATTCAAATATTTTAAATACTGGACCCCAGGAGCTTGGCTGAACTGAAAAGAGAACACACAAAGCCCTGAGAAGTGTGTGAAATTGTGGGATTATATTAACTTCTTTACACGTTAGAAAGATTAGCCTAGACTAACTTCATCCTTGACATTTTTATTCTTGTTATTTGAGGTACTTTGGGGAGATGTGAATTTCAGAGTGTTGGCCTCATAGTCTTAAAAACTGCAAACAGCAGTTTGATTCTATACTTTTAATTTGGCCATCTCAACCCTGCAGTGGTCCCTTACCTCTCAAGAATAACCACAAACACTGTCTTTGTTTGGTTCCAATCACCCGCCTCCCCTCTTCCAGTGCCCATCCCCCCTCAGGAAATGGAAAGAATGTCTAAGAAGGAGGAGGACTCTGTGTGGCTTGGAATGTTTTTGTGAAAGTATTTGTTGACCATGATAATGCAAATACCAGAAGAAAAGAGAAAGAATGAACCCTTTCTGGGTGTTTCAGGGCCAGCTGTCTGTTCCTTTGTAAGCAGTGGTGAAAATGTAATACTGCTGGCCCAGGAAGGTAAAAGCCAGTACTGCGCAGACTGGCAAAATGGAAGCAAAACAAGAGGCAACAATCTGGAAGACCAAACGTTGTGAGTAACTTTCCAATTTGGTGTTTTTTAAGGAAGTTAAATACAGTGTTAGCACGTTACCTTAAGTCTTCATGTTACGGTTGGTCTTGTAAGTAATTTAGACATTTGCACGTTGTTAGCAGTGAAATTGCCTTAGCAGAGCTCCAGGTTTTATTCCCAGTTGTGACTGAGAAGCAAAGTCATGGCCTCTCAAGACCCTTGTGTCATCTGAGGGTCCTGGGCTTTAGCCAATAGTATTGCTTCCCTTTTTCTCTTGAGGAAGAAACTAATGAAATAAGTGTCGCACTCCCATTATCAAACAGTGTATTCAGCCAAGGCACACTCCCTTTTAATACATGACTGAGTCCTTGAGGAGGTAAGAGAGAACTGAAGGCAGCATTTAGAAACCCACGGAAAGGGTTTAAGATGGTTCTGGGTGACCTGGGTAGACCAGAAATTTGTTTGCCTGCAGCTAACGTTTGTCCACAGTGGTGTGGCTACCCCTGGGACATGGAGAGTCTATTATGGGATATATCCAGAACCTGTTTCACACAGGTGCTTACTGTTTCAATGATGAGAAACCATAGAATGATCCAATCTAGGGTGGCGGTCTCGTTACCTTTTCCAAAGGCCTAGCTGCTGACACATTCTGGGCAAACAGAGAGGTGACTTAGGTTAGCATGCTAGAACTGACTAATCTCATCTAGCCTTCTCATTTTACAGATGGGAAGACTTAAGGATCAGAGAGATTAAATACTTACCTGCACACCTGGTCAGTGGCAACACAGGGTGTAGAATTCATGATTTTTTAATTATACCAGGCTACATGAGACTGCCCTTCAAGGCATTCATATTAATAATAAGTTTTTCTACCCTTGGATCTTAATTCATCCACCTTTACAAGTAGCAGATAATGATTAATATTCATTTATAGTAATAATTTATAGGGATTAATATTCATTTTAACAAATTGTCCTTAAGTAATAGAAAATTACACCTGTTACAAAAAGTAGGAGCAGAAATTCCCTGGCAGTCTAGTGGTTAGGTTTCCACACTTTAACTGCTGAGGACCTAGGTTTGATCCCTGGTCAGGGAACTAAAATCTCACAAGCCATATGGCACAGCCAAAAACAAAACTAGGAGCAAAGTTGGATTTCAGACCTATGAGTAAAACCATTACTTTAGACAGTAATACCCACCCCCAAGAGTTTGACCTTAAGTTTCATCCCATTTTCTATTATCTGACTACAGTAGTGAAATGACGAATTTCAGAAGAAATCACACCAGAATGAACACATCCTCTAGAATGCTGTGCCCTTTATAGAATTATCACCTTGGGAGTCCATACATAGTCCAGTAATACAGCCTGTGCTCCAGACCCATGGGGACCTCCTTATGAACTGCCGGAATGCCCTATGGCCCATTCTTTTGAATATTTCTAGTGATGGGTAACCCTGGCTTTTCAGAAGTTTAATATTTGGAAGCAACAGAAAGTTCTTAGAACCCAAGTTGCTGAATGAAAAGGATACTTAAGCAGAGTTTGGGGTCGTGTAAGAAATAGAGTTCTAAAGAAGTAAGACAGTTTTTACATGGCTTATAACTGTCATTGAGTATCAAAGTATTTTGTGCAGGAAAGCAGCAAAATTCTTAGAATAAATGTACATAAGTGTTCATAGCCTTCCGAACTGACTTTGGAAAGTCACTCAGAGGTGTACTTTTTGATGTTAATAAATTAGTATATTGCTATATCATCATACTTCAAAGTTAAAGTATACAAAATCAAAATGGACTTTTTCTTCAAAATAAATTATAAGTTGTGTCTGGAGTCATGATTAGTATTTTCACAAAATAGCTTAAGAAATTATTTTAAAATTAAATTGCCAAAAATGTTACCTCCTGAAATACTTATCTTCCAAGTGTTTTTCAAACGTTCTGAAACTCCTAATAATAACCTTTTTGATATAGTGGCATTACACCAGTGTTGGTATTATGTGTGAGACCCTGAAGCTGTGTTCTGTTTGGGGGCTCATCTGCACCTTAAAATGACCGAGGCTTAGTGTGGAGCAGTATAAGGTAGGGTTGTCAGTGGAGAAAATGGGGCTACTGAGAACAGAAGGAAGGCTTCCCGACCTTCCCTTCCTCTTTCCCACTGTGGGAAGAAACTGAAAGCTTGCAAAATTTATGATTTCCCTCTAAATTTTATTTTAAATATTTCATACATTTTGTACCTTTTGTAACCCTGTGGTATTTACTTTAACATGGCTTTTTAAGAAATCATTTTAATGAACTTCTGTCACACTGTATGAATATACAGGGGAAATACTGAATTGCTCATATTTCCTTTTTTGGCAATAAAGCACTGTTATATGTAAATGGAAGTAAAAGAGGGATGGAGACTATACATTACAGTTTGTGTATAGTAAATGCTGACCCCTCTGAGATACTTTGAAATATGAGGCAACAGACAAGGACCTCGGATTGCCCAGGGAAGTATTTATTTGACAGCATTGGGAGTGTAGCTGTTAATTATAAAATAGCTTCTTTCTGGTAAGAATTATGATTTTTCAGTAGATTTTCATTTTGAGAACTGTTGAGTATTTTCTCTGTGAGGTTTATAGAAACTAGTCTATCTTTTTCACCATTTGGAAGGACAATCTGAACTGTAGCTATTTATATTTCAGTATTAATACACCTTCATTGATTGAGAATGGAGTCTTGTGATCTTCTCTACTTTTATAAAGTGAATTCTATTTCCACATCATCCATGTCATTTGAAGTCAGTGTTTCTATATAAGTATTTGTTATATTACCTTTTAGTGTAAAAGGAGAAACATAACAAACTACTAGGTCTCTTATTCCTATTAAAATCCATTTATAAAACTCTTGAATCAAACTGATTCCCGAGCTTTTTGAAGAGGGTATCAATGGAGTGTGATCAGAATAATCCAAGGAGAACCTCATCCTTTCAGATCTTAGCAGACCTGATTGTCCTCTCACGGACAAAATAAAGATTGGATCCAGAAAGGTATCACACTGAGCAATTAATATCAGAGTGAAAAAAAATCATCAAAAACATTCTCCTCATTGGAATGAATCCAGGGTATCGTTGGGTTATGTGGGAGGGAATTATGCTTGACACATTTACCTAAATGTATTTGTGTGTGGCCCAGTCTTTATTCCAAACACCAAGACAGATCTTGTTAACAGTAGAGAGGTATGGTGAGAGTTCCTGTTGTCAATCAAATGAGGGTGTTAAACATATAGAAAGAATTCTCTGTGTTACACTTGAACCATGTATAAATGTATCCTGTGTATCTTTTTTTTAAATAAGCATTTCTGCATTTAAATTATATATTTTTTCTTTGTATTGTTAACAAAATGCATCAGAACTGGATTTTTTTTCTCATCTGAACATAATTAAAATTTAAAAAGTATTGTGATATCAAGCACTTTAACATATGTATCAGAGAAACTGATGTGGGTTTTTCAGGTTTTGGAGTACATTTAAATATGACTTTTCATGCTTTGTTCTTTACAAATAAAACTGTGGGGTTGATACTTTGTTTTGCTTCATTATTGTAGAACCTTAATACTGAGTAGTGCACAGGGCCAGTGACTCCAGAAAATAGAGCAATAAAACCATCATGAGAGAAAGCTACATGAAACCATTATGTAGTAGAAATATAAGCTTCCCAGATGGCACAGTGGTAAAGAATCCATCTGCCAGTGCAAGAGGCACAAGTGTAGATGCGGGTTCAATCCCTGGGTCGGGAAGATCTCCTGAAGTAGGAAATGGCAACCTGCTCTAGGATTCTTGCCTGAAGAATTCCACAGAGAACGTACACACACACACACACACACACACACACACACACACACACACACGAAATATAATCTGCTGGGTAATTGGTTATTCCAGAAGCAGTAAAAAGAAAAGAAAAAAATGTGAACCCTATCTCACACCATACAAAAAAATCAATTCTGCGCTTAATAATCTAAACATAAACAGCAAAAACAATTTTTGAAAGAAAATGTAGAATGTATTTATGAATTTGGGATAAATAAGACATTCAAAAATAACCAGCACTGTAGTCTTTACTAAAAATGAAAGGCAGAGATGCATTGGTTATTCACCACATGTTAAGCATTACTTTAGGTTATGACCATGCAGCAGTTTAAACACACACATCAAATTCCTGCTTTTATGGAATTTATATTCTAATGGAGCAAATTACCTAATAAACATGACAATACATATAGTTGATGTTTAGTTGCTGAGTCATATCCAACACTTTTGTGACCCCATGGTCTGTAGCCCACCAGGCTCCTCTGTCCATGGAATTTCCCAGGCAAGAATACTGGAGTGGGTTCCCATTTCTTTCTCCAGGGGATCTTCCTGACCCGGGGACCAAACCCACATCTCCTGCGTTGGCAGGCAGATTCTTTACCAACTGAGCCACCTGGGAAGCCCAATACATATAGTAATTAGATAATAGTAATAACAAGCAAAGAAGGATGGGAAGTATGGTTGGGGCTGCTTAAAGATGGACTGTAACTGTAAATTGGGTTAGCCAGGGAAAGCCTCACTGAAAATGGAGTTGTCTTCAGCTGAGATTGGAAAAAGCATAAGAGAAACAAGTTTGCAGGAGGAACATCAAGAGCTTACTTTTGGCTGTAAGTTTGGCATGCCTGTTAGACATCTAAGTAAAGATGTTGGATAGTTGCACTATGGATTTGGAGTTCAGGAGAAAATAATGGTGTATTTGTCAGGATCCAAATCAAGAGACAGAAACTACATAGCAATCTGAAGAGAGGTAGTTTAATGTTTAGAACAGTTAGAATTATCCAGAGAAACAGAGCTAAGGGTGTATACAGATGTCTCTGTGTGTGTGTGTGTATGTATATGTATAGAGAGATTTATTTTAAGGAATCAACTGACACAGTTGTGGAGCCATGGTAAATCCAAAATCTGCAGATTAGGCTGGTGGACTGGAGACCCAAGGGAAGAATTGTAGTTAAAGTTCAAAGATCGCTGACTGGGAAGAATTTCTTCTTGCTCAAACGAGGTCAGTCTATGCTGAATTAAGGCCTTCAACAGATTGGATACATTATGGAGGATAATCTGCTTTACTCAAACTCCACCAATGTAAATGTTTGTCTCATCTGAAGAACACCGTCACAGAAACTCCAGAATAATGTCTGATTAAATTTCTGGGCAACATGGCCCAGCTAAGTTGATGCATAAAATTAACCATCACAGACTACTATAATAAACAAATAATGAAGGATTTGCTACTAAGCAATAAAAAGAACTCTAAAGAATACAAAAATAGCACATATAGGGAGCAGCTACTAACTCTAGGGCTGAGGTAAGGTAAGCCTCAAAGAGCCCCCTCCCACTTAGGCTGAGCTCAGACTTTGATATTAGAGAGGCCACACCCATGGCCCACTGGATGGCAGAGTTTATTGAGATGCTGCACCAGTGCCACTTGTTTGGAATCTGCTGTCAGGTGCCAGGGAAGCATCCTTGGAGAGTTGGCATAGCCCAGAACTTGCTGGGAAGCCACGGTAGAAGGAGGTTCCAGGGAGGCCCTGCATGGAGAGGTGTGATACCAGTAAAGCTCACTACGGAGCCCCCCAAGCCTCCCTACCACAAGAGGTTAGCCTCTGAGACCACAAGGGCTTCCCGTGTGGCTCAGCTGGTAAAGAATCCGCCTGCAGTGCAGGAGACCTGGGTTCGATCCCTGGGTTGGGAAGATCCCCTGGAGAAGGGAAAGGCTTCCAACTCCAGTATTCTGGCCTGGAGAATTCTGTGGACCATACAGTCCATGGGGTTGCAGAGTCAGACACGACTGAACGATTTTCACTTTCACTTTCCACAAGAGCCAAGAGCTGCACACTGGAGGAGCTCACAGAGGAGAGCACAGCAGAACCTGGAAGAGAAGCTCCCTCCTCCAGTGCCTCTCCAGTGCATTCTATTAAAGAAGATTAATACTGTGCCACATGTCAAAGGAGAAATGTTTACAAAAAGGTCTAGCTCCATTGTTGCAGAGCAACATTTTTATTGCTATGGGGCAATAAATTGATAACTGCTCCAAACAGTTTAGTTCCTTATATTCAGTTAAGGAGTAAACGGAGGAGAGTAGGAAAACGCAGGAGAAGATAAGATAGTGAGCAAATGTCTCCAAACTTTATGACGTAATGATTTAGAGCGGACACTGTCTGCCATGTTCATTTGAACTTAGTCCAGATGTATACAGTTTTCATCAGTGCTCTTTAAAATATTGACTAACTGCAGTTATTATAATAAGGTCAGGAGGCTTTTGCAGTGTAAGGGAAAGAAGACCTCAGTGGTCGCAATGGTGAAAAGCATTGGGTATGGGTATATTTTGAAGCTAAAGTCAGAAAGTTTCCTGATGGATTGAATATCGGGGATGAGGAAGAGTCAAAAAATGACTCCAAGGGAAACCAGGAGAGCCACTAGAATCATCACCTTCCTCAAGAATGTCAGGCTGGTGGCATCTTTCACCACCAGAGGCCTCACTCTAATTCTGCCCACACTCAGCTCATGCACTAAGTACACCAACATGATCAACTAGGCCACAACCTACACCTATTTACCCAGTGATCTTTCAAGACGATGGGAACATGCCCAACATGCCTAGCCACCCCCAGACCTTCAGAGCCTTGAAATGGCTGAAGAACTGTGAGCTCCTCTGTTGACAGGGACAGGGCCCCTCCCCGGTGGCCCCCAATAAAAACATGAAAACCAAAACCAAAAATGACTTCAAGGATTTTGACCTAAACAAATAGGAAAGGAGAGGCTAGAATTTCTACTGAGATGAGTAAGGATGTGGGGAGAACAGGATTTAAAGACAGATCAGGAGTTCATGTTAAATTTCAGATATTGACTAGACATCGGAGTGAAAATGGTGAACAGGAAACTGAATGTCTGAGTCTGGATCTTCTGAGCTATTGGACTTATGCATTTTGGAGTTGCTGGCATGTATGGACAGAATTTAATATTATAAAATTGGATGAGGACACAAAAGGAGTAAGTTATTAAATAATCTCTCAAAACTTTAATTTTCCAGTATTGTGACATGATTTACTGCTTGACATTTACATTACTCTCAGTGTTTCACTATTCTGAACAATACTATAATGAACAAACATCCTTGCTTTGTGAGAAATTACCATTTTTGTAGGTCAAAGACAAATGTCAACTCCATATGATTCAACCTAATATTTTTGATGATTCCTATGGTTCTTTATCCTGATATGTGCTTTACTTTGATTAAAATAGATAGTGTAACCTAGATGGAGCAATTACTCTCTGAGCAGAGTAATCTAAAAATAAATCACTCTAGTCAGAGCCAACATGTGGGCCAGATAGATGTTCCTTACACTCAACATAACCTGGAGGTCTTTTACCTACCCATGCTACCTACCTACTACTCATACCACCTATCTACTTGTGTTAAGTGCCTCAAAACTCTTCCTTGATTTCCCACTTACATCCTGTTCAAAACCAGCAGAACTTCAAAATGCCTGGACACAAAAACAACGGACTCAATAAGAAATAGACAAAGTCTCAGTTACAGTAAGATAAAGCTCTCCTTTCTCGATAATTGATAAAGAAATGGGAAATGAGTAGAAACACAGAGGACTTGCACAACAGTACCAACCAACCTGCCCTAATTGATATTATTAGAATGTCCAACACCACCAGAATACAAATTCTTTTCAAGTACACAAAGAACACTTACCAAGATTGCCCATTTTCAGGTCAATAAAACATGTCAAATTTAAAAAGATTTAAGTAATGCAAAGTATGTTCTTTGGCCACAAGGGTCAAAAAATAAAACTGAAAGCAGTATTTTGAACTGAATGAAAATAAAGCATATCAAAATTTGTGGGATACATCGAAAGCAGCTCTTAAAAAGAAATTAATTGCATTGAACACCTCTGTGAGGGAAAAAAAAAGATCTCAAATCAATGACATATACTTCAACCTTTAAAAACCTAAAAACAATAATAGTAATAAAAATAAATATCAGAGCAGAAATCAATTAAACAGAAAACAGATAAAGAAAATCAGTGAAAACAGAAGGTGGTTCTTTGAGAAACCAATAAAATTGATAAACCTTTAGCCAGACTGATTACAGAAAAAAAAAAAAAAAAGACACAAATTGCCATATAAGAATGAGAGGTGATGCAAATACAGACATTACATACATTAAAAGGATAAAAGAGATTATGAATATCTTTTTGGCAAGAAATTCTATATCTTAGATGGTAGATAAATTTCTTAAAGACAGTAACTACCAAAGATCACTTGAGAAACAGATAAAATGAGTAGCCTATATGTATTAAAGAAATTGAATTTGTTATTCAACTTTTTTTATCTTTGTCATCTGAGTTTGTTTCCAAGGCAAAACATTCAACCTCACAGTAATCCAAGTCGATGCCCCAACCACTAATGCCAAAAAAGCTGAAGTTGAACAATTCTATGAAGACCTATAAGACCTCCTAGAACTAACACCAAAAAAAAGATGTCCTTTTCATTATAGGCGACTGGAATGCAAAAGTAAGAAGATAAAAGAAACCTGGAATAAGAGGCAAGTTTGGCCTTGGAGTACAAAATGAAGGCAAAGGCTAACAGAGTTTTGCCAAGAGAACACACTAGTCTTAGCAAATACCCTCTTCCAACAGCACAAGAGACGACTGTATGCCTGGACATCACCAGATGGTCAATACCGAATCAGATTTACTATATGCTTTGCAACCAAAGATGGAGAAGCTCTATCCAGTCGACAAAAGAAGACCAGTAGCTGACAGTGGCTCAGATCATGAGCTCCTTATTGCAAAACTCAGACTTACATTGAAAGTAGGGAAAACCACTAGGCCATTCAAGTATGACCTAAATCAAATCCCTTATGATTATACAGTAGAGGTGACAGATTTAAGGGACTAGATCTGTTAGACAGAGTGCCTGAAGAAATAGGGACAAAGGTTCGTAACATTGTACAGAGGGTGGTGACCAAAACCATCCCCAAGAAAAAGAAATGCAAGAAGGCAAGGTGGTTGTCTGAGGAGGCCTTATAAATAGTTGAGAAAAGAAGAGAAATGAAAGGAGAAAGGGAAAGATATGCCCAAATGAATGCAGATTTCCAAAGAATAGCACGGAGAGATAAGAAAGCCTTCCTCAGTGATCACGGCAAAGGGATAGAGGAAAACAATGAGATGATGCTGTGAAAGCGCTGCACTCAGTATGCCAGCAAAATTGGAAAACTCAGCAGCGGCCACAGGACTGGAAAAGTCATTTTCATTCCAATCCCAAAGAAGGGCAATGCCAAAGAATGTTCAAATTACTATATAATTGCATTCTTTTCACATGCCAGCAAGATTATGCTCAAAATCCTTCAAGCTAGGCTTCAGCAATATGTGAATCGAGAACTTCCAGATGTACACGTTAGATTTAGAAAAGGGAGAACCAGAGATCAAATTGCCAACATATGCCAGATCATCGAAAAAGCAAGGGAATTAAAAAAAAAAAAAATCCACTTCTGCTTCACTGACTATGCTAAAGTCTTTGACTGTGTGGATCACAACAAACTGTGGAAGATTCTTAATGAGATGGGAATACCACAACACATTACCTGCCTCCTGAGAAATGTGCATGCAGACAAGAAGCAACAGTTAGAACTGGACATGAAACAATGGACTGGTTCAAAACTGGGAAGGAAGTACATCAAGGCTGTATATTGTCACCCTGCTTACTTAACTGCTATGCAGAGTATATCATGCAAAATGCTAGGCTGGATGAAGTACAGGCTGGAATCAAGATTGTTGGGAGAAATATCAACAACCTCAGATATGTAGGTGATACCATTTTAATGGCAGAAAGTGAAGAGGATCTAAAGAGCCTCTTGAAGGTGAAATGGGAGAGTGAAAAAGCTGGCTTAAAACTCAATATTCAAAAAATTAAGATCATGCCATCCGGTCCTATCACTTAAAGGCAAACAGATGGGGAAAATGTGGAAAGAGTGTCGGATTTCATTTCCTTGGGCTCTAAAATCACTGCAGACGGTGACTGCAGCCTTGAAATTAAAAGACGCTTGCTTCTTGGAAGAACAGCTATGACAAACCTAGACAGTGTATTAAAAAGGAGACATCATTTTACTGACAAAGGTACATATAGTCAAAGCTAAGTTTGGTAGCTTTTCTGGTAGTTGTATATGGATGTGAGAGTTGGACTATGAAGAAGGTTAAGTGCCGAAGAATTGATGCTTTCAACAGACACGTGTACCCCAGTGTTCATCGCAGCACTGTTTACAATAGCCAGGACATGGACGCAATCTAGATGTCCATTGGCAGATGAATGGATAAGAAAGCTGTGGTACATATACACAATGGAATATTACTTGGCTATTAAAAAGAGTGCATTTTAATAAGTTCTGATGAGGTGGATGAAACTGGAGCCTATTATACAGAGTGAAGTAAGCCAGAAAGAAAAACACCAATACAGTATATTAACACACACATATATATATATATGGAATTTAGAAAAATAATAACAAGGACCCTCTGTGAGACAGCAAAGGAGACACAGATGTAAAGAACAGACTTTTGGACTCTGTGGGAGAAAGCAAGGGTGGGATGATTTAAGAGAATATAATAACATGTATATTATCATATGTGAAATAGATCACCAGTCCAGGTTCGATGCATGGGACAGGGTGCTCAGGGCTGCTGCACTGGGATGACCCTGAGGGATGTGATGGGGAGGGAGGTGGGAGGGGGGTTCAGGATGGGGAACACATGTACACCTATGGCTGATTCATATTAATGTATGGCAAAAACCACTACAATATTGTAAAGTAATTAGCCTCCAATTAAGATAAATACTTAAGAAAAAAAAAAAGAATTGATGCTTTCAAACTGTAGTCCTGGAGAAGACTCTTGAGAGTCCCTTGGACAATGAGATCAAACCAGTCCTAAAAGAAATCAACCCTGAATATTCACTGGAAGGACTGATGCTGAAGCTAAAACTCCAGTACTTTGGCCACGTGATGCAAAGAGTTGACTCATTAGAAAAAGCCTTGATTCTGGGAAAGATCGTGAGCAAGAGAAGAGGGTGACACAGGATGAGATGGTTGGATGGCATCACTAACATGAGTTTGAGCAAGTTCCAGGAGATAGTGAAGGACAGGGAAGCCTGGTGTGCTGCAGTTCATGGGGTCACAAATAGTCAGATACAACTTAGCACGTGAACAACAACAAATTAACCTTCTCCCAAAGAAAAACTCCATGTCCAGATAACTTTACTAGTGAATTCTATCCAAAATTTAAGAAATAAATAATGAAAATGCCACACAAAGTCTTCCAGAAAATGGATACAGAAGTATGTGTTAGTTTGTTAGGGCTGCCATAACAAAGACTAGTTGGCTTAAGCAACAGAAATTTATTTTGTCAATATTCTGAAGGCTAGAATTCTGAGAGCATGGTGTCAGCAGGACTGGTTTCTTCCGCGGCCTTTCTCTTTGACTTACAGATGGCTGTCCTCTCTCTCCTCATATGGTCTTCTCTCAATAGGTGTCTGGGTCCTAATTTCCTCTTCCTCTAAGGTCACCAGTCATATTGGATTAGGGCCAACCCTAATGACTTCATTTCAACCTACCTCTTTAAAGACCTTATCTCCAAATACTGTCAGAATCTGAGGTACTGGGGGTTAGGATTTCAACACATGAATTCTGGGAGGATACAATTCAGCCCATGACAAGGTAATACTTCCCAACACATCCCATGAGTCAGCACTGCCCTGATACCAATACCAAACAAATTACAAGAAAAGAAAAATACAGACCAAGAACTCTTATGAAGGTAGATGTTTAAATTCTTAACAAAATATTAATTCAAATTCTATGATACAAATATGTCATGACTAATTGGGGTCTATTAGGGAAAGCAAGGTTGGGTTAACATTCAATCAAGCAATATAATTCACCATACTTACAGACTAAAAAAATAAAAGCAAGTTATAGGCTCATCCCAATAGAGGCAAAAAAATTGACAAATTCTACTGTTAATTCAAGGTTTAGGAAAAAAAACTCAGCAGACTTCCTCACATCAGACATACTGGGTTCATAGGTTAGAAAATGCTGAAAGTCATCTGCAAAAATCTACAGCTAACATCATCCTTTATGTAAATACTGAGTGCTTCCCCCATAAGATCAAGAACAGGCAAAGACATCCACTCTTAACACTTCTATTCAACATTGTACTGTAGTTTCTAATCAGTGCAATAAAATAAAAAGAAAAGGCATAAAGATTGGAAAGAAAGAAGTAAAACTGTCTTTATTCACAGATGATTAATGATTGTCCATTTATCAACAGACAATCCTATGGGATTTACTAAAAACTTACTGATGCTAGTGAGTGAGATTAGCAAGGTCAGAAGATATATAGTCAAGGTACAAAAATCAATTGCATTTCTATATGCAACAGCATTACAAATCTGAGATACTTGGGGATAAATTTTACAAAAAATGGGCAAGACTCACTTACTGAAAACTACTGAGGAAAGCTTAAGTCCTAAATACATGTAAAACCATAGTGTGATCCTAGATCAGAAGATTCAGTATACATTAAGATGTCAATTCTCCCTAAATTGATCTATAGAATCAACACAACCTATTCAAACTCCCAGCAATCGTTTTCACAGAATTAAACTGATCCTAAAATGTATGGAATTTGAAAGCCCTAGAAGAGCCTAAATAATATGGAAATTGATTAAAAAAAAAAAACTTGAAGACTTACACTACCTGATTTCAATACAGTGAATCCCCTACATATGAACGAGTTCCATATTAAAAGCACATTCATAAGTCCAATTTGTTTGTAAGTTCAACAAAGTTAGCCTAGGTGCCCAGCTAACACAATTGGCTATATAGTATTATACTGTAATAGGTTTATAATACTTTTAACATAAATAATACATAAAAACAAAAATAAAACATTAATCTTACAGTACAGTACTTTGAAAAGTGCAGTAGTACAGTACAATAGCTGGCATACAGAGGCTGGCATTAAGTGAATAAGCAAGAAGAGTTAGTGACTATAGGAGGGAGAGAAGGTGGGAGATGGTAAAGCTGAAGGATCATCAGCAACAGGAGAGAAAGGGCAATTTCACTCATGCCTAATGCTGACAGAACGCTCTTTCTTTGAAAGTCTATAACTTGAAGGTTCATATGTAGGGGCTTGTGTGTGTGTGCCCTGTCACTCAGTCATGTCCAACTCTTTGCGGCCCAGTGGACTGTAAGCTGCCAGGCTCCTCTGCCCACGGAATTTTCCAGGCAAGAATACTGGAGTGGGGTGCCATTTCCTACTCTGGGGGATCTTCCAGATCCAGGGATTCATCTCCTGCATTGGTGGGTGGATTCTTTACCACTAGCACCACCTGGGAACCCCTTTAGTGCTTATACTTAAAGCTACAGTGATTAATACAGTGTGGGGGAAATTAAGGTAAAGCTAGACAAATTCAGGTCAACTGAACAAAAAGTCTGGTAACACACTCACACATACATGCTCAATTGCTCAACAAAGTTATAAGGGTTGTTAAATGTCGAAAGGGTAGTCTTTTCAGTGAATGGTCCTGGAACAATTGAATAACTACATGCAAAAGAAATGGTAGTTTGATCCACACCTCACAGCATATATTTTAAATCAACTCAAAATGGATCACAGATATAAATGTAAATTTTAAAATTAAAAAATTGATAGAATATAGAGTAAATGACCTTAGGTTAGGCAAAGATTTCTGATATGACAAATAAATACAGTCCTTAAAACTGATAAATTTGACTAAACAAAAATTAAGAATGTCTGTATGCTTTTTGTTCAAGTTTCAGACATGTATTAATCAGTGTAAACCCTCAACACAATACACAATCATGATTTCATACATTTAAAGGGGAAATATTTCCTGGTTAAATAGAAAATTTTACAAATGGCTTCTGGGAGACCTTCATTCTAAGCAGCTTTATAGTCAAACATTTCATTTAGAAGTCTGGACCTTCTTTCTTCAGCTTACTGTAATCCACATTCACCGAATAGAACTTACATTGATCACTAGGATTCAGTTTCTTCTGGCTTATTCTTTCTGTTCCAACTGATTGAACAATGCCAGATACAAGGCATACAGTGCTGCTACAGTACCTGCAGCTCCAATAAATACAAGGAAAGAAACCCTGTATGTTTCTTGGGCTAACCAAGGAGCATATTTGTGGCAAAGGCCTTTGATCTGAAAGGAGATGAGAACAAATCTGCCAGGCCCCAGACTAAGTAGTCTCTGCCCAAATGTATACTTTTTGGAAGATGCTTTTAGAAGAATGCAAAAATAACCCACAGGTTAGGAGAACATTAGCAAATCACATATATGATAAAGGACTTGTAGCCAACATACATAAGAACTCTCAAAATGCAATAGAGTCCAACAACAACAAAAAGTGACAATTGATTTGAAAGAATACTTCACCAAAGAAGATATTTTTTGTTTGTGTTAATTGTTCAGTCGTGTCCAACTCTTTGCAACCCCATGGACTATAGCCCACCAGGCTCCTCTGTCCATAGAATTCTCCAGGCAAGAATACTGGAGTGGGTTGCCACTCCCTTCTCCAGGGGATCTTCCCGACCCAGGGATTGAACCCCAGTCTCCAGAATTGCAGACAGATTCTTTACCATCTGACCCACCAGGAAGCCCTCCTGACATATTGATGGCAAAAAGCACACAAAAAGATGCTCAGCATCATTAATTATCTCAGAAATGCAAATTAAAATAAGATACCATTGCACACCTCTGAGGATGGCTAAAATCAAAAGGACTGGCCAGACCAAATAATGGAAAAGGATGTATAATAACTGGAATTTTCATAGACTGCTGACAGCAATGTAAAGTAGTACAACTAGATTGGAAAACAGTTTGACAGTTTCTTAAAAACTTTGACATATACCAATAGTATGATCCAGCCATTCTATTAAGAAGTAATTAATTACTGAAAGGAAATAAAATCATATGTCTACAAAAACACTTGCACATGAATGTTAATCAGTTTCATTTGTAATAGCACCAAACTGGAATCAACCATATAATCAACAAATGAGTAGATAAATAATTTGTGGTATATCCATACAATGAAATACTACTCAGAAATAAAAAGCAGTAAACTATTAATACATGCAACAACACAGATGCAAACAATTTAAAAAAAAGAGCCATGCAAATAACCTGTAGGACAAAAGACAATCAGTTGCTGCTTGGAGAGGGGCCTGGAGGGAGGGATTGACAGAAGCCCAAGGAGACTTTGGAGGTAACAGATATATTCATAATCTTAATTGCAGTGATAAGTTTCATGAATACATACTCATGTCAAAACTGCATACTTTAAGTATATGAAACTTGTTGAATGTCAATGACACCTCAAGGTTTTTTTAAAAAATATAACTGAAAAGTTGAGAATATACATATAATTAAAATGTGATTTTAAACAAAGGAAAAACCCAATAACTTGATTTATCAATCATTCCCTTCTACCTCATTCTATAAGCTTCTTAGTTTCATCACTTGTTTATCCACAAGCACTGAAGGCATTGATGCCAAAGGCTAGAAGAGGTCAGGTAAATCTAGACAAACCCAACAAGCACTAGCATAAAGAATTGCAGGCATACAATTGCAGTCACAGTTATACATTCTTTCAAAAAAGACAACCTGCATTTTTGCTTCTAAGTTTCTACTTGGCATGTTGTCAGTTCAGTTCAGTTGCTCAGTCGTGTCTGACTCTTTGCAAACCCATGAACCACAGCATGCCAGGCCTCCCTGTCCGTCACCAACTCCTGGAGTCCACCCAAACCCATGTCCATTGAGTCAGTGATGCCATCCAATCATCTCATCCTCTGTCGTCTGCTTCTCCTCGTGCCCTCAATCTTTCCCAGCATCAGGGTCTTTTCAAATGAGTCAGCTCTTCACATCATGTGCCCAAACTTTTGGAGTTTTAGCTTCAACATCAGTTCTTCCAATCAATATCCAGGACTGATCTCCTTTAGGATGGACTGGTTGGATCTCCTTGCAATCCAAGGGACTCTCAAGAGTCTTCTCCAACACCACAGTTCAAAAGCATCAATTCTTCGGCGCTCAGTTTTCTTTATAGTCCAACTCTCACATCCATACATGACTACTGGAAAAACCATAGCCTTGACTAGACAGACCTTTGTTGACAAAGTAATGTCTCTGGCATGTGTCAGTCAGTTCAGTCGCTCAGTCGTGTCCGACTCTTTGCATGTTGTAGGGACTCTTTAATCTTCTTTCCTTAAAACCCTTGCAGGACTGTGTCCATTAATCCCAAATTATTGTATCATGATCCTATCCAAACTTAACCAAGCCCCTTTCCCCATGGAAAGTTCTGCCTTAGACCAATCTCCAAAACTTCAGTAAATATCCAGTCTCAACCCTTTGCCCTCTGACAGGTTACTAAGACTCTGCCAAGGTAAAGCTCTTCCTTACTGTGCAAGCAATAAACAGAAAGTTTTGATGATAATTCAGGAAGCCAGTGTTCAACATTATTGATTGTGTATTTCCTCTTCTGAGTTATTTTAGTAACCTTTTCCCATTCATTTTTAATGTGCGGCTTTGACTTATAGTTTAAAAACATTTTGGAGCTATTCTTTGCTCTATATGATGTCAAAATTTTCTCACTTTCCTTTTAGGTTTGGGGATTTTCTGTTGCACAGAAAATTTAAGCTTTCAATTGTTTGAAATTATTAACCATTCCTTTAAAAAAAATAATAAAGTGGTACAGCTTCTGGTGCCATACTGCCTCAGTTCAAATCTCTGCTGCTTACTAGCTGAAGACCCTTGTTTATCACTTAACTCTCTGGGAAACTGGTTTCCTCATCTGTCTCCCCACAGAAATGCAAGCTCCACAAAGGAAGCATTTTTGACTGTTTTGTTAATTGCTGTAGCTCTGGGAACAGTGCCTGACACACAGCGCTCAATAAATATTTATTAAATGAATGAATCTACAAAGCCAGAACAATAATCTTATTTACCTCATAAGGTTGTTATAAGAATGAACTAATCCTTGTAAATTTTGGTCTAGAACAATGCCTGGCACACAGTAAGAGTGCAAGAAATGTCAGCTCCCCCATCCCCAATACCAGAATCCTGCCTCTGCGAAGTCTTACCTGAATACCCCTCTCCTCCATCCTCCCTTCTCCCTTGTCCACTCCCGCAGGATTTGCATCACTGTTCCCCTTTAGCAGCACCCACATGTCACTTGGAGTTCTTAACCTTTGGGCAGCTGTAAGCCCCTCTGAGAATCCAAAGAGAGCTATAAATACTCCCCCTAGGAAAAAAACACCTATGCACAAGCTACTTTTCAGTACAACTTCAAGGAGCTCATAGAATCTAGATTCCTGAATTATGTAGACCTTAATGTCAAAACTCCATACTGCTTAGTAGCAACAAACCGTAACACGTCACAGGAAATTTCTCAGAGCAGATCTTAAGGGTCAGAGCACAAACTGAGCGAGAGCAGAGCTCCTCTGGGTTGCAAATTTCTTTCTCCTTTGGAAGAGATGAGGATTATTCCTTCCTGACTGTCCTTTCAGAGCTGACCCTTCACCCTAACCGGACAGGGAAAGGCTGTGGGGGACGAGGGGCCGGGAGGAAGGGGGTTCTTAGTGAAAGCAGGGGGCTTCAGCAGATTCCAAGATGAGCCGTAAACTTCCTAAACTTCGGCCACCCAGTCTCCCGGTTGGTAGTCAACAAATTCTCACCAACGTAATGACCCGAGTTCCAGTCTTCTCAAGCAGGAAAGAGGGGTAAAACGAAGACTGTCTTACTGCCCTCTCGGGAAAAGAGGCAGACTGGGCAGTATGCAAGTGAAGAGCCCTGGATCCTACGACTACCCGCGTAACTTCTATCAATCTTGTAAACTTCCTAAGCCTCCGTTTTGCCCTAAGAATGGGAATTAGCAGAATGAACCTCTTCCTTTGGTTGTGAGGTAATTAAACCACCGACACACTGTTTTGCACCTGGAAGCACCCAATAATTATGAGCTGTTCTTTATTAATATTAAATAGCAACTGGAAGGAAGGACGTTGCCTGCTTACCAACCTCGTGGGCCTGGAGTCGGCTCAGAGGCGAGAGCGGCGCGAGCGCTGGCCTGGGCGGGGCCTGCGCAACCTCCCGGCCTCCCCCGACACAGGCCCGCCTACTTCTAGACTTTCGCCCCCCTTCCACGGAGGCGGCCCCTTACCTCGTCGGTGTTCTGGAACTCCCTAGACAGAAATGCGCAGATCCCCAAGGGGTTCCCTGCCTCCCCTCCTTTTAGCCACGGGCTGAGACTTCCTCATCTACGGATTGTTCTGTCATAGAGTCAAAAATTACTGGACTCCGAGAAAGATGAAGGCCAGCCTTTTATTTTGATTAGAAACAATCCCGGAGGGGAGAATGGATACATGTATATGTCAGGCTGAATTCCTTCGCTGTTCACCTGAAACTATCACAACACTGTTTGTTAACCAGGTTATACCCCAATACAAAATACAAGGTTAAAAAGAAAGAAACAGTCCCAGAGGTGACGTGATTTGCCCAAAGTCGGCAACTTCCTGAAATTAGAAACCAATCGGAAGACTTCCATGTGGGTGTTCTTTCCGCTGTTATCAGGTTACCTCAGAGCCTTAGGATCTGCTTTTGAAAAGGAATGAAGAGGTCGGTTAGGGAGAGCCACTGAAGGAAAAAATATTCGGATTTGGTAACTGCTTATGGCAGGGGTTGAAAGAGTCGGGGGTGATACAGTGTGTAATCGGCTTCCCCCAAGAAAACACAGTGTAAATAATTTTAGAATTGTTTTAGCTCATGAATTTTAGTCGAGTGCATCTTCGGGCGGGGAGGGGGCGGGGAACCTAACCTGTTTTATTTACCCAGCCAAGTGCCTAATGCAGAGTACCTAGTAAACGTTTGCCATCTGAATGACCGCGTGGCTGGGCGCGCCCCATCCACCATCGAGGTGCTGGAAGGTTTGTGGAGCCAAGCCCCACCTGGGAGGCACGTACGTCTGTCTTTTCCAATTTTTCTCAGTTATGGCTTTGCCCTGAATATTCTTTGTTCATAAATCCTTGGCTGCATCTCTTGATTATTTCCTTAGGATATTTTCCTCGATGTGGGATTACTGTGAAGGGTATGCACACATTTAAGGCTCTAGATTCAGAACCCCTCCAGCCGTGCAAGAATGAGTCAGCTTCCCAGCAAGCTGGTGTGCGGTAGACGACCAGTGAAATTAGGCACCTTCTGCCCCGAGAGGGGAAACCTAAGGGCAACCATTGTTTGGAGCAATTTGACCTGAAGATGTAAACATCTGAGCCTTCCTAGAGAGGCTCCCCCTGGGCCAGGGAGGGGAGCTGTGATTTATGCCTTTCCCTCTGCTACTTTCATTTCCTGATGAGTTAATATTTTAAAACTAATGAAAAACCAATATATGTGTCTTTAAGGACAGCAAGAGAAGGTAGAAGTGGGAAAACTATTTTAAGTTAAAGTCCTGGAGAAAGGGGAGGGGTGAGTGGTGAACTGTGAAACATGTTTCCAGAAGATGGGAGGTAAGTCCTTGGGGTCTGTTGCCAGTCTGGAGGGGCCCAAGGTGGGGTCTAGAGACTTTGTATGTGAAAGGCTGCTCTTTGGTTGTGGAACTTATGAGGACAGTGGTCCCCGAAGGACCTGGAAGGGGCTTTTAAAGCACTTTGGAGGCTCACAGTTAAATCTCCAGGGACAAAGGAAAACGATAAGGAAGTGGAGGGAGCCATGCAGCCCAGGCTGCTCTCAGAGTGCTGAGAAGGGAGCTTGTGGTTTTCCCAGAGAAGAGGCAACCACCAGCCGGGGAGCTTTTCTTGGTTTATTAAAGTGAGGACTTCCCACCCTGCTAGAGCCAGGAACCAGCCCCAGCTCTTTAGAGGTCCATCAGGTTCTTTTACAAACCATACGGAGGAGGAGAACTATTTTACAAATGTTTACAGGCAGTTTTATTTACTAAACTAGCTCTCATTTACTGGCAACTAAATTTATAGTCTTAATTGCCATCATTAGCATTTTTCTTGATAATAAACATACAAGATGTGTTTTATAGTTGATGGGGTTTTTTTTTTTAAATTAGCTTTGTGGGGGAGTTTATTTTCTTGATTGCTTTAAATTTCCTATTAAAGTCTTAAATTTAACAATCAGCTTCTCACAGTTCAGCAATCTACGAATTTTTCTGTCACTTTAATTCTTCTGAAAGAGCTTAGGCCAAACATGAACCAGCAGTTCTTAGAGGTTTAAATGAGTGATTTCAAAATCTTGTCACACTTCAAAATCACTTCGCTACTTTTAGAAAAAATATTACAGTTGCCCCTGCCTCCTTTTTGAGAGACTAATTTTATAGGGTTGGGACATCCCCTGGAACTGGTTTTTGTTTTTTTTTTAAGCCTCCTTGGTGATCTTTTAGGGAACTGATGCCTAAATGTTTATCTATTCTGTTTGTCTTTTAAAATGGGATTTTGAAATGGCAGCTTTAACTTCTAAAATATTAAATCAATTTGCATTTCTGGAGAACATTCCTTTTCACCTCTCTCCCCACTTGGCCCAGGCTTCCGCTCTCCAGGCTCTGCAGTCCTTGCTTGACACTTACTGCCCTGCGTTCTCTCTGGTTCCTATGACTCCTGGTTTTCCTTCCTGGCAGCATATTTGGGACTTTCTGTTGTTCACTGGCCTCTCTTCTTGTACTGTCTTTTGAAGCACTGTTGTTGCTTAAGGTATCCTGGAAACTCTAGTGGGCATATTATCCACTCCCACGATCGATCATTGATCAGCATTTGGGTGCTCACTGTTCTCTAATCTGCATCTCGCACTCTTTCTGTGGGAAGCCCTCCAGATGCCCACGTCAGCTGCCTAGAGAGCACCTACTCTCACAAAGCACCTCACACTCCCTGTTTTTCAAATATTCAGCTCCTCACCATGTTTGTCCCATGGTTTCATATCTCAGAGAAAGACTCTCCCAAGTTTTTCAAGGAGAAACCTGGGGATACCAGAGACTCTGCTGAACTTGCATCCTACCAGGTGGCGACAGTCAGTCTCTCAGCCTCACAAATTCCAGCTCCTTCGAATCTCTAGACTCCATTTTGTCCCTTCAGTCACTCCTTAGATCAAAATTCCCCAATGGCCTGCCTCATTCTCCCCACAGTGTAATCAATTTTAGTCTCCAGCTTTAAGTTTTCCATCCTCCCAGGATAAAGTTCACCTTCACAAACCTGGGTTAAAAGGTTATACACCCTCTGGGCCCTGCTGGTCTCTCTACCACACCTCTCCTCCCATGGAAGGCACTTTCCCCACAGCCACACTGAGTTACAGCTGCAGCACCCCCTGCCGGCCACTCCCCACCCCCCCCCCCCCCCTCCTCTTCTGGTCAATTTCTCTTCACTGTTCAGGTCCCAGCCTAGACACTGACAGAGAGCCTTTGAGATGGCCTCCTGCTATTCACACCTTTGAGTGTGAGCTGGACTTCCTGATGTGATTCTGGAGAAGAGAAGATGGCCAAAGTGACAGGCTGCTCCTTTCAGGCACCCTCCTCCACCTTACCTGCTCTGTAGGAAGCTAGCTGCCCTGTTGAAATGCCCTGTGACGCAGGGGAGGGCTCCAGCCAGCTGGACTGGAACTGACTCCTGTCAGTAACTGCAAGAGTGAGCTCAGAACTGGATTCTCCACCAGTTGAGCCTTCAGTTGAGAGGACGGCCTTGGCCAATGGCAGTAGTGCCCCGCCTCCCCATAAAAGGCCTTCAGCCTGGGGGCACCTGGCTAAGCCACACCTGGATTCCTGACCCCAAGAAACTGAGATAATAAATGAAAGGCCTTAAGCCTGGGGGCACCTGGCTAAGCCACACCTGGATTCCTGACCCCAAGAAACTGAGATAATAAACGTTTGTTGGTGAAGCAACTCTGCTTTTGTTAATTTATTACAGAGAAATAGATAACCAGTACCACCTCTGGACCCCTGCCCTTCCTTCACACCAACTTCAGGGTCCTTCTGAGTTCCAGTTTCCACCTCTCATGATCAGAACTTAGCCTTAGTAATAGAATTAGGATTTGTCCTGATCTCTGCCTCCAAACTGCAGACTATGGGGAAAAGTAGGATAGGAGGGAAGAAGGTCCCATTTCCTTCCAGAGACCCTGAATCCCACCCTGCTCCTACCACACCTTGGCACACCACAGCATCACAAAGAGCGCGTGCCCCAAGGAAGAGGCTCAGGCAGCAGAGGCACGCCTGCAGTCCCCACCTCCCGGCCAGTACTCACTGGGCCCACAGGCCTTTGTGGGCACACTGCCCTCTCTGAGGAGGAGGGTAGAGAATGGAGTCTCTCTTTGCTCTTTCGCACACAGCCTCAGGCCATGCTTTTGCCAGGGATCTGAGTAGGGGGAGCTAAATGGCAGGTGGGGAAGGAGGGCCGCCCAGTTCCTCCAGCCAACTTAACTGTCACACTGTTCCAGGTGTGGCGGGGAGGCCCTGCCAAAAGCGAAACAAAACAAAAACCCCACTAGCCCAGGGTGCTTCCTGCTGCTTTCACTTTCCTGTGACTCAAGGCACAGGTCACTCGCTATCTCAGACCTATCCCTGAGCTCTGAATACAGTTCCTGGTTCCCAGCACCCGCCTCAGGGCAGGTATCAGCACTTCCGGCCCTATGCCTGCTGTACCAGGAAGGTGGCATCTCCCGAGGCCCCGCCCCCCACCCCTGCTGCCAGCCAGCCGACATCTCTATTGTGCCCAAGCTGGATGAATCAATGTTTGAGAGACATGCCTGGGTATGAACACTTCTGTATTTCAAAAGAAAAGATTCTAAATAACACTGCACGCACGCATGGTGTGGGCTTCTTCCCTGCCCCACTCCCAGCAGTTTTCCTCTGGGCCCTTCCTCCTGCAGTGGCTTTCTGCTAGCTGCTGTCTGTGGTTAAAAAGGTTCTGCTCTAGAATGTGGTAGTGTGGTCATAGGAAGCACACAAGTTTGAGGGCGCAGGTCTGCTTTCAAAGCTGGATTCTGTCCTTTAGGATATCTGACCCTGATTGTGTTACTAGCCAGCTAGGCCTCATACTCTGGATGAGGTCAGCTAAAAAGCTGTTTGCCCCAGTACTGTGATTAGATGAAATAAACCATAAATATGACTATGCAAGGCATCTGTAGTAGTAAGTGTTTAATAATTGCTTCTTGTGTGTTTTAAAAGGACTTTAACCATCCTTGTAATTTTTCCTTGGAAATTAAGCTAAAGAAGATTGTTGATGTCTAGTTGACAAAGTGTCACTTTAGGTTTTTTGTTTGTTTTTTTGGCAGGAGGTGGAGTAGGAAAAGATTGAAGGGTTAGGGGACCACTGTTTTACTGGTTTCTAATCTGACTCTCCCATCTGCTGTTCTGGGCGATACAGTAGAAACAGCTGCTCAAATGCACAAGGAATGGATGTGCCTGAACCTGCCTCTGACTCCCAGGTGGTAAGGTGTTTTTCGTGTTTGTATTCAGGCCCCTGTGCCTCTGCTTTGGCCCTGTCACAGATGAAAGGGAATTGCTCGTCACTAAGAGCATGCAAACACACTCAGCCATTAGAGGCAGGTATACAGACTCAATTTCCAGATCAATAAACAGCTTGACTTCAAAAATTAAGTGCATTCGACTTTCTCTTCACTGCCCAGAGTATACACGGGGTCGAGTAACAAGTCAGTAGCCTTTTCAAATCCGTCCAGTTTCAGTCTAGAGCTTACCAGTGCCTGCGTGACGAGAAGTGCCAGACGCACTGCGGTGAGACTTTAGATATTGACATCGACTATAGAAGCATCTACACCCACAGAAAACTCATCGTAATTGTTCATCTTTTTCTCAACAATGTGAAAAGTTACCATAGTGTGGTAAACCGAGGTTTAATCAAAACCAGATCAAAATTTGAGTCCTGAAGTCAACACACTTACTTCCTTGATACCATAAGGAGGAAGGGGAAGTATAACAAGATATTTTAACAGTGGAGAGGGAATCTGACATTTTTGTATAAAGTCCACACTTCAAATAATACTCTAAAGGGGCGTCTACTCTCACCTAGTCCCTAGCAACTGTGTCTGAACTTGCTCTTCACCACAGCCACTTAGAGTCGTTTGCCGTTTAAAATGATAAATACCAGTCATCACGTATAATCATTGGTAAGACACTTAAAGAAAGCAAAATAAAGATGTCAGGGAAGGAGGCTGACAGGATTTGACTGGTTGCTCAGACAGGACTGCCTGACTTTATTTAAGTCATAATGCCCAGATCCTCAGCTTTGAAGATCCCCAAACTCCCTATTTTGCTGTATTGGAGGTAAATCACTAGGGCTCACAGTGGGAGCTAACAGTAACTAAACTCCTAAGAAACTTACGTGCAAAACCAGCTGCCAATTTATAGGTTCATAGTAAGAAACTGTAATACCAAGAGAACCAAATGGTCAGCCCAGTCTCCCTTATGGGAATAGACATAAGCAGTGGGCAGCCACGTGTTAGTCTAGGATAATAGAAGACAGAGACCAGGAGCTCACAATCAGGATCTGAGAGGTCAAGAAGCCCTTCACTATCGTGATAAATGAAAGCCCGTGTTATAAAACAGGATGTCCAGTGTAGCCCCCACTTTGATTATTTGTTTATTTTTCTTTTTTGGGTGTGCTGTGTGGCTTGTGGGATCATAGTTCCCCAATCAGAAATCGAACCCAGGCCTTCGAGAGTGAAAGCATGGCATACTTACCACCGGACCACCAGGGAATTCCCCCACCTTTGTTTAAAAATACAAACAAACCTGGAAAAAAATACATCATGATGTCTTAATAGCAGTTATAATCTCTCTGTAATGGCATTATGAGCAATTTTAATTTTTCTTATCTCCACTTTAAATTTTTTCCACAAAGTAATTATGAGTTCCTTTTGAAGAGAGAAAATAAAGGATAAGTGAAAAGTTCAACTTTAAAGTCTTTGTTAAGTAAATCATGAAAATCTACATGGAAAGCTATGCTGTCATTAAATATCATGTTGTAGAAGAGTTTTTAATGCTTGAGGAAGTGTTAATAGCAGTTAATATTTGTGAGGCACTTACCATGTGTTAGGTACATGTGCTTTATGTGTCTGAGCTCACTTAATTCTGTACCAAGCTTGCAAGGTAGGTGAGAAAGCTGAGGCCGAGAAACGTGAAGAATCTTGCCGGTGTCACCCAGCTGATCCCAAGGTCAATCTTCTCTTCCATAAAATGAGTTCCCTTCCTGACATTAACTCATCAGATTGATATTTGAATTCAAGAAGATAACAAATATAAAAGAATCCAGCGTCCATAACGGGCATCAGGAAACTTCAGCCACCGTCCAAATCCAGCCCTGTCACCTGGTTTTGTATTTTGTATGAGCCATGAGCTAAGAATTGTTTTCAGTTTTAAGTAGTTGGGAAAAGTCAAATCAGAAAGAGAATAGTATTTCATGACATGTGAAAATTACATGAAGTTCAAATTTAAGTGTCCAAAAGTAAACTTTTACGGGAACACTATCAAGCTTATTCTTATTTGTCTGTGGATGCTTTTCTGCTCTGCTGGGATGAGTAGTTGAGACAGAGCCTGAACCGCAAAGCTTAAAATATTTACTATCTGACCCTTTACAGAGAAAGTTTGCCAAAAGCCCCAGGTGAGGTCTAGCACGGATTATAATAGTTACATGAAGCCTAGTATTAATCAGTTAAAGCAGTGGTCTCTGACTTTGGCCGCACTTCAGAAGCTCCTTGCATGCTCCACAGGTCGCCCTACCCTGCTCCCCTGCACAATTACTGCTTATCCTGTAGCAAGGTTGTTGGGAAGTTTGTATTTTCATGTGCAAACTGTGTCTGATATGTTTGTGTTTACATATATATCCTATTTAATTCTGACAATAGTCCAATGACACCAGTTTTACAGATGAGGAAACAGGCTCACAAAATGAAGGTAGTTTGCTGAAAAAGTATATAGTTTAGCCAATGGCAGTAATACCAGTTTTCTGGAGCTGGTTTAGTGAGTATTCCTACTACACATGCTGCCTCTCTGCACCTCTCTTGCTGTTTCACATGCTTTGTTTATTCTCTACAACTGTTGATCACTTCCTATTTGGGGTTGGCACCCCAATCCCACATAAAAATCGAACATGAGTCCACTAAGAGTAGTAGCTAATCCTCTGGCCAACCACAGCTTACTAATGGGCAAAAACTAACCTCCTTTGAGCCCCAGGTAACATTTAAATCTCAGTGTATTTGAACCCAGTTCTTCCGAAACTGACCTTGCTGTCTTATTGAGGGGCACTGTTGGTGGATATTCTCAGTGGAGGCAAGCACAATGGCAGGTTGACGGGGATTTCTGTCTGGATAGGTGTGACTCCACTAAAAACCACACTATGCAGACTTTCACCATTCCACAGGGCACTTGTGTAATCTTGCATGCGCTCATTTTTACAAAGTGAAAATGGCTTTTCCTTTGTACTTTTGCATTTGAGTACCTCATGCTTGCTGGTAATGCCAACTCATAGCAAATGAAAGATCCATAAATAATGTTAAATCCAGTGGCAGAGTGTTTATTAATGCGAAGTGTATTAGTAAACTTTGATTCTATTATTTTTTCTTCTTCATGTAGAAGATGTACTTATTTTTTCATTATTTTCATGGTTCTTTATAGACTGTTACTTTGATTCAGTCTTTTTCCTTCTGGCATATTTAGTTTCTCCCTCACTGAGCCCCTACCCTTGTGGCCACTCAGGAGGGCAAGGCAGGCCAAGGGGAAGAGAGTGTTGGGTTCTTTGCCAGCCCTAGCTTGGAAGCAATGTTGTCTAGTGACTCTGCTTGCTGAAAGCGTGCGCAATACCTCTGGGGCCCAGAATCAGTAGAAAGTGTCGTGCAAAGTTGCTGCTTTCCTGGAAGAGCAAGTCTTAAATAGTTAATGATTGTAAAGAAACTCATTAAGAGAGGCATATTTTACCTCCTTTTCTGTCATCGTTGTAACAGAGGATTCAATCAACTTTAATTTATTCAGCCAGGTGCCTGCGGAAGCTGCCTCGTTTGTTTGGCTTTGTTTTCATGAAATCCCTTGTCAACTGTGTTCCAAGCATCAGTGAGCTAATCCTGCCCCTCTGTCAGATTCACAGTAGACAAAGGCCACTAGCACAGAGTCTCCACAATGAGAACGGCAGAGGATCTATTAATGTGTCAGTTGCCTGTGAATTACAGCCAAGATATTTGCCTAACATATGGCATAAGGTTATCATGTTGTAAAGCATCTCATTGGAAGTCAAGTATCCATGCCCGCTTATAGACGCTCATAACTACTTAGTTGTATAAAAAATTATGCCCAAGGACAAATATCCTTGGGAATTTGATGCAACCACCAAATTACAGTAGAGTTAATCTATTGGGAGCATTTTACTTTTTATAGGATAAAAATAGAGATGAAATCAGAGCAGCTTTTAGGGATAAGTGGAAAAACTGTCACATTTAATTCTAATCCTCAATTAGGACTGAGAGGCAGGGTCCATGGGTAGAAAGAGTGTTATGAGCAGATTCCATTTTATCCATAAAGACATTCAAATGGAAAGGAATAAGGTAATGTCACGGAGACAGATATCACCTGGTTTTCTGATTGCCCCTCCATATAGGCCCAAGAAGTTCGGCTTCCACTTTTGCTGATTACGAATCTTTAATCAGTAGCCCCAAGTTAAAAGAACTCAGATGCTAACTCACTAACAAAGCTCAAAAACAGGAATGTATAAAAGAGAATGCTAAATTATTCATTTCCAATGAGAAATAGAATGGCCAACTTAACAGTTACTGAGTCAACCTGACCAAAAATCTCTCTTCTGGCCAGTAAGAGAGGTTGCCTTTTCCTCTTATTAATTTTCCATCCACTGACCATCTCCCACCCTGATTTCTTGCTATAAATTTCCACTTTTCCTTGATGTGTTCAAAATCGAGCCCAAGCTCTCTTCCATACTTGCAAAAACCCCCTACTGTGATGGTACCTGAATAAAATCTCCCTCATCATTTTTTAATGAGGTTGAGAATAATTCTTATAAGGACACAAGTTATATGAGGTAATGACTCACAGTGTGACACCATCTTAACTACAGCTGAACTTTTAAATAACACGGGTTCAAACTGCATGGGTCCACAGTACTACATGATCTACAGTCGACTGAGTCCACAGATGTGGAACCAAGGATATGGAGGGCAAACTGTAAAGTTACACGCAGATTTTCAACTGAGTCATTGTCCCTACCCCTCCACCCCCATCCCAACTCCTTTGTTCAAAGATGAACTGTAACACAACAGCAATGACCTTAATTCCAAATAAGGTCACAGCTGAGGTCCTGGGGTTTAGGACTTCAGCGTGTCTTTTGGGACACAATTCAGCCCATAACAGGCAACTTCTCCAGAATGCATGGTGGGCATTCTGATGTTGCCTCCCACACTCTTATTCTTTCTTCCGGTAGTGCACCATCCTCCTTCAGTCCCCTCATTCCAAACCTGAGATTCCACACCTCTGGCCACACAGGACTCAAGCAAGGCTTGTGGCTGGTCAGCTAACACCCTTCCCTCAGATTTCTCTAAGTAGAGTTGGCGTGGGAGAAGCCCTCCCCCACTGGTATGTGGTACTTGGGCATGAAACCTTTAGACCTGCTGTGCTATGTCCCCAAATAAGTGGAAAGAACTTGTTTACAGGATGAGCCAATGAAGCCACCAGAGGGAAGAAGCTGAGATGAGGGGCAGAGAGCCAGAGCTTGGAGTTTCCCCAGGCTCAGCCTCAGCTCTTCCAGGGTCATGAGAACTAATCAGGCCTTCTTTGTGTTCAAACAAGTTTGAGTTGGGACCTATGATTTGGAAGGAAAAGAGTCCCAGGAGAAGACAAAAGATAAAGAGCATTAAGTGGATCCTTGAGGGCTGTGTCATTGGGGAAAACCCTGGAGAGAGCCTCTTGGGAAAGATAACATCCCCCAGAGAAGCAGAGGGGCTGGAACCCTTCTCTTCAGAAGAGAAGGGAACCCTGAGACATACTTGGGGACACTTCGTGGGCTGAGGCAGGTGGCTTGCTACAGGAGAGCCACTGAATCAGAAAACTTGGTGTTAAAACTCAGGTAGACTCAGTTATGACCCTGTGGGACCTGAAAATACTTGAATTAGAACTGAGAATCCAAGTTATCAAAAGGCTGGTTGATAAGCCTAGAATCCTAGCAAGGGATATTGACATGAGTTGAATGACTTAACTGTTTACTGGCACCAGGCTCTGATATCTGTTTCCATAACAGAACGTACCTGTCAGAAGAATATTAATCTATTCATTATTCAACAAATATTTATTAAGAGCCTTTGATGTCCCAAGCAGTGCTGTAAGAATGACTATATACTGATATGCAAAAGATGTGAACTCCCCTCCCATGGAGTTTTTAGTCTATGGAGGTAAAAAGATATTTAACAAATAAATATACTACTAAATGTACAAATTGTAGTAAATGTGATGGAAAAGTTATGGGAATTGAGAATTTTAGATCAGAAGGTCAAGAAAGTCCTCTCTGGGACTACTAAGACTTGAATAGAAGTTAGCCAGGTATGGGGAAGGGTGGTAAGGCAGGAGAAAACAGAAGAATCCACGTGCAGGAAACAGGTCCAGAAGGAGCTCGACAAGAAATGAGAGAGACGCATGGCTGAAGAATAACTAGGGTGGGCATAGCGTGGCCTAAGAAGAGCCTAGAGAGATGGGCAAAGGCCTGATATAAAGATCCTAGAGTCTCTCCCATGTAATTAATGTTCCAAGGCACCTCTTAAGAAAGAGAAGTGATTGGAGGACATAGAGCAAAGAGAGACCAATTAGGAGGTTGTTTGCAGTAGTTCAGATGAAAGAAGATGATGGGTGACAGCAGAGATGTCTGCATTTGAGACACTTATTAAAGGCAGAACTTACGGCTCTGGGCCTGGTGTACCTATCATAGGTGACATGAGGGAGGCATTGAGAATGACTTTCAAGTTACTGGCTTGAACTTTTGATGGTTGGTAGTGCCTAACTGAAGTGAGAAATAATAAAGAAGGATGTTGCAAAGAGATAGGCAAGCAGAATCAAAGAGTGATTGCAGGTTTAACATGTTCAGTCGAAGATTCTTGAAGGACTTTCAGGTGGAGATAGGAAATACTAGTTGGATAGTCAGTCTTGTGATATAGGGAAGATCTGGACTGCTGGTAGAAATCTGTGAATTACTGGAAAAAAGCACTTGGGATAGGATAGTTGAGACTGCCTAAGAACAGAGTATAGAGCAAGAGGAGAACCTAAGGACTGAAGGAACTCTTTGCAATGAGTTGTTGGGTATAAGCCACTGTGTTAACAAAGCGAACTGAAAAGGCACAACCAGACAGGTGGCAGAAGAACCAACAGCAGTTAGTGTCACAGATTCCACAAGGAGAGTGTTACGCGGAGACATTCCTCATGAAGTCCAGTAGGATGAGGAGGGAAAGGTATTTATTGAATTTCGTGGCCTCATCAAGAGCCTCCTCAATGGAGCAGTGGGAGGGTAAGCTAGACTGGAAAGGGTAGAAAGGTCAATGGGAGGTGGGCAATGGCGTTAGGAAGAAGTGTAGACAGTGCTTTCAGGGAATTCCCTGACAGTCCAGTGGTTAGGACTCTTGTGTTTCTACTGCCAGGAGGCCTGGGTTCAATCTCTCATCAGGGAGATCCCACAAACTGCACGGCATAGCCAAACAACAGTAACAACAAAACCCTCTGGGGCTTCCCTGGTGGCTCAGATGGTAGGATGGTAAAGAATCTGCCCGAAATGACGGAGACCCAGGTTTGATCCCTGGGTCAGGAAGATCCCCTGGAGAAGGGAATGGCTAACGACTGACACTTTCACTTCACTTTCACCATGGGAGGCAGAGAAATGGTACTGTGACCAAAGAGAGAATACAGGGTCAACAGGGGCAGGATTTAAATATGAAAGATAATAGAGCATGTGTGTTAGTCGCTTAGTCATGTCCAACCCTATGGGACCCCATGGACTGTAGCCCACCAGGCTCCTCTGTCCATGGGATTTTCCAGGCAAGAATACTGGAGTGAGTTGCCATTTCCTCCTCCATAATAAAGCATATTTGAATGCAAATGAGAATTATTCCCACTGAGCAGGAGATAAAGCACAGGGGAGGTACGAGGCAGGATCCAGGAAGTAGCCTGAGAGAAGGCACTCTCCTCTGGGCAGGGTAACACCTGACTCCAGCTGTGTGCTGCTTTTGTTGATGACCTTTTCCTCTTTATCCTACTCCTGGTTGACAGAAGAATGCTTCATTTTCGTGAATCATTTAACTGTGAGTCAGAGTCTACGTCTGTCTTTGTGTTGTATTTTGGTTTTATAGTTTTGTTCTTTGGGAAGAATTTCCATTTTCCTTAGATACTGTACTAATGAGAAATATTCTGTCCCAAAGTAGCCTGGGTGGTGTGATTGGAATACCTAGTAAAATTTATCCTTGCCCCAAAGTATCATTTGGTAAGAACTAATAATAATTAACTCAAGTACTGGAGTTACCTTTAATGAGCATCTTAATTTCACAGATATTACCTCCTTTCATCTTTTTTTTTTTCCCCCAGCCATGCATCACAGCTTGTGGGATCTTAGTTTCCCAACCAGGGGATGGAGTTCTGGCCCTTGGCAGTGAAAGTGCAGAGCCCTAACCACTGGACCACCAGTGGTCCCTGCTTTCATCTTTTATTTTTTTACACTTAAAAAAAATTTTTTATTGGCATATAGTTGATTTACAATGTTGTGTTAGTTTCAGGTGGACACCAAAGTAAATCAGTTATACAGATACATATATTCATGCTTTTTTTAAGATTCTTTTCCCATATAAGTCATTACAGAGTATTGAGTAGAGTTCCCTGTGCTCTAATAAGATAGCAGGTCTTTATCACTTACCTATTTTATAAGAAACTCTGATGTAGTTTTTATTATTATTATCTCCACTAGGAAAATAAGAAACTGAGACCAGGAGAAGTTAAGTAATTCATAACTTTTTAGAGCCGATAAATGGCAGATCCTTGGTAGTTTAAACCCAAAATTCCAAGAAAAGCTCTAACTGTATCTTTATAGACGTAGTTTCATTGTCCTTGAGATAGATGTAGATGATGAAACAATCACAGATATTCTGACAACAGCCCTCAATTGTTAGCCTCTAAGAACAGGGACAGGGAGCGGGGGTAGAAACAAAAAGCCCACGTTTGAAGTTCAGCTCTGAAAGCCCCTTGAGAGTGCCCTGAACCCCATCACGTGGGAATCTTTCACAGATAATCATCATTCCACAGAATTCAGCTCATGTCCTCACAAGCAAAATTGAGATTGAGAAATGATCTGGTTCCTGTGGACAATCAGCCTGGAACCAGGCATGAATTAGCTGCAATTAACCAGGAGGAGGCTTATATTGTTACCTTTCTTGTAGCAGCACACAATGTGGAGGGCAGAATAGAGGTTTCTCACAGCTTAATTTTCTGAGAATAGTGTTTGCAGTTGGGATGAGACAATGGAAATGAAATCCTCTTGAAAACAGTGCATTCACATTGCTGTGTGATGGTGGTGGGGGAAAGTAACTGGCAGCTCATGGCATTACCCTAGAGGTCAGGGTCTGTGAGCCAATGACCCTTCCTCCTCCCAGGGAGTTCGGAGTCTACGGAGCCTCCCTGAATCCCCCAACTGTGATGCTCCATTTACTGATGGGCCCTTAGCTCTTCCAGCACATGGGAAGCCCACGAACACTGCAGTGGGAAGCCTATCCCTTCTCCAGCAGATCTTCCCCCAGGAATTGAACCACGGTCTCCCGCATTGCCGGCAGATTCTTTACCAACCGAGCTACGAGGGAATCCCCTCCATCACAAGAGATTCAAAATGGAAGATGGACAGTGTCCTTTAAAAGCTTTGAGGACAGTTCAGAAGCCTAAATCAACTCTTTGTTTATGCAAAGAAAAGAAAGATTTTGGAAAATGTCCACCATGTAGTTAAGCTGTAGGACTCCTCCACACACACTTATTGATAGGCAAACTGAGAAAAGCCATCCCTTTTTCAGAAAATGATCCTATATAAACTAAGAAGGTAAAATGATAGGTGCAATATTTGGATTCAAAAGGACCAGGGGTGGGATGGGATGGGAGGTGGGAGGGAGGTTCAAGACAGAGGAGACATACATATACCTATGGCTGTTTCATGTATGGCAGAAACCAGCACAGATTGTAAAGCAATTATCCTCCAGTTAAAAATAAATTTAAAAAAACGGACTGGGGTACAGTCTCATTTCTATCACTTATAAGATGTGAGGTCTTACTTTATTTCTCTCAAACTCACTTTGCTCAGTGATACAAGGAATATGATAACAATAATAATGCTTAGTTCACAGCAACAGTGTAAAGTGAAGAGATAAAGTGACAGACCAGATAAAGTAGGCAAAGTGCTTGGTGTTTTGTGTGACAGCCATTGGTCTATAGCTGACAGGCTACAGTCTATGGGGTCACAGAGTCGGACATGATTGAGTGACTTTCACACTGTAGCTGAAATGTAAGAAAGTGGGTTTGTAGACATCTTGAGGAAAGTATAAGGAATCAAGTGAGGTTTTGAGAACAGCTGCTACAGAGTGAAGAAGTGCTGGTCTGGAGAAGTGGGTGGTGGGTGTGTCAGAGGCTTGGTGCTCTGAGGGCTGTAGAAAGCGGTCTGCTGGCTTAGTCAGATTTGGACTGGAGGCTATGAAGCTTGTGTCATTCCTAACACATTAAATCAAGTCCTTCATATTGGCTTCTAAGTTCAAGGTTTTATAGCTCACCTTGGAGGGTAAAAAGCATTTTGCTGCTAGCTTCACTGTTGCTTGTGTGCTTGTTTTCCAACACAGGTGCTTTCATTTCTGAGAACCAGTTTGTCAAGACTAAAGACTAATGCCTATGCTGTAGGCTTGTCTTGAGAAAAGAAAGCCATTAATGTCAGTTAACATATTAATTGCAGAAAGCGCTTCTTTAGGTTTCTGTTGGCAACAAGTTACCAGTCTAACAGAGTAAGTGAAGTGCATCCAGACTCAATTTAAAACCTGGCCAGGCAGGGCTTTTAATCTCCATGCTTCAGGTTTTCGTTACTACCGTTGCCAAAACGCCAGGCTTATAATTTACAAGTATTACCCGTGTGTCACTTAGAAAGAAACCCAAACCTAAAAATAGAAATGAAACTCAGGAAAACACCAACCCAGATAAATGAATCTCATATTAAGTACAGAAAGCTTGTAAACTGTGCTCAAGGTTATACTAATTGTTAAATTTCAATTGATTAAAGCAAGTGCATTAACAAGTCAGTATGTCACTGCCCACGGGAAAGTGACAATTCAAGAGAATTACCTCAGAAAATTTTCTCACAATCATTTGCTCTTTTTTCTTCCTGTCCAATTATTCAGTTCTTAGGTAACAGACTGCTCTTTCTGTAACAGCCATGATAATACTTCCATTGTGATTACTTTTTATTTATAATATTCATTTGGCTGTACCAGACCTTAGTTGCAGCCTGTAGGATCTTTAGTTGCAACATATGGGATCTAGTTCACCAGGGATTGAACCCCAGGCCCCCTGCATTGGGAGTGTGGAGTCTTAGCTACCAGACCACCAGGGAAGTCTGCATCATGATTGCTTTTACCTAAAGCATTACTCCTATAGGGCCACAGTCACTGACCTTCCCTGTGCAGAACTCTGTTACACTGCCACACACTCTGTCCTTAACCCCGATCCTTGTGAGAAATGTGTGTGCCATTGTTCAGGGTAGGAGAAGAGGTGGAAGTTAAGGGTAGAAAGAGAGTACTTGTTCTTAAGGGTAGGCCAGAAGTGAGGATAGTTGCAAACCATTGCATCCAAGCCTAAAACCTTGGACCTCCTTTGTCTTTAGCCCCCAACCTCCACATTCTAGCCAATCACCAAATCCTTCTAATGTTTTCTCAATTTTTTTTTTTTTTAACATTATCCATCCTTTCTTTCCCTTGTGTGATGGTTTGTTTTATATGTCAACTTGGCTGGGCTATACCACCCAATTATTTAATCATATGCTAACCTAAGTTTGGGTTACACTGAAGGTATTTTATAGATGTGTTAACATCTTCGATCAATTAACTTTAAGTAAGGGAGATTATCTTGTTAATGTGGGTGGGCCTCATACAATCAACTGAAATTGTAGGGGAAGGAAAACTTTTTATCTGCCCTCTTAGGTTAAGTGAATGGGAGCTGCAAATTGAACTGATCAAGACCAATCAACAGGAAGAGAAAATGGAGTTTATTTATGCAATGTGCATATAGCGGGAGAACTCTGTGAGAACTCACAGGAGTGGTTAGAATTTGGGATTTACATACCATCTTAATATTAGGTGAAGGGAAGATGGAGGAAGGCATTTATGGAAAAGCAAGATAATGGATTTTCAAGAGAACAAACAGGAGATGAGAAAGGTTGTGATGATGTTTGGCTATACAGGTATGAGTAGTCTTTCCTGCTCCTTCAGGACCATAAGGAAACCTCCTTTGTAGAAGGGGTAGCTCTTCTTCATAGTCTCCCTTCTGGGACTAGATCTACCTTGAAGAAGAATTTATGGTAGCCTAATTTCCCAGAAGTTGCTGTTTTCAGTCAGATAAGATGAGCTCTGAGAATGATTTTTCTCCATCTGTTGAATTTCAAATATCTTCAGCTTAAGATAATCTTTATACCAATGTTTGGTTCTGAGTGGACAAAAACTGAGGTTTCCCAGAGAGGAAGTGATTTTGTCTCCTCAACTTCTGCCTAAATTCTAAGTCTTCAGCCTGCGGGCCTGCCCTAAGCATTTCAGACTTATCAGCCTCCACAAATGATTCAGCCAATTCCTTAAAATCAGTCTCTTTGTATATGCATACATACATCGGTTCTGTTTCCCTGGAGAACTCTGAGAGGTACATAGTGCCACTACCACTAATGAAGGATCTTATCATCTAATATTCATATTAATGGAAACTTATGTAGTCTTCCTATTCGAAGTATTTCTCTGCTCTAAAGTCTTATACAGCAACTTTTCTTCCTTCGGTTGCTCTCCTAAGCCTGCAGAGCACAGCACAGCTCATTAAGGAGGCAATCTAGGTCCTCAGCAGTTGATGGACCCCACCAATTCAGCCTCCTTTTCCAGCACACTTTCTCTTGTCGCCTAGTTCCTGAGTACGCTGTGGGCCCTGTCAGCTTGTTACTATCTACATTTTTTATCACCCATTTCCCCATTCCCTTGTCTTTGTTTATAGATGTCCTACCATCCCTCCAATGTCTAGCTTTTCTGACAAGCCTTCTTTTACCACTTATATTAGTTTCTCGCTCAGTCGTGTCCGACTCTTTGCGAACCCATAGACAGTAGCCTACCAGGCTCCTCCGTCCATGGGATTTTCCAGGCAAGAGTACTGGAGTGGATTGCCATTTCCTTCTCTATTTCTATTTCTACTGTAACAAATTATTACAAATTTCGTAGCTTAAAACAACAACACAAAGTTGTTCTGTTACAGTTCTGGAAGTCAGGGGTCAAAAATCAGTTTCATTAGGCCAAGGTCAAGATGTCAGGAAATTTGGTTTCTTCTGAAGGTGGGAATATATTAACTTGCTTTTTTCAGTTTCTAGCAGTCACCTATATTCTTTGGCTTGTGGACCCTTCATCCATCTTTAAAGCACATCACTTTAGTCCCTGCACCTGCCATTGTCAAATGGCTTTCTCTCTCATAGAGAAATCTCCCTCTGCCAACTTCTAAGGTTACTTGTGATGAAAGCACTCTCTCCCACTCCAGTCAGCAATGGTTCCCTCACAATTCTTCTCAGTCCACTCAAGCACTTGACTTTTTCTCTTAAGCTGGCTAACTTGCTTCCATTTCATTAACAAAACCAAGGTCATCAAGCACCAGATATCTAAACTTCTCCCACTCCTAGAAATGCGGCTCCATTTCCCACCATGGCCACATCCTTCCCATGGATCTCAAAAGATGAGACATCCTTCTGTTGCTCCAGGCCAACTCATCTACCTCTGCCCTTGGGTTTTCTGTGTCTTGTTTTTCCCAGGACCTTGCTTTATCAGTCATGCTCGCTATCTTCAACATCTTCCTCCTAACTCATTCTTTTCATGCTTTCAACAAATGCAAATGCATTTTATGCATTTTATGCATTTTATGCAATAAAATGCAATGCTGGGACTCATAGCCTACAAGCATGATCAAGTTACTCACACTAAAACACAACAAAATGTATAAACAAAAAACTGTCTTTGAGCTTTTATTCCTTTCTAGCTTCTACTTTCTCCTTCCCTTCCTCAAATTAGATCTGTTCATCTGTTCCTCTAAACCTGTTGATTTCCCACTTTTCTCAATCTCAGTTCATGTGACTATTATCTAAATTAAAAAAAAAGCAACCCACTTATTCCAGACTCTATGCTCTCCTTCATATACATCCAATAAATAACCAAGTACTTCTTATTTTTCCTCCTTGAAATCTCCCAATCTGTCCTCTTTGGATAGTTCATTTATATCCAATTATGGCCCTTAATGATATTTCGCCTAAACTACAGCACTATAATCTTAAGTAATCAGCCTGCCTGCGGCCTTATTTCCTTTAATCTGTCCTCCATGCTGCACTTAGATATTTAAAAACATGAATCTAATTATGTCATCCCCCTGCTTAAATGCTTTTAATGGCTCCCACTGCTTACAGCCTAAGTTCGAGCTCTTCATTAGCATGGCTCACAGGCCCTTCACGACCTGACCAAACTTATCCCCCATAAATCCTAATCATGCACTTGACACTGTAATAATTCTGCATGTTCCTTCAACATGGCGTGCTTTTTGCCACTTAAGAGCTTTTGTTTATGCAGTTACTGTAACTTTGAAAGGCCTGCCCATGTTTGCTCATCTGTCAGTCTCACATTCATCCTTCCAGATCTGCTCAAGCAGCATTTTCTCCAAATCTTTGAACAACAAGCTGTGCTAAACATTCCAGCCTTGTGTTTCCCTAGTACCTTGTTCATACTTTATCATGTTATGTTGAAATTATCTGTTACCTATCCAGGATCTTTACAAGCTCCTTAAGGACACAGACCATGTGAACTCATAAAGTAATATGGTGAGTATATTTCATTTAATACAGAACTTATATTACTTTGTGTATTTGGGTAATTACTTTTTATATAACTGTTATGTCTCCCTTGTGAGGCTGGAAGCCCATTAAGGGTAGGAATTATATTTTATAATATTGTGTATCTTTATCAAATAGCTAATGTTCTAAAGATATTCATTAATGATTATTATTGTGAAGATTATGAAAAACACCTCAAGGATATACTCTACTATTTGTTCAGTTGCCAAGTTGTGTCCAGCTCTTTGTGATCCCATGGACTGTGGCATGCCAGGCTTCCCTGTCCTTCACTATCTCCTGGAGTTTGCTCAATTTCAAGTCCGCTGAGTTGGTGATACAATCTAACCATATCATCCTCTGTCACCCGCTTTCCTTTTGCCTTCCATCTTTCCTAGCATGAGGGTCTTTTCCAATGAGTCCGCTCTTCGCATTAGGTGGCCAAAGTATTAGAGCTTTAGTTACAGCATCAGTCCTTCCAATGAATATTCAGGGTCGATTTCCTTTAGGATTGACTGGTTTGATCTCATTACTGTCACAGAGTCTCAAGAGTCTTCTCCAGCACCACAGTTCAAAAGCATCGTTCTTTGGCATCCAGTTTTCTTATGATCCAACTCTCACATCCATACATGACTACTGGGAACACCTTAGCTTTGACTACCTGGACCTTTGTTGGCAAAGTGATGCCTTTGCTTTTAAATACTCTGTCTAGGTTGGTCATAGCTTTCCTTCCAAGGAGCAAGCATCTTTTCATTCCATGGCTGCAGTCACCACTCACAGTGTTTTGGAGCCCAAATCTGTCATTGTTTCCACTTTCCCCCCTTCTGTTTAAAATGAAATAATGGGACCAAACACCATGATCTTAGGTTTGTTTTATGTTGAATTTTAAGCCAGTTTTTTCACTTCTCTTTCACCCTCATCAAGAAGTTCTTTAGTTCCTCTTCACTTTCTGCCATTAGAGTGGTATCATCTGACTGTCTGAGGCTGTTGATATTTTGCCTGGCAATCTTAACTCTATCATGTAAAGAAAGTAACCCATTTCAGGGAAAATCTAATTACAGCAGATTCTAACAAGACCTCTAAACTCTTATACTGATTGTTAATATAAAAGATTGACTGAGAAAAGTGAAGCATCAGTTATATGTATTATACATACACACAAAAACTTTTTTGTTATTGTAAAAGTATCCAACTGACAGGCAGAGATATCAACAAAATTGGGCTGCTTTAATAGATAACTCCTTAGGTAAGGAACACCATATTTTATGCAGCATTTGCAGTCAGTCCTGTTCAACCGCATTCTTGCTGTGGTCCCCTTAAGTCCCCTTCTCCTCCTAGAAAAATTCATCCATTTTCAAAGCACTGCCAGCATGTTCTAGTCTTATTTTGCTTTCTTACAAGTTTAAGGGAATTTGGGAGAGTCAAGGCAAGCTTTTTTTCTTCCGTAGAAATATTATTTCCACTTGGTCCACTGCTTGTGAGTGGCTCCATGGTGGTTAGAAAGCTATCTAGTACACATAAAAAGATACTAAACATTGATAATTATTAGAGAAATGAAAATTAAAACTACAATGGGTCAGAATAGCCACCATTAAAAATCCTACAAAATGGGGGCTTCCTTTGTAGTTCAAAGGTAAAGAATCTGCCTGCTAATGAAGAAGACATGGATTCCATCCTGATTCAGGACAATTTTGAGAAAAAAAAATTTGTACAAATAGCAAATGCTAGAAGGGTATGGAGAAAAGGGAACCTTCCTACACTATTGGTGGGAATGTAAATTAGTGCAGACACTATGGAAAATGGTATGGAAGTTGCTCAAAAATAGTAAAAATAGAGTTGCCGTAAGATTCAGCAATCCCACTCCTGGGCATATAGCCAGACAAAACCATAATTTGAAAGATAATGCACCCCAATATTCATAGCAGCACTATTTATAATAGTCAAGACATGGAAACAACCTAAATGTCCATCAACAGGTGACTGGTGTAAAGAAGATGTGGAATATGTACAGCAGAATATTATTCAGCCGTAAAAAGAATAAAATAATGCCATTTGCAGCAACATGGATGGACTTAGAGATTATCATACTAAGTGAAGTGAGCCAGAAAGAGAAAGATAGATACCATATGATGTCACTTACATATGGAATCTAAAATCTGACACAGGTGAGCTTACCCATAAAACAGAAACAGACTCATAGACATAGAAAACAGACTTACCATTGCCCATGGGGAGGGAAGGTGGCAGAGGAGTGGACTGGAAATTTGGGATCAGCAGATGCAAACTATTACATGCAGAATGATGAACAACAAGGACCTGCTGCATAGCACACGGAACTATATTCAATATCCTGTGACAAACATAATGGAAAAGAATATGAAAAAGAATGTATATATATATATATATGTATAACTGAATCACTTTTCCAAACAGCAGAAATTAACACAACATTGTAAATCAATTATCCTTCAATAAAATAAATTTTAAAAAAAGCTGTTTAGTGGCTGCAGGGAGTCTTCAGGCCAATGCCCTAAAAGCAGGGGGATGCCAGGGCTCCTTAAATGACACTGGGCTCCATTCTAGAGGCTCCTTGGCATGCTTGAGGGTGAGTTCTTTTGAAGAGATACCCGCTTAGTGCAGTCTGGGGGCCTCCAGCCTGTTGAATTTAGTTAGATAGTGGCCGACTTCTTGATGAGTTTCACCTTTTCATCTAGAAAGTGGCTCTCCAGGAAGTCACAGAGATGGGGGTTTATAAGGGTAGAACCCAGGGCATGCAAATCCAAAAAGCTTGGTTCATGAGATGGTTGTAAACCTAGCATCCTAGGTATACCCCATTCATCTTGAGAACACTTCTCCTTGTCTTAGAAGAGAGGTCAGCTATTGCATTGGTTTTGCATTTTCAAGAGATACATTTCTCCTTGGCCCATTCACGAAAAAAGCAGCTCATACCCTCTAGAGCCACATCACTGCCTTCGAAATAGAAGCCCAGAGAAAGGTAGGATGGCAATGGCCTGCACCTTGGCAGAATAATTCTTATGAATCTGGAAGTTTATGGTTGATCAGCAGTAAGGAGCTGAGCTCCATACCGTTGGCTGGTCCTGGAGGTTGAGGATGGCTGAATGGTTGGTTCTGAAGACTGTGACTGGAAAAAAGGTTGGAGGATGACAGGAGGCTGGAAGAAAGGGTGTCCCTGGGTCTGTTCTGACCAAATACTGTTGAAACAAGAGACACAACTGTGGACCAGGAGAGGAATGAAGGCAAACTCATTCTCCCAAGATAGCAAAACATTTTTATGCATGTGTGATTTGGATAACATAAGGGTGCCTTTCAAAGGAAAACGAAGAGCAAAGCCATCATAAAAGGGCAGTATGTAGCCTGAGTGAAAGTGTTAGTCGTTCAGTCACGTCTGACTGTGACCCCATAGACTGTAGCCCTCCAAGCCCGTCAGGCTCCTCTGTCCATGGGATTTTCCAAGCAAGAATACTGGAGTGGGCTGCCATTTCCTTCTCCAATGTAGTCTGAGGGAGTGACCTAATAAGCCTGTTTTCCTTATTCTTTATGGCTGTTAACATCTAAGATGTGTTTGAGCACACCTTTGTGCCCCAATTGTTTCACCTCTCAACTTCATTGTCCACTCCCTCCCTAGAGCATATACTATTTTATCTTCACGGTGTTCATATCACCAAATTACTTGGACTTTTCTTTCTAGAGATGTATCTCTAATTTTACATTTGAATTTACAAAATCATTAATGATTATGAATAACAATGAATATTACTAGGCAACTGCTTTTCACAAAGCACTAGGGAAATTCAAAGATGAATGAGGTGTGGATAAGCCTAGCAGTCCTCAACCCTTGGTATGCATCAGAATGGCTTATGTAGTTGGTGTTTTTTTTTTTTTTTAATATGCAAGTATCAACTGCAGAAATTCTAATTCCGTTGGTCTGTGATCTAAACATCTTTTAAAAATTAACACATCTATTAATATCAAAGCCAGACAAAGACACTACAAGAAGAGACTACAGATCAACATCCCTTATGAATGTTGATACAAAAATTCTTTTTTTTTTAAATTTTTTTTATTTTTTTAAATTTTAAAATCTTTAATTCTTACATGCGTTCCCAAATACAAAAATTCTTAATAAAATACTAGCAAAACAAATATATCAGTATATTAAAAGTATTATACACCATGACCAAGTGAGACTCATTTCTGGAGTAAAAGGATGGTTCAACATACCAAAAAAAAACCCAAAACCTCACTTATATGATTATCTCAATTGAGGCAGAAAAAGCATTTGGTAAATTGAACACTCTAGTATGATAAAAACCTTCAACAACCAAGGAATATAAATAAATTCCCTCAATATAATAAAATCCATGTTGTGAAAATCACAGAGTGAAAATCATACTCAGTGATGAAAAATTGAAAGTATTCTTTCTGAGATGAGGAACAAGGCAAAGATGCTCACTTTTGCCACTTCCATTCAACATAGCACTAGAAGTTCTACCCAGAGCAATTAGGCAAGAAAAATGAATACAAAATATCCAAATTGGAAAGGAAGAAATAAAATTATCTCTGCTTGCTGATGCAAAGAACTTAAAGATTTCCCTCAATCTTCTTATCCCTGGTTGCACCTGAAAATTAAAGGGGCAAAGACAGAGTAACAGGAGAAAACCATAAAAACTTAGTTGTTTTATGCGGTATGAGAACTTTCATAAAAAAACAGAGACCCAAAGAAACAGTTAAACCTAAATATTTTTATGCCAAGTTTGATAAAGTATGCTGCTGCTGCTGCTAAGTCACTTCAGTCGTGTCCAACTCTGTGCGACCCCATAGACGGCAGCCCACCAGGCTCTCCCGTCCCTGGGATTCTCCAGGCAAGAACACTGGAGTGGGTTGCCATTTCCTTCTCCAATGCATGAAAGTGAAAAGTGATAGTGAAGTCACTTAGTCGTGTCCAGACTCTGTGACCCCATGGACTGCAGCCCACCAGGCTCCTCCATCTATGGGATTTCCAGGCAAGAGTACTGGAGTGGGATGTCATCGCCTTCTCCGTGATAAAGTATAGAGAGTTATTAAGAAAAATCATCATTCAAAGAGTATGAAGTATAGTAAACTGAATGAAACTTAGCAAGGCCAGTTTGATTAGATTTTCCTTAGTGAAACTCATTCAGTCATGTCCAACTTTGTGACCTCATGGACTATACAGTCCATGGAATTCTCCAGGCCAGAATACCTGAGCCGGTAGCCGTTACCCCAACCTAGGAAGAGAACTGAAGTCTACCTCATTGCAAGTGGATTCTTTACCAGTTGAGCCACCAGGGAAGCCCTTTATGACCCTTTATTTGAAGATAAGCATGCTCATTTCCTCTTGGTAAACAGAGGGCAGCTTCTCACATGATATGAAACTTGCTCATGAAACAAGGTGACTTGCTTCAGGGGAGAAAGTTTGTGGGGGAAGGTGAAAATGACTTTCCTGTTCATACCATTTTCTCAAACTCCTTTAGCCAAAAATATCCAACATACCAAGGTGCCATATTATGAGGTGAAAGTGTTAGTCACTCAGTCATGCCCAACTCTTTGCGACCCCATGGACTGCAGCCCATCAGGCTCCTTTGCCTATGGAATTTTCCAGGCAAGGATTCTGGAGTGGTTTGCCATTTCCCTCTCCAGGGGATCTTCCCTACCCAGGGATCAAACCCGGGTCTCTTGCACTGCAAACAGATTCTTTACCGACTGAGCTACCAGGGAAGTCATTTATTATGGGGTAGTATGTCTTAAATCTCATCATAGATTTATATCTTATATGTAGAAAACCCTAAAAAGTCCACAAAAAGAACTGTTAATACTAATGAATTCAGCAAAGTTCAGTTCAGTCGCCCGGTAGTGTCCAACTCTTTGCAACCCCAGGGACCGCAGCACACCAGACCTCCCTGTCCATCACCAACTCCTGGAGTTTACCCAAACTCATGTTCATTGAGTTGGTGATGGCATCCAACCATCTCATCCTCTGTCATCTGCTTCTCCTCCTGCCCTTAATCTTTCCCAGCATCAGGATCTTTTCAAATGAGTCAGCTCTTCACATCAGGTGGCCAAAGTATTGGAGTTTCAGCCTCAACATCAGTCCTTCCAATGAACACTCAGAACTGATCTCCTTTAGGATGGACTGGCTGGATCTCCTTGCAGTCCAAGGGACTCTCAAGAGTCTTCTCCAACACCACAGTTCAAAAGGATCAATTCTTCGGCGCTCAGATTTCTTTATAGTCCAACTCTCACATCCATACATGACTACTGGAAAAACCACAGCCTTGACTAGACGGACCTTTGTTGGCAAAGTAATGTCTCTGCTTTAGAATATGCTGTCTAGGTTGGTCACAATGTTCCTTCCAAGGAGTAAGTGTCTTTTAATTTCATGGCTACAATCACCATCTGCTGTGATTTTGGAGCCTAAGAAAATAAAGTCAACCACTGTGTCCACTGTTTCCCCATCTACTTGCCATTAAGTGATGGGACCCAGATGCCATGATCTTAGTTTTCTGAATGTTGAGCTTTAAGCCAACTTTTCCACTCTCCTCTTTCACTTTCATCAAGAGGCTTTTTAGTTCCTCTTCACTTTCTGCCATAAGGGTGGTGTCATCTGCTTATCTGAGGTTATCAGCAAAGTAGCAGGATACAAAATTAACCTGCAAAAATCCATTGTATTTCTATACACAAACAATAAACAACCTGAAAAGAAACTTATGAAAATAAATTCCATTTACAATAGCATCAGAAAGAATAAAATTCTTAGAAATTAACCAGTGACAGAAAACCTGTACAGTGAAAACTGCAAGACATTGTTGAAACAAATTAAAGAAGATATAAATAAATGGAAATGCACTCCTTGGAAGGAAAGTTATGACCAACCTAGACAGCATATTAAAAAGAAGAGACATCACTTTGTCAGCAAAGGTCCATCTAGTCAAGGATATGGTTTTTCCAGCAGTCATGTATGCATGTAAGAGTTGGACTGTGAAGAAAGCTGAGCACTGAAGAATTAATGCTTTTGAACTGTGGTGTTGGAGAAGACTCTTGAGAGTCCCTTGAACTGCAAGGAGATCCAGCCAGTCCATCCTAAAGGAGATAAGTCCTGGGTATTCATTGGAAGGACTGATGTTGAAGCTAAAACTCCAATACTTTGGCCACCTGATGCGAAGAGCTGACTCATTTGAAAAGACCCTGATGCTGGGAAAGATTGAGGGCAGGAGGAGAAGCAGATGACAGAGGATGAGATGGTTGGATGGCATCACTGACTCAATGGACATGGGTTTGGGTGGACTCTGAGAGTTGGTGATAGACAGGGAGGCCTGGCATGCTGCACTTCATGGGGTTGCAAAGAGTTGGACACGACTGAGCGACTAAACTGAATGAACCCATGTTTATAGACTGGAAGACTTAATATTGTTAAGAGATGTCAATTCTACTCAAAGTGATCTACAAATTCAATGCAATCCCTATAACAATCCCAATGAGTTTTTTTTCAGAAGTAGAAAAATCTATACACAAATTTATGTGAAAACATAAAGGACTCTAAATAGCCAAATAATATTTAAAAAGAACAAAGCTGGAGTATGAAATCATACTTCCTGACTTCAGAACTCATCAGAACACTATAGCAGTCAAAACAGTTTGCTGTAGGCATAAAGACAGACACATATAGCCCAGTGAAATAGAATTGACAGCCCAGAAACAAACCGATGCATTTAACCCATGGCTAAATTATTTTTGACAAGAATGCCAAGACCATTCAATGGGGAAAGGATAATCTTTGCAATAAATGGTGCTGGGAAAACTGGATATCCATATTCAAAAGAATGAAGTTGGAACTTATACAATACTATACATAAAAACTAACTCAAAAGGCATTAAAGACTGTAATACTTAAAATAATTCCTGAAACTATAAAAACTCTTAGACAAAGGAATTCCCTGGCAGTCCAGTGGTTAGGACTCAGCACTTTCACTGCTGTGGCCCAGGTTCAATCCCTGGACAGGGAACTAAGAACCCACAAGCCATGTGGGCCCTCCCCTCCAATAAAAAATGGCCATTAAAAAACTCTTAGATGAAATATAGGGCAAAAGCTTCAAAACACTGGATTTAGAGGTGAATTCTTGGATAGGACATCAAACCACAGGAAACAAAAGGAAAAATAGCCAAATTGCACTTCACAAAAATGAAAACATTTTCTGCGTCAAAAGACAGTTATCAACAAAGTAAAAGATCAACTCAAAGAATGGGGGGAAATATTTGCATATCATATATGGGGGATTAATATCCAGTACATAAAGAGAACTACTAAAACTAAACAACAAAGCAACCTGATTCAAAAATGGGCAAAAACTTTATGTTTTAATTTTTTTTTTTTACTTTTTGGCCACATCAAGTGGCATGTGGGACCTTAATTCCCCGACCAGGGGATGAACCCATGCCCCCTGCAATAGAAGCAGAGTCCTAACCACTGGACCACCAGGGAAGTCCCCCCCAAATGGGCAAAAACTTTAAATAGATATGTCCCCAAAGAAAATGTACAAATGGCCAATAAGCACTTGAAAATATGCTCAATAGCACCAATCTTCATGGAAATGCAAATCAAAACTACAGTGAGATGAGATATCACCTCATATATGTTGGAATAGTTGTTGTCTAAAAGGCAGAATATAACAATTGTTGGTGAGGATGTGGAGAAATTGAAACCCTTGTGTGCTACTGGTGGGGATGCAAAACGGTGTATACTGTGGGAAACAGTACAGTGTTTTCCCAAAAAAATTAAAAATAGAATTACCGTATGATTCTTCTAACAACACAAGAGAGGACTTTACACATGGACAGCACCAGATGGTCAACACTGAAATCAGATTGATTATATTCTTTACAGCCAAAGATGGAGAAGCTCTATACTGTATACAAAAATAAGACCAGGAGCTAACTCTGACTCAGATCATGAAATCCTTATTGCCAAATTCAGACTTAAATATAAGAAAGTAGGAAAAACCACTAGACCATTCAGGTATGACCTAAATCAAATCCCTTATGATTATACAGTGGAAGTGACAGGCAGATTCAAGGGATTAGATCTGATAGAGTACCTGAAAATATGGATGGAGGTTCATGACATTGTACAGGAAAGAGTGATCAAGATCATCCCCAAGAAAAAGAAATGCAAAAGTGTAAAATGGTTGTCTGAGGAGGCCTTACAAATAGCTGAGCAGAGACTCTAAAGGCAAAGGAGAAAAGGAAAGATATACTCATCTGAATGCAGAGTTCCAAAGAATAGCAAGGAGAGATAAAAAAGCCTTCCTCAGTGTTCTGGGCGTCCCTTGTGGCTCAGCTGGTAAAGAATCCACCTGCAATGCAGGAGACACGGTTCAATTCCTGGGTCAGGAAGATCCACTGGAGAAGGGATAGGCTACCCACTCCAGTATTCTGGGGCTTCCCTTGTGGCTCAGCTGGTAAAGAATCCGCCTGCAATGTGGGAGACCTGGGTTTGATCCCTGGGTTGGGAAGATTCCCTGGAGAAGGGAATAGCTACCCACTCCAGTATTCTGGCCTGGAGAATTCCATGGACTGTATAGTCCACAGGGTCACAAAGAGTTGGACACAACTGAGCAACTTCACTTTCACTTTTCACTTTCATGCATTGGAGAAAGAAAGGGCAACCGACTCCAGTGTTCTTGTCTGGAGAATCCCAGGGATGGGGGAGTCTGGTGGGCTGCCGTCTATGGGGTCGCACAGAGTCGGACACAACTGAAGCGACTTAGCAGCAGATGCTGCAGAGAGACTTTCACTTTCACTTTTTTCTTTCCTTAGTGATCAATGCAAAGAAATAGGGAAAAAATAGAATGGGAAAGACTAGAGATTTCTTCAAGAAAACTAGAGATACCAAGGGAACATTTCATGCAAAGATAGGCACAATAAAGGACAGAAGTGGTATGGATCTAACAGAAGGAGAAAATATTAAGAAGAGGTGGCAAGAATACACAGAAGAACTATACAAAAAAATCTTAATGACCCAGATAACTATGATGGTGTGATCAGTCACCTAGAGCCAGACATCCTGGAATGCAAAGTCAAGTGGGCCTTAGGAAGTATCACTATGAACAAAGCTAGTGAAGGTGATAAAATTCCAGCAGAGCTACTTGAAATCCTAAAAGATGATCCTGTGAAAGTGCTGCACTCAATATGCCAGCCTATTTGGAAAACAGTGGCCACAGGACTGGAAAAGGTCAGTTTTCATTCCAATCCCAAAGAAAGGTCATGCCAAAGAATGTTCGAACTACCACATAATTGCACTCATCCCACACACTAGCAAAGTAATGCTCAAAATTCTCCAGGTGAGTCTTCAATAGTATGTGAACTGAGAATCCAGATGTTCAAGCTGGATTTTAAAAAGGAAGAGGAACCAGAGATCAAATTGCCATCATTCATTGGATCATTGAAAAAGCAAGAGAGTTTCAGAAAAACAGCTACTTCTGCTTTATTGACTGTGCCAAAGCCTTTGACTGTGTGGATCACAACAAACTGTGGAAAATTCTTCATGAGATGGGAGTACCAGACCATCTTACTTGCCTCCTGAGAAACCTGTATGTAGGTTGGAAGCAACATTTAGAACCCAGACATAGAACAATGGACTGGTTCAAAGTTGGGTAAGGAATATGTCAAGGCTGTATATTGTCACCCTGTTTATTTAACTTCTACTCAGTGTATATCATGCAAAATGCCTGGCTGGATGAAGCACAAGTTGGTATCAAGATTGCTGGGAGGAATATCAATAACCTCAGATATGCAGATGACACCACCCTTATGGCAGAATGTTAAGAAGACCTGAAGAGCTTCTTGATGAAAGTGAAAGAGGAGAGTGAAAAAGCTGGCTTAAAACTCAACATTCAAAACCTAAGATCATGGCATCCAGTCCCATCACTTCATGGCAAATAGATGGGGAAACAATGGAAACAGTGACAGGCTTTATTTTCTTGGGCTACAAAATGACTGCAGATGGTGACTTCACCCATGAAATTAAAAGACACTTGCTCCTTGGAAGAAAAGCTATGACCAACCTAGACAGCATATTCAACAGCAGAGACATTACTTTGCCAACAAAGGTCCATCTAGTCAAAGCTATGGTTTTTCCAGTAGTCATGTATGGTTGTGAGAGTTAGAGTACAAAGAAATCTGAGCACTTAAGAATTGATCCTTTTAAACAGTGGTGTTGGAGAAGACTCTTGAGAGTTCCCTGTACTGCAAGGAGATCAAACCAGTCAATTGTAAAAGAAATCAATCCTGAATATTCATCGAAGGACTGATGTTGAAATTGAAGCTCCAATACTTTGGCCACCTGATGTGAAGAACTGATTTATCGGAAAAGACCCTGATGCTGGGAAAGATTGAAAGCAGGAGGAGAAGGGGGCAACAGAGGATGAGATGGTTAGATGGCATCCCAACTTCAGGGATATGAGTTTGAGCAAGCTCTGGGAGTTGGTGAAGGACAGGGAAGCCTGGCGTGCTGCAGTCCATGGGGTTGCAAAGAGTTAGACGTGACTGAGTGACTGGACTGAACTGAACTGAACTGAACTGATGATTCAACAATTCAACTTCTGGATATATATCCAAAATAACTGAAAAGAGGTACTTGAAGAGATATTTGTATGTCCATGTTCACGGCAGCATCATACACAGCTGCTAAAACAGGGAAGAAACCCAAGTATCCCTTGATAGATGAATGGGTAAGCAAAATGTGGTAATATACATATAGTGGAATATTATTTATTCTTAAAAAGGAATAATCTTCTGACATATGCTGCAATGTGAGTGAACCTGGGGACATTATCCTAAGGGAAACAAACCAGTCATGAAAAGATAAATATGGAATGACTCCACTTATATGAAATACTTACACTAGTCAAAATCATAGACAGGAAGTAGAATGGTGGTTGCCAGGAGCTATAGGGAAGGAAGAATGGACAGTTACTATTTGAGTATAGAGTTTCAGTTTTACAAGATGAAAATAGTTATGGAGATGGATGCTAGCAATGGTTGTACATTATGAATGCATTTAGTACCATTGAACTGTACACTTAAAATGGTTAAGATAATTTTTATGTTATGTATATTTTAGCACAATAAAAAAACTGAAAAATTATTCTTTGGTGATTTTTACACACTGCAAGGGTTGAAATATTGGAAAATATCACTTGCTGTTTGAGGAATCAGGGTGAAGTCCATGAAGAAGTACAGTAGAATGAATCCAGAATTTCGATCTCAGAGACCTGGTTTCCTCTTTTGCCGTTGCTTCTTACTATGACATGTGAGACACTTAGTAAGCCTCATAACTGCTAAGCCTAGTTTTTATATGCAAATAAAAATGTGTCAAAGACTCACATCTGTCACAGAATTTTTATGAAGATTTTAAACAATGAAGAGAGATAAAACATGTGGAAGCACATAGAGTAATGCCAGATCTAGAGCTGGCAATCAATAAATGATAATTATGTCTGAACCTGAGCTGGTATTTGAGTCAGACCTTGAAGGATGGATAAGATTTAAATATTCAGATCTGAGAGGGAAAATGTTTCCAGTAAAAAAAAGAAGAGTTTTTATGTACTGCATGGTTTTATGGCTATTTATGTGTCTGCACCATACAAAACACTTGGAAGCTTTGGAGCCAAATCAGATACAGATCTTTAGTTCAAAAAGCTAACAGTCACCTTAGTAATTCATTCATTAAACTGATAGACACTTTTTCTTTTGTAATGTTGCTTGTATTCCTAATGTGCCACATATGTTTTAATAGGTGTTTTCTACCTTAAAATATTTTACAAGTATCTATAATAGATGTTCATAAAGGTTCAAAGAGGAAAAATCATAAAAATTACTACCCTCACTTTCTCAATTCTGTCTTCATCAGACGTAACATGTGCTATGTCTACTTAAAATCACTTTTTGTGCACATACAAATTCAGTATGTATGTATTTCTTTTTGCCTCTTGAAATCATACCTTACCTGCTGTTCTGGAAACTGCTTTTTATCCACTTTAAATAGAGTGCCAGTATCTTACTAAGTCAATATATATAAAGCAACCTCATTCTTTGAAATAACAGTATAGAATTCCATTTTATGTACATTTCATCATTTCTTCAATTAGTTACCTTTTGATAAGCATTTTGGCTATTTCCATTATGAATAATGCTGGAATAAATACCCTTAGACATATCTATGTTCTTTGTATAAATATATCTTAAGGGCAAATCCCCAGAAATGGAACCAAACAAAATTTCCACATTTCAATAGATAATGTTAAATTGGTATCTTAATGGAATGACTAATGTATACTCCCAATAAAAGAATATGACAGTTGCTGTTTCCCTACATGTTCATCAACCCTGGATATTATCAAACAAATTTATTTATAATCAAATTTAGGTAAAAAGTGGTTGATTTCCTTACAGTAAACTTATTAATAAAGTTACTATAAAATTTTTAAATAAACAATCTTATTATAAAGTACTAAAGTTCAACATCTTTCCATGTGTTTATTTCTATTTATATATTTTTGGGTGGATTATCTTTTTATATCCTTACTCATATTAAGAAATTATTTTTATTTTGCAAGATTTTTTCAGTTTGACTTTTTTTCATTGGCACTGTCATATCTTTCCCCATGTACAAATTTTTAAATTTTATGTAGTTAAATTTATTAATTTTCAAGTATTTTGAATTCCTTCATTCCAGGATTTAAAAAAATGATATACATTTTAAATTCTAGGGCTTCCCTGGTGGCTAGCTGGTAAAGAATCTGCCTGCAATGTGGAAGACCCAGGTTTGATCCCTGGGTTGGGAAGATCCCCTGGAGAAGGAAATGACAACACACTCCAGTATTCTTGCCTGGAGAATTCCATGGACAGAGAAGCCTGGCAGGCTACACCCTATGGGGTCACAAAGAGTAGGACATGACTGAATAACTAATACTTTCACTTTAAATTTCAGTCTTAAATTGCAACATTCTATTAAAATAATATTCATAATATGACAAAAAGAGGGAAAAGTTTATAAATTTTATCTTCTGATTATACTATATCAGTTATGGTAAAAGTTAATGAATGTGATTTATTTATGTTGTTTTTCAAATCAAGATTTTGGACAAAATTAGTTAATTATTCAAAACATGAAATTTATTTTAGCCCCACTGGCAACTGTTCTGATTTGAAGAAATGACAGGTAAAATTTTAAAGAATGCATTTTTTCAGAAATAGTTTTAAAGATCTGGGAGTCTTGTACTCTCCTCCACAAAGTATTATTTTGTAAATTATTAGTCTAAGTATAGATCACATTGCTGGCATTATAGTATTGTTTTAGTTGTCAACAGTTGAGTACTAACATACCCCCTATTTTCAACAAGCTTGAGGGTATGTTTTAATTTTATTACTGTAAAGAAATTTAAATTATGTTCATAAGTCTAAACCTTGCCTGCTAGCAAAACAGTATGTAATGTTTTATTCTCTGCTGATACCATCATCTCTAACCATTGCCACAGATGCAATATGGTACATTGATTACCTCTGTTTCATCTGCACTGCTTTGTATTTCCATTTCTGGAACACTAAAGCACTGCCAAATTAGCAATATATCTGGATAAACTACTAATGCTTGCATCATCTGAAACCTTGAAACCAGTATCTCTTATTTGCTGAGCTAAACTAGGAAGATGCATTCTTTTTTTTATTATTATTCATGCACAAAAATTCAAATTTTTAAAATACATATTTAAATGTTTTAAAAAATTAACTGTCAGCAAAATATTAAAATTTTCTAGTTTCCTAATTTCTACATTCAAAGTTTTTAGAAATGGCATCCCAGCATGTATCTTTTACTTTTTTGTATTATGTAACTGCTTGTTCACCTACTCATCTGTTGTAGCATCTGTTGTTCATCTGATGTAGCATATTTGCCTTTAGCAGTGATCTGAATAATTAGAACAAGGATTCTTTCAGGAAGTGGATTCTATGCTTGGGGGATCAATTTCCTATTGATGTTTAGAAAAAAAAATATTTGCAGAAGAAATATATATTGATTATACCAATTGTAATCTAATCACAGGGGTTTGTCTCTGGAGTCTCTGCACTTGCATAGTGCAACTACTTCCAACTCAGTGTCAGTTCAGTTCAGTTGCTCAGTTGTGTCCGACTCTTTGCGACCCCAACTCAGTGTAGGTACTTCCAAATCCATAGGGCTTACATTCTGATTTCTACCAGACTCCAACACTTGACATGATCTTTTCCCTCAGACAAGATTCATGAGTGATTTTTATTCAATCAAACTTATGATTCTTCTGGTCATGTCTTTTCTCACCACCCCAAGTGCCTGACTGTCTTTAAGAACTTGTTCCTAAAATTGCCATTGGTTCAACAACTCTTTCCACCCTCCAATCCACCATCTAATCCTGCTGATAATTCAATTTTCCCTCTTCAAAGATGCTTTTACCTCCAGATTATATCAGATCTTGCTATACATGATTAGGTTCATAGTACTTTTTTCCTTTTATTTCTCATGGTCTGTCATCATATTTGTGCTGTTATTTGGAATGCCTGCCACATTCCATGAGAGACTGTTTCTGCATTGCTCACCATTTTATTGTCAGAGCCTGGCAATTAGTAGATACCCACTACATTGTTGAATGAATCAATGAATTCATGTCCAAACTCAAATCTCATATTTTCCAAAATGGCATTCCTCACCTTTCCAGCCACAGTGATGGACAAATTCCTTTCTTGAACTTAAGACTCATCTTGTTGATGCCATTCATTTATCCTAAGGAAGCACAGATTCACAGATTCAGTAGGAGTAGATAGAAAGCTTTCTACTATAAATAATGCAAGCCCCTGAAATAAAAGTCTTGGTTTAGTTTTTGTGAACACCATCATTAATGATGGGGACTTGACTTCTGAAGTATCATGAACCATCCTTGGACTATTCAAATGTTTAGAAATATTTCTTATATTTAGCAAGACATTCTTGGGCTTTTCAAGATGAATTTGGCTCCTAAGCATAAAAGACTAAGCCCATTTGCTCTTCTAATGATGGTCCTTTCAGGTAGTCAAAGATTGCTCTCTTGCTCAATCAAAACATAGCCCCTCCTTCAATTATTGCTTTTATGCTGTGGTTTTTGGACTCTTTCATCATCCTGATTTCCTCTCCGTGAACTCATTCCAGTTTGTCAATGTCCTTCTTGAAATAAAATTACTTTTGTTACCAGTAATTTTATTTTAAATTTAAAAATTCTTATTTTTTGAAAGTTAAAGTCACTCAGTCCTGTCCAACTCATGGGATTCTCCAGGCCAGAATACTGGAGTGGTTACCCTTTCCCTTATCCAGGGGATCTTCCTAACCCAGGGATTGAACCCAGGTCTTCCACATTGCAGGCAGATTCTTTACCAGCTGAGCCACAAGGGAAACCCAAGAATACTGGAGTGGGTAGCCTATCCCTTTTCCAGCAGATCTTCCCAACCCAGGAATTGAAGGAGGGTCTCCTGCATTGCAGGCAGATTCTTTACCAACTGAGCTCTCAGGGAAGCCTAATTATTATTATCATTATTATTAAAATTTTTTTAAGTATGCTAATATCATAATATTTAAAATTTCTATAAATTCAGAGGTTGCTCTTTCTAAGAATAAATTTATGACAGTTCTTTAAGTCTAAGTTCAGAAATTTGAAAAGTTAATTTTGATTAAGTAACAGATACCTTTTCTGGCAGCTATGAACAGTTAGTTGCTGGTGGATTGGTTAGATTACACAACCAATTCTATACTTACTATTTAAAATTATCTGACTTGCTCTGTCCACTGGCTAGTTGAACTTCAAACGGACTTAAACGAATGAGTAACAAAATACTGTGCTTGTTTAGGTGTGAGGAAAAGGTTTAGTTTTATAGCTATTACCTGTTAAGGATCCAAACCCAACGGTTAATAATAATCATTTCTTTCCTGGGCTCAACAAAAATGTTTTGATGTGGTTCATACCAGTCTCTGATGAGGGTATCAGCTTTCATTTAAAAAATCATCATTAGTTTCAGTGGTCATTACAAACCTTACTAAATTGCTGATGATATCCTTCATTGCCAAGCATGAATTGTCTTTTTCAGTCATTTATATAGAATTTATCCTCTATTCCAAGATCATAATAAATTGCAAAGTTGCTGATAATAATAATAACTTTTTAATCCTCAAAACAAGACAACAAATGCTACAGAAGAGAAAGTAGCAAGTAAAAGGGAATAAATTAGAAGAGGTAAGAAGTCTCTCTACTTAAATGGTTTTACTGTCTGGCACATAGTTATGATCATTCAGTGTTTGCTAAATGATTGAAAACATTTGGGCAATAGGCATAATCCTACAACGGGGACAACACATAAGTAAGGTAGTTGGCTTATCTGGTAACTTATTTTCAATTTCAATTTTTACTACATTTTCAATTTCCATATTTTTGATAACTCCAGAATGAGTTCAAAATAGCACTACAGTCATTAAAAATACTCAAATATTTTCCGAACATGGTATAAGTCAATCTCCTATAATCCAAATATAATCTAAACTTATATAAGTTTCTTCCGTCCTACCTTCTTTCCTTATGAAAAATTTATTTAGGCTATTTAAGAAATAGTTATTTTAAAAGTAGCTCATAAATGAAGCTATTAGTTGGCCCTGGATAGAGCCAGCTATAACAACGTGTTCAAGCTAATGAAAGGAACAAAAGAACCTTTGGAATGCACCAGCTTATTCAAAAATAGTAGTTGTTTTTTTTCAAGACTCTAAGGAACTGAACTTTCTCTTTAACAATTCTGTTGCTACCTTTCCTACAGAAATTACCTAGATTGCTTCTTGACCTCTCCTTTGAGAGTAGAGGAAGTCTTGCTATATAGTATTAGTTCCATAGCACGAAATATCCAAAATACTGTAGTTCCTGCATTCCTTGCACATTTGGACCTATTTCATCCCTGTATTAAAATGTATATCCTTTTTTTTGTATTGAGCTATAGTTGATTTACAATATATTAATGTCAGGTGTACAACATAGCAATTCAATATTTTTGTAGATCATACTCTGCTTCAAGTTATTACGAACCAGTGGCTTACAAAATATATTCTTTACATAAATTTTTAAGAGAAAAGGCATTGGAAATACATATTTTTACATGAATATACATTATATATATTAAACATATATATTAAAATACATAGATATATCCTACAAACAATAATTGAAGTTTGAAAAATATTACTATACTTGTAAGTTCCATACTTTCAGAAGCATACACTAATGTAAAATAACTTTTGGACTATCTGTCATAAACCAAATAAGTACTCGAGACAACCAGGGCCACATTTTAAAAATCTTTAAAAAGAAGAAAATAGAAGTTTATGCTTAAGAGTCCAATTTTCCATTAAAGTCCAGAAATGGTTATGAATCTTATTCTGCTTTACTTATTATGATTTAAGGATAGCCATCATATCAATCGAGGTGATCACCATAACTTCCAAGATCATTTTAGATAAAATAAAAAAATTCTAAACTAAAACTTTTTATATGAAATAAATCTGTAATAAATTTGAAAACATCCTTTGATTTATTATTTACAAGCAGTCTGTCATACCGTGCACTGTTTCAGGCACTAGGGTACAAAAAAGAATGTAACATAAAATTCTTGCCCTTAGGGAGCTGACATTTTAGTGACAGGTGTCAGCTTTTTTCTCCTTTGTAGGTATTTAGCATATAGTTTTTACAAACAGTTACAGAAATAGTATGCTGCAGAACCTAAAGAAAATGAAGAAACATTAGTTGAAGACTTCAGAAGTGGGTTTGTCTTGTTTGTACTAGGAATTGACTGTCACATTAAATTAGCATTTCAGAAGTAGCTATTTAAATCCATATTGTTGACACTACAGTGAAAGCAGTGAAACTAGTCAGCAGATGATTAAGTTTTATGGTTGATGTCCACACTTTCGTATCCTGGGACCAATATCAAGTTTCTGGGAAAAACATCCTTGCTCTCTCCCCATGTCCCTCTATTATTATTAAGTCAGGGTCTCGTCTCAGCTTGTTGTTGGTGTTAAATGTGTTCTGGGAATAAAGATGTATCTCAATCATTCTTTCTGCATTTTTCACTTATCAATCTGAGATTTACTTCAGCTTTTCCAGGTTTTTTCCTCTCTTGAGGCAAGAAGCATTTAGATTGTTTATTATATATTCCACAAGGGAAAGTCTGCATTTAACTGGCTACTTTTTCAATTCCCAAGACCATCAGTTAGTAGAATCAATATTATTTCTGGGTGAGTGGAACAACCTTTACTAGCAGCTGGAGGTGGTATGTACATTTCTAGCTAGATTACTGACTTCCCATTAACTAGTCTATTAGGAAAGCGACACTGTTCCCACGGAAATTAACAACCATTCAATTCAGGCTTGAAATCTTAAGACTGAAGTGGAGAAAAAATTGGATTGTCATGGGTTGTGTTACTGTTTGAGGAGGGCAGACAGGAGTTAGTGAATGGATAGTGTCAAAATCGGACTTTACTAAATGACTCATTAAAACTGCAAGAAAGACGAACCTCTACTGGATCCAGAAGATTAAAACAGAAAAAAGATTCAAAAACCTGTTTTCAAACAAAATTCAGCAAATGTGGGAAACATATAAATTCAGTCTGGATGTTTGCAAGACCACCTCCCCTATCGCTCAGGCCAGAAACCGGGCACAGGTATGAGAATTTTGCAAAAACAGCTTTCAAAACTATTTTCCAAAGCGAAACGGTGTGCCTGAAGAGCTTCGGAGTGGAAACCACTTCACGCAGTCTACTGTTCTCTCTGGGTTGCTAACCTCTCCGCCTTTTCCATCCCGCCACTCCCACTTGGCCGCTGCCTCAAGGCAGAGGGCGTTTGTTTACGTGACGTCAGCCATAGTAAGCAGCCCCCGCCCCCGTTTCCCTCTGGCCGCCGCGTTTCCCGCGCCACGGCACTTCTCCCCTTAAAAGGACAATAGAGGCCTCGGGAGCGCGCTCGGCCGCCGGGCCTTTTCCCCTCCCAGCCCTCGACGCGCGCGCGCCCGTATGCAAATAAGTTCGATTCAGGAGAATTTTGTACCGGGAGCCGCGCGTGCGCAGAGGGAAAGCGGAATCTACACCTTCCCCGCCAGCGGTAGCAACTGCAGAACTGCAGGAGACAATCTTTCTAGACAAGGCAGTTGAAGAGGAGGGAGCGATTTGAAGGGGGGGTTGACTTGGCGTGCACTTCGCCCCTCGGTAACGTTATTGCGCGTGGAACGGCTGCTTTTGGAAGGTGAGTAACTCGAACCATTACTGTGGTGCAAAACTGTCTCACGAGGCTTTGATTTCAGAGTGGTTTCTTTTCTCTTTTCACCTCACCTCACTACCTCCCCCAGTCCTTCTACAGACACACGCACACATTTATACACACAGGAAGTTTTGTCTTGGAGATGGCATTTCGGGGAGCGCTGTTTTCGTGATCTTCAGACCCCAGATTCTTTTGTATCTGCATGTTTAGTGTGCCCTTTTTAATTAGGGAGGTTATTTGAGGAAAAGCGAAAGTCTTGGGGTGGGGGAAGTGAACAGAGTCAGGAAAGGGGTGAGGAGTCGCCGGAGTTGAGGGATCCACGTTGAAGGTGACAATGACTTTTCGCAGCCGCAGTGTTCGCTGGCGAAAGGGAGCCCGGTGGCTTAAAGGCCCCAGAGAAAAGGACTTGCTGGCGATTGCAGAGGGGCCCCGGGTCTGTGCACCCGCGTGGGCGCGCGCCCGGGAGTGGCCGGGCGCCGTTGTTGGCCCTCGTGGTTTAGTTTCTTGCGGCCCCTCGCGCGTGTTGTCATGAGGGTGGACAATGAACGCCCGTCGCTCGGAAACTAAGTTGCCGCCTACTTGCGAGCTGGAGGGCGGAGGGGGTTTAAATCGGCCTTTCGGGTCGGTGCCGGCGTGGCCATAGTGCACGCGGGTGGCGTTGTCCGCCCAACTCCGGAGGGATGCGGATGCGACAATGAGCAACACGCGGCCGCTCGGAAGCGGCCCCGGCTCTCAAACGCCTCTCCCCGGGCCGCGCCCAGACAGCGCGGGCGTCCGGGGTGTCGGTGGAGCCTCAAGTTTGGTTCGCAAATTTATTCACCTGTAGCGTATAAAGTGGGCGCCGCGGAGCTCTCTAGGGCGACGGTGCGCGGCTTAAGATGGCCAGTCGGAGCCGAGTTGACTCCGGGATGGAGGCAGCGGCGTTGTCTGCTCCTGAGGAGTGCGGGAACTCCGGAGGGCACTGCTTTTTGTGGGGAGCGTGACAGACCACGTGCTGGGGCTGCGACCCGGGTTTGGTCCGGGGTCCGACCGAGTGTCTGGCTCGCGGTTAGCGGGGAGATGCGAGCGCTGTCGGGGCTGGCCGGCCGGACAATGTGACTTGCTGATGATGGCGTCTTGCCAGTTTAAAAAGCAGAGTGAAAGTCGCCAACTCTCGGCCGGTGCGGGGCGGGGGATCCGGGCGTTTCTCATCAAGGACATTGCAAAACTTTGATTAAATGGGCCTACTGCTTGGGGAGGACGGCGGGACCGTCCCCGGACTCCCGGGGCGCAGGGTCCGGACCCTTCCCCTGGGCGATCGTCAAGTGTCTCCCCCTGGGAAACAATCCCACGCCCCTGATGCTGCACGTAGGCAGCGCCCGGCTGGACAGAAAACAAAGAGCTGCATGTGCCGGTGCGGGCCCGGCCGGCCCTGGAGGCGGCCGCCTTGCAGGCCGGGCCCTCCTAAGTTCGGGCGAGTTTCGGGAGGGGCTTTTGTCCCTCGGCCCCTCGCGGGGAAACTTTGGCGACGCTACTTGTGCGTGGTGCGGTGCCGGAGCGCGGCGGGGAGGCGGCGTGCTTCCTCGCGGCGGGCGGCCGAGGGGCAGCAGTCGGGGCTTGGCGCTGGAGCCGGGGCGCTGGGTGCCGCGACGGCCGAGGGCCCGGGAGAGAGCTGCCGCGAGGGCTCGGCCCGCTCCCCGGGGCCGGAGCCTGCGTCTGGGAGGTCTGTGGATCCGCCTTTGAAGTCGAACTGTTGCCATGTTTGAATTACGTCAGGGCAAAGCCATGAGGAGGAACAAGCCCCGGCAGCACGGCGTGCGGGAGGCGCGGCCTGCGGGAGGCGCCGGGCCGGCCGGGTGGGCGGGCGCGGGGCCCGTTGTTCCGGCGCAGGTGAGGGAGGCGGCGGAGAGGGACGCGCTTCCCTCCCGCCGCCACCCCCTCCCCTGCGGGCAGCTCTCCACTGGAACTTTCCTCCCGGCCCCAGCTGCTGTATTTACCCACGGGTCCGCCGGGGAGCTGTTCTGTTTGCTGCCTGGGTGTTTCTCTCTCGGCCGTCGCCGCGTGCCCGGGGGGAAGCGCAGCCTGGGGCCACCGCGGAGGACTGGGGCGGGACGGGGAGGCATTTTGCTGCTTTCGGGGAAACTGGCGAGCACCCCTTCCCCCCAGCCGAGCCGCGGCCCCCACGTTCAGGGGACCCAGCCCCGACGACACCCAAAAAGCAACCGCAGGGAACTTCGGGGCTCCCGTTGTCCTACAAAGGGAAGCGAGGACTGTGGGCGAACCGTGCGTGCAGCTCCGGTCTTTGTGTGTTTACGTGTGGGAGGGGGGCCGGCTGTGGCCAGGGCTGTTTTGGTTGGGGTGGTGCTACTTGAGGTGGTCGCGCTGTGCAGAGTTTGTTCTGGTAACTCTGACCCCTACTAGATTTCTTTGTTTTTATTTTCTCGCTCTAATCTTCGATTACTCCAGGCACCCGGAAGACCAGGAATTACTGTGTCACAGCCAGACATGAAATGCTAGACAGTTCTCCCCATCCGTCCTTCCCCACACTCCTCACTCATATTATCCTAAGGAAGCTTAAGAAAAGGTCCCCTCCCCCCCGCCTTTCTCCTAATAATTTTTTTAAAAAATGAATTTGACCTTGTCATTAAAAGTACTCAAAGCACCTGTTTTTAAACTGGAGTTTGTCACTCTTGAGCGTTTTCATAATTTATGTTACAAAGCCGAACACGTTTATTAGTTGCTCAATTTAAATAAACTTCTGGGACTGTTTCTGGTGGGCTATGGCATTTAAAGTATTTACGTAATGGTTTGGGCAAGGGGGAGCCTTTTGGCCTAAAGGTGTGCTCAGCTCAGTGTTTCTGCGTTATCTTTGGACGACCTTGAAGAAGCTAGCACGTAGGAGTTAGGCCTTTCTCGATTTTCTGTGGGGGCTGGGGAGGAAGCTGCTCAGGGGGATGATACAAGGTAACGGCTAGCTGTCTCTGCTAGCTCTTGCTAGTTCCTGTGACTGGGATTGACCTGCTGGTTACCCCTCTTAGATTTTCTTTTCAAGCTAACTTTTTTTTTTTTTTGGTATGTGGCCCCAGGCATAGCTCAGAAATTATGCTGGTTTGACACATGGATGCTTCTTTGGTATTTGGGGTTTGCTTGCAGTCTAGACATCCGATAAGCAGCACCGTGTCTGTTGTTTCTTGCCTTATTTCTCCTGTATTTTGATCCTGTTTAAGGGTTAGAATCTAAAAGTGGCCTTTACTGAAAAATAAAAATATCCTTTGAGGGCCACGCCCACACATACCAGAATATCCATACAAATTGAAACCAGTTTTGTGCTTTCATTGTTTTGCTATTCAATACACTCTTTTCCCCCAAGTTTTGGTTGACCGGATGACAAATACCTACATGCTGCCAATATTAGTACATTTCTGAAATGAATAGAAAGATCTTGTCAAGAGAATGAGAAACTTCAGATTTAATAACCTTATGGCTTTCCTTTGGGGAGTTATTTCTCTGGGTCAGGTATTTATTAATAAAACGCATATGAGGAGCTTTGCCAATACACTGAGATTCTTTAATTTGTTTTCTTAATTAGTATTTCATAGCCGAGTTACAGCTAGATTTCAATGTTCTGAGAAATTTCAAATGTATCTAGAGTTTAAGGCTTTTGTTTTAAATATCAGATGATATGTGCAGCAGAGATTTGGTTTATCAAGGTAAATGAGTTGAGAGTGGGAAAGACACAGACAAGGTCTCTGCTGCCTTCTCGTTTTGCATTACTTTTGCAAGAGATTGGAGATAAAAAGTTCAATACATAGTATATTCTAGAATCTTGGGTGGGCCTCAAGACTGCTATTGCACAGTACTATTCTGTATATCTGGAACCTGAATGATCAGTTTTTTCTCCAGAGTTGGCAGGCAGACCTTGGGAAAACCTGGCTCATAAGCTCACAGTCAGGCAGATTTATGTCACAAAAGCACTTTGAGAATGATTTTCTATGTAAAATAAGTTTCTCACTGGGAAAAACTTAAAGCTAATTTGAAATGTAGACCAACGTCATAAGCTGTTGCAAGGACAAATTAATTTACCGTGCTAGACACTTACTGGTTGCTTTAAAAGTATTACATTTTCTTTTTTTCCCTAAGCAGTGCTAGGCATGTAATTGGCTAGGAAGGAGGGAAGTATATTTGTTGAGGCACTAGGTTAGTGTTCAGAAGTCTATGGGGTTGAAAAGATGTGATCCAAAGACGCTTGGTTTCCAAAGTTGTGATCATCTTAAGCAAGTCACTTTGTAGTCAGATTTTGTCATCTGCAAAACAGCAATAATCATACCTGGTTCTCGGGGGTGTAAATAAGTAAATCATGTGCTTGGTAATACAACCTGTTGTCCTCACAACTTTGGAAAGTAGATATTTTGCAGAAGACAAAGCAGATTTGGATCAGTTTCCTTGCTGGAATACATAATTTAGTAAATGAGAAGTGGAAAGAATAATTGTTTTTGGCCCCATTCCCCACCTTCAGAAACTGTTTCTGGGAAGACACTGCCTTAAACTCCTGGTTGCCAATCTAATTCTGATTCAACCAGGTAACATCAGAAAGTCCAGTGGAAATCTAGAAAATACCATCTTCTTTCTGATTTGTCTACAAGAGTGTCCTGTTATAAATTGAAAATATTTTGTTATCTTTTGGTTCTCCAATTTCTCTTTTTCAGTTTCCCTTTTAATTGAATTTGCAACTGAGTGGTTTTCTGTATTATGGAAATGCAGCTAATCCAAAAGAAGGGAGTTTATTTTCAAGGGAGAGTTTTCTTTTTGTACTAGAAATATAGAAGTCACAGACACATTTGCTATTACATATTCAAGTACAAAAGTTGCAGTTTAACTAAAATAATTTTTTTAGCTTCATATTTAGTTGTTACCACCTACTATAAGTTTGATTTGGCTTAATGTTATTTTAATTTGGTTGATGTTAATGTATGCTGAGTTTAAATAGCTCTCTTTTTGAGATCCATTTCTACACACATTGTTCTCTGAATCCTCCTTTCCTCTACACATGCCTGCTTGAAATCAGGAAATATTTTTTCTACCAATTGTTACGAAAATGTTGACTTGTTTGCTATTAGTCTTTTCTAATTAAAGTCATTCATTTGGTTTACATTTCTTGGAAATCTTTAAAGCCCACTTTTTTTGTGGGGGGGTGCAAAAGTCTAGAAGCTAAATGTTAAAGAAAAATGACATTGTTCAAAACATCAGGTTTGTTTTTTTTTTTAATGCACGTCTTTATTGTGGATACCATTCCTACTTCATGCCCTTAAAAACACTGTTCAACTCTATTCTGTGAAGTTCCACCCAGTTCTGTATACGATGTACAGTCAGCACCTTGTTGTAATATAAGACTTATTAATAGTTTCTGTCCTGTAACAGTTTATTATTGAGTAGAGGGAGCAATCCCCTGGAGGAAGGCATGGCAATCCACTCCAGTATTCTTGCCTGGAGAATCTCCACGGACAGAGGAGCCTGGTGGGCTATATAGTCCATGGGGTTGCAGAGTCAGACACCACTGAGTGACTAAGCACAGAGGGAACAATAGCTTAAACAAGTATGTGAAATCCAGTGTGTTTGTTAGGAATGGAAAGGTTTTATAAAAAGATGAAATTCTCAAGTAATTTCTTAGGTTAAGAGGATGAAGGAGAAACCATTTGGACAGAAATAGCAGCCTTAAGCATTGATGTGGCTAGTTATTAAGGTTGATTTGACACTCCTGGAATATCAGAATTCTATGTTGGGAGTAACTGGTAGACAGGACTAGATCCTGAGAAGCTTTAAATTTCTTGCCAAGGAGTTTGGATATTATCCTGATAGCCAAGTGTTGGTACCTTGGAAGGAATATTAATATTTGAACTTTTTAGGACGATACCACCTATTGGAGGGGTGCAGCCTTATAAGTCAGTTATGAGGCTCTGACAGAAGTTCAAACACCATAATGAGGGACAAACAGACAATGGGAATGGAAGGAACATGAACCAGAGAAGTGAAAGAAGAAGCAGATTCTCTAAGGGCTTCATCATGGAGATGGTAGAGATCTTGCAGAAGATGAAAAGGGAGCACCTGGTTGACTTTCAGATTTCTTTATGTGATTGTATGGATTAAAGCCAGGTTAGGTGAACATAAAAAGAATGTGTTTGGAAGAGAAGACTATATAATCAGGACATTTGAAGGTTAGGACTGCCAGTCCTTGTGCTTCAGAGAGCTTTAGGAACTTTCCTGAGATTCGGGTTAGACCAGGTATGTGCTTCCTTAACATTTTTGTCAAGTTTGAAAATGGAGAACAACCTTCGTGGAAAGGAATAGGGTTGTTTCATAAACTTAAAGTCTCTGGAAATTTTAAGTTCCTCCTTCCCCACAAACTTGTTCTTAAAACCTTCAGAAATCAGGATTCTACCCTCATTTTAGTTGGGTGTGTCTTGGGACAGATAAGAGTTTATATTTCTATAATGTGCAAGTCATAAATTTAAGGAAATAAATCATATACATACACTGATATTTTCATATTCTTGCTCCACAGCATTCCTGGAAGGTAGAAGTAAGATTTTGCCCTAATATTACAGAGGACAAATAAAATTTGAGGTGACTGTCTATTCACTTGTAAAGACACAAGCAGAAATATAGATTCCAGCTTGACTTCTTCATCACACTCACAATAGTCACATTTCTTAACTAATAATCATCCTTTAAAAGCAAATGAATACTACCCTCCCAACCTTTAACTTTCTCATTCACTGGAATTGCTCTTAATCTGGTATTGGAATACCTAGTTTTGTTTTTACAGTATCAAAATGGGAAGACCTAGTATTTCTTTTTATACTGTCTAAAACGCAGAGACGTGGATTTGTGATTTTTATTTTTAACTTGTGCTATGTCAGCTGAAGACTTAATTTCTGAGTTTGACCCCTTTCCTGTAGGAGGAGTTCTAGGGTCTTCTACTGAGCATGGATTCCATAGGCAGCACTGATTTTATTATATAATTTCTCAGTCTGGATACATGTTTGGAGAACATGTCTGTTTTTGGCAGACAAGTGGGCATCCACCACCTCTTTCTGTTTTTCTCCAGGCAAGTTTAAATTTTTAAATTTCACTTGAAAAAGTGAATTAATAAATTCAGAAACTTTGGTATTGGGATGTGGGTAGGTATCTACTAGAAGCAGGTAAAAGGAAATAGTAGTGTTTGATTGCCGCATGCTTTTCCTTAAGTACTACTGAAACGTATCTTTTTGTAGGGGAATACTGCAGCCAAGTGGCCTGGCAGTGGGAGAACACAAAACAATCCTATTTGACTCTTTGTGAAGAGTGTTGCAACAGTTACCCTGTTAGTGTTTACTAGTTCCTGTACTTACATGTGATTAAAGATAGCATACTATTGACTAAAATGGTGTCGAAGGTGGCATTACCAGTTTCAGGCACTCGAGATGGCACTTAACTTTGGATCATAAGTGCTTTTTCGTATTTATTTCTCTTCCTTTCCCATAATCATGCCGTTTAAAGTTCAGCTCTAAAAAATGCATCTCCTTCCCTTCAGAGTTGTCTTTGGTTGCTTGGTTCCTTTCCTCTTTGTTCACTGCTGCTTCCTTTCCCACTTTACAAATCTTGTGCTTGTCTCGTCTCTGCAGTTTCCTTCCCATTCTGTTCTGTCTGTTCTGATTTTACTAGTCTATTCTGTATGCTGTCTTGTGGAATATATTTCCTAATGTGTATCTCTTCATCTGTATGTCTTTGAGGAAGTTTATTTAAGTTCTTTGGGCTTTTTCAGATTCCTCTTTAGTTAAGTCAAGATATGTGATGATGACTAAAGTTTTGGGGTGTGGTGCTCGTGACTAAAAAAAAAAATAGTATAGAAAGGAGTAAAGTGAAAGTAAACCTCCTTCATTCTTGCGCCCCTTGGAGACAATTGCTAGTTATTGGTTCTTAAAAGTCTGATTTAAAAAGCCAGGTTGTGTATTCAAGATCTCATTAAAAACATACTATATAACAAGATATCTTTAAAAAGTTCCCTCTCTGCACATGTTGTAGATCTACTGCCTTCTTTCAAGGGCTGAAAGGGTATCCTGTAGTGTGAAGACACCGTACTTTAACCAGTCTGAGAATCCATGGACATTTACACTGTGGCGCAGTGGTAAAGAATCTGCCTGACAGTGCAGGAGATACTAGGAGGGGTGGGGTTGATCCCTGGGTCAGGAAGATTCCCTGGAGGAGGAAATGGCAACTCACTCTAGTATTTTTTCCCAGAAAATTCCATGGACAGAGAAGACTGGTGGGCTATAGTTCAAGGGGTCACAAAGAGTCAGACACAATGCCTGAGCGTGTATGCACACACACTATCTTATGTGTGCTTTTTTAGAAAAGAAGTCTAGGTCATTTGATTTTTTAGAAAAAATGATTAGAAGCTATAGGATTTGGTCTCTTGAAAATGAAGAACAATTTAGAAATGTTTTAATTTGGGAGGTCGCACCCCTGATTTGCATCAGAATTTCACTTCTCAAGATGGTAAGGACAAATTACAACGTTAAGTGTAAAAGCTGATTTATCATCATCTTTGGCATATTTACTTCTGTTTTCTTCTACCTAGTCCATCCAGTGTGTTTTGAGTTTTGAAAAAAGTTTTTCTGAACATTTGTTTATTTTGTTTCTTGGATGTGTTGAGTCGTCTTTGCTGCACTGGAACTTTCCCTAGTTGCAGCAAGCTGGGGCTGCTCTCTAGCTGTGCGCGGGCTTCTCATTGCAGTGGCCTCTCTTGCTGTGGAGCACGGACTCTAGGTAGGGCATGTGGAATCTTCCTGGACAAGGGATGGAACCCATGTCCTCTGCATTGGCAGGTGCATTTTTAACCACTGGACCACCAGGGAAGCCCCTGAAAGGTATTTTTGAATATAAGAAAAACAACTACCCAGAAGGAATCTAGAAAATGGAATTGGGGAAGTTATGACACTGGAGGACCTATTGGTGTCCTTCAAAGCATGCCAACTAAGGTTACTGTTGGCTTCCCTGAGCCACCAGGGAAGTCCTAATAGACGTTACATACATGATAATAAGAACCTTCTCCATTTTCCTAAGTGTTAATGGAAATCACACCCTTACAAGATTTGAAAGATAAGAAAATACTCTGCAGAATTAAGATCTTCACCCCACTGCCTCCTAATTCCATGTTAGAAAGGGTACTAAAAGCTCTAAAATTTGCGTTTTCCACGATTCTTCATACTGTTTCTTAGTTTATACCAAATCAGACTGTTCTTTTTGGTATCACTAAAAATTAAAAGAGATCATCTTTAAGCTTGGAACTATCAGAAAACTTCTTATACAGCCTTTACTATTGGTTGTGGAGATTACTTCACCATCATGTTATACTGTGCTCAGTAAACTTACATTATGTGTGCTATATTAAGTGTACTAGGACACCATCCTGCTCTTTGCCTTCATAGTCTCATTAAATGAGATTAGACTTGGCTCCTTTGCATCTTGATAAACAGTGGTTACTTCACGCTTTCCTTGCTTCAACACTAAGGATGCATTTCCCCATCCTTTCATTAAGTTGATCATTGAATTTTTATGAAATTTACAGTTTTAAACTAGATGAAACCCCAATAAATCAATCAAAACAAATGTTCAGAATTGATTGTTGTATTTTAAAAACTCACATTGCTGTCTTTGTATGCTATTTGTTCCTGTAATTACAGTTATTTCTCTTATGGCTTTTGCTGACTTAGCTATTAACTTTAATCTTTGAGATTGAATTAAATTGGACAGAACAGTAATTTCAGCATGGTTGGTTTGTCTTTAACTGTTACAATATTTTTAAAAAATTATGGCTTTTTGGCTGACAGTAGGTAAAGAAATGCCAGTGAAAGTGCTTTAGCAAACATAAAGTACTGTACAAATGACAGTTTTTTAAAAAAAGTTTAATCCACAGATTTATTGAGTACATATTACGTGATTGACAATATTCTAGGTGCTGAGGTTACAAAGATGAATAAAGTCAAGAGAATTCCAAACCCAATCTTTCTATTTTTAGAAACAAGCGTACTGTAACAATTTATATATCAGAAAATTCACTCTCAAAGTATACAATTCGGTAGCTCTTAGTATATTTAGGGTTTTGCAACCACCGCTACCGTCTGTTCTTAGAAGGCAAATGACAGTTTTAAAATCAGCATTTTAAGTCTTATTTTTGCCTTTATTTCAAAGGTAAATTTTCTTCTGGTTCTGCAGATACACGCTTAAGGGTGATGCTATATGGAGTCTACTCTCATCTGTAACTGTTCATCAATTAGGAAGCAGATGGCATTGGCTTCCTTCTATTAAAACACTGCTGAGTGATGTGACATCTGTAAGAATACATGCAAAAATCACTAACAGTTTGAACAAATAGGTTGTTCTGGGGGAATCATTTAATACTGCACAAATGTGAGCTTAGGAAAGAAATACTCTTTTTTAAAAACTGAAGTTGATTCAGTTTTATTATGTTACTTATTTTTATTATGTTAATTTCAGGTGTACAAAACAACATAGTGATTCAGTGTCTTATAGGGAAGATGTATTCTAAAGACCACTTAGTTTGTTGAGATAATAGAAATCCCAAGTTTAAAATCAAATTGTGCCATGCTCACTCACCACTTTCTCAAATATATAAAGTAACTTGGTTTCAGAGCCATTTTGTGTCTTAGTTTTTTCCCAGAGATTAGAAAAGGTTTTTTATTTTTTTAAAACATTAGTGGGTCTGTAGGTTTTGTGAAAATACTTTCAGTTACTCTCTGGCCTCCCCAAAGCTCAAAATGGTTAAACACCAATCACAGCTTAAGTGGGTTGCTCGTAAACAAAGCCCAGAATGAAACCCCTGTGTATTTACTGCAGATTCCCAGGTGCCTCTCAAGTGCAGGAATAAGCTCAAGGAAAGGTTTACTAGGTTTATTAAGTCGTCATCCATTAAAAGGCTCATGTGCTACTTGTGTGTTGCATCAGGACAGGTGCCTCCCTTCTTTACTGCACTTGGCACTGAAAGAGGGTGAACCCTAGAATTTAGACTCCTCACTCAGCTGTTTAGGCAGAAGAATTTTGTCAGGAAAAACAAGGTTGCAGAGCTACATAAAAGATATCAGTCAGAAGACATCAGGCTATTAGATTTTTTCTGATGTCTAAGAACATTTCTCAGGCTGAAGAGTGGATTGTTTCACTTACTATTGGGTAAGTTTTGTGGTGATTGCTACCACCAACAAAAATTGATTCACAATTGCTGCTAATGAAAAGGAAAGTAATATTTAGCTATAGTCTTAATATTCCCTAGCAGCTTGCCGGCATGATAACTGACACAACTATGACTTCTTGGTCAATCAAATCCAGCCTCAGTGAAGGTAGTAGTTCGTATCCTGGAGATGACCTGAATTTTTTATAGTTTTGATAGTATGTTTATTATCTGTGGAAGGAAGGGGATTGTGAGGGTAGAATAGTCTGTCCTTTAATGGGATTTGGCCTGTGTATTAATGGAATGAACTGGCCTTTCTTGCTGTACTTCTCTGTCCTTGCTGAGAACGGAGAAGGGAGGTTGAAGTTTCCTAGAGCTATTGATGAAGCTGGCAACTGCAGGAGGATCTGTGGACTTTTGACCTTGATGATAACGGAAGGTATTAGGGGAATTTGGAGAGGCCATAGGTTAGTGTAAGGACTAGAAAGAGTTGTGTTACATTTTTGCCTCAAAACAGGAATATACAAATTAAAGCAGTAGCTTCTACTTTCTTAGTACTTCTTTTAAAGTTTGTATAAACCTGTGTCGTTTGACATTGTTTTTTCCAAAGCAGTGCGTGGCCATTTTCTTCAGGAGGCAATTCTCTTTTCATTTATCATGTGAATTTTTGTTAGACTGAAAATCTACTTCATTTCACAGGTCTATACCTTTTCCTACTATATTGAGCACCTTTCTCATTTTTTTTCCTTTCGAAAAAGTCTCACTTAATGAAAACAATTACCTTAATCAACTAGAAACATTATGTTCTTGTTTGTTTTAACAATTCTTAAACTAACTTTTAGTTTAGAATTATTGAAATACATCAGTGGCCTTCTGATCCATCACATCTTTCTTTTACTTGCCTCTCAAAAACATCAAAGAACACTAGTCCCTGTTTAAAAGGAAAACAAGTGTTTGGCTAATTATTTGCTGATAAATTATTTTCTTAAAAGCAAATTTTAAATCCTTTGTATTTCAGAATTGCTTCATCTCAAACACTCACAGGCACACACAGAGTCTGATTATTTGGTTATTTTTATAAATCACTTTCATAAATACTTACTATGGTATGGCTAACCAGAATTGGAGAGGAATTAGGTTAGGGAAGAGGTCATTCAAAGACAAACACAAGGCTTTTGTTTTACTCATATATTTGAGTGTATTTCTAAAAGAACTTTTAAAAGGATGGCATTCCTTTTAAAATGTGGTTATGACTCCTAAAACTGTGGGTACAAATCTAGTTAATTTTAATAATTTTCTCTTATGCTTTATGTGCGCACACACACGCACACACAACAGAGGCCTGCTCTGGATTTGTCCTTTGGGGTTTAGTTTCTGTTCATTACATTTTCATCGCCTCTTAGTCCAGATGTTTTGTGAAGTTGGTCCTTGGTTTGGATATTCTAAATTATTTATAAGGTGTATGTTTACTGCCAGCTGCCTTTTGTTGCAACCAGCCCTGGAGTTCTTTCTTCCTTCCTTGATGGATGTTGAGGGTTTTTTTGATCATGGAAATCACAGTTTATCTCACTCTACATTTTTGAACATCTGCCTCCCACTATTAGAGCTCAGGCACAGCACCTCATTGAAGAACTTCAAAAACCTCTGTAACGGCTGAGGGGCAGACCGCTGGTCAGGCAACATGAGCTCACTCTTAATCTGCCTTAATGATTTATGAAATTAGCATTCTTAAACTATAACTCTAGTTTTTTGTATGTTTTACATCCTCCTTTCCGTAGTTTCAATTCAAGGATAACTTGCCTGCTTAGAACTTCCCGTTTATCACAGAAGAAAGCCCCTCTGATTTCCCATAGGGCAAAGTAGTGTGGGTTGATGCATATTGAGTTACTTCTGTGCTTAGTATCAAATTGTAGTCCTGTGGTAAATGCTCAGAACTTTCCAAGAGGGGAATCACAGTAATGCAAACATGCAGAGTAAAAAGGGGTACCTCTAATTTTAGGATGTGTCCTCCACTGTGTATGATCCCGGTATTTCACAGGACAGTGGAAAGAGAGAATTTGTTGTATTCTCTACTTTGTTGTTGGGGCAGTCACTCAGTTGTATTTGACTCTTTGCAACCCCATGGACTGCAGCACGCTAGGCTTCTCTGTCCTTTTCTTCTTAGCATCTTGAATTTCAGAAAATGCCTGCTTCCTGTAGTTTTAGAGTGAGTTTTTACCAGGATAGTAGAAGGAGGTAGGAGAAGCCTTGTTATGTATCTGAACTGTTCTGTTTGTTTTAGACACTTGGCATGCTGGTGTGCCAAGAATTGAGGTAGATCCAAGAGGTCTTCACCAGAGCCCTCCTGTCTGGCTTGGTCATGTAATACCATGTTGTAGGGGGAGGGGTGGAGCAGAGAGCTTGCTTTTAATGGTTTCTTGTTATAGCCCTCAACAAAGCTGTGTCAATTCCCTTGGCTTTACAGGCTATTGCCCAGAAGAAAAGATGTTTGGTTTTCACAAGCCAAAGATGTACCGAAGTATAGAGGGCTGCTGTATTTGCAGAGCTAAATCCTCCAGTTCTCGATTCACTGACAGTAAACGCTATGAAAAGGATTTCCAGAGCTGTTTTGGGTAAGATCATGTGATGTTTGTACCATTTTTAGAGTGAAAAAGATCACAGTATAAGGAAATATTTCTAAGCAAAGGGATTGGAACAGTGCAATAAAAATTAAAATCACTCATATTCTAATCTAGGTTGTTTCAAGGCACTTGCTCTTAAATCCAAACAATACTGAAAGTATACCCTTCTTTTTTTTTTTTTTTCTAGATTATGAGGAACTACTAAGTTTATTGTGAAGCCCTAAATCATGGGGGAGTTGAGAGGGAAGCTCATAAGGGAGGAGATACATGTGTACTGATAGCTGATTCATGTTGTACAGTAGAAACCAAAACAACATTGTAAAGCAATTATCTACCGATTAAAAATGTATTTTAAAAAAGTTATAATAGAACCTTTCATTGTTAACTTTTAGATGTATAAAGAGATTAAAAAAATAACCCTTATTCTCAGAGTAATTGTCCTCCACTAGTACTTTCTATTGTTTTTCTAACTGAGGATCCTAACAGGGTTTAATGTTCTGCCCTGAAACATGTTAGGGTACATTAGTTTTATTTTATAATTTTGTTCTTTATTTTTTCTTTTGACAGTAAACCTCTGCTTAATAAAATGGAATTTATGTTTCAAAAAATACTTTGATGAAACAAGATACTTAATGTTGAGCCATTTTTGATGTTAGAAATCAATTTTACCCCTGTATTTATCAAAACATTCTGTTGATTAGTTATTGTTAATCGTAGACTGTATTTATTTTGAAGGTTGTCAAAGAGTCTCCACCAACCAACCTTGCCATTTGAAGTCACATTTTTCTCTTAATGCTTTATTTCCGATTGTATATATAATAAATGCTGTTAGTATTTTTCTGTATACGTTTGTAATATAGAAATATGTATAGTTAATGAAAAATTCCTCAGAGAAACAATTAAAAAATAACTTGGAAACTATACATTTATTTCCCCTTATGCAGATACATTGATTAAAATAATATTACAGTGCCTCTTTGGTTTTGTTTGTTGTGAAACTAGAATATCATGGCACATTATTTTACTTAAAGGGTAGCGTTTTATTGCTTACTTATCTATACATTTCAAGAAAGATTAATTGGACATCATTGTTTAAAACCATGGTGGCCAGGATCTTCTCTAGGTCTTAAATGTTACCATTGTTTAATTAAAAAAACATTCTTTATTTTAAAATGACCAAGTTGCAGCAAATATAAGTTAATTAGACTTCTGAAATATTCTACAGAAACAGTAGAACTGGATCACCCCAGACAATTGGAAATAACATCTGTAAACTATAAATAGTGTTTTTTCTAAAAGAAATGTACCATGAATTCTTTTATGTAAAGGAGATGAGTAAAGGTTTGATCGTTTTCTTATCAGGTTACATGAGACTCGTTCAGGAGATATCTGTAATGCCTGTGTCCTGCTTGTGAAAAGATGGAAGAAATTGCCAGCAGGATCAAAAAAAAACTGGAATCATGTGAGTTTATCTTTTCCCCTTTTTCAGTTGTACCTCTGTTATATTTAAAGTAACACTAGTTTTTCCCTTAATTTAGGAAATAATATGTTCCTGGGGTAGAAAAGTCTGAAAAAAATAAAGAAAAATACTAGCTGCTGCTTAGATATAATCATTTAACATTTTGGCATGTATTGTATTGAATTTACCCATTTTGGAGATTCACGGTGTACATTTAACATATTTTTAGGTTCAACCCAGAAATTCCTCCAGTTAATTAGACATGAATCCTTTTTTCATCTCTTAGGACCACTGATTTCCTAACTCATGTTGGTACTAATGAGCACATGAGTTTACATTCAGAACTGGATTTAAACCCTCCTTTTTTTACCACTTACTACTTGTGAACTTTGGACAGTGACATTTATTTATTAAGTGCAAAAGAGGCTAATAGCCATGTCACAAAACTGTTGTAAGAACTGAATGAGGTGATATATATTAAGAATAATTAGTAATCACTCAGTTAAATAGAAGCTGTTTTTATTCTCTATGTTAAATTGAGATTTGCATTTCACTTAATAATGTCACTAGAATTCTTCAGAAAATATTTTCAGTGACCAGAACAACACTGATAAGTGTTATTTGTTTTTCTATATGCTAGCTTTCAGAAGATTTATGACATTTATAAAAGATACTTGTTTTTAAGCAGGCAGGCATTTATTCTTTACATTTTTTCTTATGCTAGCCTTGTAAGCTGTTCTTTGGTGACAGTGTTACATTATTATAATAGGTTTCTGTGTGTCTGTTAACTTCTAAAATTGTGAGTTTTTCTTTAATGAATAGCTTATGTGGGGAAGATCCAAATTGTGATTTTGAAGGTGATGTCAACATCAGGATACATGCATGCTAAGTTGCTTCAGTTGTGTCTGACTCTTTGCAACCCCATGGACTATAACCCACCAGGCTCCTCTGTCCATTACATAAGGATAGAAATCTGCAAATAGTAAATGTGAATGAAGACATGAGAAATGAGACCATATGGGGCTAAACCAGCGGCTTACCGGGCTGTGGGAGAACATGCCATTGCCTGCACGTGGCTGACCTCAGGCTTAAGGCTGTGTAGTAAAAAGAGCATAAAGCATGAATCTGGGCGCCTTCCCTACCTACCTTTGCCTATTTACTAGTTTAGTGAAATAAGGCAAAATACATAGTTTAATGTCTCTTGGTTTTCTGTATCCTAAAATTGGAATAACAAATTACTGCTTACTGCCTTGTGGTGAAGTTAGAATCAAAAGTATATGAAAACGTTTTGTAAACTGCAGACATCATCCAGTGGGAATGTTAATTGTTGTAAGGTCTGGTTTTTCTTAACCTACTTGGCTCATTTTCACCATATATAAAAGCTATATAAATTTTTGGTCCAGCTACTCTTGCTGTTACTACTTCAAAGTAAAAAAAACCCCTAGATAAACTGTTTTTAACACCATGTGATGATTCAAAGTGCACATGAGCTCTTAAACACTGAGTAGAAAACTGTGGTTCTCAAATTGGGCTCCTTCAAATAAGCACTCATCTGAACTAAGAGAGTGCAGAGGTGTCATTTTTAAAATGGTATTAAATATTCAGTATTTTCTTCCAGGTGGTAGATGCAAGGGCAGGACCCAGTCTAAAGACTACACTGAAACCAAAGAAAGTGAAAACTCTATCTGGAAACAGGATAAAAAGTAACCAGATCAGTAAACTGCAGAAGGAATTTAAACGCCACAGTGAGTTGGATATTGAGACATGAGGATTTAAGAATGGATGTTTTGTTTTTGTCTGCGGGTGGCACATGGCATATGTAGACCATTTTTTCTTTTGTTTTTTTTTTATAAAAGAGTGGGAGGCAATGTTGACTGGTAGAGATATTTTATTTCTAGGAAATCTTGGAACTTTATCTTTGATTTTGATGTCTTAAAAGTACTTTCATTAGCCACTTCTTCAAACTGTACTCAGAACACTTGGACCATTCTCATCTCTGTATTGACATCTTTTCTAGAACATTAATGTTTCAAGTTTGTTTACTTGATTTTTACCCTTAAGGAGATTGAGGCCTGAAGACATGCAGAAAGGTATGTAAATAATTAGTGGGCAACTTAAGATTAAAACCCAGGTTTTCTGGAGAGTAATTTTGGAAATCATAACTCACATATTGCAGCCTCAAGATTTTTAGGTTTAAAGGGGCTTGGTGTGTTGGGTCAGAGGATGGGAAAGAAATGATAAATTAATAATAAGTTCATCTACTTTTATGGGAAGTCACTGGGGGCACGGGACCTGTTGTAGTACTTCTGTATTTAGTAATTTAAATTTTGAAAAGGAAATCCACTGAATATAATGCTATTACCCCCAGGGGATTTGAGACAGTACTATTGAGTCAAGCACAATAGTGTTTCTGCAGGAGAAATGTAGACATATTTATATCGGTGGAATAAACTAACTATAAATAAACTAGTCATGTTTGCCCACCTGATTATGGCCCAGATCAGGCCAGATTTTGTGGCCAAATGGGTTAGAGATAAACGTTTGTTTTGAGAACCTTTTCAGAATTGTGGGTGGACCTATATTGGAGTTTTCAGGATTAAAAAAGATATGGGGACTTCCCTGGAGGTCTAATGGTTAGGACACCGTTATATGGGGCATGAGGTGTCGCTAAAAAAAAAGATCCGTAGGGCCTTGTTAGACAAAATATTATCAATCAATGTTTGTTTTAGAGTAATGGAGAAAGTTAAATTTACTGATCAGACAGAAGGAAAGGAAGGAAGGAAAACTATCATCTCATGAGCATTTTGCTATATATACCAAGCACTTTACAATTATCCCAGTGATACCAGTTTTAGAGATTAGGATAGGAAGTACAAGGTAGTGGTTTCACCTTGATCTGGGGTCACTTAATAAGTAGTAGAGATGAACTTGACCTGGGGTTTATCTAATCTCAAAACCCTGTGCCCTTTCTATGCAAGCATCCTGCTCTTTTGGATAGCATAGCTTATGCCCCAGGACCCCAAAGTCTTTCCAGATCTGCTACTAACTCCATGCTCTAAGCTGGTGTTACTAGTAAGTTGTTGGTGCTACTAGTCCATAGTTATTTTGAAAATATATTTAATTTAATTAATTATATATTTAATTAATATATACTTAATCTTTGGGTAAACTTTTATAAATATTGGTAGTAAAATATTTAGACAACATCAAATACATGTGTATTTTAATCATAGATGTTTCTTTCTTAACCAGCTATCACCAAGGGGCAAATAAAAACTGACTCTACCCTTTATTCTCAGAAAATGTTTTAGTGAACGTTTGGAAAACAGTAATTTTCTTATCATTTGAGGAGTAGAGAAATTGAAAGTTTGTATGTATATTCTTAGCATCTTTAATTATAGGGAAGGTGACACCTAACTTTTGCCTTACCTAAGGGAATATGTCCAGTGTAATTTTAGATTTTTGTGATAAAGCTATGTTGTGGAGGGCTTGGAGATTGAAAATTAATGGGTTTGGAGACTCAGTGAAACAAGATTTTCTAGGTGCATTGTGAATTGCTAGCAGCTGTGTGCAGTGTAAGAGTTTTGAGATATTTGAATTTTTATACATCACCCACTAAATGGTTTCTCTGCCCCTAGTTACATATTTACTTCTGTGCATCTTGCGTGTACCTGACATGTATTCCTCTTCTTGGGATGTTCTTTCCTTTGTGATATATTGGAAAGGCATTGGATCTAAGGCTTGAAGATCAGGATTTGAGTTATACTTCTTGAACAAATATATGACCCTGGTGTTGCTTAACATTAAACCACAGTTTCCTAATCAAGAGAAGTGAGGATAAGCAAGTAAAAAGGGCTTTTGTAAAACAAAACAAAGAAAAATAAATTCCTCTAGAAATGTTAGCCTTTTTGTGTGTGTGTGTGTGTCATTTTTCCTAAAATCTGCCATGATTCTGGTTGCTGTAGAATAAAATTGAAACTGCCTAGCAAGTCTTGGGGTGTCTCCTTTAGGGTAAGGTCAGTTCCCTTACTGTGCATGGTGTATTCTGTGTCCATCACTTTGCTCATCATCCCCGTCTATCCCATGTGGGGGATGGCATTTCCAAATCCTACCTAATGTTTAAGATTTTAAAAATTTCAGTTCTTTGAAGAATTTCCAGATTTACATTCTAGAAGACAACTGCATTTCTATGTGTAGTTAATTGTATCATGTTGTCCCAGGTATTATTAGATTAAGCCATATAAAAAATTTGCCACTTTTATAGTTAGAAATGGACAAATATAACTGCAATTTCAAATGGTTCATAGATATTAAGCACTTACTAGGATAGTGCATTTTCTTCAGAAGCATAGCACTGCTGTTGCTGTTAATTATTAGGGAAGTCTTTTAAGTATTCCCATAGCCTTACTCCTTTAAAGCCTGCTATTTTTTTTTTGACATTAAAAAAATATATTCTTTTACCATTATGGTTTATCATAAGATATTGAATATATTTCTCTGTGCTATACAGCAGGACCTTGTTGTTTATCCATTCTATATGTAAAAGCTTCCATCTGCTAAGCTCACCCTCCACTTCATCCCACCCCAGCCTCCCCGCCTTGGCAACCACAAGTCTCTTCTCTCTGTCCGTGATTCTCCTTCTGTTTCATAGGCTCATTTGTGTCATGTTTTAGATTCTGTGTATAAGTGTTACCATGTGGTATTTGTCTTTCTCTATCTGACTTATTTCACTTAGTATGATAGTCTCTAGTTGTATCCATGTTGTTGCAAATGGTATTATTTTGCTCTTTTTTATGTGAAGCCTGCTGTTCTTAAGAATTTTGCTTGGTTGTTTTTTTCCATGGAGTTTAAGCTATTCATAGATTGGAAGTAAATGAACATATTAAAAACACTAATGGTGCTTTCTTTGTTTTAGATACTTAATATTAAATGTAATTTTATATAAAATTTTGTTAATAGAAAACACTTGTGAGCACTGTTCAAAACAGCTTTCTTCAGTCTTGTTTCTCCCCATGCAGGATGTGACACAGGGTTTGTTGTCTAGTGGATACTTCATGAATATTTGATTGGTCCTCTAAATTGGAGGATTGTTCTATCTACCTGTCCTGGGAGGGAGGGAGTCTGCAGATAAAGGTGAGGTGTGTAGTAGACTCAGCCCCTGTCTGATATTTCTGTTGCTGGGAATAGCAGTAGGATGGCTTTATAGCTCAGTGACTATTAACCAAAAGATTTATATTCTGGTTTGTAAATGTATGTGATAGCTTCTGAGGGCAAAAATACTAAATCGTGTGTAGCTTGTATCTGATTAACTGCCTTTATTCCTTACTAAGTTAGAATCTATTGTTTTTGCTTTATAGGTAAGGTTTCATTTTTCTTTGGATGCTTTCAAGATTTTTCTCTCTTTCTTCAGTTTTTGGGAGTTTAATTATAGTGTGTTTTGTGGCAAAGACGGTAAAGAACCTGCCCTGCAGTGCAGGAGACCCAGGTTTGATCCCTGGTTTGGGAAGATCTCTGGAGAAGGGAATGGTTACCCATTCCAGTATTCTTGCCTGGAGAATCCCATGGACAGAGGAGCCTGTGGGCTGCAGTCCACGGGGTCACAGTCAGTCAGACACGACAGGGTGACTAACACTTTCACTTTGACATTGGTTTCTTTGGATATATCCTGTGTGACGTTTGCTCATCTTAAATCTGTAGGTTTGTCTCTTGCCAAGTTTGGCACATTTTCCGCCACTGTATTTGAGTACTTTTTTACCTGCGCCTTCTTTGTCCTCTTGCTTCAGGACTGCAGTCACACGGATGAAGATTTTTTATCGTAGTTACGCAGGCCTCTTAAGGCTCTTCATTTGTTTTCTTAGTGTTGTACAGGTTGGCTGATTTCTGGTGTTCTTTCTTCCGATTCACTGATTGTTAACTCTGTCCCCTCCATTCTGCTGTAGAGCCTGTCCACTCTCCTGTCATTTATTGTGTTTTTTTCAGTTTGGATTTTAGTTCCTTGATTCTTTATAGCTTTTTTTTTTTTAACTGAGACCTGCTTATTGAGTTTATGTTTCCATTTATTTTAAGCTTGTTTGTAAAGGCTCACTGAAGCATTTTTGTCATGGCTGCTTTAAAATCTGTCAGATAATTATAACATCTCTGTCATCTTGGCATTAATATATACTTGACTTTTCATTCAATTTGAGACCTCCCTGCTTCTGGATATGATGTGATTTTTTTTTTTTTTAATTGAAACCTAGACATTCAAAAATTGTGTGATGAGACTCTGAGTTTTATTTAAACCTTCTGTTTTAACTGGCTTTTTTTTTTTTTTTGGTCAGAGGGGGAAATGGGAGAGGGGCACAGCCTTGTTACTGCCAGGTGGTGTTAAAGTCAGGTTCCCCACCCAACCTCTATAGATATCTGAAGTGGGAGTGGCTCCTGACTGCAGCTGGGTGGGGCTGGGATGGGAATTAAGGCTCCCATGCGGTTGGGGTCCTCCTGTTCTTGGTGGGCCATGGTGAAAGCCCAGACTCTTTAGTAGGCTGTCACTGCCATCACCCTGGTGAAGGTGTTGGGGAGGCCTCAACATTCTTGATAGGATGGAAATCTAGGCTTTCCAGTTGGCCTTTGCTAGGGTCGGTGGGGGTAGGGACCTGTTTTTTCTGTTTGGCTGCAGTAAAGTGATTATTGTGTTGTAAAGATTTCCTGTCTTGCTAGACTGCCCCTTTCTTAGTCCTCTGGCTAGAGAGGGCCGACTTGTTGGGGGCGTGTGTGTGTGTGTGTGTCTCTGTGTGTACCCACTGGCTTTTCTGAATTACTGGCTTCTTCAGCTTCAAGACTGGGATTTATAAGGCAAAAATAAAACCCATAAAAGCTAGGGTGCTAACCTCCACATCTTTGCTTGAGTGTTAAGGCCTCTAGCTGTTGCCAACTTTTGGAGTCTTTAGTTTTGTTTTATATGGAAGAGAGTAAAGCATGTCTACTCTTAGTCTTACCAGAAGCTCATTTTCTTTTAGATACACTTTAGTACAAATACAGTAGAATAGAAAATAATTTTTTTCCATTTTCGACTATCTCATTCACTGTGTTTTCTGCTGAGGCTTAGTTGCGAGGGCATATAATGAAATTATCATTTTTGTTTTCTCTTTACTTCAGATTCTGATGCTCACAGTACAACCTCAAGTGCCTCTCCAGCTCAGTCTCCCTGTTACAGTAACCAGTCAGATGATGGCTCAGATACAGAGATGGCTTCTGGCTCTAACAGAACGCCAGTGTTTTCCTTTTTAGATCTCACATACTGGAAAAGGTAAAAGCAACAGAAAATATCTCTCTAACCAGCAAACCTTCTTAATTACAGGCAACCGTTTCCCACTTCCTTAGCAATTATATGGCATTTGGCAAACCGCTGGCAGCATGTGTGGTTGGAGGTGGATTAGGCAAGAATGGAGCTGAGAGTTTGGATTTTGTGTGTTTTTCCTATTAAAATTGATTTAAAATAAAAACCATGTTAAGGAATCTAAACTTGCTATAATGGAGTATACTTAGGTATTCAATGTGACCAACTCTCCCACTGAAAAAAAGTAAAAAGACTAGAAGTATAAATATATTTTTATGTCTTTAAAAATGGCATTAACAAGTTGACAAGTTGATGAGGAATATATATGCATGCTCAGTCACTCAGTCATGTCTGACTCTTTGTGACCGCCATGGACTGTATGTAGCCTGCCAGGCTTCTCTGTCCATGGGATTACCTTGGCAAAAATATTGGAGTGGGTTGTCATTTCCTCCTCTAGGGGATCTTCTCGACCACAGGTATCAAACTTGTGACTCCTGCGGCCCCTGCATTGGCAGGTGGATTCTTTACCCCGTAGCAGCCTGGGAAGCCCCTAATAAGGAATAACCAGAGGCCAGATGTCATGTGAATGAGAAACCCCAAAGTCAAAAAAGAGATAATAGACTAGGAAAGAGAGAATATTGAAAGAGAAAGTGGTTAAGGATTTTCTAGTTCACAGATTTGGGAAGACTAACAAGTTAAAAGCAAGGTAATAAGCAGTTATCATATGGGTGAGGAAAATTCACCCGTATAACACATTATAAGCAAACTATGGAACATGGGAGGCAAAACAGTTAGTGAAGAAAATAAAGACTTTATTTTCAGAGGAACAACAAACACACAAGCTGAGTTCTCCGCATGAACAAAGGATGCCATAAAACCATAGATTTCACACCTTCAGTGGCCCCAGAGATAATAGCTGGGGGATAATCTTCCCAGGCAAGAGTACTGGAGTGGGTTGCCGTGCCCTTCTCCAGGGGTTGAACTTATGTCTCTTAGGTATCCTGCGTTGGCAGCCAGGTTCTTCACCACTAGCACACCTGGGAAGCCCTGACATGACAACAATAGCATGCAAATCAAAGTAGTAGGAGTAATGGGAGTTAAAATGTCCTAATATCTTTGTATTGTTGAGAAAAAATATTGAATAACTTTAAAGTTTGATTAATGAACTGTATAACCACTAGAGGAATAAAAATAAGAATGTAAAACCTCCAGAGAAGAAGAGAAAGACCAAGAATTTACAAATATACCTAGCAAGATAAAATGAAGAAAACTTCTATATATTTGTAAATTGAGAAACCTTGGGTCAAGAAGAAAGTGTAAGTTAGAACATCCTTATAACTGAAAAATACCACAAATCAAAATGTGTGATATGAAGTTAAAGAGGTAAATAGAAGAAAAGTTGCTTTTAGTACTTTCTTTTAACACAAAGATTTAAAATAAACGAAGTGATATATATCCAGTTTACAGATTAATAAGGAAAAATAAAAGCAAGGAAATCCTAAAGATAGAAGTAGGAATAAATGGAATAGAAAACCAATATGAAGGAATAGTATCAGTAAAGCCAAGAGTTGGTTCTTGAAAAAGATGACCAAAGAAGTTTCTACAGATCAAGAAAAAGAGATAGTCCCTTGTTATTTCTTATTTTTTGGATAAGAAAGTGATATTCAAGGTTTAGAAGACAAAGGATATTATAAACAACTTTATGCCAGTAAATTTGAACATATAGGTGAAGTGGATATATTAGTAGAAAAAGACAGTTTACCAAAACTGTGCCAAGACTTGAAGAGTCACGTAATAAAGAAAATGGATTCAGAGGTCAGAAGTCTTCCCACAAAAAACCCCAGGCTGAGATAGACAAGTCCTACTGAATGTTCCAGAAACAAATGAATCTGATCTTGCACTGGCTTTCCAGATTATGGATCAAACAAGGCCTAGGCGCCAAGCATTCTGTGAGGCTAACATACCTTTGATATGTTATAAACAGGTTATCATAAGCATATTAGATTTATTCTAGGGATGTGAGATTGTTTTAAGCATTAGAAAGCCAACTAACATAATTTGACAGTTCCTAAAGGAGAGGGGAAAATGCCTATTGTATTAGTGGTGTATTGAAGATATTTGATAAATTTGAACTTTGCTTCAAGGTTTAAAATAAAGCCTTTAGCAAAATAGGAATAGAAGGCCACCACACTGATAAATACTTTGTATTTTCAGGTAAAATCGAACATGTTCCCGTTCCTATATTTCAGCAACATTACCTTCAGACATGTGCAGTGATAATGTGCAGCGTGTTTGCAATAGCAAAAATTGTCCCATCAGAAGAACAGTGGATAGCCCTTTCACTGTTCACCTAAACTATCACAACAGTGTTAATTGGTTGTACCCTAATGCAGAATTAAAAGTTTTAAAAAGGAGAGTCTGCAAACTGGTATATTCACATGGTGGAATACCGTACCTAAATTAACATGAAAAAAAGTTCCAATAGTATAGTATATTTGAACCTCAGTTATTGTTGAGGAAAAAAATTGCAGCATACAGTATGATTTCATATATGTGCATTTCTGTATCTATTTTTATTTTATATGTTACATATATGAGATAACAAGCAATATGTTTAGAGATGCAAACATGTATACAAAGAAAAAGGGGAGTGATAAACATAAAATTTTAAAGAGAGGATTAGATTGAGTGGAGTGGGATTGAGAAGAGCATACAGGGGGATTTCATAGGAAGTAATCATTTTTTTCCTTAGAGTGTATGATCCATGAGTGATTTGCTGTGTTGTCATTTTTGTATGCCTTTATGTGTATTTGATAATATGTGTATATATTTTTTGTCTGATCAGTATTAAAATAAAACCGCCAGCTGTATCAGCCTGTTCATGGTGGCTATTTTTCTTTAAGATGCGGTGACTTTTGGAGGAAACAGTTAATAACTTTAGGAACAGCCTCTGAAACTGAGGAATACCTTCTCCCCCTTAATATTTATTAAGATTCAGTGTGGGATTTGGGCTTTCCTCGTGGCTCAGCTGGTAAAGAATCCGCCTGCAATGTGGGAGACCTGGGTTTGATCCCTGAGTTGGGAAGATCCGCTAGAGAAGGGAAAGGCTACCCACTCCAGTATTCTGGCCTGGAGAATTCCATGGACTACACAGTCCATGGGATCACAAGAGTCACACATGACTGAGTGACCTTCACTCACTCACTCAGTGTGGGATTTAAGGGGCTTGGGTAATTCCCGTTACCTGGAAAATTGAGGTCACTCTAGGAGACCATTCGTTAGAAATTTGATAAGATTGTGGATGTAGAACCTTTCTTTGATCATATTCTCCTAGTTGTAATGTTTGGTGTGTATGTGTGTATGTTAGTGGCTCATTCTACTAGTTATAGTAGAATAACTAGTTATAATGTTCTAACTAGTTATACTAGTTATAATGATTGATGTGTATGCGTGTATGTTAGTTGCTCATTCCTGTCCAACTCTTGGCTACTCCATGGACTGTAGCCCGCCAGGCTCCTCTGTCCATGGGATTCTCCGGGCAAGAATACTGGAGTGGGTTGCCAGTTCCTTCTCCAGAGGATCTTCCCAACTCATGGATTGAACCCAAGTCTCCCACAGTGCAGGCAGGTTCTTAACCATCTGAGCCACCATTAAACCAGTATAATGATTGGTGGATTGTTCTTTTTTTTTTTTGTATTCTTATTCTGCCTTATTGATATATTTTGTTCTCTCTCCGTTTTTTTCTTTTAGACAGAAAATATGCTGTGGCATTATCTATAAGGGGCGTTTTGGGGAAGTCCTCATCGACACACATCTATTCAAGCCTTGCTGCAGCAATAAGAAAGCAGCTGCTGAGAAGCCGGAGGAGCAGGGGCCAGAGCCTCTGCCTATCTCCACTCAGGAGTGGTGACTAAGCTTTATGTAGAAGGGGAGCAAAAACGACATAAATTTTGGAAAACAAAGCAACAAAATGACCCTCCTATTTTTAATTTGGATACCTGCTATTCTGCCAAAAGATGGATTTGTAGAATAGTTTTGAATGGGTTATTTTTCCTCCAGTTCCACAAACTCTGAAGCCAGTGAAGCTTACTAAGAGATAAAAAAGAAGTGTACATAATATTTAAGATGCTGAGTATTTCATAGGAAAGCTGAATGCTGCTGTAAAGTGCTCTTTAAGTCTTTTTTTAAAAATCCCCTTCTAATGAATGAAATTAGGGGAATTTTCAGGGGACAGAGATGGGATTTGTTGTATGATAAACGTATGTAGTTTTAGTCTTTCTATTTTGAGAAGCAGTGGTTGGGGCATTTTTTAAGATGGCTGGCTACACTTGTTTTCCTTCATTATAATAAATTCGTCATAACTCAGTAAACATGGACTTGCCCCTAGAGGTAGTTGTTAATAACTGAAATCTTAAGGTCTTGCCGAGGTTCTGGTGATTCAAACCTGTACTACTGAATATTAAGCAGGACAGACAGCTCTCTGGTGCGACTATCTTGAAGGAGTAATTTCTAAATATGCAGAGGTAACTTGACTGTATATGTTGCATCCTGTGTCACCTCCCTCCATATTGATATTTGATACAGATTTTAATTTATATGAAACTTAAAAAGCAGAATCAAAACTGAAAGCAGAATTAAAGTTCCTCTTGAGGAAATGTCAAGTCTTTAGGATAAGCAATCCTATATGAATAGTACCAAAGCATTACCACTTGGTAGAGAACATTCTCTATTAAAAACATTAGATTATCTGAAAAATAACAATGTGCACGTCTTTAGGATGGCACACGAGAAAAACAAAGGTCAGTGCTTCTTGGGGCACGTTTCTTAGAGGGCTTGCAAGTGTGTAAATAATTTGTTTGTGTTACGTGACTGGTGACTTCACTGAAAATCTGCACAATTCAGTTTTAGCTCTGGATTTCTTCAGTTGACCTTTGTGAAGGTTTTATCTGTGTAGAATGGTTGTTTGACTTGTTTTAACCTGTTAGGGTTTTGGGATTTTTTTTTTTTTCCATTCTATATTAAAGTAAAATTCTACTAAAAGAAAAGAGGTGTGTGTTAATGCTGAGTGGGTTGGTTTTGGTTTGGCTTCTTTTAGTCAGGCTTTCTGAACATTGAGGTGTTAGATGATACATCCTAAATGTGGAGTTCTTCCATTCTAAAACCTTCATTAAAAGCCTTTTACTTGAACCCAAACCAAAGTACTATCTATTGCCTCTTTTCTAAAAGTACAGGAAAAATATATCACCTGTTTTCATAATGAGGAAGCATCGTTTGCCTCCCTGGTAAAACATGACTCAGTACTTATTTTTAAAACTGGATTTTAAAGATTGGATAGTATACATAACAAGAGAGTGAGCCACTTTTTATGGGCACCCTATAGTTTTATAGTTCTTAATTGAAACTTAAAGTTTTATATTTCTTCCTTTGGAAAAAACTACAAGCCACCATATGCACAGACTACACAGTGAGTTGGGCCAGTGCTCCCGCAGACTTTGAGGTGTATTACAAGAACCCCAGCCATTATCATCTTCCTCCTGAGTTATTTTGAAATTTTTTTTTGTACATTTTGGCTGCAGTATTGGTGGTAGAATATACTATAATATGGATCATCTCTACTTCTGTATTTATTTATTTATTGCTAGACCTCAACCACAGTCTTCTTTCCCCCTTCCACCTCTCTTTGCCTGTAGGATGTACTGTATGTAGTCATGCACTTTGTATTAATATATTAGAAATCTACAAATCTGTTTTGTACTTTTTATACTGTTGGATACTTATAATCAAAACTTTTACTAGGGTATTGAATAAATTTAGTCTTATTAGAAAATAAAAGAGGCTGTTTTGTGGCTTTGTTTGAAAGGTGTTCTTAAGTAAGAATAACTAATACTTTTGGCCCGCACAGGTGTTACTCAGTATAAGCCCTTAGTATTGTAAGAAGCCATGAAGGAAAAAAGTCCTCTTTACCAAGAAATACAGACTTTAAAATACAGATCTTCTCTACTTACCTTAGGGTTACACCTCAATAAACACAAGTTGAAACCACTGTAAGTGAAAAATGCATTTAAGTGACTTTCCTTCCTGTGGTCCAGTGGTTAGGAATCCCCCTTGCGGCAGGGGGAGAGAAGAGGGAGGGAGTGAGGAGCACACAGGTTGGGAACTAAGATCCCGCATGCTGCAGAGCCCCTGAGCCCTTGTGCAGCAAGCAGCTAGAGTCAGCTGCAAGGAAAGATCCTGCATGCTACGTGAGATAAATATTTTTTAAATGCATTTCATACAGTATAGCTTAGCCTAGCCTACCTTAAACATACTCAGAACATTTATATTAGCTTACAGTTAGCAAAATGATCTAACACAAAGCCTATTTTTAATTACATATTGAATGTCTTATGTGATTTATTGAATGTTGCACTGAAAGTGAAAGCCAGAATGGCGAAACATACTGGTAGTTTACCTCAGGATCATGTGGCTGATTGGGAGCTGTGGTTTGCTAAGGCTCCCTGCTGCCAGTGGATCACAAGAGTATCCTACTGTGTATTGCTAGCCTGGGAAGAGATCAAAATTCCAAGCCTGATTTCTACTGAAAGCATGTCTCTTGCACGATCATAAAGTCAAAAAATTAAGTTGAACCATCATTAATCCAGAGACTGACTATAAAAGACATTTTAACTGATACGTGCAATGAGGTGATTTTAACAATAAAGGACAAAAGTTCTCCAATGATTCAGTGACTACAGTGTTGTTATTACTGTTGTCTACGTACATCTGGGAAGCACCACTGAGACTTTAGAGAAACTAAAAATTGTTTGGAGATAGATTTTGGCATTGGGATCAGACCTGGGTTCTCTAATTTCTGGTCCTATGTTAGCTATGTGAGTCACTTGACTGTGAGTCTCCGAACTTTCTGTTAAGGACTTCCCTGGTAGTTCAGATGGTAAAGAATCTGCCTGCAATGCAGGAGACCTGGATTCAGTCCCTGGGTCAGGAAGATCCCCTGGAGAAGGGAATGGTAACCCACTCCAGTATTCTTACCTGGAGAATACTATGGACCGAGGAGCCTGGCAGGCTACAGTCCATGGGGTTGCAAAGAGATGGACATGACTGAGCGACTAACATTTACATAAACTTAATGTTACTTTATTTCACAGAATTGTTTATAGATTTATGAGGAAACCAAGAGGTATAATTCATACCAATGGTTTTTTTTTTTTTTTTTTTTTTTTTGTACCACTCTGCTTGCGGGATTTCAGTTCCCCAACCTAGGGATTGAACCAGGGCCATAGCAGTGAAAGCCCAGAATGTTAGCCACTAGGCCACCAGGGAACTCCCATATATCAAAGTTTTAAAGACAAATTGTTACTTGGGCAAGGTATATTCTGTGGGTCAAACCTTTTATACTGCAGTTAAATCTGCTTTGGGATAGTCCGGGTGATTTTGCCAGCAACTAACCTAGTTACTGGGAAGCTACTAAATTAGGTAGTGAAAGATGATAGCACCTTCATTATTATCTATTGCTGTTTAATGAAATTACCACAGATTTAATGGCTTACAATAAATTGATTTCAGTTTCCATCTAGGTGCAGTGTGGCTGGGTCTTCAGCTCAGGATCTGATAAGGCTGCAACAGGTGTCAACTTGGTTGCATTCTCATCAGATGACCTGAGAGTAAGTCACTCCAAACTCGCTTGGGTTGTTGACAGAATTCTTTCCCTGTCGCTGTGGGTGGGATGGTGGGCCCCCTAGATCCTTATCAGTTTGTTCAGTCGCTCAGTTGTGCCCAACTCTGCAACCCCGTGGACTGCAGCATGCCTGGCTTCCCTGTCCTTCACTATCTTGCAGAGTTTGCCCAAGCTCATGTCCACTGAGTCGGTAATGCTATCCAACCATCTCATCCTCTGTTGCCCCCTCTTCTGCCCTCAATCTTGCCCCAAATTAGGATCTGTTGAGGTCTCCCAACATGGCACTCACTGCACACAGCCGGTAGGTCTCCAGAGCCAGTCAGCGGGGCAAGAGTCTGGTCCACGTTTAGCTCACAGCACAAGTGGTAGAGTGTGGGAACCATAGCGTTTGGTCTGCCACAGCACCTCTTTCATAAATGAACCACTTGAAAGTGTCCTATAATACAAGCATTTGGTATAGCAAGAAAAAAGAAAAAGAAGCCCTTCCTATTAGGAAACACTGTGGTGGGCCTGGCACCTTTAAACTTTGTTCAAACAACCTCACAGGTGAAAAAAAAAACTGTTTACAGGTAGTCAGTGAAAGGGTGCAAGGGGGCCATATAATTCCTGATTGCAAAGCCTCTGCTCTTCAGACTGGCCCCTGTCCCTGCTCTAACTTGAGTCTCTTCTGAAGGCTACAGATGAGGCAAGTTTCACCCTTGCAAAGAGGCTGAATTTTGTCTAAATCAGTTACTCGAATTCTGATAATTTTGATGTTGAAAATGCATAGTATAATCTTTTCATGGAGAAGATAGTCTCCAGGAGGTTCAGTAAAACACGGAATCATCTAAATAAAGGAGCCAGAACTAACTGCTTGCTCTGTACTAAAGAATGGAAGATCCCAAGGGAGCCTCTTGATGTGCTGTCCCTAGAGCAGTTTCTCAATCACCCAGATTTAGCATTGTGCTGCCCTGGCAATCACTGTTGTGTGATGTTCAGTGAACTGGGAAGGAGGAGAAAGCCAAACTGGATCAAAGTTAGGTATTTTCACAGGCTCATGTTCTCAAAGAAAGAGATCTGAGGGTTCTAACAATTTCTCAAGCTATGGAGTTTGGTTACTCATTGTGATCATGAGAATGCTTCAGGTTTCAAATATCTTGCCCCTGGTTAGAAACTGCTTGTTATTTTATGTCGAGTAGGGGGGTCTTGGACATGCTTAGTTACAGGCTTCAGTGTAAAAGAGCTTAATCTCTCAGTTTGTTTGTTGTTTCGTCGCTCAGTCGTGTCCGACTCTTTGCAACCCTATGGACTGCAGCACGCCAGGCTCCTCTGTCCATGGGATTTCCCAGGCAAGAATGCTGGAGTGGGTTGAAAAGACTTTGGCAAAGCTTGCCTTTTGTCTCAGTGACTGAGAGAGGGGGAAGTAATTTACTCTGTTTTGGAGCTTTGATTCTCTACACTTCTGTAGCTTACATTAGCTTTAGTATTGTCCAGGTATTGTTTTTCCTTTTGTAACTGCAAGGAAGAGTGGCTGTTTTATGTTTATACTTACACCTCAAAAATTAAGACAAAAATCTTGAGATTCTTTAGAAAGTCCCTGGAAGAGTTAAAAAGTTAAAATAGGAAACTGAACAGTTGTGTCTCTTTCTGTCGGCAACAAGTGTGTTCTTTGCCTCCAACCACCATTACAGTCCACTGAAGTTAATTTTGCCCTCACCACCCCAAGGATGGCTTTCTCATGGGGAATTCCAAGGCCCTCATTTTGCTCATCCAGCCTCTCAACAGCGCTTAATACAACTGTTTCTCTTTGGAAACATTCTTGGCTGATAAGGCTGCTGTTCACAGATTTCCTACTGCAGATGTTCACTGGCCCAGGGTGCACCTTCAGCCCTCTTCTCAGACTGTCTTCATTACCACGGTTCCAAATAACATCTACAACATGCAGGCATCTCCCAAGTCTGTCTCATCAGGGTGCCAGTGGGAAACACATGGTTTTTTAAAATTGGATAATTTGAGGAAAGTTTTAATAAAGGGACTTTACAAAGCTGTGCACACAGTATAGGGACACTCAGAGGAGGGTGCAGTTCTCAGGACTGGTAACATTGTCGCTAGCAACCTAAGGTTGCTGTTAACTACCCCTGGGTCTGAAGGGTTGGGAGTAGGGCATTATCGATGTTAAACAGGGTGGGGGGCATGGTGAAGCCATAGGAATAAATATTTCTGTCACTCCGTATTAAACTACACCATCATTGGTTTACACATACTGTTAGTTCTCTCTGACCCACTTCCCCACCATACCATAGCTATGTGCTGCTGCTGCTAAGTCACTTCAGTCGTGTCCGACTCTGTGCGACCCCATAGACATCAGCCCACCAGGCTCCCCCGTCCCTGGGATTCTCCAGGCAAGAACACTGGAGTGGGTTGCCATTTCCTTCTCCAGTGCATGAAAGTGAAAAGTGAAAGTGGAGTTGCTCAGTCGTGTCCGACTCTTCACAACCCCATGGACTGCAGCCCACCAGGCTCCTCTGCCCATGGGATTTTCCAGGCAAGAGTACTGGAGTGGGGTGCCATTGCCTTCTCCGCCATAGCTATGTAAAACCTACTTATTCACCAGGTTTCAGCTTAGGCACCACCTGAGGAAGGCTTCCAGAACAACCAATACCCTTCCCAACACACACACACACACACACACACACAGAATTGTATGCTAAGTGGGTTCCATGAAAGCAGAAACCAAGTTTATTTTTTTACCATACTAGTTCCCAGAATCTAGTATGGTTGTTAGTAGTACAGAGTAGGAGCACAATAAATATTTATTAACTGACTCATTGGTTACAACTTCGTGTTTTCATAAGTCATGATCATAAAAGAGTTGGACTTATGCTAATGGTCATGATGAATTTCAAGAGTTTTAAAAAATATTTTGACTTTGAAAAATTTTTAAATATCCAAAAAGTTGACCCACCAACTTTTAAATTTTACAAGTACTTTATCTGCTTTGCTGAATCATTTGAAATTAAGTTATGACAACTGACACTTCATCCCCGAATACGTAAGCATTCATCTCCTAGGAACTCTACATCCTTGGATGTGCCATTGCCATACTTGAGACAAATAGCTCAGTAACATCTAACATGATAGGTCTGTATGGAATAATTGCCCCAATCATGCCAGTGTGTCTTTTAAAACGTTTTTCCTCATCCAGAATCTAGTCAAAGTTTATTTATTTGGTTATGTCTCTCCTCTTTTCATTTAATCAAGAATAGTCCTTTCTGCTTTTTTTTTCTCCTTCACGACACTAAACTTTTTCACTTATCCAAATCAGTGTATAGTATCCTAAATCTTGAATTTTTTCTAATTGTTTTCTTCGTAGATTTAGATGGCTCATTCTGTGTGGTTCATCTCTTAGCACTTCAGTAGAGGTGCTGGTGATGCTAACATGATCACTTGTTTAAGGTAGTGACAGCCAGATCTTTTCAAAGGACATTTTTGCCTTTTGTAAATGAATAATCAGTGGGATGATACTGTAAACCTTTTTAAACACCTTTTCATTCAAGTGTTCATTGAGCACACATGTCCAAGACCCTACTAAGTGTCCTAAACAGTCCTTTGATGCTTGAGAAATCATGTAATCCTTAATTCCTTTGAGAATCCTTGCTTGCTAAGGTTCCTTTATGTATTCTTGCCATTTGACTTCTATTTACTTGATTTCCCTGTGGGTCCCATTCAGAAATAAAGGGGTGATGGATGGGAGTAGGGGTTATGTTTGGCATGTGACCTTATTAATATCACTGGGGCATACATGAATAAACAATGAAGTTAAAGTTAGAAGACCTGGGTTCAAATTCCGATCTTGATTTTGGTGCTTGTGTTATCTCTGGTAAATTTTCTCTGAGATCATTTCCTTCTCTGTAAAGTGAAGTAAATAACAGCAACCGAGTTGTAGTAATGCGGAGTGAGTAATACGGGATGAGTAGTGCACAGTGAAGCTTTGTGCCATCACTTTTTCTTAGCATCGAGGTCTATTTGGATATGGAGAAATGAAAACTTTTTTTTGTTATCTGTAGTTATGGTGAACACAGGAAAGGTCATCAAGAGTTCACATCAAGACACCTACCTCCTCCAAACCACCCCCTCTAAAAAAACTACAACCCTAAAGCTTTCTTAGGTTTCAGTGCTTCAAGGAGAAAATGTATTCAGTGCAGGATAATTACCCTTTGGCAGCACATGAATTCCAGGATTGGGAAATTGTATAGAGGACACGAAGTGATGCCAAATATAATTACACTATCCAAAAGTGTGCTGAGATCCAGAGAGTGGCCAAGATAGGCTTGCAGGATGGTTTTTGAACGGTTAAATTTGGCTGTGCTGTAGCTGTACTGTGGAACCAATTCATAAACATGATGAAATAGTAGAACATACCTCTTAGCCTCAAGGCCTGAGTCTTCAGTTGGTTTAAGCCAGACCAGTTGCCTGCTTCGGCCAGCCTAACCTCCTGGAACAACTCCAAGGGTGAACCGTTCATATCCTACAGAAACGCTGTCCCTCCTCCTCGCCCCCCTCCACCGCACCCCCTGTTATGCTAGCACTGAAGGTAATGTCAGTGGAGTGCATGAGTTCCTGATTGCTTGTGGCTCTAGCAGCTTGAAATTCTTCCTAAACTCCGTGGGAGAGAGTTCGGTTCTCTTTGTAATGTTTTCTTTCTTTCCCAAATAAACCAGTGATGAGGGGTATCTTTGGCTGTTTCTAGACCATCCTGGGGATAAAAGTCTGTCAACTGTTAAAGAAATCTGACATAATTAAAAATTCTAATTTTCATTTTCTTTGGAATTATTGAAACCATTTTTGAGGGGGAGGCTGACATTGGGCCACCAAGCTTCCCTTATCATGTTATTACATGAATATCCACAAGGTGGTGCTAGTCACACAATAATTTTAGGGCCATTCAGTTTAGCGCTTGCATTTACAGAGGAAGAAATTTACCAAACGATCACCTAGCTCATTAGTTGAAGACCTAAAACTGGAGCTAATCCATTGTTGAATCCACAGTCAGCTAAACAGTTGTTTTAGTTTAAATATGTCTAGAAACATATTTAAAATGTCTGGAGAATCTATTTGTATTTCCTTTGACAAGATAACTTAAATCCTTTTGAAGAACTGAAAGCCAAGCCTTAGTGTTTTCTGCAGTTAAATTATCACAAAGGAGAAATAAAACATGCTTGTGTTTTCCTTCTTCTAATTTCCAGTCCCAGAAGACTGCTGTTGTGGATAAACATATGCTACTGGGGGAGTCAATTCTTGAATATCACAGATACTGTGGCCATAGTCCTAAAGGTTTAGGACGGCTGGGGTGTCTGCCCAGTGTACATTTGGAGATTAAACTGGTGCCATATGACAGAGACTAGAAGTTATCAAGCCCACCGACAGCATACTCTTGCTGTCTCTACAGGTGTAGTTTCCAAGTAGTGTGCAAGGCTGGTCCTTTTGAGGTATGCAAAGTAACTTGTTTATTTTTTCTTATTCTTTTTGTCTCCTATTTGTTATTGAAGTATAGTTGACATATAGCATTATATTAGTTTCAGGTATTCAACATCATGATTTAATATAGGTATGTTTTGTGAAATGATCATCACAGTAAGTCTTGTTAACATCCATCACTGACATAGAGTTACAGAGTTTTTTTCTTGTGATGAGAACTTTGAAGATCTATTTTTCTTCTGATTAAAAAAAATTTTTTTTAATGTACATAATATTAGCACAGTGCTACATACATATGGAAAAAACATATACGGAGTATATACTCAGTTTTTTTCTTACTAGTTGGAGAGGGATCAGAAAGGTTTGGAGAGAATTGTGTACTTCTCTGCATGTGTATTACATATCAATAAGAAGTTTACTTTTAATATATTTGAAGTTCATTGCTCTAGATACCATACAGTGATGGAGGGTTAGGAGTAGGAGCTGTTTATTTTTAAGTCTAAGAGATTCTTTAGTATGAAATATTAGAGAAAGTGGTTTATGGACCTTTCCTAAATTGGATGGGGAAGAAGGAATGACAGTTGCCAGAGCTGGTTTATATTACATGCTTTTTAAACGGTTGTTTCCTCTCCCATGGTGTAATGTTTCCTCCTTCCTGCCTTTATCACCTAGAGTGGAGTGTTTTTCAGAATGGGATATCCTCCCTTGGGAGTAAAGTTATTAAGTGTGCCTTGTCATTGGTAGAATCGAAAAAAAAACCTAGCTTTACCTGGGGTTTTCTAGTTTTTTTCTTTTACCTCCCATTCAACTGGATCCCTACAATTTCTAACCCCCAATTATTTTTTTATAATCGTATTGAAACTCCATAGAAAATGGTAAAAAATGACCATACTGGCTTATTAGTCAAGGATAAGTCTCTACATTTGCCAAATTATTGAAGGCACTGAAATGGATCAGAAAAGATAAAATTATGTGCAAGCCTTTTCAAGGGAGGTTGAGAGTGGAGGGTAGAAAATCAGTTACTTAGACTTTTAGTTGTAAAATGAAGCTCCATAGCTACCCAACAGGACAGGTAATGTATTCATTATGAGGAAATAGAAGAAAGAGTTTCTTTTGGAAGAGAATCAAGTTGAAACTTTTGGGGAGAAATTATTAGCGGATGGTGTGTATGTGTGTTAGTTGCTCAGTTGTGTCCGACTTTTTGCGACCCCCATGGATTATATAGCCTATGAGGCTCCTCTGTCCATGGGATTCACCAGGCAAGAATACTGGAGTGGGTAGTCATTCTCTTCTCCAGGGCATCTTCCTAACCCAGGGATCAAACCCGAGTCTCCTTCATCACAGGCAGATTCTCCTTACTATATAATATTTCATCATGTGAATGTACCATAAATTTTCACAGATACTTGGGTAGCTTCAGTGAACATTTTAGTATGTGTCTTCTGGTAAACCTATGGATGTATTTCTGTTGGGTGTATACTAGGAGTGATAATACTGTCTCATAGGAGATGCATATGTTCAGTTTTAGGAGATGTTGGCAAGTGATTTTCCCAAGTGTTCGTACCAGTTTGTACTTGACTAGATTTGTGTGAGAACTCCAGTTGTTCATAGCCTTTCTAACACTTGGCGTTTTGCATCTTTTTACTTCAGCCATCTGGTCACATTTTAGTTTTAATCCACATATCCCTGATAGTGAATCAATCAGTTGAGTACATTTTTCCACGTTTATCAGATGTACAATTTCATATGCTCTTATGAAATGTGTGCAGCGTCTTTTGTCTTTTTCTATTGGGTTGTATTTTTTTCTTACTGATCTGTAAGAGTTTTATATATATTTGGGATATGAGTCCTTGGAGGGATATGTGTGTCTGTGAGTATCTCCTCTCACTCTAAGTTGCCTTTTAGATCTCTTAATAGTATCTTTTGAACACATGTTCTTGATTTTTATTTTGGATGGTATATAGGGAAAAGTGTTTGACTCAACTTTTAAGGCACTGAGGGCTGAGAATTGTTGAATCTCATAGTAGTTTTGAACACTTTCATATACATGACTGGGGAGGGAATGGTTTTTCCCAGCTTTATTGAGGTATAATTGTAAAATATTTAAAGTGTAGAACATGATGATTTGATATATATATGTATATGTATTGTGAAAGGATTCCCCAGCTGAGTGAATTAACACAGATGTTCCTAATTTTAATACAGACTAACATCACTTTTTCCTTTTTTGGTTAATGTTTTTTTTTTGGTCCTCTTGAAGAAATCTTTGCTACAAGATATCCTTTTAAATGGATTTTAAATGTAATGGAAAAGGAGGCTTATCATTGATAGGAAGTAGCAGAAAAATAGTATCATGTGGAATGCTCTTTATTCAATCAGAGGAGCTCAGAAAATCATCATTACTTGATATTTATAGAATATAAAGTGAACCTGCAAAGTATGCTCTCTACAGAAGGTACTGACCACTTGACTCTTATTGTAGTGCATACTCCCAGTGTGGACTGTGCCAGGCAGCTTGTAGAACCAAGCTGCTTAATTTTTGACTCAGCTAAGGGAGAGAGCTTTTAGACCTCAAATATGTTCAAAGACCACATTTTATTTATTTTCACATTGTGAGAGAACTCAGTTACTACTTGGTTAGATACAGGCTTCTTCTTTTATTGATTAAAAACTTCTACATATCAGATGAATAAGTTCACATGATTTTCCTTGACAGTGGCTGTTATCCTCATGTTATGCAGGATGCAATAGGCACATTAAACATGACCCTCTTTACACCAGAACGAAAAACCATAGCTAAAACACTAATCTTTAATGCTCTGAAAACATATATTCTTGGGACTTTCCTGATGGTCAGTGGTTAAAACTCCATGCTTCCAATGCAGGGAGCCTAGGTTCAATACCTGATCAGAGAACTAGGTCCTGCATGCTGCAACCAAGAGCTTATAGGCCGCAGCTGAAGATCCTGCATGCTGCAATGAAGATTCCATGTGCTGCAACTAAGCCAAATTAAATACATATATACACACATATGTATATTTTTCTTGTTGCGAAGATAATGGACTTTTTAAAAAATGAACTAAAAAATCACTTATAAATCCATCTGTACATCCCCAGCCGCCAGTACAATAATAGCCTTTGTCTTTTGTTTTCCACTCCAGATCTTAGTATCGAGGTCCTCTTGCTCTTTCCCAATTGTGGTTTATGGTCCACTGCTATACACACAGTTTTCCAAGTCACTAGATGGCGGAAGACTTGCCTGGCAAATCCCATGGACGGAGGAGCCTGATGGGCTGCAGTCCAAGGGGTCACTAGGAGTCGGACACGGCTGAGTGACTTCACTTTCACTTTTCACTTTCAAGCATTGGAGAAGGCAATGGCACCCCACTCCAGTACTCTTGCCTGGAAAATCCCATGGGTGGAGGAGCCTGGTAGGCTGCAGTCCACGGGGTTGCTAGAAGTCGGACACGAGTGAGTGACTTCACTTTCACTTTCCACTTTCAAGCATTGGAGAAGGAAATGGCAACCCACTCCAGTGTTCTTGCCTGGAGAATCCCAGGGACGGGGGAGCCTGATGGGCTGCTGTCTCTGAGGTTGCACAGAGACGGACACGACTGAAGCGACTTAGCAGCGGCAGCAGCAGCAGATGGCGGAAGACTCAGGGAGGTTTTTTCCCTACAGCTTTAACAGCACTAATGAAATACTGACAGGGAGAAGAGATGGAAACCTCAGCTGTTCCAATTTTGTAGCTCCAAGGAAAGAAAGTATAGGGAAAGAGGAGGTAATTCACGTTTAGAAAATTAGAGGATAAAGGAAAGTCTATATTCTTAGATGAACAAGGGTTGCTAGTCATAAATGGTTTCTGCAGGTTCTCATGTTCGTGAAGAGCCTCCATGCCATCTCTTCATGTAGAGTCTTTAAAAAGAGATGAAACTCGCCCACAGTGATTCAGAAGTTCCCAAATGAATTCTCAACAGTGATGGTTCTGACAAGCATCAAACAAAAGCAATTAAGATAGTAGAGGTAGCAGACGGAAAAAGCCACGGCAAATGAGATAGGCAGTGATCCAGTAATTTCTTGCTGTTGATTTTAGTCCTTTGCTTATAAAGAAAATGAAAGGTGTGTTAGAGACTGCGTTCTTGTCTCTTTCATTGTCACTGGTGATGGAACTGTGACTGGAATTAGAAATCCAACTTCTGTGTTTAAAACAAAAGCATTGTGTGTTTAGGAATCTATCCAAGGTAAGTAATGAAAATTATGTATAAGATTTAGCTACACGAATGAATAAATTTCAACCCTTACTTCATAACACTTACAAAAATTAACTCACAATAGATCAGAGGCCTAGATGTAAGAGCTAAGACTATAAAACTCTTAGAAGGAAATAAAGGTATAAATCCTATGACCTTGGGTTTGGCAACAGTTTCTTAAATATGATACCAAAAGCACAAGCAACAAAAGAATTGCTTTTGATAGTCCAATTGCTTTTGAAGTCCAATAGATAAATTGGGCTTTATCAAAATTAAAAACTTTCATGCATTAAAGACACTATCAAGAAAGTGAAAAGACAAAATGGAATGGGAAAAAAATCTTCACAAGTAACATCAGGTAATGGCATAGTATCCAGAATATATAAAGAACCCTTAAAAACAATAATAAAAAGACAAAGAACCCAGTTAAAAAGTGGGAAAGATTTTAACAGACCTTCTTAAAAGATGGTATACAAACAACCAGTAAACGTGAAAAATGTTCCAATTCAATAGTCATTAGGGAAAAGTAAATCAAAACCACAATGAAATACCATGCATACATACTGAGATAATGATACTAATAATATTTTAAAAGGAAAATAACAAAAATTGGTGAGGATATGGAGGAATTAGAATCTATACACACTGCTGGAGGAGTGTAAAATGGCATAGCCACTGTGGAAAATAGTTTGTTATTGTTGTTAAGTCTCTAAGTTGTGTCCAACTCTTTGTGACCCCATGAACTGAAGCGTTAGAAAGCATTCACTGTCCTTCACTATCTTCCGGAGTTTGCTCAAACTCATGTCCGTTGAGTAGGTGATGCCATCTAACCATCTCATCCTCTGTTGCCCCCTTCTCTGCCATCAATCTTTCCCAGCATCAGGGTCTTTTCCAATGGGTCAGCTCTTCTCATCAGGTGGCCAAAGTATTGGAGTTTTAACTTCAGCATCAGTCCTTCCAATGAATATTTAGGGTTGATTTTCTATAGGATTGACTGGTTTTATCTCCTTGCTGTCCAAGGGGCTCTCAAGAGTCTTCTCCAGCACTGCAATTTGAAAACATCAATTTTTTGGTGCTTTGCTTTCTTTATCGTCCAACTCTCACATCCATACATGACTACTGGAAAAACCATAGCTTTGACTAGGTGGACTTTTGTCAGCAAAGTGATATCTCTGCTTTTAAATATGCTGTCTAGGTTTGTCATAGCTTTCCTTCCAAAGGAGCAAGCGTCTTTTAATTTCATGGCTGCATTCACTGTCTGCATTGATTTTGGAGCCCAAGAAAATAAAATCTACCACTGTTTCCACTCTTCCCCATCTATTTGCAACGAAGTGATGGGACCAGATGCCGCGATCTTCATTACTTGAATGTTGAGTTTTAAGCCAGATTTTCACTCTTGTCTTTCACCCTTATCAAGAGGTTCTTTAGTTCCTTTTTGCTTTCTGCCATTAGAGTGGTATCATCTGCATATCTGAGATTGTTGATATTTCTCTTGGCAATCTTGATTCCAGCTTGTGATTCATCCAGCCTGCCATTTCACATGATGTACTCTACATAGAAGTCGAATAAGCAGGGGACAATATACAGTCATGACATACTCCTTTCCCAGTTTTGAAGGAGTGTGTTGTTTCATGTCTGGTTCTACTGCTTTTTGACCTGCATACAAGTTACTCAGGAGACAGGTAAGGTGGTCTGGTATTCCCATCTCTTAAAGAATTTTCCACAGTTTGTTGTGATCCACACAGTCGAAGGGTTTAGTGTAGTCTATGAAGCAGACTGGAGATCAGTGGAGAAATAACTCCAGAAAGAACGAAGTGATGGAGCCAAAGCAAAAACAACACCCAGTTGTGGATGTGACTGGTGATGGAAGCAAGGTCCGATGCTGTAAAGAGCAATATTGCACAGAAATCTGGAATGTTAGGTCCATGAATCAAGGCAAATTGGAAGAGGTAAAACAGGAGATGGCAAGAGTAAATGTCGACATTCTAGGAATCAGCGACTAAAATGGACTGGAACGGGTGAATTTAATTCAGGTGACCATCATATCTACTACTGTGGGCAAGAATCCCTTAAAGAAATGGAGTGGCCATCATAGTCAACAAGAGAGTCTGAAATGCAGTACTTGGATGCTATCTCAAAAACAACAGAATGATCTCAGTTCGTTTCCAAGGCAAACCATTCAGTATCATAGTAATTCAAGCCTATGCCCCAATCAGTAATGATGAAGAAGCTGAAGTGGAACGGTTCTGTGAAGACCTACAAGACCTTTTAGAACTAACACAGAAAAAAAGATAACCTTTTCATTATAGGGGACTGGAAAGCAAAAGTAGGAAGTCAAGAAACACCTGGAGTAACAGGCAAATTTGGCCTTGGAGTACAGAATGAAGCAGGGCAAAGGCTCATAGAGTTTTGCCAAGAGAACGCAATGGTCATAGTAAACACTGGTGGCTCAGATGGTAAAGCGTCTGTCTACAATGTGGGAGACCCGGGTTCGATCCCTGGTTTGGGAAGATCCCCTGGAGAAGGAAATGGCAATCCACTCCAGGACTATTGCCTGGAAAATCCCATGGACAGAGGAGCCTGGAGGGCTACAGTCCATGGGGTCGCAAAGAGTCGGACATGACTGAGCGACTTCACTTCACTTCACTTCCAACGACACAAGAGAAGACTCTACACATGGACATCACCAATGGTCAACACCGAAATCAGATTGATTATATTCTTCGCAGCCAAAGATGGAGAAGCTCTATCAGTTCAGTTCAGTCACTCAGTCTTGTCCGACCCTTTGTGACCCCATGAATTGCAGCATGCCATGCCTCCCTGTCCATCACCAACTCCCGGAGTTCACTCAGACTCATGTCCATCAAGTCAGTGATGCTATCCATCCGCTCATCCTCGGTCGTCCCCTTCTCTTCCTGCCCCCAATCCCTCCCAGCATCAGAGTCTTTTCCAATGAGTCAACTCTTTGCATGAGGTGGCCAAAGTCCTGGAGTTTCAGCTTTAGCATCAGTCCTTCCAAAGAACACCCAGGACTGATCTTTAGAATGGACTGGCTGGATATCCTTGCAGTCCAAGGGACTCTCAAGAGTCTTCTCCAACACCACAGTTCAAAAGCATCAATTCTTTGGTGCTCAGCTTTCTTCACAGTCCAACTCTCACATCCATACATGACTACTGGAAAAACCATGGCCTTGACTAGACGGATCTTTGTTGGCAAAGTAATGTCTCTGCTTTTCAATATGCTATCTAGGTTGGTCATAACTTTCCTTCCAAGTAGTAAGCGTCAGGGTAAGGGGCAGCGGCTGTGCTTTGCTGGAGCAGCCGTGAAGAGATATCCCTCCTCCAATGTAAGAGAAACCCAACTAAGATGGTAAGTGTTGTGAGAGGGCATCAGAGGAGAAGCTCTATACAGTCAGCAAAAACAACACTGGGAGCTGACTGTGGCTCAGATCATGAACTCCTTATTGCCAAATTCAGACTTAAATTGAAGAAAGTAGGGAAAACCACTAGACCATTCAGGTATGACCTAAATAAAATCGCTTATGATTGTACAGTGGAAGTGGGAAATAGATTTAAGGGACTAGATCTGATAGAGTGCCTGATGAACTATGGGTGGAGGCTTGTTGCATTGTACAGGAGACAGCGATCAAGACCATCCCCAAGAAAAACAAATGCAAAAAAGCAAAATGGCTGTCTGGGGAGGCCTTACAAATAGCTGTGAAAAGAAAAGTGAAAAGCAAAGGAGAAAAGAAAAGATATACCCATTTGAATGCAGAGTTCCAAAGAATAGCAAGGAGAGATAAGAAAGCCTTCCTCAATGATCAATGCAAAGAAATAGAGGAAAACAATAGAATGGGAAAGACTGGAGATCTCTTCAAGAAAATTAGAGATACCAAGGGAACATTTCATGCAAAGATGGGCTCAATAAAGGACAGAAATGGTATGGACCTAACAGAAGCAGAAGATATTAAGAGGTGGCAGGAATACACAGAAGAACTATGCAAAAAAGATCTTCACGACCCAGATGATCATGATGGTGTGATCACTCACCTAGAGCCAGACAGCATAGAGTGTGAAGTCAAGTGGTCCTGAGGAAGCATCACTATGAACAAAGCTAGTGGAGGTGATGGAATTCCAATTGAGCTATTTCAAACCCTAAAAGATGATGCTGTGAAAGTGCTGCACTCAATATGTCAGCAAATTTGGAAAACTCAGCAGTGGCCACAAGACTGGAAAAGGTCAGTTTTCATTCCAATCCCAAAGAAAGGCAATGCCAAAGAATTCTCAAACTACTGCACAATTGCACTCATCTCACACTCTAGTAATGTTCAAAATTCTCCAAGCCAGGCTTCAACAGTATGTGAACCTTGAACTTCCAAACGTTCAAGCTGGTTTTAGAAAAGGCAGAGGAACCAGAGATCAAATTGCCAACATCCACTGGATCATTGAAAAGGCAAGAGAGTTCCAGAAAAACATCTATTTCTGCTTTATTGTCTATGCCAAAGCCTTTGACTGTGTAGATCAAAATAAACTGTGGAAAATACCAGACCGCCTGACCTGCCTCTTGAGAAATCTGTATGCAGGTCAGGAAGCAACAGTTACAACTTGACATGGAACAACAGACTGGTTCCAAATAGGAAAAGGAGTATGTCCAGGCTGTATATTGTCACCCTACTAATTTAACTTATATGCAGAGTACATCATGAGAAACACTGGGCTGGATGAAACACAAGCTGGAATCAAGATTGCTGGGAGAAATATCAATCACCTCAGATATGCAGATGACACCACCCTTATGGCAGAAAGTGAAGAAGAACTGAAGAGCTTCTTGATGAAAGTGAAAGAAGAGAGTGAAAAAGTTGGCTTAAAGCTCAACATTCAGAAAACGAAGATCATGGCATCTGGTCCCATCACTTCATGGGAAATAGATGGGGAAACAGTGGAAACAGTGTCAGACTTTATTTTGGGGGGCTCCAAAATCACTGCAGATGGTGACTGCAGCCATGAAATTAAAGGACACTTATTCCTTGGAAGGAAAGTTATGACCAATCTAGACAGCATATTAAAAAACAGAGATATTACTTTGCCAACCAAGGACCATCTAGTCAAGGCCATAGTTTTTTCCAGTACTCATGTATGAATGTGAGAGTTGGACTATAAAGAAAGCTGAGCGCCAAAGAATTGATGCTTTTGAACTGCGGTGTTGGAGAAGACTTTTGAGAGTCCCTTGGACTGCAAGGAGATCCAGCCAGTCCATCCTAAAGGAGATCAGTCCTGAGTGTTCATTGCAAGGCCTGATGTTGAAGTTGAAACTCCAATACTTCGGCTACCTGATGCGAAGCACTGACTCATTGGAAAAGACCCTGATTCTGGGAAAGATGGAAGGTGGGAGGAATAGGAGACGACAGAGGATGAGATGGTTGGATGCCATCACCTACTCAATGAACATGAATTTGGGTAAATTCCGGGAGTTGGTGATGGACAGGGAGCCTGGTGTGCTGCAGTCCATGTGGTCACAAAGAGTCAGACATGAAGTGTGACTGAACTGAACTGAACTGAACTGAACTGAACTGAATGAAGCAGAAAATAGATGGGTTTTTTTTTTCTAATTCTCTTGCTTTTTCTATGATCCAACAGATGTTGGTGGTATCTCAAAAAAGTGAAATTAAGCTAATCCAGCAATTCCACTTCTAGGTATAATCCCAAGAGAACTGAAAACATATGCCCACACAAACCTTGTACAGTAATATTCATAGTATCACTATTCATAACATGTCAAAATGTAGAAACAACCTAAATGTCCATTATCTGATGAATGGATAAATAAAATGTGGTGTATTCATGTGATTGAATATTATTCAGTCATAAAAAGGAATGAAGTATTGATACCTGCTATAACATGGATGAATCTTGAAAACATTTTGCTAAGCGAAAGAAGTCAGACAGAAAAGGTCGCATACAGTGTAATTCCATTTATATAAAATGTCCAGGATAGGTAAATACATAGAGACAGAAAATGGACTGGTAACTGTCATGGGGTTTGGGGTGGCAGTTAGGAGTGATTGCTAATAGTATGGGGTTTCTTTTTGGGGTGATAGAAGTGTTTAGAATTAGCTACTTGTACAACCTTGTGACTATACTAAAAACTTCTGAATTGTACACTTTAAAATTATACACAAGTTTTGTGAATTTTATCTCAAAAAATTACAAAAAGCTTTGACTACAAGGGCATTCACTAAATTGTGATCTTTCACATAAAAATAAAAGGAAGGGAAAAATAAAAGAATTACATTAAATATTCAACTATGGGGTGTTCTTTGAATGAATTGGACTAGAGCCATATGTACAAACTTGTAGAAATTTATTAATATGAAAAGGTGTTCATGATATTGAGTAAAGAAAAAAGTTACAGAATAATATTTAAGGAATGATTCTATATTTTGGAAAAATAATGAAAACAAAGCCAAAATACACTAGGGAATGAGAGACTGGAAGGGTACACACAGTTTTTTTTCCTCTTTTTGCCTCCTAGTGTTCTTGGATTTTTCCACAAATCCCTTCACTCCCATAACAGATTATGGTGAAATAATTGGCTAAGATGGAGGAGTTTAGGGATTCTGAAACCTGGGCCACCTTGACTCTCTGACTTGCCCAAAACTGTGCTTTGCTCACAGTCAGAAAAACATGACAACTGAAGGGGAAGAAATAAGGTCCCTAGGTAATAAAGAAACAGTTTTAGAAAATGGCATTAGGCAAATGATACCTATAACTGTTAGACTGCCTGCTGCTTGACACTTTCCTTTTACCCTTCACACTCTCCTAGTGAAGGAGGTAAAAAGACCAGTGTGTTGGCAATAAAATCGTTACAGCAGCACTGAGGAGTGCTACCGTAATTATGGGGTTCTGAGCACTTTCCTGCAATTTCAGCTTTCAGATATTTAAAACTATGTTGTGAATTCTTTATCCACATTGAAACTTAGCACATTTGACTACTAGCTGCCCAGAGATTTAATTGTTAGAATCAACAATGCCTTTTAACTGGAGAGAAAAGAAAAATAAGCTAAATATTTCTGGAACTTGGAAGGTATTCTCCCACATCATTTTATTTTTTAAAATGAAAACTTTTCTATGACAGTCTTTTTGTATATTTAGGAGGTTTAAAAACAATATGAACATCTTAATATTTAAAATAGCATTTTAAGATGCACTGATGAAAGTTGAACATTTCTAAAAACTCCAATAAATTACAAAATAAAGTTTACTTATCGACCACAAGGAAAATAGAGGAACATTTACCAGTTGTTTACTAGCTGTGCAACTTTGGGAAATTTACATAACCTCCTCTGAGCTTTGTTTTTCTTTCTGAAAAATGGGGATGGCTATAAAATCCACCTCTTTGTGAGAGCCATGATGTACAGCACTCAGATCACGCTTCAAGAAAGGACTTGCTCTTGAGTTCTAAGGATTGTTAGCACCTTCAGGATCAACCTCAGATTCTGGGGTGAGATCACAATGTTTTAGAGTAGCCCCTAGCCAGTGGCTGAGCTCAGTGGGATACAGTGAAATCACTTCAGCCCAAGATGAGACTCCTCTAAAGGGAAACATTGCTCCAGAGTTCCTGATGACCAAGACTTTGTCAGACAGCTGTGTGGTCAGAGTCTGGCCTGGCCCAGCCTGCTTACACTTTAACACGTCAGATCTGCAGTGTGGTCTGAAGACTCCTTGCCAATCTTGCTTTTCCTTCCTTTTATCAATATCTTTCCTAATTCTGTCTGCTTCTTAGAAAACCCAGCTGACACATGTGAATTTGTTGTAAGACTTAAGTGTGATAGTACGTGATAAATCCTAGTCGATCGATGCCTGGCACACAGTAAGCCCTCAATAAATGTTTGACATTACTAGCATTATGTAATTGATTTTAAAATTAGTTTGTATTTTTGATCACCACTATTTTCTCATTTATTCTTGATTCAGTTTCCACCAGCCTTCTCTATTGGCATATAAATACAAGATTGCCTATGTACTGACTTTTTTAAAATAAAAGCTTTATCGTTTGATGTTCTATGAGGAGAAAAATTGAAACAAATATTGACTAGTATTGGGCAAAAAACTTATAGAAATTAAAGAGAAGAAAATAAGATGTGCATGAAGTGAAGATAACAGATTTTGAGGACATATTTTTATTTAATATTTAAACAATGTTACATGTCATATTCTTTAACCACTCATCTACTCCACCCCTGCCTCATAAGAATTCTTGGTCAGCATTTAAAAGTTCTGTTTTTAAGAAAATTATTTTTTTTTAATTTATATTGGATTATAGTTGATGATGGAGAAGGCAATGGCACCCCACTCCAGTACTCTTGCCTGGAAAATCCTGTGGACAGAGGAGCCTGGTAGGCTGGTGGGGGTTGCTAAGGGTCGGACATGACTAAGCGACTTCACTTTCACTTTTCACTTTCATGCATTGGAGAAGGAAATGGCAACCCACTCCAGTGTTCTTGCCTGGAGAATCCCAGGGACGGGGGAGCCTGGTGGGCTGCCGTCTATGGGGTCGCACAGAGTCGGACACGGCTGAAGCGACTCAGCAGCAGCAGCATAGTTGATGAACAATGTTTTGTTAGTTTCAAGTGTACAGCAAAGTGATTCTGTTACATATATACATGTATCTATTCTTTTTCAAATTCTTTCCCAGTTCCGGTTATTACAGAGTATTGAGAAAAGTACCCTGTGCTATAAAGTAGGTCTTTGTTGGTTACATGTTTTAAATATAGTAGTATGTACATGTCAATCCCAAATTCCCAATCTATCGCTCCCAACTCCCCTTCTCCCATAGTAACTATAAGTTCATTCACTAAGTCTGTGAGTCTGTTTCTGTTTTGTAACTTCATTTGTATCATTTTTTTTTAGATTCTGCATATAGTAATATCATATAATATTTATCTTTCTCTGTCTGACTTACTTAGAATGATAATCTCCCTGGTTCATTCATGGTGCTGCAAAAAGCACTGTTTCATTCTTTTTAATGGCTGAGTAATATTCCTTTGTATGTATGTACTATATCTTCTTTATCCATTCATCTGCCGATGGACATTTAAGTTGCTTCCATGTCTTGGCTATTGTAAACAGCATTTGAATGAACATTGGGGTGCATGTATTTTTTGGACCCTGTTTTTCTTCAGATATATGCCCAGGACTAGGATTGCTAGATCATATGGTTGTTCTAGTTCTGGATTTTGATTTTTGTTGCCACTGGTTCTTCATAGTGGATCAATTTATATTCCTATGAACAGTATAGGAGGGTGCCCTTTTCTCCACATCCTCTCCAGCATTTACTGTTTATAAACCTTTTGGTGATAGCCATTTTGACCAGTGTGAGGTGATATATCATTGTAGCTTTGATTTGCATTTCTCTAATAATTAGTGATGTTGAGCATCTTTGCTTGTGTCTACTGGCTATCACTGTGTCTTCTTTGGAGAAATGCCTACTTAGATTTTCTGCCTAAGTCGTCTGCCTTTTGTTTTTGTTTTTTGATATTGAGTTGTATAAACTGTTTGTATATTTTGGAAATTAATCCCCTGTTGGTCACATTGTTTGCAAATATTTTCTCCCATACTTTGGGTTGTCTTTTTGTTTTGATGATGGTTCCTTTTGCTTGTGGAAGCTTTTAAATTTAATTAGGTTCCATTTATTTACTTTATTTATTTTCTTTTGCCTTGGGAGACTGATCTGAGAAAATATTGCTACAGTTTATGCCCGAGAATGTTTTGGTTATATTATCTATCTTCTAGGAGTTTTATGGTGTCATGTCTTATATTTAGATCTTTCAGCCATTATGAGTTTATTGCTGTATATATCATTGATTTACATGTAGCTGTCCAGTTTTTCCAATGCCACTTACTAGACTGTGTTATCTCCATTGTATATTCTTGCCTCCTTTGTTGTAAATTGTCTGTAGGTGTGTGGGTTTATTTCTGGGCTCTCTATTCTGTTCCATTGACCTATATGTCTCTTTTTGTGCCAATATCATGCTATTTTGATTATTTTAGCTTTGGAGCATAGTTAAAAGTCAGGAAGGGTTCTACCTCCAGCTTTGTTCTTTTACCTCTTGACTGTTTTGAAAATTCTGTTTTTTTTATCGTTTTATATAAATTTGAGGATAAATTGTTCTGGTGGTGGTTTAGTCGCTCAGTTGTGTCTGACTCTTGCAACCCCGTGGACTGTAGCCTGCCAGGCTCCTCTGTCCATGGGATTCTCCAGGCAAGAATACTGGGGTGGGTTGCCATTTCCTTCTCCAAGGGATCTTCCTGACCCAGGGATCGAGCCTGAGTCTCCTGCATTGCAGGCAGATTCTTTACCAACTGAGCTACGAGGGAATTTTGTGAAAAATGTCACAGGTACTTTGACAAGGATCTATTAAATTAAATCTTAAAACTTAGATTAAATGTGTAGATTGCTTTTGGTAGTATGGTCATTTTAATGGTCCTAATTCTTCCAGTTGAAGGAGCATGGTATATCTTTCCATTTCTTTGCATCTGTACTTAGTTCATTAGGTGTGTCTGCCTCTTTGTGACCCACACAAAAGAGACTCTAAACAAAGTTCATAAAGAAAGACAGAGAAGGGCACTATATAATAATGAGGACCAGTACAAGGGGATATTACATTTACATTCATTAACATATATTCACCAATATAGGAGTACCTAAGCATATAACACAATTACTAACAGATATAAAGAGAAAAGTTGACAGGAATATAATAATAGCAGAAGACTCTGACACCCCACTAACAGCAATGGACAAATCTTTCAGACAGAAAATCAATAAGGCAACAGAGATTCTAAATGACACAATAGACCTGTTGGATTAATTGATATCTGTAGGATGCTACACCTAAATAAACCCAGAATACACGACAGAATGATCTCTGTTCGTTTCCAAGGCAAGCCATTCAATATCACAGTAATCCAAGTCTATGCCCCAACCAGTAATGCTGAAGAAGCTGAAGTGAATGGTTCTATGAAGACCTACAAGACCTTTTAGAACTAATGCCCCCAAAAGATGTTCTTTTCATTATAGGGGACTGGAATGCTAAAGTAGGAAGTCAAGAAACACCTGGGGTAACAGGCAAATTTGGCCTTGGAGTAGAGAATGAAGCAGGGCAAAGGCTAATAGAGTTTTGCGAAGAGAACGCACTGGTCATAGCAAACACCCTCTTCCAACAACACAAGAGAAGACTCTACACATGGACATCACCAGATGGTCAATACCGAAATTAGATTGATTATATTCTTTGCAGCCAAAGATGGAGAAGCCCTATACAGTCAGCAAAAACAAGACCGGGAGCTGACTGTGGCTCAGATCATGAACTCCTTATTGCCAAATTCAGACTTAAATTGAAGAAAGTAGGGAAAACCGCTAGACCATTCAGGTATGACCTAAATCAAATCCCTTATGATTATACAGTGGAAGTGAGAAATAGATTTAAGGGCCTAGATCTGATAGATAGAGTGCCTGATGAACTATGGATGGAGGTTTGTGACATTGTACAGGAGACAGGGATCAAGACCATCCCCACGGAAAAGAAATGCAGAAAAGCAAAATGGCTGTCTGAGGAGGCCTTACAAATAGCTGTGAAAAGAAGAGAAGTGAAAAGCAAAGGAGAAAGGGAAAGATATAAGCATCTGAATGCAGAGTTCCAAAGAATAGCAAGGAGAGATAAGAAAGCCTTCCTCAGCGATCAAAGAAATAGAGGAAAACAACAGAAAGGGAAAGACTAGAGATCTCTTCAAGAAAATTAGAGATACCAAGGGAACATTTCATGCAAAGATGAGCTCAATAAAGGACAGAAATGGTATGGACCTAACAGAAGCAGAAGATATTAACAAGAAGTGGCAAGAATACACAGAAGAACTGTACCAAAAAGATCTTCATGACCAAGAAAATCACGATGGTGTGATCACTCACCTAGAGCCAGACATTTTGGAATGTGAAGTCAAGTGGGCCTTAGAAAGCATCACTATGAACGAAGCTAGTGGAAGTGATGGAATTCCAGTTCAGTTCAGTTCAGTAGCTCAGTCGTGTCCAACTCTTTGCGACCCCATGAATTGCAGCACGCCAGGCCTCCCTGTCCATCACCATCTCCCGGAGTTCACTCAAATTCACATCCATTGAGTCGGTGATGCCATCCAGCCATCTCATCTTCTGTCATCCCCTTTTCCTCCTGCCCCCAATCCCTCCCAGCCTCAGAGTCTTTTCCAACGAGTCAACTCTTCACACCAGGTGGCCAAAGTACTGGAGTTTCAGCTTTAGCATCATTCCTTCCAAGGAAATCTCAGGGCTGATCTCCTTTAGAACGGACTGGTTGGATCTTCTTGCAGTCCAAGGGACTCTCATGAGGCTTCTCCAACACCACAGTTCAAAAGCATCAGTTCTTCGGCACTCAGCTTTCTTCACACTCCAACTCTGACATCCATACATGACTACTGGAAAAACCATAGCCTTGACTAGATGGACCTTTGTTGGCAAAGTAATGTCTCTGCTTTCCAGTTGAGCTATTTCAAACGCTGAAAGATGATGCTATGAAAGTTCTGCACTCAATATGCCAGCCAATTTGGAAAACTCAGCAGTGGTCATAGGACTGGAAAATGTCAGTTTTCATTCCAATCCCAAAGAAAGGCAATGCCAAAGAATGCTCAGACTACTGCACAGTTGCACTCATCTCACATGCTAGTAAAGTAATGCTCAAAATTCTCCAAGCCAGGCTTCAGCAATACGTGAACCACGAAATTCCAGATGTTCCAGCAGATTTTAGAAAAGGCAGAGGAACCAGAGATCAAATTGCCAACATCTGCTGGATCATCAAAAAAGCAAGAGAGTTCCAGAAAAACATCTATTTCTGCTTTATTGACTATGCCAAAGCCTTGGACTGTGTGGGTCACAATAAACTGTGGAAAATTCTGAAAGAGATGGGCATACCAGACCACCTGACCTGCCTCTTGAGAAACCTATATGCAGATCAGGAAGCAACAGTTAGAACTGGACATGGAACAACAGACTGGTTCCAAATAGGAAAAGGAGTACGTCAAGGCTGTATATTGTCACCCTGCTTGTTTAACTTGTATGCAGAGTACATCATGAGAAACACTGGGCTGGAAGAAACACAAGCTGGAATCAAGATTGCTGGGAGAAATATCAATCACCTCAGATATGCAGATGACACCACTCTTATGGCAGAAAGTGAAGAGGAACTAAAAAGCCTCTTGATGAAAGTGAAAGAGGACAGTGAAAAAGTTGGCTTAAAGCTCAACATTCAGAAAACGATCATGGCATCTGGTCCCATCACTTCATGGGAAATAGATGGGGAAACAGTGTCAGACTTTATTTTTTGGGGCTCCAAAATCACTGCAGACGGTGAGTGCAGCCATGAAATTAAAAGACCCTTACTTCTTGGAAGAAAAGCTATGACCAACCTAGATAACATATTCAAAAGCAGAGACATTACTTTGCCGACTAAGGTCTGTCTAGTCGAGGCTATGGTTTTTCCAGTGGTCATGTATGGATGTGAAAGTTGGACTGTGAAGAAAGCTGAGCACTGAAGAATTGATGCTTTTGAACTGTGGTGTTGGAGAAGACTTTTGAGAGTCCCTTGGACTGCAAGGAGATCCAACCAGTCCATTCTGAAGGAGATCAATCCTGGGTATTCTTTGGAAGGAATGATGCTAAAGCTGAAACTCCAGTACTTTGACCACCACATGCGAAGAGTTGACTCATTGGAAAAGACTCTGATGTTGGGAGGGATTGGGGGCAGGAGGAGAAGGGGATGACCCAGGATGAGATGGCTGGATGGCATCACCGACTCGATGGACATGAGTTTGTGTGAACTCTGGGAGTTGGTGATGGACAGGGAGGCCTGGCGTGCTGCGATTCATGGGGTCGCAGAGAGTCAGACACGGCTGAGCGACTGAACTGAGGCATTCTTTTGAAGTGCATGTGGACCATTCTCTAGGTTAAACCACATTCTAAGTCACAAATAAGCCTCAACAAATATAAGAGGATAGAAATTATTTCAAGCATATTTTCTGGCCACAATGGTATAAAACTAGAAATTAACCATAGGAACAAAAATAGTAAACTAACAAACAGATGGAGACTAAACAACATGCTGCCAGAAGAACAGTGGGTCAATGATGAAATCAAAGAAGAAATAAGAAAATGCTTTGAAAAAATAGATTAAAAAACAAAGAAAATACCTCAAGACAAACCACACAATGAAAACACAGCCTTACAAAATCTTGGGATGTAGCAAAAGCAGTTCTAAGAAAGAAGTTAACAGTGATACAGGTCTTCCTCAAGAAAAAAAGAAAAACTTAGAAAATAATCTAATCTACCACCTGAAATGATTAAAAAAAAGAAGAAAAAACAAGCCCAAAGTCAGCAGAAGGGAGGATATCATAAATATCAGAGAGGAAATAAATAAGATAGAGATGAAAAAACAATAGAAAAGATCAAGAAAACCAACAGCTGGTTTTTTTTTTTAATAATTTTTTATTTTTTTTTAAATTTTAAAATCTTTAATTCTTACATGCGTTCCCAAACATGAACCCCCCTCCCACCTCCCTCCCCTCAACATCTCTCTGGGTCATCCCCATGCACCAGCCCCAAGCAAGCTGCACCCTACGTCAGACATGGACTGGCGATTCAATTCTTACATGACAGTATACATGTTAGAATTCCCATTCTCCCAAATCATCCCACCCTCTCCCTCTCCCTCTGAGTCCAAAAGTCTGGTATACACATCTGTGTCTTTTTTCCTGTCTTGCATACAGGGTCGTCATTGCCATCTTCCTAAATTCCATATATATGTGTTAGTATACTGTATTGGTGTTTTTCTTTCTGGCTTACTTCACTCTGTATAATTGGCTCCAGTTTCACCCATCTCATCAGAACTGATTCAAATGAATTCTTTTTAACGGCTGAGTAATACTCCATTGTGTATATGTACCACAGCTTTCTTATCCATTCATCTGCTGATGGACATCTAGGTTGTTTCCATGTCCTGGCTATTATAAACAGTGCTGCGATGAACATTGGGGTACATGTGTCTCTTTCAATTCTGGTTTCCTCGGTGTGTATGCCCAGAAGTGGGATTGCTGGGTCATAAGGTAGTTCTATTTGCAATTTTTTCAGGAATCTCCACACTGTTCTCCATAGTGGCTGTACTAGTTTGCATTCCCACCAACAGTGTAGGAGGGTTCCCTTTTCTCCACACCCTCTCCAGCATTTATTCAACAGCTGGTTTTTGAAAGGAAAACAAAATTGAGAAACCTCTAGCTAGACTCACCAAGAAGAGAGAGAGAACTCAAATGAACAAAATAAGAAATGAAAGAGGAGAATTACAACTTATACAACATAAATACAAAAAAAAAAAAAAAGGAGAATACTACGAACAGTTGTTGTTGTTGTTCAGTTGCTCAGTTGTGTCTGACTCTTTGTGACCCCCATGGACTGCAGCACCTCAGGTCTCCCTGTCCTTCACCACCTCCCAGAGTTTGCCCAAGTTCATGTCCATTGAATCAGTGATGCCAACTAACCATCTCATCCTCTGCTGCCCTCTTCTCCTTTTGTCTTCAGTCTTTCCCAGCATCAGGGTCTTTTCCAGTGAGTCTGCTCTTTGCATCAGGTGGCCAAAGTGTTGGTGCTTCAGCTTCGGCATCAGTCCTTCCAATGTGTATTCAGGGTTGATTTCGCTTAGGATTGACTGGTTTGATCTCCTTGCAGTCTAGGGGATTCTCAACAGTCTTCTCCAGCACCACAATTCAAAAACATCAATTCTTCAGCGCTCAGCCTTCTTTATGGTCCAGCTCTCATGTCTGTACCTGACTACAGGAAAAACCATAGCTCTGACTTTATGGAACTTTGTTGGCAAAGTGATGTCTTTGCTTTTCAATACACTGTCTAGGTTTGTCATAGTCTTCCTTCCAAGAAGCAAGAGCATTCTAATTTCATGGCAGCAGTCATCATCCACAGTGATTTTGGAGCCCAAGAAAATAAAATCTGTCACTGCTGCCACTTTTCCTGCTTCTATTTGCCATGAAGTGATGGGATCAGATGCCCTGATCTTAGTTTTCTTAATATTGAGTTTTAAGCCAGCTTTTTCACTCTCCTTCACCCTCAGCAAGAGGCTCTTTAGTTCCTCTTCACTTCCTGCTATTAGAGTGGTATCATCTGCATATCTGAGGTTGGTGGTATTTCTCCCAGCAGTCTTGATTCCAGCTTATAACTCATCCAGCATTTTTCATGATGTACTCTTCCTGGAGAATTCCTGTGGACAGAGGATCCTGGCGTGCTACAGTCCGTGGGGTTACAAAGAGTTGGACATGACTGAGCGACTAAGCATAGCGCAGCACTCTGCATATAAGTTCAATAAACAAGGTGACAGTATACAGCCTTGCCATACTCCATTTCCAATTTGGAACCAGTCCATTGTTCCATGTCCAGTTCTAATTGTTGCTTCTCGACCCGCATACAGGTTTCTTAGGAGACAGGTAAGATGGTCTGGTATTCCCATCTCTTGAAGAATTTTCCACAGTTTGTTGTGATTCACACAGTCAAAGGCTTTCGCATAGTCAATGAAACAGAAGTAGATGTTTTTCTCAAATTCCCTTGCTTTCTCTATGATCCAATGAATGTTGTTGATCTCTGCTTCCTCTGCCTTTTCTAAATCATGCTTGTACATCTGGGAGATCTCAATTCAAGTACTCCTGAAGCCTAGCTTAAAGGATGTTAAGCATAACCTTATTAGCATGGGATGTGAGCACAATTGTCTGATAATCTGAACATTGTTTTGCACTGCCCTTCTTTGGAATTGGGGTGAAAACTGACCTTTTCCAGTCCTGTGGCCACTGCTGAATTTTCCAAATTTGCTGACATATTGAGTGCAGCACTTTAATGGCATCATATTTTAGGATTTGAGACAGCTTAGCTGGAATTCCATCACTTCTACTAATGTGATAATGCTTCCTAAGGCCCACTTGACTTCACACTCCAGGATGTCTGGCTTTAGGTGAGTGACCACACCATCGTGGTTATCTGGGTCATCAAGACCTTTTTTGTACAGTTCTGTGTATTCTCACTACCTCTTCTTAATCAGTTATATGCCAACAAATTGGACAAACTATAAGAAATGGACAAGTTTCTAGATATATACATCTTGCCAAAATTCAATCAAGAAGAAAGAGATAATTTGAACAAACCAATCAGTAGAAGTGAAATAGAATCCATAATTTAAAAAAATCTCTGCAAACTAAAGTCCAGGACCAGATGGCTTCACTGGGGAATTCTACCAAACATACAAAGAACTTATCCTTCTCAAACCATACCAAAATATTGAAGAGGAGAGAACACTTACAAATTCATTCTATGAAGCCACCATCACCATGATACCAAAGCCAGAAAAAGACAGTAACCAAAAAAAAAAAAAAAAAAAAAGAAAGAAAAAGAAAAAGAAAGAAAGAAAATTACAGGGGAATATATTTGAAGTCATTTAAAAACTATTTTCTGTGTCATGATTCCCAACATTATCCAGATTGGAAGCACCTGCTGGATACTGATGTATGCAGTTGGCTATCAGATATTTTAGAAACCTTTTGTGCTTTTAGGTAAATCTAACAGAAAATGAGCAAGGCAAAGTCCACTGTTTGATTGCCATGAATGTAGGCATTAAAGTCTGTTCCTTTTTATGGTGGATCACACTTTATGAGTAAGATCAATCAGAGAACATGGTTAGGCAGGTTTTTGCCCTGAACATCTTTGGTACTTAGTTGGATGAAATTTTGTCAAAAAAATCTTTCAAAAAATATAACCTTAGAGACTATCAGGTACAGTTTTGGCTTCTTGAGTCTTGTGACTAATATCAAACATTGCTGGCATTTTCCCATCGTGTCAGTTTAAACAGTGTCATCTGTTTTCTTCTTGCCCCTTTTTTGTTTGAATGCTTTTCTGTAAGATGTTAGTTCTTCCTTGCCATGATTGTTACTGATCAGAAAAGTAAAGTCAGTTTATTTCTTAGTCAAAGGGCAATGGGAGAGTAAAAGTTATCATGAGTCTACAGAAAAGGCATAGCACTCTAAGCTTCTTAAGGACAGTTATTGTGGTATATCTAATTGTATTGTCTACAATTCTTACCCTTATTGATATGCATGTTATAGTTTATGAAAATAAATTTAGGGAGTGTGTTAAAATATATGTGCATGTGTAAATTGCAGAGTGAGCCATAGTAGTTTATAGATTTTTATGTGGTTATTATAAGGTTAACTGAAATATACACATGCACAAAACATGAATTTGATTATTTTAAACACAGTACACTCCTGGCTCTTTCAATATTATCTGGTTTATAACTCTCAGGAAATCTTCAGCTGTGTTAATCAAAGTCAGTTAGAATGTTGCCGAGATGTTGCCACTAGCACAATCAAAGATGCACAGTTTGCAGAGAGATGAGCCTCTATTCTCTGGGGGAACTAGAGAGGCTGGTCAAGGACAGGACAATAGGAACTGATGGCCTCTCAATAAACTCTGTTATAAGGAATGCATCCCCCATCCCTTGCAACATTCAAGCCAAAATTAATTGACTTCTCCTTAGAATCCTGAAGAGGTGATTTTTATATGAGAGTTGGACAGGAAGAGAAGACTGCTAAGATTTTTTCTGCATGAAAAAAAAACCCGTCTCTGAGAATTCATTTCATTTCAGTTCAGTTCAGTTCAGTAGCTCAGTCGTGTCCGACTCTTTGCGACCCCATGAATCGCAGCACACCAGGCCTCCCTGCCCATCACCAACTCCGGGAATTCACTCAAACTCACGTCCATCGAGTTGGTGATGCCATCCAGCCATCTCATCCTCTGTCGTCCCCTTCTCCTCCTGCCTCCAATCCCTCCCAGCATCAGAGTCTTTTCCAGTGAGTCAACTCTTTGCATGAGGTGGCCAAAGTACTGGAGAATTAGATTTACAAAAGTAGCAATGTTTAATGCTTCATCAAGGACATTCTTAATTGGAACTTTTTTTGTGTGTGTGAGTACCTGTCAGTGAAAAGAACAATAGTTATTAGTGCAGTTTAGTGTCACTGCCTTGACTTGGGCTACAGTTTCAGCTGAGTTCCCCACCATTGCTTTTTCCATCATAGTGCAAATGTCAACAGACACATTTTCTGGTAAATGTCATACTTTCATTATGAACACAGAATCATTTTAAAATCCAGTCTGACAACCCTTCTCTTTTAGTCTCTTTACATTTATGATGAAGTGAAGTCGCTCAATTGTGTCCGACTCTTTGAGACTCCATACTGTAGCCTACCAGGCTCCTCCGTCCATGGGATTCTCCAGGCAAGAATACTGGAGTGGGTTACCATTTCCTTCTCCAGGGGAACTTCCCGACCCAGGGATCGAACCCAGGTCTCCCGCATTGGAGGCAGACGCTTTAACCTCTGAGCCACAGGGAAGCCAGCACATTTATTATAAGTACTATATATTTGGATTTAGATCTATCATTTTACCCTTTACTTTCTTATTTTATTCCATGTATGCTATCCTCCTTATTCCTTCACTTTCTATGCTTTCTTTTGGAGTAATTATTTTTTACTATTCCATTACTGTCCCTACTCGCCCTATTAGGTTGTTACTTGATTGCATTAGCTTGTTAGTTATTCTTTTACTATTCTTTTTGTTAAAGAATCCACCTGCCAAGATCCCTGGATTGGGAAGGCTCCTTGGAGATGCAAATAGCAACCCACTCCAGTATTCTTGCCTGGAAAAATCACATGGACACAGGAACATGGCAGGCTACAGTCTGTGTGGTCACAAAAGAATGAGACATGACTAAGTGACCGAACAACAACAACTCTTTTAGTGGTTCCTGGAGATACCAAGGGAACATTTCATGCAAAGATGGGCTCGATAAAGGACAGAAATGGTATGGACCTAACAGAAGCAGAAGATGTTAAGAAGAGGTGGCAAGAATACACAGAAGAACTGTACAAAAAAGATCTTCATGACCCGGATAATCACGATGGTATGATCACTCATCTAGAGCCAGACATCCTGGAATGTGAAGTCAAGTGGGCCTTAGCATCACTACGAACAAAGCTAGTGGAGGTGATAGAATTCCAGTGGAGCTATTTCAAATCCTGAAAGATGATGCTGTGAAAGTGCTGCATTCAATATGCCAGCAAATTTGGAAAACTCAGCAGTGGCCACAGAACTGGAAAAGGTCAGTTTTCATTCCAATCCCAAAGAAAGGCAATGCCAAAGAATGCTCAAACTACCGCACAATTGCACTCATCTCACAGGCTAGTAAAGTAATGCTCAAAATTCTCCAAGCAAGGCTTCAACAATATGTGAACTGTGAACTTCCTGATGTTCAAGCTGGTTTTAGAAAAGGCAGAGGAACCAGAGATCAAATTGCCAACATGCGCTGGATCACTGAAAAAGCAAGAGTTCCAGAAAAACATCTATTTCTGCTTTATTGATTATGCCAAAGCCTAAGGTTTTTCCAGTGGTCATGTATGGATGTGAGAGTTGGACTATAAAGAAGGCTGAGCGCTGAAGAATTGATGCTTTTGAACTGTGGTGTTGGAGAAGACTCTTGAGAGTCCCTTGGACTGCAAGGAGATCCAGCCAGTCCATTTTGAAGATCAGCCCTGGGTATTCTTTGGAAGGAATGATGCTAAAGCTGAAACTCCAGTACTTTGGTCACCTTATGCAAAGAGTTGACTCATTGGAAAAGACTCTGATGCTGGGAGGGATTGGGGGCAGGAGGAGAAGGGGATGACAGAGGATGAGATGGCTGGATGGCATCACTGACTCGAAGGACGTGAGTCTGAGTGAACTCCGGGAGTTGGTGATGGACAGGGAGGCCTGGCGTGCTGCAATTCATGGGGTCGCAAAGAGCTGGACACGACTCAGCGACCGAAATGAACTGAACTGAACTGAACTGGAGAAGGCAATGGCACCCCATTCCAATACTCTTGCCTGGAAAATCCCATGGATGGAGGAGCCTGGTTGGCCACAGTCCATGAGGTCGCTAGGAGTCGGACACGACTGAGTGAATTCACTTTCACTTTTCACTTTCATGCACTGGAGAAGGAAATGGCAACGCACTGCAGTATTCTTGCCTGGAGAATCCCAGGGACGGGGGAGTCTGGTAGGCTGCCGTCTCTGGGGTTGCACAGAGTCGGACACGACTGAAGCGACTTGGCAGCAGCAGCAGTAGCAGTAAGAGATTAAACATGAATCCTTGATCAATCACACATTTAATATAAATAAATACTTTTGCTACTTCCCAGACAATATGAGAACTTTGACCGTTTGTACTCCATTTACCTTCCTTCAGCCTTTAAACAATCTTTTTTTTGAAAAAATTTTTACACCTTCAAAAAGTTGCAGTAATAATATAATAAACTTCTATGTACACAAATATATATATTCTTATAGGTTCACCAGTTGTGGATGTTTGTCTCTTCCCCTCTCAGTTTTGCTCATAAGGCCTTTCTGTTGATTGGATGAGGCCCACCCAGATTATCAAGGATAATCTCCAGTATTTAAAGTCAGCTAATTCTAAATGTTACTTATCTAAAAAATACTTTCACTTAGATCAGTGTTTAATTGAATAAATGGGTACAATGGCTTAACCGATTTGCACATAAAATGAATCATCGCAAAGCACATCAAGGTTTTTTCTTGTTCCAAGTCAGAGGATATAATAGCCATTTACACTCACCATTTGTACGTTCATGTCTTCATTCATTCATTTATTCAAGAACTATTTTTTTAATATAAATTTATTTATTTTAGTTGGAGGCTAATTACTTTACAATATGGTATTGGTTTTGCCATACATTGATATGAATCCACCACAGGGGTACATGTGTTCCCCATCCTGAACCCCACTCCCACCTCCCCTCCCCATACCATCCCTCTGGGTCATCCCAGTGCACCAGCCCCAAGCATCCAGTATCATGCATCGAACCTGGACTGGCGATTCATTTCACATATGATAATATACATGTTTCAATGACATTCTCCCAAATCATCCCACCCTCGCCCTCTCCCACAGAGTCCAAAAGACAGTTCTATACATTTGTGTCTCTTTTGCTGTCTTTCATACAGGGTTATTGTTGCCATCTTTCTAAATTCCATATACATGCATTAGTATACTGTACTGGTGTTTTACTTTCTGGCTTACTTCACTCTGTATAATAGGCTCCAGTTTCATCCATCTCATTAAAACTCATTCAGATGTATTCTTTTTAATGGCTGAGTAATACTCCATTGTGTATATGTACCACAGCTTTCTTATCCATTCGTCTGCTGATGGACATCTGGGTTGCTTCCATGTCCTGGCTATTGTACACAGTGCTGCGATGAACAATGGGGTACACGTGTCTCTTTCAATTTTGGTTTCCTCAGTGTGTATGCCCAGCAGTGGGATTGCTGGGTCATAAAGCAGTTCTATTTCCAGTTTTTTAAGGAATCTCCATACTGTTCTCCATAGTGGCTGTACTAGTTTGCATTCCCACCAACAGTGTAAGAGGGTTCCCTTTACTCCACACCCTCTCCAGCATTTATTGCTTGTAGACTTTTGGATAGCAGCCATTCTGACTGGCATGAAATGGTACCTCATTGTGGTACCATTTAATATGTGGTACCATTGTGGTACCTCATTTGATTTGCATTTCTCTGATAATGAGTGATGTTGAGCATCTTTTCATGTGTTTGTTAGTCATATGTATGTCTTCTTTGGAGAAATGTCTGTTTAGTTCTTTGCCCCATTTTTTGATTGGGTCATTTATTTTTCTGAAATTGAGCTGCAGGAGTTGCTTGTATATTTTTGAGATTAGTTCTTTGTCAGTTACTTCATTTGCTATTATTTTCTCCCATTCTGAATGCTGTTTTTTCACCTTGCTTATAGTTTCCTTTGTTGTGCAGAAGCTTTTAATTTTAATTAGGTTCCATATTTTTATTTTTGCTTTTATTTCCAATATTCTGGGAGGTGGGTCATAGAGGATCCTGCTGTGATTTATGTTGGAGAGTGTTTTGCCTATGTTCTCCTCTAGGAGTTTTATAGTTTCTGGTCTTACGTTTAGATCTTTAATCTATTTTGAGTTTATTTTTGTGTATGGTATTAGAAATTGTTCTAGTTTCATTCTTTTACAAGTGGTTGACCAGTTTTCCCAGCACCACTTGTTAAAGAGATTGTCTTTCTTTTCTCCATTGTATATTTCAAGAACTATTTCTTGAGCACCAGCTATGTTCCAAATACTGTGATAGATACATGGATACATTTTCTAAGATCCAGACAACTGACAACAGTTATAAATAACTGTTACAATACAACCTAATTTTTGTTAAGCTAGGACCCTACTGTGTATTTTTAAGGCTATTGTCTTATTAATTTTCCTGAGGACATAGACAAGAATATATTCATTTTCATGGGTTTCATAAATCTCCTTGCATAATTGCTTGTCAGGTTATATATATAAACACTTCCTATAAAAAAATAGCATTTTGATTAAATCAAGAGTTTTATCAGAAAGGTTGAACTCAATGGTTATTAAAATGGAGGGGAAATCTCAGCTCTATTTAGCAGCTTATTTCCAAAAGCTACAATAGCGGATCAGCCTCAGTGCATAATTGCTTTTCAAACTTCTGCTTGCACCTCATTTGTTTATGTCCCATGCCAGGTTTAGGATGTGGGGAAATAGACTCTATATCTTGATGGACATTGCTGCCATCATGAATTCATGGCCATTTTCCCCCTCCATGTGCTACCATGGTTTGAAGGTAAGGTGAAGCACATGACAGTTTTTTTTGCAGAGGGTCACAATAGTGTAGCCCAACTGGACATATTCTGGGGTACGTGGTGCCTTCCCTACCATACTATCATACCTGATCATTTTAAGAGCTGACGTATAAATGAAATGACTTACAATGTTATATTAGTTTCAGGTGTACAACCTAGTGAATTTAATATGTCACAAAATGATCACCAAGACATGTCTAGCTACCATGTATTACCACACAAAGTTATTACATTATTGACTATATTCACTGTGCTATACATTACATCTCTGAGGCTTATTTATTTTGTAATTGGAAGTCTATATCTCTTAATCTCTTTCACTTATTTGCCCACCTCAACCCTCCTCACTTCTGGCAACCATCTGTTTGTTCCCTATATCTACAAATCTGTTTCTGTTTATTATGTTTGCTAATTAAAAACAATTCCATATATAAATGAAATTATATGATATTTGTCTTTGTCTGAATTATTTAACTTAGCATAATACCCCTTAGGTCCATCCATGTTGTGGCAAGTGGCAAGATTTTATTCATATTTTATGGTTGAGCAATAGTCCATATGTAATGGAATAAGATGCCTGCAATGCAGGAGAAGAGATGACAACCCACTCCAGTACTCTTGCGTTGAAAAACCCATGGACGGAGGAGCCTGGTAGGTTACAGTCCATGGGGTCACAAAGAGTTGGACGTGATTGAGCGACTTCACTTTCACTTTCAATGCAGGAGACCCAGGTTCGATCCCTGGGTGGGGAAGATCCCCTGGAGAAGGAAATGGCAACCCACTCCAGTATTCTTGCCTGGAGAATCCCATAGACAGAGGAGTCTTGCAGGCTATAGTTCATGGGGTCATAAGAGTCAGACATGACTTAGTGACTAAACCCAAATATTCCATTGTGTATATACCACAATTTCTTTGTCTATTAATCTGTTGATGGACATTGACTTTGCATCCATATCTTGGCTATTATGATTAATGCTGCTATGAACATAAGAGTGCATATATTTTTTCAAATTAATATTTTGAAAAAAACATTGCTTTTGTTTTCTTCAGAAGAATACTGATAAGTGGGATTGCTGGATCATATGACATCACCGACACAATGGACATGAATTTGAGCAAGCTCTGGGAGTTGGTGATGGATAGAGAAGCCTGGCATGCTGCAGTCCACGGGGTCGCAAAGAGTCAGACACAACTGAACAACTGAACTGAACTGATGGTAGTTCTGGGCTTTCCTGCTGGCTTAGGTGGTAAAGACTCTGCCTGCAGTATGGAAGAGCTGGGTTCCATCTCTGAGTCAGGAAGATCCCCTGGAGAAGGAAATGGCTAAATACTCCAGTATTCTTGCCTGGAAAACCCCAGGGACAGAGGAGCCTGGAGGGCTCCAGTCTATGGGGTCACATAGTTAGACACGACTGAGCAAGTAACTGCCACTTCATGGCAGTTCTATTTTTATTTTTTTGAGGAAACTTTATGCTGTTTTCATTGTGGCTGGACCAATTTATATTCCTACCAACAGTGCATGAGGGTTCCCTCTTTTCCACATCCTCACCAACATTTATTATTCCTTGTCTTTTTGATAATAGCCATTCTGACAGGTCTGAGGTGATATCCCATGGCTGTTTTGATTTGCATTTCCCTGATAATTAGTGATGTATGCTTTTTTCATGTACCTGTTAGCCATCTGTATGTCTTCTTTGGAAAAATGTCAATTTGGATCCTCTGCTCTTTTTTTAGTCAGATTGTTTGGGTTTTTTTGCTATTAAATTGTGAGTTCTATATATTTTGATTATTAATTCCTTATCATTTGCAAATATCTTCTCTCTGCCCACAGACTGATTTTTAAAAATTTTCCTGATCGTTTCCTTCGCTGTGCGAAAGTTTGATGTAATCAATCCTATTTTAAATTTTTTGCCTTTTTTCCCCTTACCTGAGAAGACACATTTACCTGGTTACTTTTTAACATGAAGGGTAAAAGCTGGTGATTATGCAGTTAAATAAGACAAACTAGACAGTTCAAGCATAAAAACAAAAATCTCCTTTGAAACCTGAATTATTGGTTTTTCCATTACATCAACCAGGCACCTTGTCAGCTGTTCCCTTTGTTTTGAAGACATTAGATCTGCAATCTAAGTTACTGCCTCTTTCCTTTATTTCTATGCACATAACCATTCCTTCAACCTTTGGGAAAATGTCAACATTTCCTTTTTTTCCTTGATTATATACTTTCTAAACAATGCTTGGTCATTTAGACTCAAAATAAAGCATTTTACTTACCTGGAAATACCTTTTGATATTTTTTTTTTAATAGGTAGAGTGGAAGATACCTAATAGGTGCTATGGTAGTTGTTCTCCTCTCATGGGAAAATTATTTAGTTTTTGTAATAAGATGCTATGCTTTAAACTTTGGCAAGAAGTAATGAAAGTATACTCTTCAACAAAATTCCAGTGAGGACAACTGAGTAGCTAAGATATTTAGCGAGGGAAATTTAGCCATAAGCTGTCTAATTCAACTGAGCACAAAAGCTCAGAATCTTACAGTGTGACCCTATTGACCTGAAAGTATGTGTGCACCTTTAAACACTGAGCAGATTACTTGCTTCCCATCAGCAGGTTTAAACTTGGTATTTTCATGGTTGTGTAATAAAGCTTTAAAAACAACACAGTTAAAATGATAACCACTAGTTGGAGAAGGAAAAGATTAAAATTCAAACATATTTCAGTTCTCTTAAACAAATTCTGCCTGGGGTGTGCACATATACAATTGGCTGCTTTCCTCAGTGAATACTGTACAATCACACACCCTAGAAGGATTTGGCTGTGTTCAGTTCCAATTAACAAAGAGCCTTTTTTTCAAACATCTCAAGAGTGATATAAATAGCTGGGAAGGGTGTTAATTGCAGAAGTACAATGGTTTATCAAATGAATAGCTATGTGAATGAGCTCTGTAAACTTTATAAAACACTCTAAAACTTTGTTGTCATTCTTTTTATACTTGTGTACATAATACAAGAACATAGTCTAACATTTCACCTTCCACAAATTGGCTTTGCAGTGTGTTGGACTGAAAATGAAATAACTTTGGTAACGCTCTTCCTAGATGACTGAATTTTTTTAAATTTTGCTTTCTTGTCACTAGAATCTAGACACAGTTCCCAACAGTATGAGTAGTTTCTTAAAAGGATTATTTCTGATGATCTGCCAAATCTGTACCCATTTTAGAAAAATTTGAAAATGGAGGAAAGTATGAAAAATAAAGTGAACAATCACTTACAATTTCATAATCTAGAGGTGCCCTCTGTGCTCAGTCACTCAGTTGTGTTCAAATTTTAGCAACCCTTTGGAATGTAGCTTGCCAGGCTCCTCTGTCCATGGGGTTTCCCAGGCAAGAGTACTGAAGTGAGTTGCCATTTCCTCCTCTAAAGGATCGTCTCCAACCCAGGAACTGAACTTGGGTCTCCTGTGACTCTTGCTTTGCAGGTGAATTCTTTACCACAGAGCCACTGGGGAGGCAGCAGTCATTAATATTTTAGCATTTTCTTCTCATTTTTTTCTATACATATAATATACACAGAAATATGAAAATTATATATATTTACTATAATATATGGGGCTTCCCCAGTAGCTCAGCAGTAAAGAATCTGCCTGCAATACAGGAGCCGCAGGAGACATGGGTTCAATCCCTGGGTGGGGAAGATACCCTGGAGGTGAGCATGGCAACCCACTCCAGTAATATTGCCTGGAGAATCCCATGGACAGAGGAGCCTGGCGGGCTACAGTCCATAGGGTCACAAAGAGCCAAACACAACTGAAGCAGCTTAGCATGCACACACGCACTATAATGCTGTGATACTATATATGAGGCAATATGGTATAGTGGTTAACACTGTCAGAATATTAAGTTTGAATTCTGGATATTCTACTTTCTAGTTGGGTATCTGGGCAATTTATTTTCACTGTAACTCACTGTGTATGTTAATTACTCAGTTGTGTCCAACTCTTTGCGACCCTATGGACTATAGCCCACCAGGCTTTTCTGTCCATGGAATTCTCCAGGCAAGAAAACTGGAGCAGTTTGCCATTTCTTCCTTCGGGGTATCTTTCCTACCCAGGGATTGAAGCCTGTTCTCCTGCACTGCAACCAGATTCTTTACCATCTGAGCCATGAGGAAAGCCGTTTCCTTAGCTGGTAATATGAAATAATATTACTGACCTATTTTGTAGGGGTATTTTGAGGGTTAAGTGAATTGATAGACTCAAAGCACTTAAAACTGTCTGCTGCCGCTGCCGCTAAGTTGCTTCAGTCGTGTGTGACTCTGTGTGACCCCAGAGACAGCAGCCCACCAGGCTCCCCCGTCCCTGGGATTCTCCAGGCAAGAACACTGAAGTGGGTTGCCATTTCCTTCTCCAATCCATGAAAGTAAAAAGTGAAAGTGAAAGTGAAGTCGTGTCTGACTCTTAGTGACACCATGGACTGCAAGCCTACTAGGCTCCTCCATCCATGGGATTTTCCAGGCAAGAGTACTGGAGTGGGTTGCCATTGCCTTCTCTGAGAACAGTGTCTAGTACATTATAAATGCTCAATTTTTTAATTTTTTTGGTGACGCCACATGGCTTGTGGGATCTTAGTTCTCAGACCAGGGATCAAAACCCAGTCCCATCATAGCAGTGAAAGTGCCAAGTCCTAATCACTGGGCCACCAGGGATTTCCCTAAGTGCTGAATACTATAAACCATTTTTATCATATAACACCAAGGCATAAGCACTTTCCAAAATAATTTAAACATTTAAAGATTGTGCTTGTGTGCTGTTGCTTCAGTCACGTTCAGTTATTTGCAACCCTATGGGCTGTGGCCCACCAGGCTCCAATATTCATGATTATTCTCCAGGCAAGAATACTAGAGTGGGTTGCCATGCCCTCCTCCAGAGGATCTTTCTGACCCAGGGATTGAACCCATGTCTCATGTCTCCTGCATTAGTACGCAGACTCTTTACCACTAGTGCCATCTGGGAAGCCCATTTAATGAACATAATTGAATATATTCCACTGGATAAATATGCCATAGTATACATACCCAGTTTCATTGTTGAATTTTGTTTGCAAATTGTTATGATTATCAACATCATTTCAATGAATACATTAATACATACAATTTTATTGCATTTCAGATGATTTGATTAAACTACATTCCTACAAGTAGACTCTGGTGACCAGCCCCTGTTATGGTCCCCAGTGATCCCCTTCTTCTGGTATTCTGGCCCTTGTCTAAGACCTCCCCATTCCCAACCTCACACTAAATACACAGCTCTTTGGTTTAACCAGCAAAATATTGCAAACATGATGAAGTGTGACTTCTGAGGCTAGGTCACAAAAATCATCATGGGTTCTTCCCTGTCTCACTCTGATCACTCTCTCTGGCAAAGGACAACTGACACACTGTAAAGATACTTCAGCACCTCCATGAAGAAGAGCGTTATGAAGGCTGTATGTTGAGGAACCGAGGCCTCACGCCAACTGCTATGTGAATGAGTTGTCCTGGAAGCAGATCATGCAGCCCCAGATGACTAAAGATGTGGCCAACAGCTTGAAAAACCTTGACCCAGAACCATCCAGCCCAAGCTGTTCCCAGATTCCTGACCTGGAGAAACTATATGAGATGATAAATGTGTTGTCTATAGTGAATACAGACAACATTAGTCTATTATAATCATCAAACTTGCTGAAAGGCTAGAACCTAATTATTCCAAGCAGTAAAAAAAAAAAAAAAAAGATAATTATGTCATGTGATGGACATGTTTATCGCTTCAATAGCAGTCACACTACAGTATGTAAATGTATGAAATTAATATGCTGTACACCTTAAATTTGGGGCTTCCCAGGTGGCGCTAGTGCTAAAGAACACCCCTGCCAATGTAGGAGCTGTAAGAGACATGGGTTCGATACCTGGGTGGGGAAGACCCTTGGGCAGAGGGCATGGCAACCCACTCCAGTATCTTGCTGGAGAATCCCATGGACAGAGGAGCCTGGAGGGTTACCGTCCATGGGATCGCACAGAGCTGGACATGACTGAAGTGACTTAGCATGCACACACACACATCTTAAATTTAGACAATAGTATATGTCAACTACATTTCAATAAAGAAAAGTTATTGTCCTATAGCTATTAAATTTGGGGGTACTTTGTTTTTTTTATTTTATTTTTTATTTTTTTTTGGGGTACTTTGTTATGTAGCAGTAGATTAGTAATATATAGACAAACTGGATTAAAAGGTAGAATATTTAAACATGTTTGATAGTGTTAAATGGCTTTCTGGAAATGGTATATTGATCAACTCCCATCAGAAATATGTGAGAGTAATTACATAATGGTACCTTCATCACCACTGAATATTCAACTTTGTAATCACTGAGTAACCAATCTTTTTTAATTTCATAGAAAAAGCAGGTATTTTTCCACGGAAAAATTTTGCTTTCATTTACTCGCTAGTGAAGTTAATATTTTTTTTTACAGTCTTCTTTTTAAGACAAATTTTTTTGAGCAGTTTTAGGTTCACAGCAAAATGAGGAAAAGGTACAGAGATTTCTCATATATCCTCTGCTCCCACACACACATAACTTAGACCATTATCAACAAATCTCATCAGAGTGGTACAGTTTTTACAATTGATAAACCTATATTGATACTTTATAACCCCCCGAAGCTCATAGCTCACTAAGTTGACGCATGCGGGATCTTCACTGAGTCATGCGGCAACTTTTGTTGCATCACCTGGACCCCCTCTTGTGGCGGGAGGGCTTGGTAGCTGTGGCATGTGGGCCTAGTGGCTTGGCATGTGGGATCTTAGTTCCCTGATCAGGGATTGAACCCGTATACCCTGCATTGCGAGGTGGATTCTTAGCCACTGGACCACTGGGGAAGTCCTTCATGTTTCTTTTCTATTTGTATTTCCTCTTCTTGGAAACCTCTTTATATATAATTTGATCAATTTCCTATTGAGGTCTTAGTGTTTTTCTTACAATTTGTATGAACTCTATAAAGGATATTAACCAGTTTATGCTCGCCACATTTTCAACTGGTTATTCTTTTTATGGTTTTATTTTTAATGATATGTAGATGTTTTAAATTTTTATACAGTCATTGGACTATGATATTTTCTCTAGGGTTTAAGCCTAGAAAGTCCTATTCTATTCAAAGAGAAGACAAACATTTGTGTCAGTTTTTTAAAATCTGCAATTTCCAACTTTTTTGGCACCAGGGACCACTTTCATGGAACACAATTTTTCCACAGACCAGAAGGAGGGGAATGGTTTCAGGATAATTCAAGCGTATTACACTTATTGTGCACCTTATTTCTACTATTATTACATCAGCTTCATCTCAGGTCATTAAGAATTAGATCCCAGAGGTTGGAGACCCCTGCCCCACATCACTCCTGCCCCCACTATGTGCAATAGCCTCCCATATGTTATAGTTTTTGATTTTGTTTTATATTTGGGTCTTCAGTTCATTTGGAATTTATAGTGTTTTTTTGGTATCACTAAATAGCTAATTTTAAAACAATTTATGAAATAAATAGAACAGTTTTCCTCTTTTCTATCAATCAATGATTATGATAAATTAAGTTTTTTAAAGATCTTGTGCCTGTTTCTATGTTCTCTATTTCACCGGAAAGCTCTTCCTGTGTCACTATCACTCTGTTTTAATTAATGTGGTCTATAATGTTTTAATAACTGGAAGGACTAGTTAGTAGAATGACCTTAGTAGCATGACCTCTGGAAAGCCACAAAACTTTCCAGAATGCAATCAGATTCCATTCAGAACTGTTTAAAAGTTGGGTGACATTTCACAGAACAATATGAAAGAAGGCAAAATTTCATCAAGGTCAGAAGTCCGGGGAGCTAGGCAGAAAAAACATTTTAATTTTCTAAGAACTAAAGAAATAAAAAAGTCCAATCAGGAGTTTTATCAGTCTGCTAAGAGTTGTAGACTTCCAGGAGTCAGCAAAGAAAGAAGGCAGATGGATTCACACACAGGAATGCGAATGAGTTCCGCTGTGCAAACTAAGTTTGGCCAATAAATTCATTTTCATATTTTTGTGTATCTTTGTCAAACTCTGGAAAGTTTGAAATAATTCAACTACAAAAAAACCTGAGCTTGAAAAAGAACTAATCTTGGAAAGCTTCTTGAGATATTCAGCTTTGATAACTGAATATTTTCTTCAGTTCTCTATTATTTTGAAAATAGTTTGGTGTTATATTTGTTTTCTTCTTTGACTCAACATTGTTTTACTTAAAAAACGAAGCCCTGAGTAAACAAACCACAGTTCTCTTTCTCTCTTCATTTACATCTTCAAAAGTGGAGCAACTCTTTTTTGTTCTCTTCCTCCCTGAAAATAATCTTTCAAAATTATGCCATAGAAGAATTTTAGGAAAACTAATAGAAATCATTGATTGTGAGACATTCATTTCACTTACTTGATACTTCTTCCTCTTGACTCACATTAAACCAACTGATTTTGAGAATAAAAGTTCTAAGCCATTATGGCTGAATGAAATATGTAAAGTGAAAGCCTCAGGTAAACGGATATGTTTTGGCATCAGTTAATTTGTGCTACAGCTAATATCTTGGATCCATGATTCAAAGCAGAAATGTAACTGAAACAGCTGTTTAATTTACCGAGAGCACCAAGTAAGCAGCATATCTGATGGCAGGAGAAAGGTACAGGTCTAGGTCATAGAATCCATGAGAAGGAGGCGGCCAGGTGATCGTCGTTGCCTGAGAGAAAAGAGGCATGACCCCTTTTGTTGAGCCCTTCAGTCTCCACAGCGGTAGTGCCTGGGGGTGAACGTCACTTTCTGCTGCCAGGGATTCACTGTAGCCAGTTACTGCGGTGACCTGTACATGCCTCCCACCATCTATATGAACTCTGGGTCTGCTTAGATGGAGGCACAGCCTAGAGCATTAATATGTGCTCAGCTTCCTCTCCTGTATGGCTGCACCATGGCATGTGAATGGCTTGGGGATCATGCGGGATCTTTAGTTGTGGCATAAGGGATCTAGTTCCCTGTCCAGGGATGGAACCCAGACACCCTTCACTGGGAGCATGGAGTCTTAGCCACCAGACCACTAAGGGAAGGGAAGTCCCTTCACTTTAGAATTTTAAGGTCTAATCTTCTATTTTCAATTGAAATTATCTGAGCTTTAAAAACATACCCATATCGACCAGAAAGATTTAGATACACAACAAAGTATGCGTGTGGGCTAAGCCATGTCTGACTGACTCTTTGTGACCCTATGGTCTGTAGCCCACCAGGCTTCTCAGTCCATGGAATTCTCCAGGCAAGAATACTGGAGTGGGTTGTCAGACCCCCCACCCAGGGGTCTTCCCGACCCAGGGATCGAACTCATGTCTCTTATGGCTCCTGCGTTGGCAGGGGTGTTCTTTAATGCTAGCACCACCTAGGAAGCCCTTCACAGTTAAATATTGTTGTTCAGTGGCCAGGTTGCGTCTGACTCAGTGACCCCATGAGGGGCAGCACAGCAGGCTTCCCTGTCCTTCACTGCCTTCTGGAGTTTGCTCAGACTTATGCCCATTGAGGCAGTGATGCTATCTAATCATCTCATCCTCTGCTGTCCTCTTCTCCTCTCTATCATATTGGACACCTACCAATCTAGGGTACTCATCTTCTGGTGTCATATCTTTTTGCCTTTTCATACTGTTTATGGGGTTCTGGAGACAAGAATACTGCAGTGGTTTGCCATTCCCTTCTTCAGTTAAGTACAAATCATAAATATTATTTAAACTCAGAAATTGAAGCTGTGTAAAAGTATTTATTTGTAACTAGCTCCCCCTAGTGATAGTTATTTTAAATAGCATAATACATTTCAGAATTTCTCTTGAACTGGTGAAATTTTTTGAGTGGTTTCAAATTTTTAAATTTTATTCTCTAGTGAATCCCAGGTTGTAAACTAATAGATTTTCATTATTACAGGGTCTGTTTTAGAAATTTATCATGGAAAATAATCTAAAGACACACGTAATTAATTATCCATGTCTCAACACCATAATTGCAACTTTTTGGATAAACAATAAAATTTACTTTCAAAGATAAAAATCTTGGTAGAAAAGTGTAATACTGACTGCCCTTGAGATAAAAAGTGAGTGTGGGACACAGCAGAGAAATGGTGATGAGATTGTTGGAGAATTCAGACTAAAAATAATAACCTTGTTGCTGCTGCTTCTGCTGCTAAGTCGCTTCAGTAGTATCTGATTCTGTGCAACCCTCTACACAGCAGCCCACCAGGCTCTCCCATCCCTGGGATTCTCCAGGCAAGAACACTGGAGTGGGTTGCCGTTTCCTTCTCCAATGCATGAAAGTGAAAAGTGAAATTGAAGTTGCTCAGTCGTGTCCGACTCTTCGTGACCCCATGGACTGCAGCCTACCAGGCTCCTATGTCCATGGGATTTTCCAGGCAAGAGTGCTGGAGTGGGTTGCCATTGCCTTCTCTGAATAACCTTGTTAACAGTTCCAAATTGCTTGTATTAATACTTGTTTTTTTCATTTGCTCTTTTGGGTATCCTGTAAGGTAGGTATCATTCCTCTGTTTTGCAGATCAGAAAACAGTCTCAATAAGAGAAGTGCTGTGCTCAGGCTCACAAAGTACTGTGGATGCTGTGCGTGCGCTCAGATTCCCAGACTCTCCTTTGGGGTAGGGTTACTTCTTATTTCTCCAGTTGCTGGGAGAGTTTTGGCGAATGCCTCTCAGCTAGAACCTTTTCTCAACCAAAGAAAGACATTTTGCCCAAGGTTATGCTCTGTTCCCAGGGACAGTGCACATCTAATGACTGGTTCATGAGGAGGACAAAGACTTGTTCACTTTGCCTCAATCTGGGATATCACAGAAGGGCCATCCCAGCTTCAGAACCCTCCATGGGATCTTCTGTGAACTCAGTTGCAGCCACACTGCCCTTCGACTTTTCTTCTCTGCCTGGTCTTTCTACCCTCACCACTCACAGGTGCTACTTCTACCAGGGTTCTCTATTCACCTCTCTCAAAAACCTCAGTTTCTCAGTCTGTTTCCTGGAAAACCCAACCAATGACAGTTGGTTCTGGATGTGCTCCTAAAGTGAGATTTTATTGCTGGCCCTGGCTGGCTGAGATAAAGACCCCGTTGCTGTTGGTGAGAGGAATATTAATAGCCCCAGGCAGGCAGTTCCAGTGCTATTCCTAAAATTTTACAAGTGGTGAACGGAAATGGATACCGATGGGAAGCAATCCACTGGCAGGTGCAATATCTCAGGGGTTTGAGAGTTTTGGGGGAAATTCAGTAAATATAAGAATTTTGAAAATTAGCTGACTTGTTTGGAAGTAGATGGCCATGGATATTTTAGAGAGAGGCAATGAAAGACTGAGGATGATTACTCACCAGTACATGGTGCACTGTGAAGCCAGAGTGCTTTCTTTCTGTATATAAATGGATTCCCATCTCCTGCAGCCTGGGAGGAGTAAACTGAAGACTTCTACATTTTAAGAGTAGCAGAATTCCAGAGAATGTTAATTTCTCAGCTTGAGCTGATCTGCTGTTTCTAGGTTAGGGCCCTGATTTGGAAGGAGTGAGAGCCTGAGGCTTTGGGTGGGGACATCTGGGTTGTGCACTAAAAACTCCGTGATTCCTCTGGACCCTCTGGACCTGCAGAAATGATTCACTCCTCCCTACTTAAGGCTAGTGCCTCTTATTTATTTGCAGATAATGCAAGCTGTAAACAGGGGCTCTAGAGGGGTGGGATGGGGAGGGAGATGGGAGGGAGGTTCAAAAGGGAGAGGATATATGTATACCTATGCCTGATTTATGTTGAATTTTGACAGAAAACAACAAAATTCTGTAAAGCAATTATCCTTCAATTAAAAAATAAATTAATTAAAAAAGATAACCTCATACCCGGCTCAGGATGTATCTCTACCTCCTCTTGTGGCCATCAGACCCATAACTAGGGTCAAGTTAATTGTAACTCAGCCAGAGAAGTGCTGGGCCTGCTAAGGAAGAAAGGGACTGTCCCCTGAAGTGAAGTGACTACGGGAGCTGGTCAGCATGTACTCTTAGAAATTGGGAGTTGTATGTGTGGGGCTGGATTCTGAGGGTACTGAATCAAGGGGCACAGAATATAATATTGGAAAAGGGATTTTGTTTTGTGTGAGTGTTCTCTCATGGTACAGGACTTACACCTTGGCAAGAATGCCAGGAGATGGCGCTAATACATTGCAACTTTGTCTCCGACACTTGTGGGGGGAAAAGTATGCATGAGCTTACATGAAGTAAGGTATTAGAACTGGAAGCACTGCTATGGAAAATAGTGAAAGACAAAATCAAAATGTCCAGCGATGCGGGCGAGCTAGACTGAATACACCACATAGGCCTGAAACCTCACCAGCCGCTACTTTCCGTGGGAACCCAGAGGACATTCCGTTTACCTTAGAAATAAGCAGGTCCTTGGGCAGAAGCTCTAGGCTGCTGTTAGGAGATGCTGTTACACAACGGGCTCACTGATTGTAATGGGAACAATGAGGAGCTGAAATAATGGAGGCCAGGTGGCAAGCCTAACTGCTGTAAGCCAGTTGAAGGCAGCTGAGAGTCTGTTGGCTGTACAAAACAGAAAGGCAGTAAGCCAGGACAGGGTCCCAGTCCCCACCCCATTCTCCACCCTGGACTCATAACACTTAAGTGAGCAAAGTTCGGAACTCCACTTTTTGTGTTCAATGTTAGGCTCCAATTCTTGTCTTTTGTTATTGTTAGTTGTTGTTTTTTCAGATGCTTCTCTTTACCAGAGGCCTTTGTCAACCAGATCCAAGAGCAATTCAGCTGCAATGCTGCTGGCATCTGTTGCAGGGTGGCATCTCAGGCTTACAAGCCCAAGCTGGAGGGAAATCCTGACTCTAACTTTTTACATTTTCTTGCCCTTTCTGGCAGCTCAAGCTAAACATCTATGAGCCATCCTCAGTGCCTCTGATTTCTTCATCCAATTGTTCAGTAAATTCTTTGATTGAGCCTCCAAAGTGCATTCCTGTCCATCCAACTTTTTCACATAACTACAGCTTTCACACTGTAGTCTAAAGTTTTTTGTCTATTATTAGCTTACATTTATCGAGTGCTTGAGTATTGTATTAGTTATCTATTGTGGCATAACAAATTATCCCCAAACATAGGGCCTAAAACACTATTTTCTTGCAGTATCTGTGGGCCAGGAATCTGGAGTGGCTTAGCTGGATTTTCTGGCTCTGGGACCCACACAGTTACAGGTGTCTCAGGACTCATTTGGGAAGGATCTTCTTCCCTGGGCCCTGGTGGTTGCTTGAAGAGTTCATTTTCTTGCAAGTTGTTGGACTGAGCCTTTAATTCCTCACAAACTGCTAGCTAGAGGCCTCCTTCAGTTCCTTGCTGCCTGCGCCTCTCCACAGAGCATCTCACAAGATGAGATCTGACTTCATCAGTGAAAGTTTCAGAAGAGGGAGTGCTAGCAAGACAGAAGTCAATCTTTTGTAACTTAATCACAGAAGTGATAGTTCATGATTGTGGTCATATTCTGTTTGCTTCTAGAAGCAAGTCATTGGGTCCAGCCCACTCAGTGGGAAGAAATTAACACAAGGGTTGAATACCAAGAGTTGGAGACTATTGGGAGCAATGTCAGAAGCTGCCTACCACAGGTATGTAGGTACTCTTCTAAATGCTTTACACATCTTAATGCATTTAGTCCTCATAAGAGACCTTAAGATAAATATGGTATTCAGTTCAGTTCAGTTCATTTCAGTCGCTCAGTTGTGTCCAACTCTTTGCGACCCCATGAATTGCAGCACGCCAGGCCTCCCTATCCATCACCAACTCCCAGAGTTCACTCAGACTCACACCCATCGAGTCAATGATGCCATCCAGCCATCTCATCCTCTGTTGTCCCCTTCTCCTCCTGCCCCCAATCCCTCCCAGCATCAGAGTCTTTTCCAATGAGTCAACTCTTCGCATGAGGTGACCAAAGTACTGGAGTTTCATCTTTAGCATCATTCCTTCCAAAGAAATCCCAGGGCTGATCTCCTGGGAATGGACTGGTTGGCTCTCCTTGCAGTCCAAGGGACTCTCAAGAGTCTTCTCCAACACCACAGTTCAAAAGCATTAATTCTTCTGTGCTCAGCCTTCTTCACAGTCCAACTCTCACATCCATGCATGACTATTGGAAAAACCATAGTCTTGACTAGACGGACCTTAGCTGGCAAAGTAATGTCTCTGCTTTTGAATATGCTATCTCGGTTGGTCAACTTTTCTTCCAAGGAGTAAGCGTCTTTTAATTTCATGGCTGCAGTCACCATCTGCAGTGATTTTGGAGCCCCCAAAAATAAAGTCTGACACTGTTTCCACTGTTTCCTCATCTATTTCCCATGAAGCGATGGGACCGGATGCCATGATCTTCGTTTTCTGAATGTTGAGCTTTAAGCCAACTTTTTCACTCTCCTCTTTTACTTTCATCAATACGGTATTACTGTATTCATTTCACAAGCAAGTAAGTGCCAAGCAGTCAAGTAACTTTTCCAGGGTCAGATAGCTAAGGTCAGTAGGATACAGAAATTTGAACCTAGGCTGTCTGGGTTTAGCATGTGTATTCTTTTCTTTCATGCCGCTTTTTAAGAAGTTGAGATATAATTAACATGTAAAATTATTTGTGTATATTGTGGAATGATCACCACAGTAAGTCTAGTTAATATCCATCACCATACATAGTTGCCCCTGGAGAAAGAAATGGAAACCCACTCCATTATTCTTGCCTGGAAAATTCCATAAACAGAGGAGCCTGGCAGGCTATAGTCCATGGAGTCGCAAACAGTTGGACACAACCGAGCGACTAACACACACATACATAGTTGCAAGTTTTTTCCTTACCATGAGAATTTTGAAGATCTCAATCAGTAACTTCCAAATATACAATACAGTATTATTAACTATAGTCATCATGCTGTATATTACATCCCCAAGACTTTTTGGAATTTTGTAACTTTTGATCACTTTTGCCCATTTGACGCCCCCTGCCCCCACTCCTCAGCTCTGGCAAAAGAAACCTGTTTTTTTTTTTTTTTTTTTTTTTAGATTTCACATATAAATGAGATTTATTTTACTCTGACTTATTTCACTTAGCATAATGTCCTCAAGGTCCATCCATATTGTCCCAAATGGCAGGATTTCCTTCTTATTGCTGAATAATATTCCTCCTTATGTATGTATGTATGTATGTGTGTGTGTGTGTATACACATATATACACACACACACACATACATAGAGCACACCAATGTCAGTATTCAAGTGACAGGTGGCATCTGGACTTCTTAGAAGAGGATTGGTCTGGCAAAAGATATTTAGAAGATGAAATTGACAAATTTGAGAAAAAGAATCACAACTGATTCCCAGTTTGTTTCTGTATAGTACCCAGACTCCTCCAGTGCCAAGGAGTTAAAGTAAAATAGATTTAAAGCTTTTCTTCTGTATTTTTTCCTTCCTTTCTCCCCTCCCCTTCCTTCCTTCCTTCTACAAATACTCACTGCCAACTATGTTCTTGGGAAAATACTAGATCCTGGGGAATATATATTTTTTTAGCTCTCCAGATACAAAAGATATATTATTTTGAGCAGTTTATGAACAACCTGTAGTCATCCCTGAATCATCTACTTAACTGTCACATATTTCAACTTAAATGGTCTTCCTATTAAATGTACCAATATTAAGTGTTGTGACAGTACTAGAAAATAAGCAATTTGTAAAGCATACGCACAAATTCTGACCAGGCTAACTATTCTGGCTTTCTCTATTAATTTGAGCAATTCCTTAATTTAACATATGATGATGAAAATAATTTTACAATATTTCCAATTAAGTTAATCTTCACATTGCTTTTGTGTTCTTTGTCATAACACGTAGAATGATAAAATTCTGTTTTGCATATTATTAATGAATATGGGGCATGTTTTTCCATCTGGGTCATTAATAGCTCGCTTTTATCTAATTTCAGAAATGAGTTCAGTACTCAGTCTACAGATTATACAGTAACCAACCTCTCTCAATGAACCACAATTCTGTTAAGCTCCCAACCCATTTTTTTCTACATTTGTGCCATCTATAACAAGCCAAATCCTGATGTTCTACTTCAGCTAAGTTGGTTGCACAAAATTTAGAAGTCATTAGCAAGAAATCTGACCCAGAACCAATATAGGCCCTCACACACATGAAGAAAAGATGAAAATAACAAGGTCTTATTATATAGCAAAGGGAACTATATTCAATATTCTTTGATAAAACCATAATGGAAAAGAATATGAAAAGATAATATATACATATAACTGAATCTTTTTCCTCTACAGAGAAATTAACACAACATCATAAATCAAATATACTTCAGTAGAACTAAAAAAAGTGGGTTAAAAAAAGAAAAGATGAAATTGCACAATCTACATTAGATTGGGTAGATCTAATCTGCATTGGTTAGGTCCACATTAACCATTCCCTAGTTTATGATTTGAGAAGATCATTGAAGTGGCAACCCTGCTTCTTATTTATAAATGACTTTAAAACAATGGGAACAGTAACTGTTCTATTTTCAGCTTCTGCTGAGTATTTAGATGATTACCAAGAAAAGTATGTTGTAAACAGCAGCCTATAGAAAATATCAGGAAAGAAAGCAATTTTGCTTGGGAAAATCTAACCTATTGAATTGTGAATAGTGTGTGAGCTACTAATTTAGTGCTAGGATATTCTGAAAAAAGACAACTATTTCTAAGGAATCTATCTGAAAGAGTCTCACAATAGCTCCATTTGGGCATTTAAAAAGTTGTCATGTTGTTGCCATGGAAATATTCTGATGATTTACAGGGCTGTGTCAGAGCACTTTTATTTGTCTATTAGAATTGTGAGAACTTCCTTTACAAAAGTGCTCAATTTTATGTGCCCGAGAAGCCAATTCCTGGTTAGAGAATAGCTTACTCTATTTTGGAGAAGGGAATGGCAACCCACTTCTGTACTCTTGACTAGAGAATCCCATGGACAGAGGAGCCTGTCTCCTCTGTTCGTGGGTGGGCTACAGTCCACGGGGTCGCAGAGTGGAACATGACTGAGCGACTAACACACAAGAAGCCAATACAGATATTCTCCAAATATACCGTCATCATGACTCAAATGAAATTAGCATACCAAAGGATTTCTATTTAACTGCTGGAAGTGCTCTCTGGGTCAAAATCAGTCTATCAGGCAGGCATGCATGCTCAGTTGTGTCTGACTCATTGTGACCCTGTGGACTATAGCAGGTCAGGCTCCTCTCTCCATGGAATTCTCCAGGCAAGAATACCAGAGTGGGTTGCCATTTCCTCCTCCATTTGGCAAGGCTTTACAAAACCCTGACTGAGAGCCTAGCATACTTCTAGGTACCCTGGGGTTGTGGAACACCACACGTGCTGCACACCAAGATCTAATGGGGAGCTTTATCAAATAAACGAACATACATGGTGCCAAACCTTGAGTCTCATTGGTAGGTTCTGGGAATCTGCTTTTATTTTTAACCTCCCAGGTGATTCTAATGATTTATTGGAGCTGGGAACTGTTCCTGCAGAGATTGTCAAAGTCTGGTCCCTGGACCTATATCACTAGCATCACCTGGGAACTTGTTAGGAATACAAATTCTTAACCCCATTCAGATTTATTATAAATCATAGACTCTGGAGTTAACAATCAGTGGTTTTTTCCAAGAGAATTTATTTATTTTTATTTTTGGCTTTGCTGGGTCTTCAGTGCTGGATGGCTGTCTTGCCGCTCACACTGTTCACTGAACCCAGGTAGATGAGGCACGACCAGGGAAGCTGGAAGAAGACTTGAAGAGCCAGGGGGACTGCAGACATGATTATTCTCTCCGGGCAGCAACAGTTATAGCTATGGAGAAAAAAGCAGTAGCTAAGTCCACCACTTAGTGATAAGTGCCCAGTGCTGTAGTTAACTGGTCTATCAAGTCATGGATTGAAGGCATGGCAGAATGCATAGGTGGCACTTTATTCAGTTCCCTGCAGTCCACAGTTATCCACCAAGAGCCATCAGGCTTCCAGACAGGCTACACAGGGAGTTGAATGGGCTCTGTGCAGGATGTACAGTGTCCACTTTTGCCAGCTCAGCAATGGTGGCACCTATTTTCTAGTGGCCACCTGGTACATGATATTGTCTTATAGTCACTGCCCTCTGGGGTGTCGGCAACACCTGCGCGGATGCTTTGCATATCCCCTCACAATTGCCTTTACAACAAGCACTTGGAGATGGAATGCCTCCACAGAGGTCCGCAACACAAGACCTTTTAAGACATCTATCCCCAAAATATATTCCAGAACTGGGGACACGTACACAGTGTACATCGCATAGAAAGCCTTCCAATTTCCAGTGGTAAGGACGCAGGCTTTACTTCGGTGCTTTGGTCATCGTAGCCATCCATATATGCACTGTGGCCAGGAAACTGTTCTGGTTTGCCATGTGCCAGGCTGCATTCAGCACCAGGGTCAACCAGGGCCATTACTCTTTGTACACTGATCGGTGACCAGTGAATTGCAAGTTCCACATGGGGCCTCCGGTCCCTGCTTGGGCTCTCTGGATGAGCATCTTGTCCTGAGCCCTATTTAAAGTGGAACAGGGCATCAACAGAGACATCCCCAGTTGGCATTAAGTCCTCTAGTTGAACAACCCATACTTCATGGACACTTCTTTTTACATTTGGTAAACTGCTGCTCCGGGCTCAACTGTTTCCATAGCTCTAAGAATACAACATTAGGTTGCTTATCAGTTTTATTTCTGTCAAGTCTTGCTGTTAGTGAATCAGCCCACATTTGTAACCGTGTCAGCCGGCTGGGGTCTTATGTTTATTTTTCTCCAGGCAGCAGCAGCCAGGAGTCTTCAAAGACTACTGATTCAGTAAGACAGGCGAAAGTGGCCCATGGCCAAGCGGGCACGCAGGCACAGCGCTACCGAGGTCAGCAGTATCTAGTTTGTAGAACATAAGGTATGAGGCTGTGAGAGGGCAGGGCAGGGAAGCCTGACTGATGCCGTGTTGTTGGTCAATTTCTTCACAGCGGCTTTTCCCTAGCAATGGTGAGCTGGGGCAGCTCTCCTGCTGCGGTGCACCAGCTTCTCACTGCAGTGGCGTGTGTTGCTGCAGGGCACAGGCTCTAGGGTGCAAGGGCTCAGTGGTTTGGGCTCTCAGGTTCTAGAGCCTGGGCTCAGTAGTTGTGGCGCACAGCCTTAGTCGCCCCAAGGCACCTGGTATCTTCCTGGACCAGGGATGGAAATTGCCCTTTCATTGCAAGGTGGATTCTTAACCACTGGACCACAAGGGAAGCCCCACAATCTGTGTTTTAACAAGTCCACAAGGTGACAAATTCAGAGGATCTTGGCCTTTTCTCCAGACTGAGATAGATGCTGAAGTTCTTTCTTTCTTTGCTGCAGAGCTAAGGAACTAGGATGGACTTTCTCTCCCTAGTAGGTAGCCAGTCACTCTCTCCTCTTTACTCTGAGAGTGTCTGAAGAAGTGTGGAGCGAAATATGTTTCCTCATCCCACTTCCTTGCTGCTTGACAAGATGATATATAGAGAGAGGCCCTTTTGTTTTCAGGGAAAATGGAAAGAGGATTACAAACAATAACCAACATAGGGAACTGGCAGAAGTCCTAATATCAAAAAAAAAAAGCCTTCTGTCTGGGCCCAGGGCCTTCTGTCTTCTGTTTTGACTCCTGAATATGGAGCTCATATCCTCCCTATTTCTCACTTCACCTTCAGCAAAGCCATATGACTCTTCACAGTAACTCAAGGCCTAAAAATAAATAAAACCATGCAATAGATATCCTCTTTCAGCATAAAAGTTTTCTTTTTTACTTTTAATGAAAATTACTCTAAAATGAATTTTGTTCAGTATATTCTGGATTTTTCTTGATCATCTAGTGTTATTATAATGAACATTAATTGTCTATCCTACAACAATCAATGATATGGATTATTGAAGACTGAAGACACATTTGCATAGTAAATAATCTCAGATGTCTAGGATTTTTTTCTTGTATTCTAAATTTTTGTCTTTCCTCTCACTCTCAAGCTATCAGAAAACATGTCCAGGTATCTTTCTCAGTATTTCACCTTGCTCCTAATTTTTTGTTTTCGATGTGTGGGGGCTGGGAAATCAGAAAACAAGTTTGTTACATCTATGTTTTAAAAAAGGGTACAACACGTTGGGAAATTTTATTTTTCACTGATAATACTCAGTGTTAGTGAGGTTGTATTAAAGCTAATATATCCTGATATTGTCCATAAAAATGTGGCATAATCCTTTGGGAAAACAGCATGGCACTATACACCAAGATCCTTAAACTATTCATACTCTTTGATAAAACATTTTAGGAATTTCCCTGGTGGTTCAGTGGTTAAGAATCCGCCTGCCAATGCAGGGGACATGGATTCAATCCCTGATCCAGGAACCAAGATTCCACATGTTGCAGAGCAACTAAGCCTGTGTACCACAACTGCTAAAGCCTGCGTGCCCTAGAGGCCGTGCTCTGCAACGAAAGTCCCCATGAGAAGCCTGTGCACCGCACCTAGAGAGTAGCACCTGCTCACCGCATCTAGAGAGAGCCTGCAGGCAGCAACAAAGACTCAGTGAAGCCAAAACATAGATAACATTTTACTTCCAGAACTAATATAAGAAAATAATTTATCATAAAAATATTTATCCACAATGAAGTTTCTTGTTTTATCATTTAAATAGGAAAAAGCTGGAAATGATCAGAATATTTATTAGTAAAATAATTTTTAGGTCAATTCTTTTTAAAATTCTTTGATTTAGTGTTTCCTAAACTGATAGATAAAAAGATTCTGAAATAAGTTTAGCATATGTGTGTATAACATTAAATGAAAGAGACAATCCTCTTATGTTTTGCAGAGCTTAAAATAATATAATAGTAATGGCTAATTACTTCAATTTATGTTAACTCATTTAAACCCCATAAAAAAACCCTGTTAAGTAAGTAGTATTATAAACTTCATTTAATAGATGAAGAAATTGTTATTAAGAGTGTAAGTAATTGGAAAGTAATTGCCAGAGCTGGTATTCAGACCCAAGCAAGGTGGGTAAAAAAGCTCATGCTTCTAGCCACTAGGGCTTTAAATAGGGACATCTCAGGTTATGCTCGCTGAACTAGAACAATTATCCATGGTGTCCCATTTCATCCTCAGAAGTCCTAATTGAGAGGATAAGTCATATGGTTGCACTAGCTCTAGGTGTACACAGCGATCTCAACAATTCTCAGAGGATCAGAAACTGTGAGGGTTTTCTGACACTGAATACATATGGAATAAAATAGGAGAGGGACCCAGACATGACTAATGCAAGGGCATGTATGATCACAAAGGATCAGTGACTAAGTGGGCCTCATGCCTGGAGGCTGTCAAAGCCAGGAGGGGGTCCAGGGGAAACTAGTATGGGGGGTAGTGGGTTCATATGGCAGGAAGAGTGACTTCAGTTATAACAGACTGCAAAAATGGTCACCATTTGCCTCCCACCAAGGAGTGGTGTCTATTTCCTCCCCAATCCCCTTGAATCTGGGCCAGCTTCATGACTTTCTTTGACCAAAAGAGTGTGATGAAAGTGATGCTGGGTGGATTCTGAACACTGCTACCATGCAAACAAGCCTGAGTTAGCCTGGTGAGAGATGAGCGATCACATGGAGAAGAACCAAGTGGCCCCAGCCAAGATCCAGACACCTGTCAGACATGCAAGTGAGGCCGCTTTGGACCAGTAAGACTCCAGCAGACCAGCCAGCTGACTGCACACCCAGCAGCTGACTACAAATTCATGAACAGGACCATGGAATGGCTGCCTGCTGAGCTCAAATTGCTGACCCACCAGAACTGTGAGCTGAATAACTCAGTGTTATTTTAAGCCACTGAGATTTGGAGTGGTTTGGGATACAGCAAAAGCTAACTAACATTTCAGGAAATCCTTGAAAATATCTCCAGCTTCCACTCTTCAGAGGTCTAGGCAGTGTTTCTTTGGGGAGGAGAAATGCTTGGGGCAGGGGTGAGATCTGTGGGTCTAAAGTTACTCAGGAAAAAATATAAAGATCACCGAGTCTGGAAAAATCAGCCTTAAGATAATATACAATAAGATGTGTTTGGTCACTTCTTTCAAAAAATAAATAATATATGTTGCAAAATGTGATAAGAACAGATGAAGTTTTGCCAAATTTCTAACAGAAATTCCTTTATCCAGAAATTATTCTTTTTGTTTTTTAATGCAGCTATTGAAGAGAAACCTGTTCAAGAGGAACTCATCAGACCTGCTCCTCCATGTAATTCAAATGGTAGAATTATAACTGAATGTTAGCACATCCCATATAACTTTTGCCTCAAGAGAGGATATAAAGAAACAACATTGCCTCTTTGAAGCAGATTCTCGTTCATGCTACAACTTTGGCTGTAAACTGCAGACAAACTTCTGTTTCATAGCCAAGATAAATAAATGAGATCAGAACTGCTTCAGTTCAGTTCAGTCGCTCAGTCGTGTCCAACTCTTTGCAACCCCATGAACTGCAGCACGCCAGGCTTCCCTGTCCATCACCAACTCCTGGAGTCCACCCAAACCCATGTCCATTGAGTCTTGCTTGTAAGTTTGCAAAAAGTAATTCACCTCTTAAGCAGAGGTAATGTCTAGCATTGTTTTACATATTTATTTTTTGTTGAGGTCTATTTCATCTATTACAGAATTAACCATTGTAAAGGGTACAAGTCAGTGGCATTTAGTGTATTCACCATGTTGTGTAACTACCACTTCTCTCTAGTTTCAATACTCTTTTTCCACCCCTCCAAAATACCCATACCATTTAGTAATCACTGTGTGATTACCCTGATAACCACTAATATACTTTTTATATCTTTGTGGATTGCCTATTCTGGATATATCATATTAAAAGAATCATTCAATATGTGACCTTTGTGTCTAGTTTCTTTCTTAGCATAATGTTTTCAAGGTTCATCCAAATTGTGGAACGTATTCAGCTCAGTTCAGTTCAGCTGCTCAGTCGTGTCCGACTCTTTGTGATCCCATGGACTGCAGCATGCCAGGCCTCCTTGTCTATCGCCAACTCCTGGAGTTTACTCAAACTCATGTCCATTGAGTTGGTGATGCCATCCAGCCATCTCATCCTCTGTTGTCCCCTTCTCCTCCCACCTTCAATCTTTCACAGCATCAGGGTCTCTTCAAATGAGTCAGTTCTTTACATCAGGTGGCCAAAGTACTGAAGTTTCAGCTTTAGCATCAGTCCTTCCAATGAATATTCAGGACTGATTTCCTTTAGGATGAACTGGTTGGATCTCCTTGAAGTCCAAGGGACTCTCAAGAGTCTTCTTCAGCACCACAGTTCAAAAGCATCAATTCTACGGTGCTCAGCTTTCATTATAGTCCAACTCTCACATCCATACATGACTACTGGAAAAACCATAGCTTTGACTGGGTGGACATTTGTCAGCAAAGTAATGTCTCTGCTTTTTAATACGCTGTCTAGGTTGGTCATAGCTTTTCTTCCAAGGAGCAAGTGTCTTTTAATTTCATGGCTTCAGTCACCATCTGCAGTGATTTTGGAGCCCCCCAAAATAAAGTCTCTCACTGTTTCCCCATCTATTTGCCATGAAGTGATGGGACCAGATGCCATGATCTTAGTTTTCTGAATGTTGAGTTTTTAGCCAACTTTTTCACTCTCCTCTTTCACTTATTAGTACATCCTTATTTTTTGTGACTAAATTATATTCATTATGTATATGCCATAATTTGTTTATGCATGTATTCATTGATGAGTATCTGGGTTATTTCCACCTTTTGGCTATTATGAATAATATTGCCATTAACATTTGCATATGAGTTTCTGTTTGGACACACATTTTCTTTTCTCTTGGTTATTTACCTAAAAGTAGAAGTGCTGTGTCATGGCAATTCTATATAAAACATTTTGAGAAAGCTCTGGCATTGTTCAAAATAGGTAGAGAATAAAAGGAAAAACAGAAATACCCTTTGACTAGCTTCTGTCTCTTGGTCCTCTAAAATCTTGGTGTCCTAAAATTTTTTTCTTATTGTCCATTATAAAAAATTAAAAATAGGCTTAAGATGAAAAAGATTAATACTATTTTCAAATGATGAACAAAGGAGAGAAAAAATATATCTAAAAATATTTATCAGGCAAATGATAAATTAGTATTTTTCAAGAGAGAAAAAGGAGACGGCAATTGCAACCCACTCCTGTACTCTTGCCTGGAAAATCCCATGAGCAGAGGAGCCTGGTAGGCTGCAGTCCATGGGGTCGTGAAGAGTCGGACATGACTGAGCGGCTTCACTTTCACTTTTCACTTTCATGCATTGAAGAAGGAAATGGCAACCCACTCCAGTGTTCTTGCCTGGAGAATCCCAGGGACGGGGGAGCCTGGTGGGCTGCCGTCTATGGGGTCGCACAGAGTTGGACACGACTGAATTGACTTAGCAGCAGCAGCAGCAAGAGAGAAAAAATTTCATAATGATCAAAAGAACATTTACCCAAGAAGATGTAATAGTTATGACATTATGTGGAGCCAGCCTCAGATCTTCAATATATATAAATCAAAATCAGGTTGGAAATACAATGAAAAATAGATGATTTTATAATTATAAGCAAGATTTAAACACAGTCTTTCTTAAAGACTGACAGATCATATTTGCCAAAACCCAATTTTTTGAGAATTCAATTAACACAATTAACAGGCTTCATCTAGTAGATAAACATAAGAATCTGAGCCAAACACATTGCTTTTTAAGAGGTAGTTTCTAAGCAGTTGTTAGGCACACATGCAGCTGAAGTCAGGTTGTTAATGTTTGTGTGTGTGTGCAGGAGTGTTTGCTGATGGGGCTAAAGTATTGGGCTTTATTTCTAACTCTATCAACTTGCTGAATGATCACTCAAGGCTTTGACCTCAGATTCCTCATTAGTAAAATTCATGGTTTTACTGAATACAATTAATTAGGCAAGTACACATTGAATGTACTTTGTACGTATTGGGACTGAGCTATTCAGTTCAGTTCATTTGCTCAGTCATGTACGGCTCTTTGCGACCCCATGAACTGCAGCATGCCAGGCTTCCCTGTCCATCATCAAATCCTGGAGCATACTCACACTCATGTCCATCGAGTTGGTGATGCCATCCAATCATCTCATCCTCTGTCCTCCCCTTCTCCTCCTGCCTTCAATCCTTCCCAGTATCAGGGTCTTTTCCAATGAGTCAGTTCTTCACAACAGGTGGCCAAAGTATTGGAGTTTCAGCTATAGCATCAGTCCTCCCAATGAATATTCAGGATTGATTTCCTTTAGGATGAACTGGTTGGATCTTCTTGCAGTCCAAGAGACTCGCAAGTGTCTTTTCCAACACCGCAGTTCAAAAGCATCAATTCTTCGGCGCTCAGCTTTCTTTATAGTCCAACTCTCACATCCATACATGACTACTGGAAAAACCATATCCTTGGTTAGATGGACCTTTGTGGGCAAAGTAATGTCTCTGCTTTTTAATATGCTGCTTAGGGGGAGCCTGGTGGGCTGCCGTCTATGGGGGTCGCACAGAGTCGGACACGACTGAAGCGACTTAGCAGCAGCAGCAGCAGCAGCAGCAGGTTGGTCATAGCTTTTCTTCAAGAAGCAAGTGTCTTTTAATTTCATGGCTGCAGTCACCATCTGCAGTGATTTTGGAGCCCAAGAAAATAAAGTTAGCCACTGTTTCCACGGTTTCCCCATCTATTTGCGATGAAGTGATGGGACCAGATGCCATGATCTAAGTTTTCTGAATGTTGAGTTTTAAGCCAACTTTTTCACTCTCCTCTTTCACTTTCATCAAGAGGCTCTTTAGTTTTTCTTTGCTTTCTGTCATAAGTGTGGTGTCATCTGCATATCTGAGGTTATTGATGTTTCTCCTGGCAATCTTGATTCCAGCTTTTGCTTCATCCAGTTCAGTGTTTCTCCTGATGTACTCTGCGTATAAATTAATGAGCCATTGCTGGGGATAAAATGTTGAACCAGATGTCATTGTTACCTTCCAGGAGTTCAGTTTGGTGGGACAGACAAACAGGGAAAAGGGGGAATTTTTGTGCAATGTGTTGAGATAAAAGCAGAGTCAAGTCAGGGTGTTTGGGGACCTTTCTTTTTTTCTTTCAAAAAAATTTTACTTTATTGAAGTATAATTGATTAACAATGCTGTGTTAATTTCTATTGCACAGCAAAGCGATTTATATATATATATATTTATATTATATACATACACATATACATACATATTATAGGGGCTTTCCAGGTGAGTCGGTGGTAAAAAAATCCACCTGCCAATGCAGGAGAAGTAGGTTTGATCCCTGGGTCAGGAAGATCCCTTGATGGAAATGGCAACCCACTCCGGTATTCTTGCCTAGGAAATCCCATGGACAGAGGAGCCTGATGGGCTACAGTCCATGCGGTTGCAAAGAGTCTGACATGACTTAGTGACTGAACCACAACCACCACCACCACAAAAATATATGTGTATAATTTTTTCACATTATTTTCTATTATAGTTTATCACAGTATAATAAATATTACTATCTCTGTGCGATACAGTAGCATGTTGTTTATCCATTCCACATGTAATAGTTTGCATCTGCCAGTCCCAAACTCCCAATCCTTCTGTCCCCTACACCTCTCCCTTTTGGCAACCACAAGTCATTTCTCTATGTCTTCAAGGCTGTTTCTGTCTCCTAGATAAGTTCACTTGAGTTATATTTTAGATTCCACATGAAAGTGGTATCACATGCATTTGTCTTTCTCTTTCTGACTTACTCCACTAGTATAATAATCTCTAGGTCCATCCATGTTGCTGCAGATAGCACTATTTTATTCTTTTTTATGTCTGAGTAATATTCATGTATATATATATATAGCTGTTTCTCGGTCGCTAAGTTATGTCCGACTCTTTGTGACATCATGAACTGTAGACACGAGGCTCTTCTGTCTTCCACTACCTCCCAGATTTTGCTCAGGTTCATGTTCGAGTTGGTGATGCTATCTAACCATCTTTTCCTCTGCTGCCCTTCCTCCTTTTGCCTTCAATCTTTCCTGGAATCAATCTTTTCCAATGAGTTGGCTCTTTGCATCAGGTGGCCAAAGTATTGGAACTTCAGCTTTAGCAACAGCCCTGCAATGAATATTGAGGGTTGATTTCCTTTTATACCACATCTTCTTTATCAGTTCATCAGTTGATGGGCATTTAAGTTCCTTCTGTCTTTGTTATTGTAAATAGTGCTGCTAGCACATTGTAGTGTGTATATCTTTTTGAATTATAATTTTGTCTAGACATTTGCCCAGGAGTAGGATTGCAGGATCATATGGAAATTCAATTTTGAATTTTTTTGAGTAACCTTTCTAATGTTTTCCATGGTGGCTGCACCAATTTACATTTATACCAAAGAGCCAAGAAGACGCTGAGGAGTAAGGAATGCCTCAGTTGAGACTTAAGCTTGATTGTGAGTGAGCCAGAAAAAAAGAAAGGAGGGGAAAATCTTCAGGCCAGAAGTCCAATGTGTACAAATTCCCCCAAATGAGGGAGAGCTTGGCCAGTCCAGGGAATCATTTAGCATGACTGGAGGACAATATTCTATTGGGAGAATAAGGAGCAGTAGAAATGCATAGGGCCCTCTCTGCAGGGTCCTGTGAGATTTCTCATTAATTCTGGGCCTTATGAAAACAGCAGTAGGGAGCCATTCAAAGATTTTAAATGAAGGATGGGGCGAGAATGAAGGTAAGAAGGCTAGTTTGAGAGTTGCCATAAGCTAGATGAGAGGTGATGATGATGTAAACTAATGAGTGAGTAGAGAAGTGAAGAAACAATGGAATTGAATGATATTAAAGAGACAGGTTTTGGAGATTTACCGTGTGTGTGTGTGTGTGTGTGTGTGTGTGTGTGTGTGTGTGTATTGGGGTGGGGACAGCTAGTCAAGAGAAGTTAAGGATTACTGGCAGGCTTCCTATCTATGCCTGAGAAAGAAAATAAGTCACTGAGAAGAGCAATGTTGAGTGTGGGCAGAAGTCAAGGTCAGACCTACTGGGTTTGGGGGCCTCTGTGGCAGCTATTTATCAGGCATTTGGATTTATGAATCTGGAGTCAGGTGAGAGATTTAAGCTGAGGAAGCTTTGGGAATCATCCCCATATAGATGGTGACTGACCCCATGGGTTCTTTCCTTCCATGTCTGAAAGTCTGTCAAAGGACAGAGGAAGAGGGGATCCCATTTTCCACAAATTAACCTACACTTCCTCCTCCAAACTTCCTTCACTGACATCTAAGGTGTCAGGAGCACCTTCTGAGAAGCACATTCACCTTCTCAGGAAGCAGGTACGGTCTGAGGCTTCAGGGACCTCAGGAGGGGGCAGAGGTCCTCCCAATGATTGTGAACACTTCCTTCACTGGTGGTCAGATCAGCAGTTTCTAGTACTACCAACACTTCCAAAACCTGTTAATTAGAAGAAGAGCAAACAACCAGGTGCCAAGCTCCATCCCTGGAAAGGGGCCATTCCTGGGCCAGAACCACGGGGAGTGAGCTAGGAGCCTGGAGCAAAGGCACAGGGCTGTCAAGGTCTGCGATTCTTGTGCCGGTCATTGCTTCCTTCTGTTCCTTTAAGCCTGCTCCTGGAAGAAACTTCTGCTTCATCTTGTCAGGGATCTCAGAGGCCAGTGAATTCTGACTGCTAGAAGAGTTCCAAGGCTGTCACTTTGCTTATTTAACTTATATGCAGAGTGAAAGTGTGGAAAGTTTAGTTGTTCAGTTGTGTCTGATTCTTTCTGACCTCATGGACTGTAGCCCACCAGGTTCCTCTGTCGATGGAATTCTCCAGGCAAGAATACTGGAGTGGTTGCCATTCCCTTATCCAGGGGATCTTCCCGACCCAGGGATTGAACCCAGGTCTCCAGCATTGCAGGCAGATTCTTTAACATCTGAGTGACCGGGGAAGCCCAGAATACATCTTGTGAAATTCTGGGCTGGATGAAGCACAAGCTGGAATCCAGATTGACAGGAGAAATATTAATAACCTCAGATATGCAGATGATACCACTCTAATGGCAGAAAGAGAAGAGGAACTAAAAAGCCTCTTGATGATGATGAAAGAGGAGAGTGAAAAAACTGGCTTAAAACTCAACAGTCAAAAAACTAGGATCATGGCATTTGGTTCCATCACTTCATGGCAAATAGATGGGGGAAAAATGGAAACAGTGACAGACTTTATTTTTTTGGGCTCCAAAATCACTGCAGACAGTGACTGCCGCCTTGAAATTAAAAGATGCTTGCCCTTTGGAAAAGAAGCTATGACAAACCTAGACAGCATATTAAAAAGCAGAGACATCACTTTGATGACAAAGGTCCATATAGTCAAAGCTGTGGTTTTTCCAGTAATCATGTATGGATGTGAGAGTTGGACCATAAAGAAGGCTGAGCACCAAAGAATTGATGCTTTTGAACTGTCGTGTTGGAGGAGACTCTTGAGAATTCCTTGGACAGCAAGGAGATCAAACAAGCCAATCCTAAAGGAAATCAACCCTGAATATTCATTAAAAGGACTGACGCTGAAGCTGAAGCTCCAATACTTTGGCCACCAAATGGGAAGAGCCAACTCATTGGAAAAGACCCTGATGCTGGGAAAGACTGAGGGCAGGAGGAGGATGACAGAGCAGGAGACGATTGGATGACATCACTGACTCAATGCACATGAGTTTGAGCAAATTCCAGGAGACAGTGAAGGACAGGGAAGTCTGACTTGCTGCAATCCATGGGGTCGCAAAGAGTCGGACATGACTGAGCAACTGAACAACAGCAACAAGAGATCAGTTCCGAAGTTCACGCGTCCTCCCAGTGGTGTGTTATCTGGAGAAGCTACAGCCCTACAATAATAAGTTCTATATAGAGTATTTTTGTATACCTGTTACAATAAATTTTGATACTGTAAAGGTGAGCTCTGTTGAGAGAAGATTCTCCCTAGGACGAAGAAACATTTGAAAATATGGAGTAGTAAAACAATGCAAAACAAAACAAACAAACTCCATTTATTAGCTGGTTGTACCCATTGTTGCTAGACACAGTAAACTTCACTGAAGCAAAGGTTGCAGGAAACACTTGTTTCTGGATCCAGATACTTATATCCCTTACATCTCAGGTACCCTTAAATTTGCCTTGATAAATGGATTTTGAATGGATTTTGTACATGCTTTAGCCTTGCCACAGGGCTCACTAGAGCAAACAGCTCATGCATGGGTCCTCAGTGGCTCAGTCATGTCTGACTCTTTGCAACCTGATGGACTGCAGCCCGCCAGGCCTTTCTGTCCATGGAATTTTCCAGGCCAGAATAATGGAGCGTGTTGCCATTTCCTTCTCCAGGGGATCTTCCCAACCCAGGGATCAAACCCAGGTCTCCCACATTGCAGGCAGGTTCTTTACCATTGAGCCACTGGGGAAGCCCTGCAAATAGCTCAGGTCTTTTTATTTCAGACACAGTTGCCCTTGGCACATTCCCTTATCTGTCCTCAGGGTACCTCCCATGTGCCAGGCATGGTGATAGTTGCTGAGATCTGCCAAAGGAAAAGACTGCCATTCACTATCTAAACAAAAAACCAAATGTAATACTTACTGAAGCACAGTCTCTTCCAGCAAAGCAAGGAGCTGATTTTATACAGGGTTTGGGAAGTGGAGTTGAGGGACTGGTGGACGTTCAGGGGCAGGAGTGGGTTGATGCTAGCTGTGAAAACCTGCTTGCTTAGATAATGGTGTGGACTGGCTGGCTTTCAAAAGCACAGGGCTGTTTCTGGCTAACTTTCAAAAGTGTGTTCATTTAGGCAAGTTGCCATTGATTCATTAACGCAGTTTAGAACTGGTTCTGGTGGTTGCTTATTGCCATAGCTACAGAACATTTAATCTTTTCCTAGGAGTGTGGGAAATCCTTTTATTTTCAGGTCACTGCCTTCAAGAAAAATTATAACCCATGTAGAAGACAGTTATGCAGGCTATACCTACAGGAGGGACTTCCAGGTGGTGTAAAGAATCCACCTGCCAGTGTAGGAGACACAAGAGACATGGGTTTGATCCCAGGGTCAGGAAGATCCCCTGGAGGAGGGCATGGTAACCCACTTCAGTATCCTTGCCTGGGAAATCCCAAGGACAGAGGAACCTGATGGGCTATAGTACATGGGGTTGCAAAGCATCAGACATGTTGAGTGACTGAGAACACACACGTACACAGAAGCAGCCTAACAGAGAGGTTCGAAGAACAGTATTCTTGCTCAGCCCAGAGGATTTGATACTTTGCATTTACCTCTGTTCCTTCCTAAATCTCCAACCAGATGATACTTAAGGGATTAAAAAAGACGTAAACTTGTACAAAAGAGGAGACCATGAGGGGAGAAAACAGTAGGATGTAGAAGAGCAGTTGAAAGATGTCCATCCAGTTTTGGAAGCCAAAAGGCAGGTGGGCAAGACCAGCTGATCTGGCAGACCAGGGAAATCGGGACCGTATTGCCTGCAGGAGAGAAGCCAAGATGCACAGCCTTGCTTTAGGAGCCTGGAGCATCTCGGAGGTGTGGTGCCAGTTATCTCTGAAGGCAGGGGTGAGGGGTGGGGCGGAAGACAGAAAACCTGAAATTCTGTAAAGGAAACAGTTAGGCTGTTGTATCCATTTTTACACCCCAGGCAGCCAAATAACTTGCCCCAACAGAAAATGGAAGTGCATTGAATTAGGAACTCCAAGTTCAGGGATAGAGGAAGAGCAGGGAGCTCTGTGGAAAGCAAGGGGATTAAATTGAAATCAGTATCTTATGAAGTAAGATTCTAAAGCCTCTTTACCAACTTGGCTCCCAGAATTAACACTCACCAAGATAAGAAACTAGTGGGAGAGTTTCCCCTAGGGAAAGTGACCATTTCAGGGGAAAAGACCTAGAAATGCGAACACATTTGGGAGGCTGTGTGCCTTAGCAGATGGTTTGGCTCCTGCCCGTCATTCTGCAATGAAGTCGACACATCAGTACTTTCTATTTCCCCACTCAGGTCTTCTTATTGGGTTTTAGAGCCTCACACTTAAACATAAATGAATCAGTAAGAATTGCCAAATGTTTGAGGAAAGTCTTCTGCATGAAAAAGTCTAGAGATAAAAGCAAACAGAGAAGAATTTGAGGAAACTGAGAAAACAGAAGAATAAAAAAAAAAACACACTGAGACCTACAAATCATTTTTATCACTCGCTATTTTGCCATATTATAACAGAACAGTTATCAGTTTTTTTTCAGTTTTACCATACAGATAAGCTTATCTGAATAGTTGATACATTTAAATATGCTAGCTTAGAAAAAATGTCTATATAAACAACATGGAAAATCAAGTTATTAATTCAAAAGTACTTTTAAAACTAAACAGTAGGTATTTGCCTGGAGGACCAGTGGTTAAGACTTTGCCTTCCAATGCAGGGGGCGAGGGTTCAATTCCCTGATCAGGGAGGTTCAATTCCCTGATCAGGGAGCTAAGATCTCACATGTTTTGCAGCCAAAAAACATAAAACAGAAGCAATATTATAACAAATTCAATAAAGATGGTTTGAAAATAGTCCACATAAGAAAAATCTCTTTAAAAAAACTAAATAGTAGTAATTATTTCTAAGAAAAAGAGGGCAATGAGAAATTCATGAAGCCTATTGCCAGTTGCTTTTTGTTTTTTAATAAAAAACATTTAAATATAGTTCAGATTAGTATACCCGGTTCATTTCAGCTTCTTCACTGCCAAACCTGGGGAAGGGACAGCTTTCTAGTTTCTCTGCCTTCTCTTGGTCTGTGACGATTAAGGTTTAGAAGTATCTGCTATATCAAACTTTAAACTCTCGATTATCCATGTTTCTCTTCATCTTGACAGATTTGGCACTCTTTCACCTGGTTGTGAGCACAAAGCCCTTGATTTCCTTAGTTTCATTGGGCAAACAGGACAGTGCTCAGGCCAACCAATCCCAGAGTGGGAGGAAGCAAGAAAAATGGGGAAAATGCTACTGTGGCTATTTTGATGTTTTAACTCCAAGTGCCAGGTTGGGGGCTGAAATACATTCATTTTTCAAGAACTTTGTACTCAGCACCTAGTGCCATGTGTGGCACTATACTAGGTGCTGGTATTTATTTGTTTCATAATTGCATTTTAAGAAATATAAAATGATGGACTGAAAACCTTTTTAAAAGTAAGATCATAAATTAAAGGTGAGGAAATGTCTCTGAAAATAGAGCAAAAAGACAAAGTGATGAAAATTAGGAAAGCGAATAGAAGAAAATTAGAAAATCAGCCCAAAAGACAGAACATCTGAATGATAAGCATTCCATGGAGAGAGAAAAAGCAAAGTAGAGAGGAGGCAGTTATTGGAGAAATAATTTTTAAAAATTTCTCAGAATTGAGAGTCTGATTGGTGGGGTCCACTGAAGACACTAGGCCACTTCATTTAGAAATTTCAGGACCCTGGGATAAAAAGAGGATCAAAAAAGCTTTCAGGTTTAAAATAATATCACCTGTAAAGGATTCAAAATCATCATGGCACTGGCTACTCAACAGCAGCACCGAAAACTGGAAGACAGTAGAACATTGTCTTCAATATTTGGAGAGGAAAAATCATCAGCCTGGAATTGAAAAGTAGGCACTCCATTGTTGCCCTGCAAATCGACTCATCAGGCCCCTCTTTCTAGATTCTATATATACGCGTTGAGATATTTGTTTTTCTCTTTCTGACTTACCTCACTCTGTATAACAGGCTCTTGGTTCATCCACCTCATTAGGACTGACTCAAATTTATTCTTTTTATGGCTGAGTAATATTCCATTGCATATATGTACCACAACTTCTTTATCCATTCATCTGTCGATGGACATCTAGGTTGCTTCCATGCCCTAGCTGTTGTAAATAGTATTACCATGAATATTGGGGTACATGTGTCTCTTCTAATTATGGTTTTCTCAGAATATATGCCCATCAGTGGGATTGTTGGGTAATATGGTAGTTCTAGTCCTAATTTTAAAAGGAATTTCCATACTGTTCTCCATAGCAGCTCAAGGAGCTCAACTCAGGGGCTCTGTGACAACCTAGAGGGGTGGGAGTTGGGAAGGAGGTTCAAGAGGGAGGGGACATTTGTATACGTATGGCTGATTAATGTAGTATGGCAAAAACAACACAATACTGTAAACCAATTATCCTCCAATTAAAAACTTTTTAAAAAGTTCAGTTCAGTTCTGTTCAGTCGTTCAGTCATATCCAGTTCTTTGCAACCCCACGAGTCGCAGCACGCCAGGCCTCCCTGTCCATCACCAACTCCTGGAGTTTTCTCAAACTCATGTACATTGATTCAGTGATGCCATCCAGCCATCTCATCCTTTGTCATCCCCTTCTCCTCCTGCCCCCAATCCCCACATCAAAGTCTTTTCCAATGAGTCAACTCTTCGCACCAGGTGGCCAAAGTATTGGAGTTTCAGCTTCAGCACCAGTCCTTCCAATGAACACCCAGGACTGATCTCCTTTAGAATGGACTGGTTGGATCTTTTTGCATTCCAAGGGACTCTCAAGAGTCTTCTCCAACACCACAGCTCAAAAGCATCAATTCCTTCGGCACTCAGCTTTCTTCACAGTCCAAATCTCACATCCATACATGACCACAGGAAAAACCATAGCCTTGACTAGACGGACCTTTGTTGGCAAAGTAATGTCTCCGCTTTTGAATATGCTATCTAGGTTGGTCATAACTTTCCTTCCAAGGAGTAAGCATCTTTTAATTTCATCGCTGCAGTCAGTATCTTCAGTGATTTTGGAGCCCCTCAAAATAAAGTCTGACACTATTTCCACTGTTTCCCCATCTATTTCTCACGAAGTGATGGGACCAGATGCCATGATCTTAGCTTTCTGAATGTTGAGTTTTAAGCCAACTTTTTCACTCTCTTCTTTCACTTTCATCAAGAGGCTTTTTAGTTCCTCTTCACTTTCTGCCATATAGGTGGTGTCATCTGCATATCTGAGGTTATTGATATTTCTCCCGGCAATCTTGATTCCAGCTTGTGCTTCTTCCAGCCCAGCATTTCTCATGATGTACTCTGCATATAAGTTAAATAAGCAGGGTGACAATACACAGCCTTGACGTACTCCTTTTCCTATTTGGAACCAGTCTGTTGTTCCATGTCCAGTTCTGTTGCTTCCTGACCTGCATACAGATTTCTCAAGAGGCAGGTCAGGTGCTCTGGTATTCCCATTTTTTCAGAATTTTCCACAGTTTATTGTGATCCACACAGTCAAGTAGGCACTCTATCAATCGCATGTGAGGATAGAGTAAATTTTAACCTCTAGTAGTAAGAAAATGGATAAGATCCAGAAAATAGGAAATCCATAAAAAAAAATGAGGCAAAGGGAATTCTCAGGTGACCGTGAAGATAAACCTCTGATATCAGCACCTGAGCACCTGCAGCCCAGACTGAAGCAGCTTAGAAAGCTTTAAGAGAGGTGTCTTCAGGTAAACGAACTCTGAAGTACCTGAGGTATTGGCATGTACTGAGATAGAGGCAACTGGATGAAAGTTCAGGGATGGTATAGTGATTGAAAATGAAATAAGGCCACCAGAGAAAGAGTAAAACATACATTTCTTTTGTTTTCCTAGTTTTCTAGGCAAACACAAATATTAGGCAGTTTTAAATTCCAGGGCAAGCACACACTGTATACAGTGCACTATGTGTGATTAGTCCACTGCAACTGTGCCCAGCACACAAGAAGTACTTAGCAAGTTATAGTTATGTATACTATGCTGAGTGGTATAAGAGAGAAATGTATTAAGTTTCAATATTTTTAAAAAATATTTATTTATTTGGCTGTGTCGGGTCTTTCTTGTGGCATGTAGAATCCTTAGTTGTGGCATGCAAACTCTTAGTTGTGGCATGTGGAATCTAGCTCCGTGAACAGGGATCGAACCTGGGCCCCTGCATTGCAAGTGCTGAGTCTTAGCCCCTGGACCATCAGGGAAGTTCCTAAAGTTGTACTATTGAAAACAGAACTTAACTCTGTCAGGTGGAGATAGGAATGCTTTTCTAGTAGTAGAAAGCCCAGTTGGCTGAATAGAGTTTGGCAGATGATAAGTGAGAAGGACATTCCAGGTGGAGAAAGTTCTAAGCTGGAACACAGAAGTTTGGAAATTCATCATGTGTTAAGCAAAGAAAATGTATGCCAAAGATTTATATCCTGCCGAGCTGACTTTCAACCCTAAAGGCTATAGGCAAACCATTATGAACATTTAAAAACTCAGAGAATATTGTTTTCACGAACTCTTCCTTAGGAATATACTAGAACATTAGCCTGAGATCATCAAAGACTAAAGAGACCCTGCTTGATGTTAAAGACTACAGCATTGATCACTAATAGCTGTACATCACACAAAGAGAGGTAATCAGATATTATATACTTTCTAAGAAAAGGGCACAGACTTGTGAAGCGACTGTGTCATGACAGTTGAACCTGAGTCTAACTGTAAAGGAAACCTAAGAGAGGTGGAGACTATTTGAGAGAAAATTTGGAAGCACTTAGATGCTTAATAAGGGAATGGTGAGAGTCTTCTAGTGTTGGTCAGGAGGGAGGAGGGACCAAGGAAGGAACCTTCTAGTGTTGGTCACCTTCTAGTATTTAATCCAACACTCATGATTAGTGATACTTTCTGACGTCTCCTATGATCTCTGAACCACATGATTTTGTTTGGCCTTAGCAGGTGCAGAAGACTGAATTAATCATACAGCCCAATTCTAGTACATTATCTAGACTCCATCAGTAGTCTGAGCAATGTCCTTCTCTTGTTTCATTTATGCCCTCTTACCCTCATTCCCACTTGTATCTCCTTCCCCTCCTATATGAAAGAATTCTAATCTATTTAACTTCAATGTGGTTCTATCTTTTTGTATTGTTCTTACAAAATGTGTATTGTTGTTTAAAAAATATGCGTCTTATACATCCAAGTCTTGGGTGCTATGCTTTCAGTCCAACTGTATTTCAGTGTGTATATCTGATCTGTTGCCTCTAATTGCTGCACAGTGCTCCACTCACGCATCTACCATATTTTACTAATCAATCCTCCCAGTGATGGACATCCAAATTATCCCCCACTCACTGTGCCACAAATACAGTTACAATGAACAACTTTGCATATGCCCTTTTATGGACTTGAAATCATTTCTTCACTGGATGAAGCTTAAATATTCCCCAGTGCTCATTCAGTGATAACAAGTGTTTATGGAATATTGCTGGGCACTGTTTTTAGGTTCCAGATATACAAGATAGACAAGATCCTTGGTCTTGAATAGCTCCAGTATTCCTACTTGGAGAATCCAATGGACTGAGGAGTCTGGTGGGCTACAGTCCACAGGGTCGCAAAGAGTCAGACGTGACTGAGCTACTAACACAACAACAAGGTAAGGAAACTAAATGAATTTTTACTGGTAGTAAAAAGCTTTATGCAGAAAACTAAAACTGTAGAATGTGCTAATGTCAGGGTTGCTACTTAGTTAGGTAGATAAGAATGAACACTATAGTTGAGACCTGAATGGCAAGATAAAGTCGACTAAGTGAAGAGTTGGGTTAGGAACCTCCTAGACAGACAGCATGGCAAGTGTAAGGGTGCTTAGGAGGGAATAACCTTGACATATGGGGACAGCAGCAAAAAGGCTCAGTGTAGGTAGATTATAGAGGATGAGGAGGAGTGTGGTAGAAGACAAGAATTACCTATTGTTGCATTAACAATACTACTGCATATTTATCAGCTTAAAATGACACAGTTTCTGTGACTCAGAAATCCAGGCACAGCTTTGCTGGGTCTTCTGAGCAAGGCGAGGGCTGGGTTCTCATCTGAGGCTCATCTGAGGCTCGACTTCCAAGCTCATGAAGTTGTTGACAGAACTCAGTTCCTTTTAGGCTGTTGGACAAAGGGCCTTCATTTCTTGCTGGTTGTCAGCTGGAGGCTGCTTTCAGTTCCTTGTCACGTGAGCTTTTCCTACATGGCTGCTTGCTTCCTCAAAGCTAACAAGGGAGAGAGAGTCTCCTTGTAAGATGGGTTACAATCTTATGGATTGTTATTGGTATAGTAGCACTCCATCACCTTTGCTGCATTCTATTGAGTAAAAACATGTCCAGGCCCCATCTATTCAATGGGAAGAAGATTACACAAGGTGTGAATACCAGAGGAAGGGGTCATGGGGGGCACCTGAGACTCTGCCAGCCACAATAAAGTAAGAGAGGTTTGGCGGGGGGAGGTTAATATCAAGAGGGTCATTATAAGTATGGACATTTTTTCTGAATGGGGTAGAAAATCATTAGGAGCTTTGAACAGGGGATTGCATCAAATTTAAATTCTTACATATTCCTATGCTTTGGCATCTTGGATAAATTGTGGTGGGGCCAGCAGAGAAAGAAGAAACCCAGAGGAAGCTGTTGCTAAACTCTGAATAGGAAGTTAGTGGTCTGGCTTAGGTGATAGAACATATAGAAAGAAGTGGGTAGATTGAGATATACATTGTAGACAGAGTTAACAGTACTTGCTGATAATTTATTATATGACTGTTCACAGATAAGTAAGTTTGCCCAAGTTAACAAGCACTGTCATTGAAAAAGCTAGAATTAGGCCTGTGCCTGCACAGTTCTTAGTTCCACTATGCCACTGTAGATGTCATAAGGCACACAGTACATACTTTTTCTATAACTCCCATTTCCTATCCTCTATCTCTCACCTTCAAATATTGCTTTTGACAAACAAACCAACAAAGTACAGTTTGCTATGAAAAAGAGGTGGTCTTCCTGCATCTCTAGAAGGTATTTTTGAAATTGGTAACGTTAATATTGCAAGTGGTAGATAAGAATAGCAGAAGCAATGGTCTCAGAGGGTGGAATATCCCTACTCCAGTATTGCAATTTGTTTTTGCTGTTCAGTAGCTCAGTAGTGTCCGATTCTGTGACCCTGTGGACTGCAGCATGCCATCCTTCCCTGTCCTTATCTCCTGGAATTTGCTTAAACTCATGTCCATTGAATTGATGATGCCATCCAACCATCTCATCCTCTGTCATCCTCTTCTCCTCCTGCCTTCAGTCTTTCCCAGCATCAGGGTCTTTCCCAATGAGTTGGCTCTTAGCATCATGTGGTCAAAGTATTGGAGCTTCAGTTTTAGGATCAGTCATCTCCTTTAAAGCTTTAATTAAAGATGCATGGTTTCAAAGTAGTTCCCAAGAGACTGAAAAAATATCAACGTTGCAATGAGTCTGAAACAGATATAGGGACATTCAGACCAAATAACAAGAAGCAGCTCCGTTATTTGGAGGGGGATGTAGAGCTTTCTCAACCCAATTTTGCCTGATTTTAATTCCAGACAAAAAGAATCCGAAGAAAATACTTTTAGTTGGGCAGCTGGGAGGGAACACTGGAAAGGGAAGTAGAGAAGAGACATAGAAAAAGAGAGGAAAGTAATGAAAGGTACACTATTAAACTAGTTAATCATGTGGAAAAACTCTGACGGATAATGCAACATACCAGTCTCAGGATTGTCCTACCCAAGGGAAGAAGGACCTGAAAAGTCATGGGTGAAAACTGCCCCTTGTGTGTGCATGGGGAGGGGGTGCGACCGAAAAATATAGCCTGCCATATTAGTAACAAAGTTTGTAGCCATCAAGCCATCACATCATAGCCACTCCAAGCCTTGAGGGAACTTAGGATGGAAACAGGATGTCCGCATCTCTACAAATGGCCCAATTGAATTCCTTTTTATGGCTGCGTAATATCTCATTGCATGCATGTACTGCATCTTTTTTATCTGCTCCTCCGCTGATGGACATTTAGTTTCTTCCATGTCTTGGTTATCATAAACAGTGCTGCAATGAACACTGAGGGTATGTGTATCTTTTGGAATTTTGGTTTTCTCCAGATATATGCCCAGAAGTGGGATTGCTAGGCCATATGGTAGTTTTATTTGTAATCTCCATACTGTTCTTCATAGTGATTGTACCAATTTACACTCACACCAACAATGCAAGAGGGTTCCCTTTCTCCACAACCTCTCCAGCATTTATTGTTCGTATATTTTTTAAAGATGGCCATTCTCACAGGTGTGAGGTGATACCTCATTATAGATTTGATTTGCATTTATCTAATAATTAGCGATGCTGAGCATTTTCCAGGTGTTTTTTGGCCATCTCTATGTCTTTGTAGAGATGTGGATGGACCTAGAGACTGTCATACAAGGTGAGGTGAAGTCGCTCAGTTGTGTCTGACTCTTTGCAACCTCATGGACTTCTTCGTCCATGGGATTCTCCAGGCAAGAATACTGGAGTGGATTGCCATTTCCTTCTCCAGGGGATCTTCCCAACCCAGGGGTTGAACCCGGGTCTTCCGTATTGGAGGCAAACGCTTTAACCTCTGAGCCACCAGGGATTAGTGATGCTGAGCATTTTTCACGTGTTTTTTGGCCATCTCTATGTCTTTGTAGAGATGTGGGTGGACCTAGAGACTGTCATACAAAGTGAAGTAAATCAGAAAGAGAAAAACAAATATCATATATTAACATAAATATGTGGAACCTGGAAATGGTATAGATGATATTATTTGCAAAACAGAAATAGAGACACAGAGACACAGAGAAAAGCACTAAATTCCTTAACTTGAGAGATCTGGTTTTCTTTAATCAACAATAATTTTTGATGTTCCAACTACCTGGTCTTTCTTACAAAAACTCATGTATCCTGTGCGTGTGTGTTCAGTTGTGTCTGACTTTGCACGATCCTATGGATTGTAGACCGCCAGACTCCTCTGTCCATGGAATTTTTCAGGCAAGAATACTGGAGTGGGTTGCTGTTTTCTCCTCCACGGGATCTTCCTGACCCAGAGATTGAACCTGCATCTCCTGTGTCTCTTGCATTGCAGGGATATTCTTTACTGCTGAGCCATGGGATCCTGGCTTCTCCCTTACTTCTTTGGAGCAGTATCTCAGAGTGATCAGAGATGCTGTGTCCCAAGCTTGAAGTCCTCAGTTTTGTCTGATGAATAAAAACTCTCTGGGAAAGACTGAGGGCAGGAGAAGAAGAGGGCAACAGAAGATTAGATGGTTGGGTGGTATCGCCGACTCAATGGAGATGAGTTCAAACAAACTCTGGGAGATAGTGAAGGACAGGCAAGCCTGGGATGCTGCAGTCCATGGGATCACAAACAGTCCAACACGACTGAGTGACTAAGCAAGGAACAAGGGTTAATTAACAGTGTTGTGTTAGTTTCAGTAGCACAACAAAGTTTCAGTTATACATACACATGAATCTATTCTTTTTCAAATTCTTTTCCCAATTAGATTGTTACATAATATTAAGCAGAGTTCCCTGTACTATGCACTAGGTTGTTATTGGTTATATAAGGCACCCCACTCCAGTACTCTTGCTTGGAAAATCTCATGGATGGATTCCATGGTAGGCTGCAGTCCATGGGGTCGCTAAGAGTCGGACATGACTGAGGGACTTCACTTTCACTTTTCACTTTCATTCATTGGAGAAGGAAATGGCAACCCACTCCAGTGCTCTTGCCTGGAGAATCCCAGGGACAGAGGAGCCTGGTGGGCTGCTGTCTATGGGGTCGCACAGAGTCGGCCACGATTGAAGCGACTTAGCAGCAGCAGCAGCAGCAGCATTTTAAATACAGCAGTGTGTACTTGTCAACCCCAAACTCCCTAACTATTCTTCCCTCCTACTTTTCCTCCCTGGTAACCATAAGTTTAGAACATGTTATCTTGATGGCAGATGTTGCTGTTCAGTTGCCAAGTACTGTCTGACTCTTTCCCACCCCATGGACTGCAGCATGTCAGGTTTCCCTGTCCTTCACTGATTCTCAAGTTTGCCCAAGTTTATGTCCTTTGAACTGGCGATGCCATCCAATCGTCTTATCTCATCTTCTGTTGCTCTCTTTTCCTTTTGCCTTTAATCTTTCCCACCATCAGGGTCCTTTCTGATGAGTGAATCCCAAACTCCTTACCTATCCCTCCCACTATTCTTCCTTCCTGGCAACCATAATTTCAGAATATTTTATTTTGAGGACAGTAGGGAGATACTAAATTTTTTTTTGATCTTTCATTGATGGTAAAGTGACATAGTGAGCAGACATGTTAGGACAGACTGGCGGTCAGGAGACATCCAGGTTTTAGGACAGTTTATGACTGGATACAGTAGGAAAAAAAGTTTAGTTCCCAGGGTAAGGCTCCAGATAATATGTGAATATGATTTTGCCATTAACTTCCCTTAGGCAATGTACTTGAGTAGACAGAGGACTTAGTCTGAGGTAAAAAGTAGTTGGATATCTGTTCTGGGTTTTCTGAGATTCTATATTTCTATCCTATGTTCATTAACTACAGTCAAAGTGTTTACCTCTCTCCTGAAAGTCGGCTTGTCTGGAATTTACTTTCTTATTTAACTTATGTACCAAGCCAACTTTTCCCCTGCCCTAAATCTTCCCATGGCAGAGACCGCCCCTGTAACCAAAAGCCCAGTTAAATTAATCAAAATAGACAGTCTTAAACTGTGCGCTCTGCTTTACCTTGCCTTTCCCACAGAAATCTCAGTTAAGGCTTCTGTTTCTGCCTCCTTATCAAAATGTGGTGTTTCCCACATGGTGGGCCTCTTGGAAAACGTAACACATTTTTTTTTCCAATGCATTGACCTCTCCATGTTATCACTTAGTCACCTCTGTGGATTGAAATCCCAAGGGTATAAATGAAACAGTGTTCATTTTGGATAATAAACTTTCAGTTTAGTTCAGTCGCTCAGTTGTCTCTAGCTTTTTACGATCCCATCGACTGTAGCATGCCAGGTTTTCCTGTCCATCACCAACTCCTGGAGCTTGCTCAAACTCATGTCCATTGAGTTGGTGATGCCCATCCAACCATCTCATCCTCTGTCGTCCCCTTCTCCTCCTGCCTTTGATCTTTCCCAGCATCAGGGTCTTTTCCAATGAGTCAGTTCTTTGCATCAGGTGGCCGAAGTATTGGAGTTTCAGTAATAAGTAATAAACATTATTTGGGGGAAATTTTCATGTGTATGAGAATGCAGACTATCTTAGACTGCCTTCTAATCCAGTCTGTTCCAAGGAAATCTGAGGATCTATGATAAATTGAGGAAACAAATGAAGTAAGAAAATGGAGAAAACAAGATTGCTTTGTTTGTGGCCCAGTAACAGAATTAGATGCAGGCAGGAGAAGGTTCCTCAGAAAAATAAAAGACCTAGGAATGACTGAATTACACTGGCCGCCAAAACAGTTTCATATGCAATAAAATGTAAGTACATATCCTCCAGAGAAATCTACATGGTTAGGGGAGTTCTTTGTCTTCTAAATTTCCAGTGGTTTCTGCCACTAGAGTATATAAATTTCTACTTATGACAAACTAAATCTAGAACGCTTAAAACACAAAACAAAATAGAACACATTTATTAGGATATAACTCACATGCCATATGTATTAGTTTCCCGGCACTGCCACAACAAATTACTATACCACAAACTAGGTGGCTTAGGACAACATTTATTCTGTCATGATTCTGGAGACTACAAGTCCAAAATCAAAATCAAGGTGTTGGCAAGGCCAGTGAGTGAGTGCCTGCTCAGTCATGTCCAACTCTATGACCCCATGGACTTAAAGCCCTCCAGGCTCCTCTGTGCATGGAATCTTCCAGGCAAGAATACAGGAGAAGGCTGCCATTTCCTCCTCCAGGAGATCTTCCCAACCCAGGGATAGAACGTGCGTCTCCTGCATTGCAGTTGGATTCTTGACCGCTGAGCTACCTGGGAAAGACTCTCAGCAAAGCCATGGTCCCTCCAAAAGCTGAGGAAAAATCCTTTGTCTCCTCGTAGTTTCTGGTGGTTGTCAGCAATCCTTGCTGTTCTTTGCTTTGTAGCTCTGTGGTATCAGTCAATGTCTGTTCTCACACGGCATTCTTTCTTTTTTCAGTTTTATATATATTACATACTTTTCAGATTATTTTCCATTATAGATTATTACAAGATATTGAATATAACCCCCTGTGTTATACAGTTAATCCTTTTTGCTCCTCTATTTTATGTGTAGTAGTTTGTATCTATTAATCCCATACTTCTAATTTATCCCTCCCCTACTCTCTTCCCCTTTCTAACCCCAAGTTTGTTTCCTATGCCTGTGAGTCTGTTTCTGTTTTGCAAATTAGTTCATTTGTATTATTTTGTAAAGATTCCACATATAGTGGATAAGCATATAAGTGACAGCGTATGATATTTGTCTTTCTTTTTCTTACTTCACTAACTATAATATTCTCTAGGTCCATGGCAACATTTCATTCCTTTTTTATGGCTGAGCAATATTTCTTAAGCCAGTCATCGTCATCTTAAGTCAATTATCTGTTAGTGGGCCAATCATTTGTTGATGGGCACTTGGATTGTTTCCGTGTCTTTGTTATTGTTGTTCAGTTGCTAAGTCATGTCTGACTCTGTGACCCCATGGACACGCCAGGCTCCCCTGTCCTTCATTATCTCCCAGAATTTGCTCAGGCTCACCTCCATTGAGTCAGTTATGCCATCCAACCGCCTCATCCTTTGTTGTCCCCTTCTTCTCTTGCTCTCAATCTTTCCCAGCATCAGGGTCTTTTCTAATGAGTCAGCTCTTCCCATCAGGTGGCCAAAGTATTGGAGCTTCAGCTTCAGCATCAGTCCTTCCAATGAATATTCAGGGTTGATTTCCTTTAGAATTGACTGGTTTGATCTCCTTGCTGTCCAAGGGACTCTTGAGTCTTCTCCAAAAAGGGAACCCTCCTACACTGCTGGTGGGAATGTAAATTGATACAGCCAAGAAGGTAGTATCAGCCATGAAAGTCAGTATGGAGATTCCTTAAAAAACTAGGAATGAAACCACCATATGACCTAGAAATACCAGTTCTAGGCTCATACCCTGAAGAAATCAAAACTGAAAAAGACATGTGTACTCCAGTGTTCACTGCAGCACCGTTTACAAAAGCCAAGACATGGAAGCAACCTTGATGTCCATCGACAGATGAATGGATAAAGAAGCTGTTGTACATATATACAATGGAATACTATTCTGCCATAAAAAGAACATATTTTAGTCAGTTCTAATGAGGTAGATGAACCTAGAGCCTATTATACCGAGTGAAGTAAGTCAGAAAGAGAAAAACAAATATATTAACACATATATATGGAATCTAGAAGGGTGATACTGATGAATCTGTTCACAGAGCAGCAATGGAGATGCAAACATAGAGAAGAGACTTATAGACAAGGATGGGGGAGAAGAGCGAGAAGGCGACATAAACGGAGAGAGTAGCATGGATGCATATGCACTAATGCATGTAAATAGATAGCCAATGGGAATTTGCTGTCTGACTCAGGGAATTCAGACTGGGGCTCTGTAATGACTTAGAGCGGTGGGAATGGGTGGGAGGTGGGAGGGAGATTCAAGAGGGAGGGGACATATGTACACCTATGGTTAATTCATATTGATGTATGACAGAAATCAAACCAATATTGTAAACCAATTATCAATCAATTAAAAATAAACAAATATATAAAAAAAAGAGTTCTCCAGCACCATAGTTTGAAAACATCAGTTCTTTGGTGCTCAGCCTTTTTTATGGTCCAACACTCACATCCATACATGACTACTGGAAAAAACATAGCTTTGATTATACACGTATGGACCTTTGATGGCAAAGTGATGTTTCTGCTTTTTAATATGCTGTCTAGGTTTTCATAGTTTCCTTCCAAGGAGCAAGCGTCTTTTAATTTCATGGCTGCAGTCACTGTCCACAACGATTTTGGAGTCCAGGTGTAGGGAATATGCTATGCACAGGCCTGTACTATAATTAACAGGGCTTCTTTGAAAAATAAGAATGACTTTCTCATCACCCCCAGGCAAAGGGCTGGGAGCAGTAAAAAGTACATCTTGGAAAGACATCTTGAAAACAAGATGTTGAAGTACTGATGGAACTGATGGAAAACCATTAGTGACTGTTCCCGTAACCAGAGCCTTGAGGGAGTTGCTGAGAAAGGGCGTCACTAGCTGAAGGGCTAAACAAAGTCATGAAAGGCCTGAAGGTTTGCCGTTGAGGACTGTGCATTGTATATCTTTACCCCTGATCTGAGATTGTAAAGAACAGATATCTCTAGAGCATGAACAAGGAAGTAGAAGTTAACAATAAAAGGCATGCAAGGATTAGTTCAGTTCAGTTCAGTCGCTCAGTCATGTCCAATTCTTTGCCACCCCATGAACCACAGCATGCTAGGCCTCCCTGTCCATCACCAAATCCTGGAGTCCGCCCAAACCCATGTTCATTGAGTTGGTGATGCCATCCAACCATCTCATCCTCTGTCGTCCCCTTCTCCTCCTGCCCTCAATCTTTCCCAGCACCAGGGTCTTTTCCAATGAGTCAGCTCTTTGCATCAGGTGGCCAAAGTATTACAAGGATTAGGATCAGAGCTTTTGCCTGTGAATGGCATCAGCCTCCTGATTCCCACTTTATTTCTGAGTCTTCTTTTTCTTTATTCTTCTGTGGCATTGCTCCCTCAGGTTGGTTCTTTGTTGGACTGGTCCCGACACCAGGAAAATAAAAATTTTCACTGCTTCCACTTTTCCCCTTTCTATTTGCCATTAAGTGGTGGGACCAGATGCCATGATCTTAGTTTTTTGGATGTTAAGTTTTAAACCAGCCTTTTCATTCTCCTCTTTTGCTCTCATCAAGTGACTCTTTAGTTCCTCTTCACTTTCTGCTATTAGAGTGGTATCATTTGCATACCTGAAGCTATTGATATTTCTCCTGGTAATCTTGATTCCAGCTTATGATTCATCCAGCCCAGCATTTCGCATGATGTACTCCATGTCATGGATATTGGAAATGATAGTGCTATGACTTCTGGGGTATATGTGTCATTCTAAATTAGGGTTTTCAACTTTTCCGGATATACGCCCAGGAGTTGGATTGCTGGATCATATGCTCTATTTTTCATTTTTTAAGGAACCTACATAATGTTTTCCATAGTGGTTGTACCAATTTACATTCCCATCAACAGCATAGGGGGGTTTCCTTTTCTCTACATACTTTCAAGCATTTGTTATTTGTTGGCTTTTTGATGATAGCCATCTGACTAGCATGAGGTAATCATTCAATGTGGTTTTGATTTGCATTTCTTTAATCTTTGGAGATGAGCATCTTTTCATATGCCTATTGACCATCTGTATGTTTTCTTCGGAGAAACTTGTATTTAAGTCTTCTGCCCATTTTTAAATTGGATTGTTTGTGTTTTGATATTGGTTTGTATGAGCTGTCTGTATATTTTGGGTATTAACTCTTTTTTGGTTGCATCTTTTGCAAATATTTTCTCCTTGTCCTTAGGTTGTCTTTTTGTTGACTTGATGGTTTCTTATGCTATGCAAACGTTTTATTTATATTAAATTTTTTTCTTAAGTATAGTTAATTTACAATGTTCTGTTGATTTCTGCTGTATAGCAAAGTGATTCAGTTATATATATATATATATATATATATATATATATCAACATTCTTTCCATATTCTTGTTTCATATTCTTTTCCATTATGTTTTATCACAGGATATTGCATATAGTTCCCTGTGCTATACTGTAGGACCTGATTGTTTTCCATCCTATAAATAATAATTAGAATATACTAATCCCAGACTTCCAATCCATTCCTCCCACATCTCCCCTCCACCTTGGCAACCACAAGTTTGTTCTCTACATCTGAGAATCTATTTCTGTTTAGCAGATGTGTTAATTTGGTCATATTTTAGATTCCACATATAAGTGATACCATATGGTATTTGTCTTTCTCTTTCTGGCTTACTTCACTTAGCATGATAATCTCTAGGTTCATTCATATTGCTGCGAAAGGCATTATTTCATTCTTTTTTATGCTGCTGCTGCTAAGTCGCTTCAGTCGTGTCCGACTCTATGCGACCCCATAGACGGCAGCCCACCAGGCTCCCCCGTCCCTGGGATTCTCCAGGCAAGAACACTGGAGTGGGTTGCCATTTCCTTCTCCAATTCTTTTTTATATCTGAGTAATATTCCATGTGTGTGTGTTTGTGTGGATGTGCACACACTTAGTCATGTGTGACCCCATGGACTGTAGCCTGCCAGGCTCCTCTGTCCATGGAAATTTTCCAGGCAAGAATACTGGAATGGGTTGCCATTTGCTACTTTAATATTCCATTATATATATACACACACATATATGTATATATATATATATATATACATATACTCACATTTTCTTTATCCATTTATCTGTCCATGACATTTCAGTTGTTTCCATGTCTCAGCTATTGTAAATGCTGCTGCTATGAACATATAGGTGCATGTATCTTTTCCATTTAAGAGTTTTGTCTGGGAGTGGGATTGCTGTATCATATAGAAACTCTGTTTTTATTTTTTTAAGGAACTTCCGTACTATCTTCCATAGTGGCTTTGTTGTTGCTTAGTCATTAAGTGGTGTCCGACTGTGTGCAACCCCATGGACTCTAGCATGCTAGGCTTCCCTGTCCTTCACTATCTCCTGGAGTTTGCTCAGATTCATGTCCATTGAGTTGATGATGCTATTTAACCATCTCATTCTCTGCTACCCTCTTCTCCTTTTGCCTTCAATCTTTTCCTGCATCATGGTCTTTTCCAATCAGTTGGCTCTTTGCATTAATGGTGGCCAAAGTATTGGAGTTTCAGCTTCAGCATCAGTCCTTCCAATGATTATTCAGGGTTGATTTCCTTTAGGATTGACTGGTTTGATCTCCTTGCTGTCTAAGGGACTATGCATGGGTACTAAGTCTCTTCAGTCATGTCCGACTCTGTGATGTTATGGACTGTAGCCCATCAGGCTCCTCTGTCCATGGGATTCTCCAGGTAAGAATACTGGAGTGGGTTGCCATGCCCTTCTCCATAGGATCTTCCTGACCCAGGGATCAAACCAGGATCTGTTACATCTCCTGCATTGGCAGGTGAGTTCTTTACCACTAGGCCACCTGTGAAGTGCCCAAGGGACTATATATATATATGTGTGTGTGTGTATATATATATATACATACATATATATGTATATATATATGTGTGTGTGTATATATATATATATATATATATATATATATAGTGGCTAAATCAATTTACATTCCCACCAACAGGTAGGAGGGTTCCATTTTCTCCACACCTCCTAGGGCATCTGTTATTTGTAGAAAAATCTTTTAAGTTTGATTAGATTCCATTTGTATATTTTTGCTTTTATTTCTTTTGCCTGGGAGACAGATCGAAGAAAATATTGTTACAATTTATGTCTGAGAAAGTTTTGACTGTTCTCTCTTCGGAGAGTTTTATGGTGTCAAGTCTTATATTTAGGTCTTTAAATAATTTTGAGTTGTGTATGGTGTGAGAGAGTGTTCTCATATCATTGATTTACGTATAGCTGTCCAGCTTTCCCAATATCATTTGCTAGAGAATTTCTCATAGTATATTCTCATCCCCTTTGTTTTAGATTAATTGGCTGTAGGTGTGTAAGTTTCATGTTCTCAGGGCTCTCTATTCTCTTTCATTGGTCTATATGTCTATTTTTGTGCCAAAACCACGCTGTTTTAATTGCAGTGGCTTTTCAGTACAGTTTGAAGTCTGGGAGAGTTATCCCTCCTGCTTTGCTCTTTTTCCTGAGGATTGTTTGACAGTTTTGGGTCTTTCGTGGTTCCATATAAATTTTAGGATTATTTATTCTAGTTCTGTGGAAAATGTCAGGAGTGTGTTCATAGGGATTTCATCAAATCTGTACACTGCTCTGTGTAGTATGACCACACAATGATATTCATTCTTCCAGTTGAAGACCATGGTATATCTTTCCATTTCTTTGAATCATCTTCAATTTCCCTTATCAGTGTTTTATAATTTTCAGTGTATTACCTCCTTGGTTAAATTTATTCCTAAGTATTTTTGTGTGTGATTTTAAATAGTGTTTTTTGTTTGCTTGCTTGTTACCTTTTCTGATATTTCATTGTTAGTGTAAAGAAATGCAACAGATTTCTATATAGTAACTTTGTATCCTGCTACCTTTCTGGATGCATTTATTAGTTCTGATAGTTTTTATATGAAGACTGTAGGGTTCTCTACATAGAGTATTTTGTCATCTGCAAATTAGGACAGTTTTACCTATTTCCTTTCCATTGGATACCACTTATTTCTTTTCTTGTTTGGTTTTTGTGGCTAGGGCCTCCAATACTATGTAGAATAGAAGTAGTGAGAATGGGTATCCTTGCCACGTTCCTGAATATAATGAGAAGACTTGAGCTTTTCACCATTGAGTAGTATGTTGGCTATGGGTTTGTTACTATGTTCTCTCTCTATCCCCTTTGGTGAAGAGTTATTTTTATTATTAATGGATGTTGAATTATATTTTTGCATCTATTGAGACAATTGTATGCCAAGAGAATGCACTGGTCATAGCAAGCACCCTCTTCCAACAACACAAGAGAAGACTCTACACATGGACATCACCAGATGGTCAACGCCAAAATCAGATTGATTATATTCTTTGCAGCCAAAGATGGAGAAGCTCTATACAGTCAACAAAAACAAGATCAGGAGCTGACTGTGGCTCAGATCATGAACTCCTTGTTACCAAATTCAGACTCAAATTGAAGAAAGTAGGGAAAACTGCTAGACCATTCAGGTATGACCTAAATAAAATCCATTATGATTATACAGTGGAAGTGAAAAATAGATTTAAGGGCCTAGATCTGATAGATAGAGTGCCTGATGAACTATGGATGGAGGTTCATGACATTGTGCAGGAGACAGGGATCAAGACCATCCCCATGGAAAAGAAATGCAAAAAAGCAAAATGGCTGTCTGGGGAGGCCTTACAAATAGCTGTGACAAGCAGAGAAGTGAAAAGCAAAGGAGAAAAGGAAAGATATAAGCATCTGAAAGCAGAGTTCCAAAGAATAGCAAGAAGAGATAAGAAAGCCTTCTTCAGTGATCAATGCAAAGAAATAGAGGAAAAGAACAGAATGGGAAAGACTAGAGATCTCTTCAAGAAAATTAGAGATACCAAGGGAATATTTCATGCAAAGATGGGCTCGATAAAGGACAGAAATGGTATGGACCTAACAGAAGCAGAAGATATTAAGAAGAGGTGGCAAGAATACATGAAAGAACTGTACAAAAAAGAGCTTCACGACCCAGATAATCACGATGGTGTGATCACTCACCTAGAGCCAGACACCCTGGAATGTGAAGTCAAGTGGGCCTTAGGAAGCATCACTATGAGCAAAGCTAGTGGAAGTGATGGAATTCCAGTTGAGCTATTTCAAATCCTGAAAGATGATGCTGTGAAAGTGCTGCACTCAATATGCCAGCAAATTTGGAAAACTCAGCAGTGGCCACAGAACTGGAAAAGGTCAGTTTTCATTCCAGTCCCAAAGAAAGGCAATGCCAAAGAATGCTCAAACTGCCACACAATTGCACTCATCTCACATGCTAGTAAAGTAATGCTCCAAATTCTCCAAGCCAGGCTTCAGCAATACGTGAACCATGAACTTCCTGATGTTCAAGCTGGTTTTAGGAAAGGCAGAGGAACCAGAGATCAAATTGCCAACATCCGCTGGATCATGGGAAAATCAGTGCAGTGAGTTCCAGAAAAACATCTACTTCTGCTTTATTGACTATGCCAAAGCCTTGGACTGTGTGGATCACAATAAACTGTGGAAAATTCTGAAAGAGATGGGCATACCAGACCACCTGACCTGCCTCTTGAGAAATCTGTATGCAGGTCAGGAAGCAACAGTTAGAACTGGACATGGAACAACAGACTGGTTCCAAATAGGAAAAGGAGTATGTCAAGGCTGTATATTGTCACCCTGCTTATTTAACTTATATGCAGAGTACATCATGAGAAACGCTGGACTGGAAGAAACACAAGCTGGAATCAAGATTGCTGGGTGAAATATCAATCACCTCAGATATGCAGATGACACCACCCTTATGGAAGAAAGTGAAGAGGAACTAAAAAACCTCTTAATGAAAGTGAAAGAGGACAGTGAAAAAGTTGGCTTAAAGCTCAACATTCAGAAAACGAAGATCATGGCATCCGGTCCCATCACTTCATGGGAAATAGATGGGGAAACAGTGGAAACAGTGTCAGACTTTATTTTTTTGGGCTCCAAAATCACTGCAGATGGTGACTGTAGCCATGAAATTAAAAAACGCTTACTCCTTGGAAGAAAAGTTATGACCAACCTAGATAGCATATTCAAAAGCAGAGACATTACTTTGCTGACTAAGGTCCATCTAGTCAAGGCTATGGTTTTTCCAGTGGTCATGTATGGATGTGAGAGTTGGACTGTGAAGAAGGCTGAGCACTGAAGAATTGATGCTTTTGAACTGTTGTGTTGGAGAAGATTCTTGAGAGTCCCTTGGACTGCAAGGAGATCCAACCAGTCCATTCTGAAGGAGATCAACCCCGGGATTTCTTTGGAAGGAATCATGCTAAAGCTGAAGCTCCAGTACTTTGGCCACCTGGTGCGAAGAGTTGACTCATTGGAAAAGACTCTGATGCTGGGAGGGATTGGGGGCACGAGGAGAAGGGGACAACAAAGGATGAGATGGCTGGATGTCATCACAGACTCGATGGACGTGAGTCTGAGTGAACTCTGGGAGTTGGTGATGGACAGGGAGGCCTGGTGTGCTGTGATTCATGGGGTCGCAAAGAGTCAGACACGACTGAGCGACTGAACTGAATTGAGTATTTCTTTTCATCACTGTGGTATTTCACATTGATTGATTTGCTCATGTTGAACTGGCTTTGTGACCCTGGAATGAGTCCAACTTGACTATGGTGTATGATCCTTTTAAGGGGCTGCACAAGACGGTGGAGTAGAAGGACATGTGCTCATCTCCTGCAAGAACTCCAAAAGTACCACTTGCTGCTGAACAACCATTGACAGGAGAATGTTGGATCCCACCATAAAAGGACACCCCACATCCAAGGGCAAGGGAGAAGCCCCAGAAAGATGGTAGGAGGGGCAAAATTGCATTTATAATCAAACCCTATACCCCCCAGAGATGCTTAGAGGGCTCAAATAAAACTTTGTGTGCACCAGGACCCAGAGACCACACAGACTGACCCAGAGCATCCTTTGAATATCTGAGTGTCTCCTGCAGAGATACAGGTCAGCAGTGGCCTTCCACAAGGGAAGGGACTCTGGGTACAGCAGATCTGGGGCACATAGCAGGTGGCATAAGCCTTCTTGGAGGAGGTCACCATTAATTCCACTATAGAGCCAGCTAGCAGATGACCCACAAACTGCAGAACAATTATACCAAAGAAATTCTTGCACTTCTAAGAAAGTTCTAGGACCCACAACAGATTTTCCAACCTAGGTATCTGACAAAGAGACTGAGAACCCTCAGGGAACTGACTTTGGCAGCCAGAGGGATTTGATTACAGAACTTACACAGGACTGGCAAAACAGACTCTTGGAGGGCACAAGCAAAACCTTGTGGGCACCAGGAGAAAGGAGCAGTGACCACACAAGAGACTGACCCAGACTTGCTGTGAGTGTCCAGGGGATACGACACTGAAAGATGAACAGTAGGTGCCCAATATGCTACTGGAGAAGAGCAGAGAAATAACTCCAGAAACAATGAAGTGACAGAACCAAAGCAAAAACAACAACCAGTTGTTGATGTGACTGGTGATGGAAGTATGGTCTGATGCTGTAAAGAACAGTATTGCATAAGAACCTGGAATGTTAGGTCCACGAATCAAGGTAAATTGGAAGTGGTCAAACAGGAGATGGCAAGAGTGAACATTGACATTTTAGGAATAAGTGAACTATAATGGACTGGAATGGGAAATTTTAACTCAGATGACTGTTATATCTACTACTGTGGGCAAGAATCCCTTGGAAGAAATGGAGTAGCCCTCATAGTCAACAAAAGAGTCCAAAATGCAGTACTTGGGTGCAGTGTCTAAAATGACAGAATGATCTCTGTCTGTTTCCAAGGCAAACCATTCAGTATCACAGTAATCCAAGTCTATGCCACAATGCTGAAGAAGCTGAAGTTAAATGGTTCTATAAAGACCTACAAGATCTTCTAGAACCAACACCCAAAAAAGATGTCCTTTTCATCATACAGGACTGGAATGCAAAAGTAGGAAGTCAAGAGATGCCTGGAGTAACAGGTAAATTTGGCCTTGGAGTTACAAAATGAAGCAGGGCAAAGGCTTGTAGAGTTTTGCCTAAAGAATGTACTGATCATAGCAAACACTCTCTTTCAACAATACAAGAGAAGACTCTACACATGGACATCACCTTATGGTCAATAGCGAAATCAGTCTGATTATATTATTTGCAGCCAAAGATGGAGAAGCTATATAGAATCAGCAAAAACAAGACTGGGAGCTGACTGTGGCTCAGATCGTGAACTCCTTATTGCCAAATTCACATTTAAATTGAAGAAAGTAGGGCGGAGAAGGCAATGGCAACCCACTCCAGTACTCTTGCCTGGAAAATCTCATAGACAGAGGAGCCTGGTAGGCTGCAGTCCATGGGGTCACAAAGAGTCGAACACGACTGAGCAACTTCACTTTCACTTTTCACTTTCCTGCATTGGAGAAGGAAATGGCAACCCACTCCAGTGTTCTTGCCTGGAGAATCCCAGGGATGGGGGAGCCTGGTGGGCTGACGTTTATGGGGTCGCACAGAGTCGGACACGACTGAAGCGACTTAGCAGTAGCAGTAGCAGTAGCAGTAGGGAAATCCACTAGACCATTCAGGTATGACCTAAATCATATCCCTTATGATTATACAGTGGAAGTGAGAAATAGATTCAAGGGATTAGATCTGACAGACAGAGTGCCTGATGAACTATGGATGGAGGTTCATGATATTGCACAGGAGGCAGTGATCAAGATCATTCCAAAGAAAAAGAAATGCAAGACAGTAAAATGGTTGTCTGAGGAGGCCTTACAAATAGTTGAGAAAAGAAGAGCAGAGAAAGGCAAAAGATAAAAGGAAAGATATCTTCATTTGAATGAAGAGTTCCCAAGAAGAGCAAAGAAAGATAAGAAAGCCTTCATAGTTGAACAATGCAAAACAAAAAAAAAAAAAAAAAAGGAAAACAATAGAATGAGAAAGACTAGAGATCTCTTCAAGAAAATTAGAGATACTAAGGGAATATTTCATGTAGAGATGGGCACACTAAAGGAGAGAAACAGTATAGACATAACAGAAGCAGAAGATATCACCAGATAACCATGATGATATGATCACTCACCTAGAGCCAGACATACTGGGGTGCAAAGCATCTCTATGAACTAATCTAGTGGAGGTGATGGAATTCTAGCTCATCTATTTCAAATCCTAAATGATGATGCTGTTAAGGTGTTACACTTAATGTGTCAGCAAATTTGGAAAACTCAGCAGTAGCAACAGGACTGTAAGAGATCAGGTTTCATTCCTATTCCAAACAAGGGCAATGCCAAAGAATGTTCAAACTACTGCACAATTGCACTCATCTCACATGCTATAAGGAGAAGGCAATGGCACCCCACTCCAGTACTCTTGCCTGGAAAATCCCATGGATGGAGGAGCCTTGGTAGGCTGCGGTCCATGGGGTTGCTAAGAGTCAGATACGACTGAAGCGACTTCACTTTCCCTTTTCACTTTCCTGCATTGGAGAAGGAAATGGCAACCCACTCCAATGTTCTTGCCTGGAGAATCCCAGGGACGGGGGAGCCTGATGGGCTGCCGTCTATGGGGTTGCACAGAGTCGGACACGACTGAAGTGACTTAGCAGCAGCAGCAGCACATGCTATAAGATAATGCTCAAAATCCTTCAAGCTAGGCTTCAACAGTATGTGAACTGAGAACTTCCAGATCTTAAAGCTGGATTTAGAAAAGGCAGAGGAACCAGAGATCAAATTGCCAACATCTGTTGGATCATAGAAAAAGCTACTGAATTCCAGAGAAACATCTGCTTCATTGACTACACTAAAGTCTTTGACTGTGTGGATCACAACAAACTGTGGAAAATTCTAAAAGAGATGGGAATATCAGACCACCTTACCTGCCTCCTGAGAAACCTGTATGCAGATCAAGAAGCAACAGTTAGAACCAGACATAGAACAACAGACTGGTTCAAAATTTGGAAAGCAGTATGTCAGGCTGTATATTGTCACTGTACTTATTTAACTTATATGCAGAGTACATCATGCAAAATGCTGGGCTGGATGAAGCACAAGCTGGAATCAAGCACAAGCTGGAATCAAGATTCCCAGGAGAAATATCAATAAACCTTAGATATGCAGATGATGCCACTCTTAAGACAGAAAGTGAAGAGGAGCTAAAGAGCCTCTTGATGAAGGTGAAAGAGGAACGTGAAAAAATGGACTTAAACTCAACATTCAATTGCACTTCCCAGGTGGCACAATGGTAAAGAATCTGCCTGCCAATGCAGGAGACAGAGCAGATGTGGGTTCAATCCGTGGGTCAGGAAGATCCATTGAAAGAGGAAATGGCAACCCATTTCAGTATTCTTGTCTGGAAAATTCCATGGACAGAGGAGCCTGGTGGGCTATTGTCTAGGGGTTCACAAAGAGTCAGACACGACTGAGTGACTGAGGATGCAACATTCAAAACGCTAAGATCATGGCATTCAGTCCCATCACTTCATAGGGCAAAATAAATGGGGAAACAATAGAAGCAGTGCAGTGACAGACTTATTTTCTTGGGCTCCAAAATCACTGCAGATGGTGACCCCAGCCATGAAATGAAAAGACGCTTGCTCCTTGGAAGAAAAGCTATGACAACCCTAGACAGTGTATTAAAAATCAGAGACATTACTTTGTCGACAAATGTCTGTATAGTCAAAGCTTTGATTTTTCTGGTAGTAATATATAGATGTGAGAGTTGGACCATAAAGAAGACTGAGTGCCAAAGAATTGATGCTTTCAAACTGTGGTGCTGGAGAAGACTCTTGTGAGTCCCTTGGACTGCAAGGAGATCAACTCAGTCAATCCTAAAGGAAATCAGTCCTGAATATTCATTGGAAGGACTGATGCCTAAGCTGAAGCTTCAATACTTTGGCCACCTGATGTGAAGAGCTGACTCACTGAAAAGACCCTGAAGCTGGGAAAGGCTGAAGGCAGGAGGAGATGGGGATGGCAGAGGACGAGATGGTTGGATGGCATCACTGACTCAATGGACATGAATTTCAGCAAGCTCTGTGAGATGGTGAAGGACAGGAAGCCTGGTGTGCTGCAGTTCATGGAGCTGCAGAGTCAGACACAACTGAGTGACTGGAGAACAACATGCGTTATGTTTCTTTCCTTTGTTTTCCACTTGTCTTTCTGGCTACTATCTGTCTTCCAGCTCACTTATTCATTTTTCCTTTGTTATTATTATTTAGCTTGCTATTGTGTTATTTAGTCTGCTCTTCATTGTCCCTTGGTTGGTTTTATCTCAGCAATTGAATTGTCTAATTTTGATTAGTTCGTAGTTTCTATTTCCTTAATAATCTTTCTTAATCCTTTCATCATTTCTATTATCTCCTTTTTGAACTCTGCGTCTAGTACAGTAGTGAGGTCTGTTTCATTATTCTTTCAGGGGATTTCTCTCATTCCTTTGATTGGAAGTATTTCCTTTGTTTTTTCATTTTACATGCATTTTTCTACTGTGGTCTTGAAGCAGTGTTTTAATGTGGTAGCATCCCTGTCTAGACTTCTGTGAGTGCAACATTTTTGGTGAAAGTTCTCCTTTTCTCTGCATACCAGCCATGTCTTTTTTCTGAGTGTGCCAGTTGCGATCCCCTTGACAGGGCATATGGTCTGTACTGTGGTGCCCAGAGCCTGTGCTGGATGTGTGGGCAGAGCTTCCTCTGCTGCTGTCACTGCCCTAGTGGGGATGGGGTCTTCTCCCAGTCGCTGGACTATAAGCCCTGAGGGTTGGGTTCTATCAGACATTGTTGCCCTTGAGTGCATGCCCTGCCTCAAAGGAGATGATGCTGAAACAAGTGAGGCCTCTGTGGTCATAGCAAACCTATGTGTTCCCCCTGCAAGTGTCTGCAGTTCTGCCCCAGAGCAGCTGAAGGTTGATACTTTCTCTGTTGTGTTTTTTCCAGACCTAGTTCAAGGCTGTGGCATGGCATTTGCTGGGGTGAGGAACAGCAAATTTTATATCTTTATACCTGATTCTTTTCTTGTAGTATAATGTTTTCAAGATTCATCCATGCTTTTGCATGTATCAGCACTTCATTCCTTTTTATGCTTCAATAATATTCCTTTGTACGGGCATGCCGCATCTTATTTACCTACTCATCAGTTGATGAACATTGGGTTGTTTCTCCTTTGCGGTTACGTGAATAATGCTGTTGTGAAAACATGTGCTCAAATTTTTGTGTGGAGATATCTTTTTATTTCTCCTGAGTATATACATTTGAGTATATACTTGGAAAGCATATACTTGGAATTGTTGGCTCATACGGAAATTGTATGTTTAACTGTTTGAGGAACTGCCAAACTGTTTTCTGAAGAGGGTACACCATTTTAGATTTCGACCAGCAGTGCACAAGGAATTCCAACCAATTTCTCCACATCTTCATCAACATTTCTTATTATCTGTTATCTTGGTTATAATCATTTTAGTTGCTGTGAAGTGGTTACTTACGGTATTTTGATTTGCATTTCCTTGATGACTAATAATGTTGGGTAGTTTTTCACATACTTATTGGCTATTTTTCTGCTTTTATTGCAGAAATGCCAAATCAGATTTTTTACCCATTTTTAGATTAAAAAATATTTAGTTGTATACATCTTTGCATATTCTCATATAAAAATGTATAACATTGATATATATAGTAAAACATATATGGATGATATAAGTACCTTATCAAGTATGTGATTTGAAAATTTTTTCTCCAGTTCTGAGAACTTTTTAATTTTTTTGATGGTGCCCTTTAAAGCACAAAAGTTTTCAGTTTTGATGAAGTCCAATTTAATTTTTTCTTTTTTTTGCTCTCCATGTGCTCTCCATGTCTTGTATAAAAATACAACTCTTTTAAGATGTATTTCTTATTAAAAATGAGTAAATTTATGTGAAAAATTCTGAGGTAATATGATCGTGGACAAAAAGTAATTTTTCAAGTGACAAAATAATTTGTACTATTTTAGGCTTTCTTTTAGGGTAATTTTTTCATGTTTCATTTAGGATTCTTGCCCTTTTATGGGGGGGAAGAATTATATGAATTACCATTTATTCAAATAGTTACTATTGTATATTATTTTTGTGGTTCCCATTTGGACAATTAACATTTCTGTTAAACTATCTAAATGATACTTTGTGTCATTTATTGTTTTTCTAACTTCTTATTTGTTCACAGGAAAGTAAAAAGAAGATAATTGACATACAAAATTATAGTACCCAAACCTAACTCAAAATTAAAATGTAAAATTTATTTATTCATTATAATTATGTCATTTAATTATTTTTAAATAATAATACTATTACTTCATCTGGCTGTGGTGGGTCTTTGTTCTTTCACGGGTTTTTCTCTGGTTGTGGGAGTGGGGACTTCTTTCTTGTGGCGCGTGGGCTTCTCATTGTGGTGGCTTCTCTTGTTGCAGAGCATGGGGTTGCGGTGTGTGGGCTTCAGTAGCTGTGGCTCATGAGCTCTAGAGAGCAGCTTTAGTAGTGGTGGTGCATGGGCTCAGTGCTCCACAGCATGTGGGATCTTCCTGGACCAGCAATCAAACCAGTGTCCCTTGCATTGTAAGGCAGATTCTTAACCACTGCACCACCAAGGAAGTTGAACATTTGTTTCAATAAAAAGATGTGTAACATGTTTTAAGTGAAAATGATAGAACTGCCAGATATGTTTAGTACATTTCCACTTTTGTAAAAAGATTATATAGATATTTGCTTGGAAATAAAGTCTAGATGGATGTAAGAAGAAAATTAATAGTCATAGTTTTCATGTTTTGGGGAAATTTTTTTGGTCTACTTTGCTCTCTAAAATAAACATATGCTATAAAAATAAAGAGGAAAATATTGTCTAGCCTTTCCCATGCATATTTAAAATTAAATGTTTTACAAAATCACAACTGTATTCAATAATGTCTTGTGTATGTGCTCAGTTGCTCAGTTGTGTCTGACTCTTTGCAACTCCATGGACTGTAGACTGCCAGGCTCCTCTGTTCATGGAATTTCCCAAGCAAGAATATCTGAGTGGGTGGCCATTTCCTCCTCCAGTGGATCTTCTCCACCCAGGGATCAAACCAGAGTCTCTTGCATCTCCTGCATTGGCAGGTGGATCCTTTATCACTGCGCCACCTGAGAAGGCCAGATGTCTTATATCATGTTATTACCCTGCTTTTGTTTACTTTGTATAATATCATGCCACTGAGTATTTGTACTGCTTCAATTATAATTCATGGGTCAGAGTATCTATATTTAGCTATTTCCCTCGTTTGACAGAATGATCTCTGTTTGTTTCCAAGGCAAACCATTCAATATCACAGTAATTCAAGTCTATACCCCAACCAGTAATGGTGAAGTAGCTGAAGCTGAACGGTTCTATGAAGACCTACAAGACCTTCTAGAACTAACACCCAAAAAAGATGTCCTTTTCATTATAGGGGACTGGAATGCTAAAGTAGGAAGTCAAGAGATACCTGGAGTAACAGGCAAATTTGGCCTTGGAGTACAGAATGAAGCAGGGCAAAGTCTTATAGAGTTCTGCCAAGAGAACACACTGGTCATAGCAAACACCCTTTTCCAACAACACAAGAGAAGACTCCACACATGGACATCACCAGATGGTGGACACTGAAATCAGATTGATTATATTCTTTGCAGCCAAAGATGGAGAAGCTCTATACAGTCAGCAAAAACAAGACCAGGAGCTGACTGTGGCTTCGATCATGAACTTCTTATTGCCAAATTCAGACTGAAGTTAAAGAAAGTGGAGAAAACTACTAGACCATTCAGGTATGACCTAAATCAAATATCTTATGACCATACAGTAGAAGTGAGAAATAGATTTAAGGAGGACTAGATCTGATAGACAGAGTGCCTGATGGATGGAGGTTCTTGACATTGTACAGGAAATAGGAATCAAGACCATCCCAAAGAAAAAGAAATGTAAAAAAGCAAAATGGCTGTCTGAAGAGGCCTTATAAATAGCTGTGAAAAGTTGGGAAGTAAAAAGCAAAGGAGAAAAGGAAAGATATACCCATTTGAATGCAGAGTTCCAAATAGTGAGAAGAGATAAGAAAGCCTTCCTCAGTAATCAATGCAAAGAAATACAGGAAAACATTAGAATGGAAGTTGGTGATGGACAGGAAAGCCTGGCATTCTACAGTACATGGGGTTGCAAAGAGTCAGACACGACTGAGTGACTGAACTAAGCTGATAAAATGGGAAAGACTAGAGATCTCTTCAAGAAAATTAGAGATACCAAGGGAACATTTCATGCAAAGATGGGCTCAATAAAGGACAGAAATGGCAGAGACCTAACAGAAGCAGAATATATAAAGAAGTGACAAGAATACACAGAAGAACTGTACAAAAAAGATCTTCATGACCAAGATAATCACGATATTGTGATCACTCACCTAGAGCCAGACATCCTGGAATGTGAAGTCAAGTGGGCCTTAGGAAGCATCACTACGAACAAAGCTAGTCGAGGTGATGGAATTCCAGTTGAGCTATTTCAAATCCTGAAAGATGATGCTGTGAAAGTGCTGCATGCAAATTTGGAAAACTCAGCAGTGGCCACAGGACTGGAAAAGGTCAGTTTTCATTTCAATTCCAAAGAAAGGCAATGCCAAAGAATGCTCAAACTACCGCACAATTGCACTCATCTCACATGCTAGTAAAGTAATGCTCCAAATTCTCCAAGCCAGGCTTCAGCAATATGTGAACCGTGAACTTCCAGATGTTCCAGCTGGTTTTAGAAAAGGCAGAGGAACCAGAGATTACATTGCCAACATCCGCTGGATCATGGGAAAATCACTGCAGAGAGTTCCAGAAAAACATCTACTTCTGCTTTATTGACTATGCCAAAGCCTTGAACTGTGTGGATCACAATAAACTGTGGAAAATTCTGAAAGAGATGGGCATACCAGACCACCTGACCTGCCTCTTGAGAAATCTGTATGCAGGTCAGGAAGCAACAGTTAGAACTGGACATGGAACAACAGACTGGTTCCAAATAGGAAAAGGAGTATGTCAAGGCTGTATATTGTCACTCTGCTTATTTAACTTATATGCAGAGTACATCTTGAGAAACACTGGGCTGGAAGAAGCACAAGCTGGAATCAAGATTGCCGGGAGAAATATTAATAACCTCGGATATGCAGATGACACCACCCTTATGGCAGAAAGTGAAGAAGCACTAAAGAGCCTCTTGATGAAAGTGAAAGAGGAGAGTGAAAAAGTTAGCTTAAAGCTCAACATTCAGAAAACGAAGATCATGGCATCCGGTCCCATCACTTCATGGGAAATGGGGAAACAGTGGAAACAGTGTCAACAGTGGAAACGGTTTATTTTTCTCGGCTCCAGAATCACTGCAGATGGCAATTGCAGCAATGAAAAGACTTTACTCCTTGGAAGGAATGTTATGACCAAGCGAGACAGCATATTAAAAAGCAGAGACATTACTTTGCCAACAAAGGTCTGTCTAGTCAAGGCTATGGTTTTTCCAGTGGTCATGTATGGATGTGAGAGTTGGACTGTGAAGAAAGCTAAGTGCCAAAGAATTGATGCTTTTGAATTGTGGTGTTGGAGAAGACTCTTGAGAGTCCCTTGGACTGTAAAGAAATCCAACCAGTCCATACCAAAGATCAGTCCTGGTTGTTCACTGGAAGGACTGATGTTGAGGCTGAAACTCCAGTACTTTGGCCACCTGGTGCGAAGAGCTGACTCACTGGAAAGGACCCTGATGCTGAAAGATTGAGGGTAGGAGGAGAAGGGGATGACAGAAGATGAGATGGTTGGATGGCATCACCGACTTAGTGGACATCAGTTTGGGTGGACTCCAGAAGTTGGTGATGGACAGACAGGGAGGCTTGGTGTGCTGTGGTTCATGGGGTCGCAGGGAGTTGGACACAACTGAGCGAGTGAACTGAACTTAGTAAATGCCTTGGTTTTTGTTCACAGTTTTTCATCACTTAAAAAAAGCTGTGATTAGCATTTTGATAGACAAATTATTATCTGCATGTCTGATTATTTCCATAGGAGAGATTTCTAAAGTAAGGGGTTACTGCGTCAAAAGATATGACTATTTTAAGATGTCTTGTTCAATAAATTCCTTTGACGTATATTGATATGTGAAAGTACAATACTTTAAAACAACTTTATTATGCTATTTGTTCCATGAGAATCTTTCTTAGCCGTTTATTTATTCTCTCGTTCTCTTTGTGGCAACACTCTAGAAAGCCTTATAGAATCACAGAGAGGCAGATTTCTATCACCCATAACAAAAAATCTAGGATAATTTCTTCTATCTCCACTCATATGCTAGGAGCTTCAACATCCTTTAGTGAATTAATATTTCCAGTTTCAACAACACGAAGCTACATACATTTTAAGATACAGCATAACCTCAGATGGCTCAGTGATAAATCTGCTGGCCAATGCAGGAGACACAGGAGATGAAGGTTTGATCCCTGGGGTGGGAAGATGCCCTGGAGGAGGAAATGGCAACCCACTCCAGTATTCTTGCCTGGAGAATCCCACGGACAAAAGAGCCCCATGGGCTACAGTCCACGGGGTTGCAAAGAGTTGGACACCACTGAGTGACTGAGCAGGCAGGCACAGCATAACCATTCCTGCAGGAACCATGTGTTTACCAGACAATGCATACTTAAAATCTTCACATTTTCAAGGGATGTAAAGTTGACCACTTTTTACAGAAATCAAATGATCCATTATAAGTCTTTAGTATTTCTGTGAATCTATTTTGAGTTGATTGTTTTTGCTACTTATTCCTGCAGCTTTTATTGAATTCCCACACAGATCCATGAAGTCAGTGGCTATATCTCTCACTCACCAATATATCCCTAACACAACCCAAGACATATGGGACAATAAATACTTGGTTTAGCTAACATAACAATATGTATTTGTTGAATGGATGTGTTCTTCCCTCATTGATTTGAAACAACTTTAAAAATCATATTTGAAACAGTAATTCATTGCTGATCTTGGAGATGGCTTTTCAAAAATACTCCTCACTGTTTGCAAGGCAAATAAAGGTGTAGAAAATAGGGAATGGGGAGAGGAAAACAAAGAAAATCACTAACAAATAAAAATTGAGGGGGCATGTGCTTTCAGAATAAACCGGACTCACTGGCTTTAACAATCTTTTCTAGCAGAAAAGGTTTTTTTCTGAATTATTTTTTCCATTTTTTTCAGAAAACATCACCACAACATTATCTATTAGGTACAATCTCCTACAAATGTTATGCTGTGCTTATACAGACTACCTTACCAGACTTGAAATTTAATTATTTTTGCTTTTGCATTCTTGATTGATTTTCTGAATCATGTTTGCAAATACAACAGCATAGATTTATTCAGAATTATTACATTTAGTGGAATATTTAGGATCCATGGCCAGATCTATATGACCCAAAGGATAGTTTATTCTTGGTCAATTAGAAGACAAACATATAATGATTAGTATGTCAGAAATACTGTTCATTCTTCGATTCACTATTAGTTCAGGCTACCACAGGCATAAAAATGAGCTGTAACTTTGTTTCTACTCAATGATACAAAAGTGTGTCCTTCATATGTTTTTACCTTTGTTCATTGTTTTCTCGCTCTCTTAAGGATGAAGGCGTAGTCTTCCTCCCCTGACGTTCAACAGCTTTGTTCTATCTCTCGTTATAAACGATGAAACAAAAGGACAACCTATTATTTGTCCGACCCTCAAGGTCGCATGTGGGATTCAGAGATTCAAAGCTAAAACGCAACACAGACGGAAAAGAATGCCACAAATGGCAAAATCCTGTATCAAGAAATGTTAAACATCATGATAATTTTTGTGTTGAGAGTTTCCCCAACATTTTTTAAGTTGGAGTTTTGTTTCCTCGGTTATACTTCTGATTTTTCAATGTTCTTCTCTTGCTAGTCTAAATAATTTTTATCAGAGTCCCAGGTACAGGACCTAAAACATTTCTTTTTGGTGTAATAGCTAGATACATGGTAGGTATATCTGGGTTTTTTCTCTTTTTCTTTTCCTCTTTTGGTATGAGAAATACCATCCCTTCATTCAGAAACAGTGATGTATTTCCAACCTTTTCTCTTAATTTGATGCAACTGTACCAAGATTTTTATTAGCTTTTTCTCTGAGTGCCAACGAATTAATGTTTCAAAGTAACAAATGACACAGCCTAAATAAACTTAATCTTATTACTGAAGGTTGCGGAGTCACCCAGATCGTTTTTATGGCAATGATGGTTTGGAGTATTCTGCCCCTATGAGTTCTTTCGGCGGAAACGGTGATTTCTCTCCATCGGACAGTGAAGGATGGAATCTGGAGGTGAGGGGCAGAGGCACGCCTGCACTTCAAGACTACCCACCTAAACTACCAAAGGCTCAAGTTCGGTTTAACTGGTAATTCCACAAGGGGCTCTCTGCGCTTTTCGAGTGATCCAAATCACCTGCTCAAGGTCACGCCAAGAGTTACTGGCAGCAATCAGCAAGGTCGCGTAAAACTGCGGAGTTCGCGGCCGGCCGGCTCTCTACAACTCAGCGGGCCCACCTGGTGACCCGCAATCTGCGCAATCGCGGGGAGAACGCGCCCTCTCGCGACGACTTCTCGCCGCAGCTGGGGCCTGGCGCAAGCGCCCCCCGTCCCGGGCGAGGCCCGCGGCGGTGGGGCCCGGCACCGGAAGGAGGAGGGGCGCGCGCGTGGGGGCGGGGCGCACCTATATAGGCCCCCCCCACGGCGTCGCGGGCAGGCGTGGGCAAGAGCGGCTCAGTCGGAGGTGTTCTTGGTGCCGCAGACGCCGCCTGCGAGGACAGGGAGGGGAGAGGGGGAAGGCGGGAGGAGGAGACACGAGTGCGGGGTGGCGCCGGTCCACCTCCGCAGCTCTCCTGGCTCCCGCCGGCTTTCGAAGGCGGGCCCGGGCTGCGGCAGCGGCGGCGGCGGCAGCGGCCTCGGCGGCCTGCGGAGGTGAAGCCAGGCTGCGGCTGCCTGAGTCGGCGCGGCGGGGGCAAGTGGCCGGCTGGCGAGGGTGGACAGGGTTGGGCGACCGCTGCCTGGAGTGCAGGACGGCTCGGCATCCTTGGGGCGCGGCCCTGGCGGGCAGGTGGCTCGTGCATCTTACGCAGATCGGCCTCCTAGAGGCACCTGCAGAAGTGGCCCCTGCCCGCTGCTTCGGCGACCGGACGACTGTGGGAGGCCGGGGGTCGCTGCCCTCGGGGGGCCGAGGGCCCGCCTCGTAGAAGCGCCTCTGGCGCGGGCCTTGCGGGGGCCTGGGGCCTGTTTTGTCCTTGCTCCGGGGATGCTCCTCAAGGGGAGTGGGGAGATTAGCGCCGATGCGCGGGGCTGGAAGGGGAGCAGGGGCCACGGTCGGGCGGTGTAAGGCTCGCTAGGATGCGCCCTTAAACCGGTTGACGTGTGAGTGGTTATGGGTTAGTTTAAACAAAACTGAACACCAACTCGAAGAGGTCGCAGCTTGAGAGTACCTCGCTCCAGTGTCCAGTAGTGACGAGCTTGCCTTGTAGGCCCCGGAGCAATCAAAGGGAAGTTAGCTTTCTTGTTCAAGAAGTTTCTCCGCACTTAGTGAAAGAGAGCTCTGAAAGAATTGTTTTTGTTTGGGATTTTCTTTTAAATGTGGTTGTTAGTGATTGGGGTTGGGGCTGGTGGTGAGAGATAATGTGAAGAGTTTCGAATGGCTGGCTGCCTTGTCCGGATGGGGAAGGCTTATTTTTTGTGTGTGTCATCACTTGACCATAGAAATTATTCAGAATATGGGTCGCCCTCAGCTCTGAAGCCACTGTTTGATTAGCAGTTCTTCCTATGTGGGAAATTGAATTTCTGGAAACATCCCCCATAGGCGCCAGTGCTTGGCACGAACTGCCGTCAAGGTAGTGAAATGAAAGTATTTAAAACAACATTAAGTTTTGAGCTCACTTCTGTGGAAGAGAATTTTGGGGGACGTGGGTCTAGACTTTTCAGGGAATTTAAAGCCTCTAGTTATAATTTAGTTTTATTCCTAACTTTTTTTTTTTTCCCTTACCTCTTTCAGCCTCATCTGTTTCAATGGTGCAACTCTCTTCATCTCCTTTTGGTTACCAGTCACCTTCAGGCCATTCAGAGGAGGGAAAACAGAGGACAATGAAGTCAGCCAAGCCCCAAGTGAACCACAGTCAGCCTGGGGAAAGCCAGCGGGCAATGAGCCCCTTGCAGTCTGCTCTCAGCTCTGCTGCCTCTCCTTCCCAAGCATATGAGACATATATTGATAATGGACTCATATGTCTTAAACACAAAATCAGAAACATCGAGAAAAAGAAGGTAACTTTTTTTCCCCACCCAGCCCTGTATATACACCATGTTAAATTAGAGTTAAGGAACTTGCATTTTTACTTTCTATCAGGGCTCATAGGTATTCTTCCTAAAGATTTCTTTCCTGAAGATTTAAGTAACCTTGAGATTTAGCTGGCTGAAAATGTACAAGTGGGCTAAATACTGATTGTATTAAACACTTTATATTTGATTTGCCAGAATAACTGAATGAAAATATTCTTCATAGTAAAATTATTATGCATGCTACTGTTGAAATATTTGAAGAGGTAGCTACTTTAGGTCAGATTAATTCCTTGCATGTAGTATTAATATTTCTTTTCATAAATGAATAGTGTTCCTTTTTTTTTTAAGCTTGTTTTCCTTGTGACTTTCTGCAGCATTTGATATTGCAGTATAACTGCTGCAGTCATTGGAAGCTTTAACGATGGCAGAGCCAGAAGATGTTTTAGCACTAATTTTTGTGTTGCTAGGTGATTGTTTCAGATTGGTTGGTGAAAGCATTGTAGAGAGCCTTGTAAAGATACGCAGGTTGTAACCAGCCTGATGTGACAGTAAATGCTGATGTAAAGATCCAGATCATTCCTCATTTCCTGAGTCATGTAGCCTGTGAAATGGTACTGCACATAGCTTTGTTGTGTCATGATTCTCTTTTGCTTGTGATAGTAGGTGAGTTACTATCTGGACTGAGGAACCTGTGAATATTTCTATGCCAAGACCTAGTTAAATCTAGGAAAGTTGCTTTTGATGGAGGAGGGTGAAGAGATTTTCAAGAGTTTGGTTGACCCTGTTCCTTTCCGTTCCCATTCCCCACCCCCCCACCTCCCCCCTACCCTCACACACTAGGAAGATAGTGAAAAAGGGCGAGTTACTGGTAGCTTCTCTGCAGCCTTAGTTCTCAGCAGTTGTCTTTTGCATGCATGCAGTTGATCATGAGCATGATAAGGTGAGTGTGCCTGGGTCAGCACAAATCCCCTGCCACTGTGGGAAGTTAGAGTTAAAGCAGGATCTGTTCTAAGCGGGATCTTTCGTTAGACTCGTAAATGTCTTACCCAGGTGGAGGAACTACATATATATGTGTAATATATGTATAATTATACTCTTCAGCTGAACTATAGTACCCCTTTAGTTTTGAATACCAATCTTGTCAGTACTCATACATTTGTTTCAAGCTTCTGATAAAGTAATTTAAAGCTATAAAGCAAACATAGAAGGTGCCTAAAATTGCTTTTAGAATACCATAAAGGGTCATGTCATTATTTGGACAATAAATGCAATTTATTTGTCATTTATTTACCTAAATATCAGATTTTTTAAAATGAAAAATGGCTTCAAGTTGAGGCTGCTATAATTCTAGAAAAAAATATATTACATTTCTGTACTTCCATTATGAAGTTTCATTGGACAAATGCTCACATAATTCAACAGGTAACCATTTAAGCAGGACTTCTCAGCCTCACAAATGCTATTGCCATTTTGTGCTGGATAGCTCTTTGTTGTGGGGGGCTGTCCTTTGCACTGTAGGATGCACTGTAGCATTCTATAGTGGCCTGGCCTCTACCCTCAGGATTCCAGTGGTACCCACTTCCTCCCTATCCCCCGAGTGGTGATAGCCAGAGATACCTCCAGACATTGTCATGTGTCCTTGGGGGACAAAATTGCCCCTGATTGAGCACCATTGGGTTAGGGGCATATGATTTATTTGTTAAATCCTGATGTGTCATGTAATCTAGTTACAGAGGCCATTAAGAGAAAAAGGGTTTATTACCACTTAAGTTTTGTAATTCCAGACTAGTGTTGATTGTGTATAATTTTTTTTTTTCCTCTGACTGGAATTCATCTACAATTGCTTCTTACCTTGTACTAAAATGTTATTCTTATAGATTGGTAGTTTACTGCAAGAACTTTGTTTTCATGAGAAACAGTCTGGTATTTAGTTTGTTTCAGAATTTTGTATCAGATTGTGGTAGATACAAGTTTTCTCTTTTGTAGCTCAAACTGGAAGATTACAAAGACCGCCTGAAAAATGGAGAGCATCTTAATCCAGACCAGTTGGTAAGTGGTTTCTGATCCTTTGGTCAGACTTATTTTCTTAGTAAGACTAGATGAATTTGGGGGAGACCAAAGAACAGGAGGAGAATGGGATGACAGAGGATAAGATGGTTGGATGGCATCACCGACTCAATGGACATGGGTTTTGGTGGGCTCCGGGAGTTGGTGAAGGAAAGGGGGGCCAGGCATGCTGCGGTTCATGGGGTTGCAAAGAGTTGGACATGACTGAGTGACTGAACTGAACTGAAAGATTTGATAGGCTAAAAAGGAAGAGTGAGAGTCCACTGGGTTTTTCCAAAGACTTTGTCTTCGCCTATCAGGTCTTATATTTTTGACTTTACTTTTGCACTAGTAGATAGTATATGGATGGGGGTGTGTGTTGCCAAATAAGAGTGAAGATGTAGATAATCACAAAGTGATAATGTATGGATTTAATTAAACTTTCTCTAGAGTGGACTGAAGGAGAAGAGCAGGGAATCACCTAGCTTTCTACTGTTTACTCACATATTCTAAACCTGACATCTCTCTGCTCTAAAATGTAAAAGGGTAACTACTACAGCTTGCCTTAGTTTTCTCTAGTTGCTTCTCCTTAATTCCTTTGATGGTATCTCCCTGCTTTTCTATCCTGTATTGGTGTGTTCCTTCTTAGGAGTCATGTTTATCTGATAGATATTGGGCCTTTAAATATTTACTGTTTATGACAGTTAAAAATACTCTTTACGTTGCCCATGGTATACCTAGTAATTGCAAGTTTTATCTAATAGCATGAAGGATAGTTTTTACAGTATGGAAAAATTTAAAAATGCTTTATTGATGTTTGCCTTTTTGATCTGATCACACTTCCTGGCTAAGAGCACAAAATTAATCTAAAAGTTATTTGATCTAGCATGTGGATCTATTGTCTTTTATGTTATTTAAAGTGTTTGGTTGTGAATTGCAGGTACTGGTATTCAAGGACTTTTTCCTTGCCATGTTGGCTCTTCTTCACTGACCTAGAATTTTTGTGATGTAGTGAATTACTGTTTTGCTGAGACACAGATTTGAATTGTCGAGTTCTGAGAATGATGTGCTCAGATGGCTGGTGAAAGGACTTAGCTGGACATTCAGCATTTCAACATGGTTTTGTTTTTAAGTAGTCATGGTGTGTTCACTAACTTTTAAAGTGATGAAACCTCTGTCTAAACACCCTCGGAGAAAGTGTTCTCTTACGTGTTTTTGTCTTTGGGGAAACATAGGGGATGGTAATGGGGAGGCTGGTGATTCTTATGGTAGCTCTCTAAGAAATGTTGAGGAGCTCCAGCCAGGTGAACTTTAATCTCATTAGTCTGAGATACACAAGCTACTATATGTTGCTTCTATAGTATTAACTTTGATTGCTTGAGTGATACCTGACAGACTCCAAATTTATATTGTCAATGGAGCCGTTCTCTGAACTCTAGATTCCTATGTCTAGTTGCCTTTTACTTCATTTTGCTCCGCAAAACTTGTTCTCCTTTAACCTTCACTGTATCAGTTAATAGCCTGATTTACTAGAAGGATGGTTTCACTCAAAACCTTGGAGAATTTCTCATTTTTCTCCTCACACCTTGTATCTAGTCCATCAGCAAGTGTGTGGTCAATTCGTCCTTCAAAATACATTCAGAAACAGACCATTTCTCATAAATTCTGCCTCGGCCTTCCTGTTCCACACCACATCACCTTTTGTCTGCATTACTGTAACAGCTTCCTTACAGGTTTTTCTGTTTCTGCTCTCCTTCCAAGTCTGTTCTTAACATAGTAGCCTCAGTGTGTGTGCCTCCATGTTCACTCAGTCATGTCTGACTCTTGGCGACCCCATGGTTTCTTGCCAGCCAGGCTCCTCTGTCCCTGGGGTTCTTCAGGCAAAAAAACTGGAGCAGGTTGCCATTTCCTTCTCCAGGGGATCTTCCTGACCCAGGGATCAAACTCATATATGCTGCATTGGCAGGCAGGTTTTTTTTACCACTGAGCCACCAGTAGCCTCTGTAGTCCTGTTCAAAAACAAGTCAGATATCAGTCCTCTGCTCAGAAGTCCCCCCCTATTGGTTCCCATCATGTGCAGAATGTCCTGTGATATATAGTAAAGTGTTAGTCAGTCATTCGTGTCTGACTTTGTGGGACCGCATGGACTGTAGCCTGCCAGGCTCCTCTGTCCATGGAATTCTCCAGGCAAGAATACTGGAGTGGGTAGCCATTCCCTTCTCCAGGGCATCTTCCCAACCCAGGGATTGAACCTGGGTCTCCGGTATTGCAGGCGGATTCTTTACCATCTGAGCCACCAGTGAACCTCAGAATGGCCTGTAAGGCCCTACAAACAAATCGTGCTGCCTATTTCCTTTTACATTTTCATTGCATTTCCAACACTTCTCTCTTCCTGGCTTCATCCCAGCAACACAGGCCTTCTTCTGTCCTCACATATCGTAGCCGCACTGCTACTTCAGGGTTTTGCTGTGCTCTTCTTACTGCCTGGGGTGCTTTTCCCCCAGATGTCTAAATGGCTCCGTTCCAAACCTCCTTCAGCTTTTTCTTTGAAGGTCATCTCAGTAAGGCCTGTCCTGATAACACTCCTTTGATCCTTTCCTTTCTTTAATTTTTTTAATAAAAGTGCTTCTCTGACAAACTAAAGTTTTATCTCTTCTTCCCTTGCAGTGTAAGTTCTGTTAAAGTAGAGATTTTGTCTGCTTACTGCTGTTTTCCTATTACTAGAATGGTTTATTGCATATGGTAGGTATTTAAATATTACATACAGATTTACTAAATATAAAATGATTGAATATTAGGTTTTTAGATGTGATTATATAGTTAGCAGTACTTTTGAGAAATAACATCTCGTACAAGGAATATATACTTCCGGCAGAAATTTAGAAAATGCAGATAAGTCAGAAGAAAAAAAATCTATAATCTGAGCCCTCAGAGACCTCTTGTCAGTACTATAGTACATAATTAAAAAGCTCTTAAGTTTAGTTTTTTAAAATTGGAAGTAATTCACATAATTTAGAAATTAGGAAATGTTAAAAACGATGTTTTTTCTTTCACCCTGTCCTTCCTCTGTTCAGTACTCATCTTATAAAATAATGATTCTGATAGATTGCTTTGCATCTGTCCAAAGTTGCTGGATATTTGGATTGTTTTTATTTGGGGCTGTAATAAATAATGTGCTGTATAAATTTGTCTACAAGTCTTTAGGTGGGTATATACTTTCATTTCTTTTGGGTAGATATTCAGAAGTGGAATATTACACTATTTTAACTGTAGAGGCTTTGTAATATGTCTTTATCTGATTAGATGAGTTCTCCATCTTATTCTGTTTTGTACTGGCCCTTTGTTCTTCCATGTAGATTTGAAGTAAAGTCCATAGAAACCTGCCCCTTCTCTAATTATTTACTTTCTTCATCTGTGAAATTGCAAAGAAAAATTTGCCTCTTTAAATTTACAGGGAATTCCCTAGTGGTCCAGTGTTTGTGACTCTGCTTTCACTGCCAGGGACCCAGGTTCAGTCCCTGGTCAGGGAACTGAGGTCTGGCAAGCCACATGGCATACCCTCCAAATTTGCAATATTTCTGTTATAATGCTTACTTTGTTGTTCTAGGTAATTATTTACAAGTTTTTCCTACCATAGTGTACATTTCTTGAGGTTGCTTCATCTGTGACTCTCACTGTGCTACTTGGGTAATATATTTATGTAGTGAATGAATATTGACAGAGGAATCCTGTAGGTTCAGTGTTCTTGAAACCCTTAGGCCTCTCTGACCTTAGACTTTTATGGATAGTCAACTTCATTATTATTATTATGGTTCAGATTTCTAGCATAAAAGTTGAATTTTTGAATTTAACTTTATGTAACTTCTACTAAATACTTTCTCCTCACTTTTTTGAGTATGTATAGTAAATGTGTACTTGGTCGTGTCTGACTCTTTGCAACCTCATGGGCTGAAGCCTGCCTGGCTCCTCTGTCCATGGAACTTTCCAGGCAAGAATACTGGAGTGGGTTGCCATTTCCTTCTCCAGGGAATCTTCCTGATCCAGGGATTAAACCTGCATCTCTTGTGTCTCCTGCATTGGCAGGCAGATTCTTTACTACTGTGCCACCTGGGAAGCCCATGTGTAGTAAATGGCTAGTTCCTAAAGTGTTAAATCTCTTCTACTGTTATCAAGGAGCACTTATTTTGACATATTGTACTTGGAAATTCACAGAATTGATGTTTTCTTATTTGGTTTGGTAGGAAGCAGTTGAGAAATATGAAGAAGTGCTACATAACTTAGAATTTGCCAAGGAGCTTCAGAAAACCTTTTCTGGACTGAGCCAAGATGTGAGTATATATATATATATATTTTGCTTTTCTTAAAACCAGCTTAATTACTGATCTTGAAGAAAATGTTAGTGTCTGATAATGGTGCTTGGTTATTGTTCATCTAATTCCTGCTGATTTTTTATTCTGGCAGGTGGGGTGGAGGATAGCTACTGAAGAACTCAATACAAATGTTATCTGAATATGAGACATTGTGAATAAAGTATTCATTATCAAATGTATATTATTTCACTATGGAATTATAGAAATCACTGAGAAGTGGAAGGAAAACTTTTTGACAGATTCGTTTATAAAGTATTTTACAATGTGGGCTTGAAAATTTATATAATATTGGCTTGTGTGTTTAGCATTATTTGACATGATGAAACATAGAATTGGTAGATCCTTATTGACAGCATGACAGTAATTACTAGGAAAATTTATGGTTCATAATTTAAATAGAGTTAAGTGTGGTCTCACTGATAATAGTGTGAATTACTCTATATTGGCAATTCAAGTTTTTTTCTCCTATAAATTTAACCAGTAATTAATATGAAGTCTTAAGCTTTCATTAATAGGTATTCTTCATTGTTTTAGAGTCTTAGTTTTAGAAAGATGGACCTTTAGAGATCCTGTTCTAACAACTGAGGAAATATTTTGGTGAATTCATTCTGGGGTAGGGAGAATGTCTCATAGGCTTTTCTACTTTTTGGATACTTTCTTGTACAGTGAATTAAAATTCGCTTCTCCATTCCTCTGGGATCAAAAACAAAAAACCACAAAATATTCTGAAGTTGACGACATCTACCATCTTAATCTTTGTATTATATAATTCTGAGTTGCTCTCTTCTGGATGTCTGACTTTTAAAAGGTAGTGTGAAATCTAAAATAGCCTAGTATAGAGATACTTCCTTCTGTTTCTGAACACTTCTGTTAATGCAAGTCTAAGATGATATTTGCAAAGATGCCCTTGATAAAGGACAGAAATGGTATGGACCTAACAGAAGCAGAAGATATTAAGAAGAGGTGGCAAGAATACGCAGAAGAACTGTACAAAGAGGATCTTCACGACCCAGATAATCACGATGGTTTGATCACTCACCTAGAGCCAGATATCCTGGAATGTGAAGTCAAGTGGGCCTTAGAAAGCATCACTAGGAACAAAGCTAGTGGAGGTGATGGAATTCCCGTTGAGCTATTTCAAATCCTGAAAGATGATGCTGTGAAAGTGCTACACTCAGTATGCCAGGAAATATGGAAAACTCAGCAGTGGCCACAGGACTGGAAAAGGTCAGTTTTCATTCCAGTCCCAAAGAAAGGCAATGCCAAAGAATGCTCAAACTACGGCACAGTTGCACTTATCTCACACGCTAGTAAAGTAATGCTCCAAATTCTCCAAGCCAAGCTTCAGCAATACGTGAACCGTGAACTTCCAGATGTTCCAGGTGGTTTCAGAAAAGGTAGAGGAACCAGAGATCAAATTGCCAACATCCACTGGATCATTGAAAAAGCAAGAGAGTTCCAGAAAAACATCTATTTCTGCTTTATTAACTATGCCAAAGCCTTGGACTGTGTGGATCACAATAAACTGTGGAAAATTCTGAAAGAGATGGGCATACCAGACCACCTGACCTGCCTCTTGAGAAATCTGCATGCAGGTCAGGAAGCAACAGTTAGAACTGGACATGGAACAACAGACTGGTTCCAAATAGGAAAAGGAGTACAGCCTTGATGTCACCCCGCTTATTTAACTTATATGCAGAGTACATAATGAGAAACACTGGGCTGGAAGAAGCACAAGCTGGAATCAAGATTGCCGGGAGAAATCTCAATAACCTCAGTTATGCAGATGACACCACCCTTATGGCAGAAAGTGAAGAGGAACTAAAAAGCCTCTTGATGAAAGTGAAAGAGGAAAGCGAAAAAGTTAGCTTAAAGCTCAACATTCAGAAAATGAAGATCATGGCATCTGGTCCCATCACTTATGGGAAATAGATGGGGAAAGAGTGGAAACAGTGTCAAACTTTATTTTTTTGGGCTCCAAAATCACTGAAGATGCTGACTGCAGCCATGAAATTAAAAGATGCTTACTCCTTGGAAGAAAAGTTACGACCAACCTAGATAGCATATTAAAAAACAGAGACATTACTTTGCCAACAAAGGTCCATCTAGTTAAGGCTATGGTTTTCCCAGTGGTCATGTATGGATGTGAGAGTTGGACTGTGAAGAAAGCTGAGCACCGAAGAATTGATGATTTTGAACTGTGGTGTTGGAGAAGATTCTTGAGAGTCCCTTGGACTGCAAGGAGATCCAGGCAGTCCATTCTGAAGGAGATCAGCCCTGGGTGTTCTTTGGAAGGACTGATGCTAAAGCTGAAACTCCAATACTTTGGCCACCTGGTACGAAGAGTTGACTCATTGGAAAAGACTCTGATGCTGGGAGGGATTGGGGGCAAGAGGAGAAGGGGATGACAGAGGATGAGATGGCTGGATGGCATCACTGACTTGATAGACATGAGTTTGAGTGAACCCTGGGAGTTGATGAAGGACAGTGAAGTCTGGCGTGCTGCAGTCCATGGGGTCACAAAGAGTCGAACACAACTGTGTGACTGAACTGAAGATGATATTAGCTTTGTTATCCATAGGGCACTTTAACTCACGTTCACTTTTCATTACTTAATTTTAATACTTTTTGTTGGCTCCACATCTATTAAGTATTTCTAGGCTGTTTTATTATATTTATTATTTTGGCTATACCATGTGGCATGTGGGATCTTACTTCCCTAATCAGGGATGAAACCCATGCCCCCTGCATTGGAAGGGTGGAGTCTTAACCACTCGGCTGCCAGGGAAGTTCCTCTAGACTATTTTATTATTTTAAAAACTTTTAATTCCTGTAGGCTATTTTCAGTACTAGAGGAATTAAAAGTTTTTAAGTGTTTTTAAGTCTTTTTTTTTTTTCTGATACATGTGATTGATTTACCCTTCTCCCAATATGTTGAGTTGATTTAGTTTTGGTCCATTGTGCTAAAAGAAAGATCTTCATGTTTACCTTCTGGTTGGAGGTTAGAAGTATATTTCTATAATACTTAATAATTTCTGTTAACTCTTTTCTCAGAGTTAACCCTATCAAATTTTAATTTTCTACCCAGGTGTTTTTTTTTCAGTGTACGGTGTTCTTTTTAGATTTAAATCTTGTTTTAAACATCATCCATGTGCCAGGCACTATGGAGTTTCACTTTTTTTATTTTCATCTTTCAGCCTATTGGGGAATTTTTTTTTTAATGAAGGTTTTCTTTTGTTAGACCTCTGCTATGAGATAGCCTATTTGTAGTTTGTGTAACATTTTCTTCTTTCCCTTCAAATTAGAGTTGGGAGCCTTCCTATCAGTCCACATCTCTTTGTTTTTTTGATATGAGCTTTGTCCTTTGATAGGGATGTATCATTCAGAGTCATGGTTCAGAAAATAAATTTTATGGTTTGGTACTATTGGTTGGTAATAATCTACTTCATTTCTTTTTAACCGGTCCTCAACTGAAAGAACGGAGAAAGCAATGGCAACCCACTCCAGTACTCTTGCCTGGAAAATCCCATAGACAGAGGAGCCTGGTAGGCTGCAGTCCATGGGATCGTGAAGAGTTGGACATGACTGAGCGACTTCACTTTCACTTTTCACTTTCATTCATTGGAGAAGGAAATGGCAACCCACTCCAGTGTTGTTGCCTGGAGAATCCCAGGGACGGGGGAGCCTGGTGGGCTGCCATCTATGGGGTTGCACAGAGTCGGACACTACTGATGTGACTTAGCAGCAGCAGCAGCAGCAACTGAAAGAAGATAAGTAACCTGACTTACTAGTTTCCACATAAATAAGGAGAAATAGGCTGCTGTTAGTGGTTTGCATGATATCTGATTATAACCTGGTTGTCATTCAGCTACTAAGTCATTCTGACTGTTTGTGACCCTATGGACTACAGCATGCCAGGCTCACCTGTACTTCACTATCTCCCAGAATTTGCTCAAACTTATGTCCATTGAGTTGATGCCATCCAACCGTCTCATTCTCTGTCATCCCTTTCTCTTGTCCTCAGTCGTTCCCAGCACCAGGGTCTTTTCCAGTGAGTCAGCTCTTCACATCAGATGGCCAAAGTATTGGAACTTCAGCTTCATCATCAGTCCTTCCAATGAGTATTCAGAGTTGATTTTCTTTAGGATTGACTGGTTTGATCTTGCTGTACAAGGGAATCTTAAGAGTCTTCTCCAGCACCACAGTTCGAAAGCATCAGTTCTTTGATGCTCAGCCTTCTTTATGGTCCAACACTCACATCTGTACGTGGTGGTAGTTTACTCACTAAGTTGTGTCTGACTCTTGCAACCTCGTGGACTGTAGCCTCCCAGGCTCCCCTGTCCATGGGGATTCTCCAGGCAAGAGTACTGAAGTGGGTTGCCATTTCCTTCTCCCACATCTGTACATGACTACTGGAAAAACCATACCCTTGACTATATGGACCTTTGTTGGCAAAGTTCTGTCTCTGCTTTTTTTAATACGCTGTCTAGATTTGTCACAGCTTTTCTTCCTAGGAGATCTGGAAGAAAACGTATTTCTTACTTGATTAAATCAATAAATATTTGAGGTCTTGTCACATGTCAGAGTCTATGTTGGGTCCTAGTGATATACTGGTGAACGACAGAGATAGAGTCCCTGTCATCATGGAGCTGAAGCCTAAGGGGGATGCAGTTCAAGAGAAAGATAAACATTTAATGCAATAGATGCTTTGATAGGGGAGGTTCAGTGTGACCTGAGCGATAAGAACACCTAATCCAACCCTGGCAGATGGCTAAAGAGAGATGTGAGGTAATCATGTGATACAGTCCCAAAGTGTCCTCAGCACCTTTGTGTTTTCTTATACCACCATGAGTTTGTGTCCAAGGGAATCCCGCTGTCTTGGGGAGCTAGAATTACCACCTCTTTTGTCTTTCCCCCCTCTCAAGCAGAAACTGAGTTTGATAAGTGCTATTGAGGTCCATATTGAGGTCTTGGAAAAAGCTTTGCTGAGCCTTTGCAAAGGCTGGAGAAAATTCCCTTGTTCACATAACCCGCAACCAGTCTGTTTCTCACTCTCAACATTTTATCTTCACCCATTGTCTCTTATCCCTGGTAGTAGTACAAGTCATAGTTGGCGTTCATACCCTGTAGAAAGGAATTAATAATGCCATAATGAATTTTTTTCATGAGGGTTTTTTTTTTTTACCACCATCTTAGTTGATTAGGATTTATGAACATCTTTTTTTGTAGAGTTTTGAATATTGATGCTGAATCAAAGTACTTTCATTCATTTATAGGAAAAATCGAAAAAATTTTTTTTCTATTCCCTTAATTTTCATACCTTGGAGAATATCCAGTATGATGGAAACATTACAGACAGAAAAACAATTTTGGGGAGAAAAAACCATTTAGGTTTCTCAGAGGAAATAGATGGTACTTTTTATTATTGGTGTTTTATAAATGAGCAGTCACTTTTGGGACCCACATATTATGTCAGACTTTAAAGTATTATAGTTGTGAGCTTTCGAGTAGACTCTAAGCTACTCAGTCTATACATACACACATATTTATTTGAGGGAAAACTTACATTCTGCTAATTTTCCATATGTATTTTGTCAACTAAATATTGGAAGATACAGCTCTATCCAGACTGACAACATTTGAAAATCTCTCTCAATTTTGCTTAAAAAATCCCTATGTGCTGTGGCTGTTTTTCTGGCATTTGTAAGACATTTTATTTCTGTTTGGTTTTCAATTCTTCATGTTTTAGTCAGTCATTTTTGGTTGGTTGAAAATTAGCCACTTTAGTTTAAATATACTTCCCCTAGAAAATGAGATCAAAAAAACAACCCCAAAATTAAACTGAAGCATTTTCTTAAAATACTTAGCCTAAAAAGGCTTGGTATACATGATATGGAAAAGTAAAACCTTGGGATTATATGGACATTAATGATAGATATTTTGCTTCTCATGATGATAATAGAGGTAGTGGATTCAGCCTGGAGTTGGGAGTCACATATTTGGACTTCCTCAGCTCTCGCTAAGAGTCGGACACGACTGAGTGACTTCCCTTTCACTTTTCACTTTCATGCATTGGAGAAGGAAATGGCAACCCACTCCAGTGTTCTTGCTTTGAGAATCCCAGGGACGGGGGAGCCTGGTGGGCTGCCATCTATGGGGTCACACAGAGTCGGACACGACTGAAGTAACTTAGCAGCAGCAGCTCTATTGCACTGAGACAAACTAGCTTAGTACCTGGTGATCTTGTCAGTTTCACAGTCGGTGTTAGAGATTTATTATCCAGTCTCAACTCTTTGGGATTAGACTTTTGTAGACTAATGGAAGGCTTTCCAGGTAGCACAGTGGTAAAGAATCCACCTGCCAATGCAGGAGATGCAAGAGCTGGGGGTTCAATCCCTGGGTTAGGAAGATTCGCTGGAGTAGGAAATGGCAACCTGCTCTAGTCTTCTTCCTGGGAAAATCCCGTGGACTGAGGAGCCTGGTGGGCCACAGTCCGTGGGTTGCAAAGGGCTGGACATGACTGAAGCAACTGAGCAGCACACACAGCACAGACTAGATTGCTAATATGGATTGTGGAGAATTGCTCACTTTAATTAACATTTGTCTTAACAGCTACTTAAAGCGCAGAAGAAAGCCCAGAGAAGGGAGCACATGCTAAAACTTGAGGCTGAGAAGAAAAAGCTTCGCACTATACTTCAAGTTCAGTATGTATTACAGAACTTGATGCAGGAACACGTCCAGAAAGACTTCAAAGGGGGCTTGAATGGTGCAGTGTATTTGCCTTTAAAAGAACTTGACTACCTCATTAAATTTTCAAAACTGACCTGTCCTGAAAGAAATGAAAGTCTGAGGTAAGTTAATAAAAATGTTTTCCTAAAACAAGACACATGACACTTTAGCTTTTCAGCGTATATAGTCAGCATTGGAAGCATTGGCTGTCCAGGCTCTCACAAGGTTGATGGACTGTCTAGTAGGAAAGTGAATTTGAATGGTATCATTAACCTGCTTCTTTATTGTAACACTGATCTTTAAAATGTCTGATAGTTTAGCCTTATACCGGTATTAACCATAATACTAATTATATATACTCTTAAACATTTTTTTGTAATTATGTCAGACTGTTGTATGACTGAGAGTCTTTGCCTCCTTACTACTGTACCTAAATGGAGGTAAATGAAATTTAACTTGATCCATATCACTCAGCTGTCAAAGTTAGAATTATTTAGTGTTCTTCTTTTGCTGTGAATAAGTACTGAGGCAGTGGCACCCCACTCCAGTACTCTTGCCTGGAAAATCCCATGGACGAAGGAGCCTGGAAGGCTGCAATCCATGGGGTCGCTGAGGGTCGGACACGACTGAGCGACTTCCCTTTCACTTTTCACTTTCATGCATTAGAGAAGGATATGGCAACCCACTCCAGTATTCTTGCCTGGAGAATCCCAGGGACGGGGTAGCCTGGTGGGCTGCCGTCTATGGGGTCGCACAGAGTTGGACACGACTGAAGCGACTTAGCAGCAGCAGCAAATACTGAGGAATAAATTTGATAATTTAAAATAAAAAAACAGCAAATTGAGGCATCTCAATTTTTTTCTTCTACAGCTATCTATTTGCTGTTTTTGCTTAAATGGAATATGGAGTAAATCAGCTATTGAGCAGAGCTCTTTGCTTTTGATTTGTTAGATTCAGGTCGTTTCAATGCTGTGTTTGTTAGCCATGCAAAAGCAGAGTTAGTTTCAACTGTTATTAGAAATTACCCTATCAGTTTAGGAAAAAACCTTATAAAACTCTTTAATTACCTATATATAGCCATATATTTATTTATTTACTTATTCCTACCTGATAATCTACTCCACCATCATCATCTATTTGGTTGCTTCCTTCTAATGCTTCACTTTGGTAGATCCAGGGAATAAAGCTGTCTTTAATATTTGAAATGTAAATGAAACCTAATTTGAAAAATGAGCCGCTCTCTTTAAAGTCTGATGTAGCTCTTAATATTTCCAATCCACTGTTCTTTTATCTAGAATGTATACTTGGTAACGAATGATACCATATTGATTGCTTTAAACTCTTTTTGAGTCTATTCCTTAATGGCTGTATTTGGTAAAATCTTTATTTTAGTTGTTTTAAGGAAAAATGCTTATATATGAAGTCCATAAATGGGCATTTAGTCATCTTTTATAAAATTTCAATTTTTTATTTCCAGAGAGTAAAAAAACACAAAATGAGCATTGAATGTCTTAGTTGTTGATATTGTATAAATTGTTCTGCTCCATGTGCCTCTAAAACCACTTTTTCTACTGCTGCTTTTCCTTGTCAGTGTTGAAGACCAGATGGAGCAGTCATCCTTGTACTTTTGGGACCTTTTGGAAGGTAGTGAGAAAGCAGTGGTAGGAACAACATGTGAGTTTTCTCTACTCTGGACTTATGCAGTAAATACTAAACTTTATGTCTAGGAGTTTAGTACGATATCAAGGGCCAAAACTGTGTCAGTCCATCAGAACTTACGTGTCTGACAATACTGGATTCATTGGCAGAATGATAGCTTTGTTTTGTTCTGTTAGAAGCAGCTCTTGTTTAATTGTACTCACTAAAATGGAACCTATGGTGAGTTTTGAGGTGGCAATTCAGTATGATTTGGGAACAGAGCTATATAGACTAGTGCTTGACCATTTTGGGATTCAGTTCTCTGTTGTGCGTGGTAGTACCCATTCTGTTTAGGAAACCTAAATCCACACATTGTTAATACCAAAGCTTATTTACCAGACCTGCTTAAGAAAATAGGAATGGTTTGGCTCCATAGTCTTTGGAAACATTGTTGTCTACCGATCTGGAATTGATCTGGAGAGAGAGAGTCCTTTTGGCTTTGTAAGTAGGCTTTGACCAGATGACCAAGTACAAATGTCTGGACATGAAGTACATAATTTTGTGTACTAGTTTAGGATAATGAAAACTCACTGGAAGCTGGTAAACATTTTTGTTACTTCCTTTTTAAAAATATTTGAGTATGAATAACCATCTCAATTTCTTAAGTCCTTTCAAATTTAAATCACAGATATTTATTGCTTGGTTAGAATTCAAAGTGATACAAACACTTTGGAAACTAGTTTGTCAGTTTTTTTAATAAAATTGTGTTTACTTCCTATATCACCAAGCAGTTACACTTCTAGTAACCAAGAGAATTGAAAACATACATTCATTTAAGTACTTGTACATGAATGTTCATACCAGCTTATTCAGAACAGTCCCAAATTGAACCCAGTCCAGATGTATATCAGCTGATAATTAATAAACAAAATGTGATACATCCATACAGTGAAATCATTTCAGCAGTAAAAAAGGAATGAATTATTGATACTGTAGTAGCTTATGTGAATCTCAAAATAAATTATGCTAAATGAAAGAAGCCAGATAAAAAATGAGTGCATAATGTATGATTTCACTTAATGAAATTCTAGAAAAGACATAACGTGAATGATAGCAGGTCAGTGGTTGTTAGGGAGTAGGGGGAAGAGATTGTTTATAAAAGGAAAATAAGGGAACTTTTTGAGTTGGTTAAAATAGTCTATATTGTGGTTATGGTAGAAGTAACATGACTTACATACCTGCTAAAACTGTACACTTAAAATGTGAATTTTGTTTCTTATAAATTTTACCTCAAAGGTGATTTTAAAAGAAAGATAATCTGTGTCATAGTATTCTTCTGAAAAGAATAGTAGACCCCAATCAAGTTTGAGAACTCTGCTTTATTTGGGAATTATATTTTTAGTGGCTATCAAAAGTGAAGTAGACTTTAGATCTGTTTATGATCTTTAACGTCATTTTAAAGTTTTTCTTGATTATCAAATGGTGATGTGGTAGGAGTGAAATACAGCATAATTCAAGAGTAAAATCTTAATCATGGAATTTTGTACTGTAAACATTCTTTAGAGATTGTCCGAGATAGGTTTTTCTAAAGGTTATGTTTGAGGAATTGTGTTTTTTTTTTTTTTTTAAATCTTTAATTCTTACATGCGTTCCCAAACATGAATTGTGTTATTTTACTTCTCCAAAGCCGTAGTTACTTGGGGAAGGTAGAGTAATTGCTTATTGTGATGTCGTGGGGGTGGATGGGAAAATTCTATCTTCTCCCAGCTCAGGGAATAAATATGTGCTTTTTATGACATACTAGAATCTTCAATTGGAATCTCTGAGTTTTAGTCATTTTCCAAATGGTGGAAATGGAGGTCCAGAGAAACTTAAGTGACTTGCTAAAACTTTGGGATTCTGACTTTTAAAATTTACATTCATTCAGTATGAGGTAATGATGGACTGCATATTTCCTTTTTATAGTATGACCAGTTCTTTAAGTATCCCCAGTGTAGAATGTTATAATGACATACAACTAGGATAAAATTATGAGATTTCTATTTCAAATAATTTTCCGTGAACTATTCAGCTATGTGATAACTAACTCTTAGTCACTTTTTGTTAGACAAACACATGAAAGATCTACTCTCTAAATTGCTGAACTCAGGATATTTTGAAAGTATCCCAGTTCCAAAAAATGCCAAGGAAAAAGAGGTATCATTGGAGGAAGAAATGCTAATAAAATCGGAGAAGAAAAAACAATTATTGAAGACTGAATCTGTTAAAGAGTCAGGTTTGTTGTGATCTCTGAAATTCTTTATAGTGGTTGCATTTTTAACACTTAACCAAATGAATCAAATCATTGTAAAATGATTGCTTTGTTTTAATTTTATTTTCTGCATGCATAGAAATCTTTACTAGTCCCAGGATAAGCCTAGGTTTAGGAAACATCTCTAGGCTTTACTACCATGATTGGCAGTGAATCTCAATAGAAATTTTAGCTCTTTCTGCCATCTTTCCGTGCCACCAGAATGGTGTGCATGAATGCCCTGGCTGATGGTCTCAAGAGTATCAACAATGCCGAAAAGAGAGGCAAACGTCAGGTCCTTATCAGGCCGTGCTCCAAAGTTGTCATCAGGTTTCTAACAGTGATGATGAAGCATGGTTACATTGGCGAATTTGAAATCATTGATGATCATGGGGCTGGGAAAATTGTTGTGAACCTCACAGGCAGGCTAAATAAGTGTGGAGTGATCAGCCCCAGATTTGATGTGCAACTCAAAGATCTAGAAAAATGGCAGAATAACCTGCTCCCATCCCGTCAGTTTGGTTTCATTGTACTGACAACCTCAGCTGGCATCATGGACCATGAAGAAGCAAGACAAAAACATACAGGAGGGAAAATCCTTGGATTCTTTTTCTAGGGATGTAATACATACAAATAAAATGCCTCAGGGTGGGGGAAAAAAAAGAAATTTTAGGTTATACTTTGTTATAAGAGAGTATACTGTTAAAATGAGGCATTTTAATGAATCTCTTCATTAAACTATTAGGATCATTCCATTTAAAACTGTTTAAATGTAAGTTATAGTAGAGTTCAATACTCTACTGTAGGCCAAGAATATAAATAATCTAAGGTTAACATACTGATCAAAGGAAAAAAATGCCAAAATCAGTTAAAGAAATTTGTTTTTCAAAATTCTACTTTTCTTGGAGAAGAAATACTTTTAAGTAAGTAACACGTTTACTAATGATTGTAGAGGCTGGAAAGAATTATTACTTCTAAGGAGGTAGTCCAAGCAGCTTTATGTTAGCCACTAGCAAGATTCAAGTGTTTCTCATTTATACCCCATGACACCAAAGCTATAAGTCTATCCTGAAAGAAGCTGGTGTTTGTGGGTAAGGGGAGATGGTCCTATTTTCAGTCAGAAATCAGTTTGTAACTGCAGCTTGAATTCAGAGAACTGTCTTGCGTAAGGAGAGCAACTAGCTCCAACTAGCCTCAGCCCACATGCTTTTGACCAACACCCAATTGTGAGAATTACTTCTTCCATAAGTATACTTAATTGCACCATCCTTTTTCTGTTACCCTTCTGAAATTTGTTTCTTAATTATAGTGTAATCAGTCTAAAAACTTAACAGTTTACCTGGTATTTATTTAATATTTCTTTTATTTTCTCAGAGTCTCTTATGGAACTGGCACAACCAGAGATACAACCACAAGAGGTAAGGTACTAAAAGGCAATTTTTCAGTCAACTTTAGGTTTTGAGACTTTCGAATAGTGTTGTGGTTAGAAACTAAGGCTCTGGATTTAGACTGCATAAGCTTGAATCCTGGCCTTGCAACTTACTAGCTTTTTAGTGACTTTGGGCGAGATACCTAGCTCAGCTGTGTCTGTTATTTTCCTGCATAAAATGGGGATAATGATAATGCCTGCCTTACATATTTATTGTGAGGTTTGAAGGAGTTCACTTAAATTCTAAGTTACTTACACTTTGGCCTGGCATACAAGTTACAAGTGTTAGCTGTTGCTGTTTTTGGCTGCTGTACTGGAATTTAAAGATGAGTAGGATTTTGCTCTTGCCAGAATTTACTCATATTGGTAACAGAAGAGGGTATTTGTTCTCTTTCTGAAGTCACATTTTAATTCATGCAGGCTGAAAATAACGGAAGAAGCAGAATCACAATATGATTGATACATAATGGAAATAAAGAAAAGGCTGGTAATTCAGGGAACATAAGGCTTCAGTATAAAGAGAATAACTTTGTGTAGTTGAACTGTCCTCTGCCTTAACATTTGAGGGAGTCAGGTGGTCCCAAAGGTGGCAGAGGCGGAATAACCTTGATAGGAGAGCCTGAGCCACGCAGACGTGGCACCGCGGTGTGCACTGCCCACCCGTCTAGGTGAGCCGCGTGTAGATCACTACTTTTGAAGTTTGTCTTTCTATTAATTGAGGGGAAAGGAATGGACTAAAAAGGAGGAGATTCTCTTCGAGTAGGTTAAGGACAGAAATTTCCTGTTAGCACAGTGGTTCAGACCAGTAGACATAGGAGTTTAGTACTGCCCCCAAGGTCTGCAGACTGACTTGAATGCATTTTCCCTCTGGTTTAGTTTCTTAACAGACGCTACATGACAGAAGTAGATTATTCAAGTAAACAAGATGAAGAGCAATCTTGGGAAGCAGATTATGCTAGAAAACCAAATCTCCCCAAATGTTGGGATATGCTTACTGAACCAGATGGGCAGGAGAAGAAACAGGAAACCTTCAAGTCCTGGGAGTCTTCTGTAAAGCATCAGGAGGTTTCAAAGGCTGCGGTTTCCTTAGAACAGAGGAAACAAGAGATTCCAAAACTCAGATCCACTCTGCAGGAAGAGCAGAAGAAGCAGGATGTCTCCAAAACCAAACCAACTCCTGGCCAGTGGAAGCAGGAAGCTTCCAAATCCAAAGCAGGATACATTCAAGAGGAACAGAAGAAGCAGGAAACACTGAAGCCTTGGCCAGTTCAGCCGCAGAAAGAACAGGAGCCAAAGAAGCAAACGCCAAAGTCTTGGACACCATCTGTGCAGAGTGACCAGGACATCACCAAGTCATGGGCCTCTCCCACGTGTGAAGAACAGGATGCACGACATCCAGAGACTCCGAAATCCTGGGAAAACAACGTTGAGAGTCAGAAACACCCTTTAACACCACAATCACAGATTTCTCCAAAGTCCTGGGGAGTAGCTGCAGCAAGCCTCATACCAAATGACCAGCTCCTTCCCAGGAAGTTTAATACAGAACCCAAAGATGTGAGTTGATTTGTATCAGTCTGTTCCTGTCATTGTAGGCATAAATAGAGATTTGTGATAGTGATAATTTAAAATTTCTCATTAGAAAAAAATCAGTAAAACCCAAGTTAATATATAAAGTATTTCACTTAACCCTTTAATGCATAGTTTGTTTTTCCTAGAAAATTGGAAGCAGACTTAGTCTGTCTTTTGTGCCTAATCTGAAGTGAAATTTCTGCAATTAGAAATAATGTTTTAATGCTCAAGTTTTAATGACATGATATGGTATTAAAATAATGATAGTCAGAGAAGACTATAATGTGAAGTGAGATATGTAAATGCATATCAAAAGGTGGGAGACCTTTTTCTGATGCAAGTTACATTTTTCTGTATTCTCTTCCTTCTCTTTCACTGACTTATAATCATTCAATTAGCCTGTCCTCTTTGAATAAGGAACAAATGGACAGGAGAAGAAACAGGAATCTTTCATCTCCTGTTTCTGAAGATTAGTAGTTGGGGAGGGAGCTGGATTAGTTGTCTGTTTCTGTTTCAAAATAAAAAGTTTCTGCAGATGAAAAGTATAGGTGTTTACCATTCTATAATTAGGTTTTGAAGTATGAGATTTGGTTCAAATATGAAGCCTCATTCTGTTAATAATAAATAACCCATGCCAGTAATATAAGGCTTATAATGAATAATCCATAGATACAGTGCTAGTTAGTCTTGTCTTTTATTAGAAGTTATTTACCACTACTTCAGTGCAAACTTGTTGAAGACTTATTATTACCTTGTTTGCTAAGAAGTGTGAACTCACTACCCTCCCAGTGTTCTCCATGTCCATCTCATGTTCCTGAACTTCCATGCCAGTTTAGCCAGAAGTGAAAGTGTTAGATGCTCAGTTGTGTCCGACTCCTTGCGACCCAATGGACTAGCCCACTAAGGCTCCTCTTCCATGGCAAGAATGCTGGAGTGGATTGCAGTTTCCTTCTCCAGGGGATCTTCCTAATCCAGGGATCGAACCCAGATGTATTGAGGACCATATATCTTTGGTCCTTTAACAGTTTGAAGAATATTTTTCTATGTTGCACAGGGAGCTGTACTCAATAGTTTTTAATAACCTATAAAGGAAAAGACTCTGAAAAAGAATGCACACACATACATATATATAAAACTGAATCACTGTGATGTACACCTGAAACTAACATGATATTGTATATCATAAATCAACTATACTTCAGTTAAAAAGTGAGGGGGAAGAAAACATTTTGTTTAGGGAATTCAGATCATTGCATTTTATAAATTACGCCTGCTGCAATTCTACCTTTTGGGAAGAGAATTTTAGAGTTACTTGTCTCCTTTTATTTTCCTTTCTTCCTCTTTAAGTGGTAATGTAATTTTAGCTTCATCCTGACCTTGCAGAAGATTGATAGCCTTATATCATTAACCAGATATCATATGACAGTAATTTTAACATGATAGCTATCAATATTTTGGGAAATTTATAAATCAAATTTAATACTTCAATAAAGTTGCTCAAAAAACACAGTTAAAAATTCCAGTAGGTATAACGGTGCTGAGCCTTGACCATAGGAAATATTGATACCCTGCTGTTTGTTGAATAGTATTTAAAATCAAGAGTGTTTAATTGTAAATGTCAGAACTCATTTATTGTACCTTATGGCACAGACATCATCATATTGAAGTTATAGGGTCTCTCAGTGACTGTGGGGATGTGTGTCTGTATAAACATAGTATTTGCCTCTATCTGTATTGCAATCTCCACTGTCTTTAATATGACTAAGTACAGTCAAGGGCAAAAAAGAGTTCAAAGCCAAAAGACTAGATACATGAAATAAATCACCAAAGTTCATACTTTTCTCCTAAAAGAGCCTTTCATATATTTCCTTAGGGTCTATTAACTATTATTTTATGACGCTGTTGACGTAGCTTAGCTGTGTGATTTCTTAGTGAATTAGAAGGTGGAGAGGAGGAGCTGGTAGGGGTTGGTTTGCTGATAGTTGTAAGAAATAACCATAAACATGAGGTCTGTTTCAGCAATCTTAAGAAATTTAGCTGGAGGGGGACCACATTCTAAACATTAGTAGCTCCGCCAAAGTATGCTTACTTTATAACAAAATATAACAGTGTATTTCCTAAACTCTTAAGATATATGTGTATACATTTTTATACCTTAACGTTTCTGAAATCAGATATATATTAAAAATGGGATATATAATTAATGTGATAGTAACTTTTTTCCTTGGAAAAAGGTCATTGAGGTGTTTTATATTGTAGGCAGTGGCATCTTGTGGAGGACGTAAGGTAACCGATGTCCACAATGAAAGAACTTTATCACAGAAGTTCTGCTTTTATTGGCCTTCCTTTTAAAAAAGATGATGGTTAGCAACAGTTCCCATTAAAGTTGTACTGAAGGGGGAAACATTTAGACTTTGTTTAAATTACTTAGAAGAGGCATTTGTGTGGAAATTCTTTACCTGAGATAAACCTATAAGTGAACACTGCTATGTGTTTTGATTACATTAAGATGCAGTGATAAGCTAAGTTTCCTGAATCAAGCTGTTGAATTTGAACTTCACTCTTACACATTATGGGTTTATCTTGTAGGTGCCTAAGCCTATGCATCAGCCTGTAGGTTCTTCCTCTACCCTTCCAAAGGATCCAGTATTGAGGAAAGAAAAACTGCAGGATCTGATGACCCAGATTCAAGGAACTTGTAACTTTATGCAAGTATGAGTCATTATTAAGTGAATCTTAAATGCTAGTTATGGGGCTACTAGCTTCTGGTCTGAAGCATTAAATGAAGTTGTTAAGAGCATATATTCTGGTGTTCAGAATGAGTACAAATCTCGGCTCTGCCACTTGCTTGCTCCGAGAGTTTAGGCAAGTTACTTAACTTTCTGCCTCAGTTTCTTTTTTGAAAAAAAAGGGGGATAATAGTTCCTGTTCCTGTTTGTTGTGAGTAATGAAATGAATTAAACATGTAAGAAGCTTAAAGTGCTCAAGTGATATTGCTGCTGTAGCTCATTAGTAGTTTCTGCTCAGACTGTGAGAACCTATACTATGCTTGGTATTTGATAGATGCCATTGTGTGTAAATAATCATGACATTCTTTGCCCTCAAAGAGTTTATATTTCATTTGTATAAGATGAGTTAAGTCAATAGTTAAATGTTAAATTGTGTTACACAAACACGTGCAGAATTTCAAAATATTGTGATATTATTGAGCTAGGAAATAGGCAAATAGAGATTTTTGTGTGTTAATAGTAAAAAGATCTTGCTTTGGAGTTAGACCTGCATTTAAATCTACTTCTGCCAATTACCAGTTATATAATCTGACAAACTCCCAACCTTCTACTTTTTTATTAAGTGAGAGAATTGCTTACTTCTTCAGATTATTTGATGATAAATAAAGGACCTAAAATGATCACTACAAGTGTGTAAGTTAAGTACTCAAAACGTTGGAAATGTTTCCAGGATAACCAAGATAGGCACATGGAAGAAGAGAATGGCTTGTTGTCATGAAAGTATCTGAGAGCATGAGTTAGTTTAGTGGTTGAGATAATTAGAACTTCTCATTGGTTATAATAAAAATGAGGGCTCAGTCTATGCTAGGATTAATGTTTATGTTTAAACCTTCAAGTGAGGAGTTTTCCTAACTTGGCCTTAGAATTACTATTAGAATTTTAATACTTGATAGTCTTAAGGTTTGACAGTTACTTTAGATTTACTTTTAATTTCTTCTCCTAAAAGACTTATTAACATCTTAAGATAGTTATTAGATATATTCCTATAGCTTACAAGCAGAGGTTTATGACAACATCATAAATAATTTAATGGTAATAGGTTGCCAACCAACGGTGATCTTTGTTTCCACTCATTATTTAAAATCTTATCTTTAGGAATCTATTCTGGATTTTGACAAACCTTCAAGTGCAATTCCATCGTCACAGCCGCCTTCAGCTACTCCAGGTAGCCCAGTAGGTATGTCCTCATTCTTAAGACTTGTTACACCTACAGCTGTTGGTTCCAATTGTTTCTTTTATAAATAATTTTACTCTTGACTTGCTTGACTCTTTTCAACTCTGTACATCTAGTGTTGAGGCTTTTGCATCCTGTGAGTGAAATTATATCAGTGGTATTTAGTGCACTGCTTAACACTGATTAACACAGGACTGGAAAAGGTCAGTTTTCATTCCAATCCCAAAGAAAGGCAATGCCAAAGAATGCTCAAACTACGACCCAATTGCACTCATCTCACACGCTAGTAAGGTAATGGTCTAAATTCTCCAAGCCAGGTTTCAACAGTACGTGAACTGTGAACTTCCAGATGTTCAAGCTGGATTTAGAAAAGGCAGAGGAACCAGAGATCAAATTGCCAACATCCGATGGATCATTGAAAAAGCAAGAGAGTTCCAGAAAAACATCTATTTCTGCTTTGTTGACTATGCCAAAGCCTTTGACTGTGTGGATCACCACAAACTGTGGAAAATTCTTAGAGATGGGAATACCAGACCACCTGACCTGCCTCTTGAGAAATCTGTATGCAGGTCAGGAAGCAACAGTTAGAACTGGACATGGAACAACAGACTGGTTCCAAATAGGGAAAGGAGTATGTCAAGGCTGTATATTGTCACCCTGCTTATTTAACTTCTATGCAGAGTACATCATGAGAAACGCTGGGCTGGAGGAAGCACAAGCTGAAATCAAGATTGCCAGGAGAAATATCAGTAACCTCAGATATGCAGATGACACCACTCTTACGGCAGAAAGTGAAGAAAAGCTAAAGAGCCTCTTGATAAAAATGAAAGAGGAGAGTGAAAAAGTTGGCTTAAAGCTCAGCTTTCAGGAAACTTAGATCATGGCATCTGGTCCCATCACTTCATGGCAAATAGATGGGGAAACAGTGACAGACATTAGTTTTTTTGGGCTCCACAATTGCAGATGGTGATTGCAGCCATGAAATAAAAAGACGCTTGCTCCTTGGAAGAAAAGTTATGACCAAGCGAGACAGCAATATTAAAAAGCAGGGACATTACTTTGCCGACTAAGGTCTGTCTAGTCAAGGCAATGGTTTTTCCAGTAGTCATGTATGGATGTGAGAGATGGACTATAACTGAGCACAGAAGAATTAATGCTTTTGAACTGTGGTGTTGGAAAAGACTCTTGAGAGTCCCTTGGACTTCAAGGAGATCCAACCAGTCCATCCTAAAAGAAATCAGTCCTGAATATTCATTGGAAGGACTGGTGTTGAAGCTGAAACTTCAATACTTTGGCCACCTGATGTGAAGAACTGACTCATTGGAAAAGACCCTTTTGCTGGGAAAGATTGAAGGTGGGAGGAGAAGAGGACAACAGAGGATGAGATGGTTGGATGGCATCACCAACTTAATGGATATGAGTTTGAGTAAACTCTGGGAGTTGGTGATGAACAGGGAGGCCTGGCGTGCTGTAGTCCATGGGGTTGCAAAGAGTCTGACACAACTGAGTGACTGAACTGAACTGACTGAACTGATTAACACTGCACCAACACTGGTTAATCTGAATCTGGTCTGACACTTCAGGCTTTTTATTCTGCATCAGTTTATCTTAGGAGTGGAATGACATAATCAAAGCCATAGTTCAGCCATAGTAAGCAGTATACACCAACCAGAAGACTGGTGTGGTAATTCCTGGTTTGGATAAGGAGAAGGAAGAGAGAGTAATTAATAAGTGATAGACATTAATAAGACTAAATCAAACTGAAACTGTGTAATTGAAAAGTATGTTTAATTTACATGATCAAAGAGAAAAATGAAGAGACAGATGACCCCCGCAAGGACTTATTTTAAAACTTGTAATTTAAAGTATATCAGCTAATTATTGCTCATGATAGCTCAGATTTTATCTTCCAGATTACAGTCGCTGGTTTTTAAAAAGTCACAGTTCTTTTCTTTTGGAAGACTTGAAATGCTGCTTTTGTCCATTTAACCATAAAACATTATTAAATATCACAGATGGAACTAGGATGCTTTTTCTCTATAATCCTCTCTGACTTTTTAAAGCTCTAATAGGAAGGACTTGAGACCCAGTTCTTCTAGATACTGCTTGGTTTTATAAAATATAAACTTTAGTTTCCATCCAGTTGGTATGCATAAACTTTTCTCTTCCCTCAGTAGTTTACTGTTGATTTCACTCTCTACAGCATCTACAGAACAGAATCTATCCAATCAAAGTGATTTTCTTCAAGAGCCATTACAGGTAACTTCTCCAGATTCATCTTTCATTTACTCTTTTAGGAGAAACTCTTGTGTTGGTATGAATGGTCAGACTCACTGATTCTAATATTCCTAACTAAATTGTTGAAAATGTTTTAAGGATATCTGGTGTTTTAGATCAAGTAAAACTGGTCCTCAAAAAATTCCCTAATGAACATGGGCAAGTCATCTGTTAAAACAAGGAAATTTTAGTGAGGAAAGAGCAAGCCTGAAGAATTCAGAGGTACTCTGGGAATCTTACTTTGCTGTTTAAGCTACCTAAGTCACTTAGTATATTGGCGTAGTAAAGAGTCTAAAGAAAGAAACGAATTCTTCTTAATTCATGGTTAGTCCCTCACCCCATTCCCTGCTTTAGCTAAAGAATTCCACGTTATCTGTTCTAGCTATTAGATTCTGTATGAGGCTTTCAGTCAGCAAGTTAAGATTATTTTTGGATAAACCAGTAGTCTAGTCTAATTGTTCTCACAGGCATGCCTCTGGGGTGGCTGCATCAGAATCATTTGGTCACTTTAATAAAAATACATAGAGTTGACCCTTGAACGATATGAGTTTGACCTGCTCAGGTCCTCTTATATGTGTTTTTTTCTCCCACTAAATCCATACAGTACTATATATCCGAGGTTGGTTTAATCTGAAGGTGTGGGACCACAGGTACGGAGGGTCGACTGTAGGGTCTGAGCATTTCTGAATTTTGGTAGCACAGCGAGTCCTGGAGCCAGTCCCTGTGGAGACTGAGAGAGGACTATATTGTTAGTTACCACCTTAGACCTGTATGTTTGGCATTTCCAGGGGTGTTGTCTATTCACCCATGTTTTTAGTCTGCTCCTTGGGTGAATATGCATGTTATTTTTTGGAACCACTGGCCTCCATCATCATGCTTACTCAGAAATACTTAAAACAAACTCTAGCTGGTCTACTTAAGGAGCAATCACTTGGAAGCAAAAACTGCCATAACTTCTCAATAAATACTGATGTAAAGAATGCTTATCTTTTTTGTTAACCTCTTAACTAAAATTCAGAGTCTCTTAAAGCTTAACTCTCAGGTGCGCCAAATTGCCTTAACTTAGTGTCTGTGAATTTTTTGGCAGTTGACTTAGTTCTGTTCCCACAACAGCCAGTAGCATTTATTTTGGGTGGTTGTCTCATTGTTTTAAAGAGGAGGCCAGAAGCAAGGCCTAGGTTTAAAACACTCCTGTTTTACAATAGATTGGTCAGATCTAAATTATACCTATTTAAATATATAAAATGCTCTAAAGGATTTAAGATTTTTTTTCATAAGCCCTTTTCCATGAGATTTTTTAAACCTAGTCCCCATCTCCTTCCCAAGAAGCAGCATATCATGATGAACCCTTGGAGAAGATGACTGAAATGTAACTGCTCGTTAGCATTGGGTAACCCATTTATTACTTGGGCTTCTGAGAACTGAACTGAAGCATTTAGATAAAAGGAGTGGATTCACTGACACTTCAGACCTTGTGATTGCTAGAATTTTATGGATTTCTGTTATATTCCAATACCTGTTATGCCATAGAATTCCTTCCTAGCTGCTTTCATAGTTTTTTTTTATCAGTTACAGTTGTCAGACTTAGTTCAGTTCCTATATGCCTTCTCCCAATTTTTATTTTATACATATTAGCTTTAATTTTTGTTAGGATATTGGTGCCATTGTGATTTATGTATTTTATTTATACTTCTTCCCACTCCTTTAAGACACTGAGAGCACTTAGAGTAAAAGATAGTTGTCATGATTCTGGCAGACCCGTGCTCGGAGCGTTAATGTACCCTGGGCTCATTGCCCAGGGAGCTTGCTGTTGAGTGCCTGATGGAAAATCTGGCCCCAGATTTCCATGGCCAAGAATCTTGATAAATGAGGATGGGATTAGATGTGTAGCTTTGGTGACTAGGCCTGGAAAGGCAGTGTAGCTGGCTACTTGGATTTGAATCTCAGCTCTACCCCTTAATTTTAGAGTGATCTTGGGTAAATTATTTAACTTTCTTTACTTCAGACTGATTATGAATAAAATGGGAATAGTTGTACCTATTGCTCAGGGTTATTGTTAGGAGTAAATATATTAATATGTATTAAAGTGTTAAGCATAGCAATTGGCACTGCCGAGTGTTCAGTGAGAGTAATGTGTTGCGAAGGTCAGGGCCCACATAATATAAAGTGAACAAATTGTGCCTTTTACAATGTTTTATATCTTCCTGTGTCTAGGCTGCTTCTTCTCCAGTTACTTGTAGCTCAAATGCTTGCTTGGTTACTACTGATCAGGCTTCTTCGGGATCTGAAACAGAGTTTATGACCTCAGAGACTCCTGAGGTAATAAGAGACCAATTGTCTTAATTTCATTTCTGACTTAAAGAATAGTAGAACCAGCTTAACATGTGAATTACAGGCATGATCAACTTAATGACTGAACATTTATACTTTAATAATGTTTGCTTTCTGTTGATGTTGTAGTCCTGGAACTTATACAGGTAACTTTAACTTTATTGTGACTTTACCATATAAATAGACTTAATAGTGTATTAAATAGACTGAAAAGGCAAGTGTATTGCCTTTTCAGGTACAATAAATTATATCCAAAATGCTAATGTCAAAAGGATGAAAATTTCTAGGTAGGGGTAGGATTAGCAATAAGTTCAAGTTTCTCATTATATTTATATTGAAGGACTCCTTAGGAGAGAAATCTTTTATACATATAACTGAAGATTCAATAACTTTATAGTGTTAATATTAGCACTGACTCAGTCAGAATGAGTTCCATTCTCTTTTTGGCTAATTTTGTCAAAGCATTTTGACAGTATTATGTGTGTGCTTTTGATAGTTTTTACTATATTTGAGCAAATCCTTGAGATAGATATAGCGTGATAGGCAGATTTTTAAAATTAGCAACTCAGATTTTATTATTATTTCTTGGTTAACTATTATATAAGAATATGTATTCATTATATAAGAAAATAGTTTTTATGATGTTGATTTGGTCTAAATTTAAATTAAGTGTTTGCCACCTAATGAGTCACACCTGTCTGCTTCATTACCTCATTGGGATTGTTTTTTTCCTATCTTTTAAGTATTTGGCTTTATTATCTGTTGTATCAAGGAGTTGCTAATTCCCTTAGTTAAGAGTTATTTATATTAGCTCAGGTTTGGTTTTCTTTCTAAAGGCAGCTGACTAAGGAATCCACTAGTAAGACTTTGGAACAGAAAAAAGTTAACACTGGTTAAGCAACTCACGCAGGGTTTTTCTTAAGCCTAATTCTTCTGTATAAGTTTGGAATAATATTAGATTCTGAACTAGAAAATATTACAGGGTTTGAAAGGGACTAGGTGCTTATAAAAAGTTCAACCCCTCATCTCTTAGATTGATTAATAGTAAGATTCTCACTTAGTCAGCAAGCTGTGCAAAGCAAATACTAGTGTGCATGCTCAGCAATTGAGATTTGAAATTGTAAGCAGAAGCTGTTCTTTTGCATTCCTATGTCCAAATGTCATCCTATAGGACTTGCTGACTTATGCCATCCTGGGGTTTAGTGTAAGTTAACTGCTTGTTGTATGGCAGGTGATTGGCTGATACTGCATTTCTCCTCCCTAGGCAGCAGTTTCCCCAAGCAAGCAACCGTCTTCACTAGCTTCTCCAAATCCTCCCATGTCAAAGGGCTCTGAACAGGGCTTCCAGTCACCTCCAGCAAGTAGTAGTTCAGTAACCATTAACACAGCACCCTTTCAAGCCATGCAGACAGTGAGTATAAAACATGAATGATGATTGCAGCTCATTATTCCATTTAAAAAGCTACTGTTTCTTTAATATTGGGTACTATGTGAAAAAGTTTGCCTTTTCTATTACTCTTACTTGGACTGATAGAATTTGAGTTTGTTCAATGGAAATATTGTTTGTGGAGGGAAGAGTGTTAAATTCAAAGCCTCAATAATTTTGAATGAATATTTTGTCAGGGCATTTACCCTTCTGAAAATTAGTGATAGGCAAAGCTGAGGAGACCCATATTAAAGAAATGAAATGTAAGTGGGAAACATAATTTTCTATGAATAGCTTAATAATACTAACAATTACTAATATCACAGTTCTGGTATTCCACGGCATCAATACCCTGAAATATAGGACACATACTTGTGTGTTCTATTACTGTTGAAACTTTCATTTGACTTCAACTTCATTCATCTCATGCTGGGTTTTGGAGAATTGTTCAAGATTTGTATGGTATTTTGAATTACAGTCTACTTCCCTGGTGGCTCAGATGGTAAAGCGTCTGTCTACAATGCGGGAGACCTGGGTTCGATCCCTGGGTCAGGAAGATTCCCTGGAGAAGGAAATGGCACCCCACTCCAGTACTCTTGCCTAGAAAATCCCATGGACGGAGGAGCCTGGTCCATGGGGTTGCAAAGAGTCAGACATAACTGAGCGACTTCACTTTCTTTTCTTTCTACAAGTTGTAGTTAAAATTTTTTAAGATTATATTACAACTAAGTTTGTATATTTATTCTCTAAACCTAGAATAAATATAAAACTTTTCTTTAGAAGAACGCGACGTCTTAGCCAATAAATACTCTTCCTGATGATGCTTAATGTCCCACTTCACGTCCTTTTGAGTGACAGTAGTGAGATGAGGCCAGTGGAATGGCAGTGGGAAGCAGACACAAGGCAGGGAGATGGGCTGGTGAATTCAGACACATTAATTCACTAATCTTATTACTCCCTGCTTGGCCACCTAGAAAAAGCTCAGTATCCTTGCTTTCCCTCTATGCCTGTCAATCCATCCTACACAGTATTGTTTTTTTTAGTAAAAAAACAAAAATCAAGCTACATTGGTTTTATTAAGTTTTTCTTATTCCTAATTAAAAGCAACTGTTGGTCCATTATTAAATGAAATTGAATGTCTTTACCTAACAGTAACTTTTGAAGCCTGGTGTAACTTGCCAGACTAGTCCCCTGGACTTGCCCTGTGCATTCTTATCACAAATACCTCTTTTGCTCATGCTGGTCTGTCTGCTCTACCTGTTTGGTTCCTATTCAATAGTACAAACTGGTTCTTATTCGTTCATTTACTCATTTATTCAACAAACAGGTAGTTCAAAGCCAGGCACTGTTCAACAATGCCTGGGTTGTAACAATGGAGAATAGATGGGTCTTCGTGCTTAAGAAGCTTATAGTTTATTATGGAGGTGGGAGGGCTAGAGAGAAAAATACTCATATGTATATATAATATCATATGTGTATTGGGGAAAAATGGAGCAGGATAAGGGGGCTTGAGAGTAACAAAAGTGCTTTATTATACTCAGTGACCAGAGTCTGGTCAAATCATTGTCCTGCCACGTGGTAGAAATTCAGTACTGAATCTGCAGGTTTTTTCATTCATCCTCGGTTTCTGAAAAAGTACCCTCTTGCCCTATGAAGTTTTTATTCTCAATAAGCAGCACTATGATAATGTAATATCAGGAGAGTTAGTTTTTGTACTTTATTTAACTTCTGTCAGAAATCAAATAGGAATTTTTTTTTTACTGTGTTAAAATGTGCATAAAATTTACTGTTTTAACCATTTTAAAATGTATAATTCAGTGGCATTAAGTACATCCACAGTGTTGTACAGCCATCACCACTGTTTTTCCCAGAACTTTTTCATTATCCCCTTCTTCTCCCTGGTAACTTGTATTCTACTTTGTCTCTATGAGTTGCCTATTCTTAGGTACCTCATATAAGTGGACTCATGATATTTGTCCTTTTTCTACCTGGCTTATTTCAGTTAGCATAGTATTTTCAAGGTTCATCCATCCCTGTTGTAGCATGGATCAGAATTTCATTCTTTTTTATGGTGAAATAACATTCCATTGTATGCATGTATCACATTCTGTTTACCCTTCATCTGCTGATGGACACTTGGCTGTTTCCACCTTTTAGCGCTTATGAATAATACTGTGCACATAGGTGTACACATCTCTCTTTGAATCTCTGCTTTCAGTTCTTTGGGTGTATGCCTACAAATGGAATTAGCAGATCATACGTTAATTGTACATTTAGCTCTTTGAAGAACCACCATACTGTTCTCTACAGTCGGCTGTACCACTTGACGTTCCCATCAGCATTGCATGAGGATTGTAATTTTACCCCACCATCAGTTATACTTAGATTTTCTGTTTTTTTGTTTTGTTTGTGTTTAAGTAATCATTGTCCTAATGGGTATGAAGTGGTATCTCATTGTGGTTTTGATTTATTTTTTTGTCTAGTGGCTAATGATGTTGGGCATCTTTTCATGTGCTTATTGGCCATATATTGTCTTTGAAGAAATGTCTGTTCAAGTCCTTCACCCATCAGACAGAAGTTTTTGAATGTTGCAGAGTTTTGCCGAATGTCATCCCTCATTATTTTCTGTGAAACTTTGCAAATGACTCAGTGTACTCTGTCTTTTAAGGTATTTAATGTTAATGCACCTCTGCCTCCACGGAAAGAACAAGAAATAAAAGAATCCCCTTATTCACCTGGCTACAATCAAAGTTTTACTACAGCAAGTACACAAACACCACCCCAGTGCCAACTGCCAGCTATACATGTAGAGCAAACTGTCCTTTCTCAAGAGACTGGTAAGATCTTTATGTATATTTTGAAGACTTAGATGAGAGCTAATTAAATGGAAAGCAAGTCTGTAGTGACATTTGAGAGGTTCTTTCCTGACTAGTAAGCATTATCTTTTCTCCTGTTCAAGTGCTGAGAAATGCTTAATGTCTTTTCCTCTCTTTAGTTAAGTTCACCTGTTAGTTTTAACGTTTGTAGAGGTAGAACTTAGATGGCTGATGTAACCCTGGAGTAGGCTTTTTAAAAATCTGATTGCTTTGATTACCATCAGCAGTGGTAGAGGTGCATAAGACACTATCCAGCTGCTTTTATGAAGGCTTTGAAATCATTGTTAACTCTGTGTTATCACAGATAGATGGCTGTCTGACCATTTCTCTTTTCTTCGCTCTTGAAATAGAGCACTGATTAATGTGAAGATATATATTTAACTTATTATGCTTATTCCACTCCTTGCTTAGAGATGGGAGGCCCTTTTGGTCTTTCATGCTATTATAATAGGTACATGAAAGAGCAGGCAACTATGTAGTCATTTCCCAATCATAAGAAGCATTTGTAGATTTTTAATGGTATTTCAGACCCCTGTTGGGTTTTCTAAAACTTAAGCCTGAGCAAACAAATTGAGCATTCTGAGTACTTGGTTAATTGCAGGAGATGGTGAATGTAAATCCCTGGACCTAGCCACAGATGACCTCCTTCTGTTCTCACCTGTGCTGTGAAAACAGGACGGGCGATGTACATAAAGGATATTGCTTGTTACATGCCTTTTCAATTAAAGTATTAATAAAAGTTCACTTTCTTATTCTCCATGAGGTGAAATATTTAGCCTTTCTTTTTCCTTTGTGGTAAAAATATACATAACATAAAATACATCATTTTAAACATTTTTTAAGTGTATAGGTTTTATGGCATTAAACAATCCAAGTTGTTGTGTGGCCAACACCACCATTCATTTCTAGAAAATTTTCATCTTCTCTATTTAACACTAACGCCCCATTTCCCTTTCCTTCCAGCCCCTGGCAGCCAGCATTCTACTCTATGAATTTGCTCTAAGTACTTATCTTATATAAATGGAATCATACAATATCTGTTCTTTTGTAACTGACCTATTCCATTTACCATAATGTCTTCAAGATTTATCCATGTTATGGAGTGTGTCAGAATTTTCTTTCTAGGGCTGAATAATATTTTATTACTTAAACATCTCTATATATACACATGAATATCTATGGCACCTTTTGTTTTTTAGAAGGGAGAAAGTTGTATTAAAGGTTTGCTCTACACTGACTTCTAAGTATAAAGAATATTAAATTTTTATTACCGTTTAACTCTTGGACTCTAAAACTGTTTCCTTAAGCAGCAAGTTTTCCCGATGGAACTATTCAAGTAAGCAATGGTAGCCTTGCCTTTTACCCAGCACAGACGAATGTATTTCCCAGACCCTCTCAACCATTTGTCAATAGCCGGGGATCTGTTAGAGGATGTACTCGTGGTGGGAGATTACTAACCAATTCGTATCGGTCCCCTGGTGGTTATAAAGGTATGCTCTGAATATATTTACTTGACTCAAGCTGTTTTTACTTTACCTTGTTCCTATTTGTTATTTCTGTTTATAATGTAGTAGAGAATTCCCTATTTCTGCAAAATAGAGTATTTCTAATATATCTTTTGTCTATAACAGAGGAACTTTTTGTATGAAAAACTGATCCTGTGACTTAACTGAAGTAAAAGGTTGAACATTTTGTTTTTTCCAGGAATTAATTTTGGTGTTCATATTTGAATAATTTCTTTCTTTTGCTAATTGACCTGGCTGGCTCAAAACATGTTACAGTTAAGACAATACCCATTTCTTAGTTTTTTTGTCAGAGTATACCACAGATGATAACTTTGAGAGTATAATAGTGATACTCTTTTAAGTTAGATATGGTTCCAAGTATTCTAGTCACTGCATGATATTGGCAAAAGTATGCTAGACCAAGGCTTTAACCACCATCCTTTCCCAACCCCATCTGTATCCGAGCAATAGTAAAATTCTACAGTTGGCTTATTTGAAATCTGTGATATTTTTATAAATGTGTGTTTTATTGTGGAAATAATATTAAAGAGTTTGCTTAAAGAAGGCATAAATCTAGTGATGGCTTTATAAGATCAGTTTAACTTTTTAAGTGGTATAGAACAGACTGTTTAAAAGTTTAGTGTAATTTTGCCCATAATTCTAATGTAAGTTGTTTATTTACTAGGTTTTGATGCTTATAGAGGACCTCCTTCAATTTCCAATGGAAATTATAGCCAGCTACAGTTCCAAGCTAGAGAGTATCCTGGAACACCTTATTCCCAAAGGGTAAGAATAATTGTCATAATTGAACAATTGATGTGAAGTACAGTTGATGTGAAGCTAGTGATTAACCTATAGCAGAGTCATAATTTGTTTTGTAATGGCACTTTTATTACTATGGAGAGTTGAGTTGGGAGCTTTTCTAATAACCCAAGTAGGATACATGACAATTGCCTGTTACATGGAACTTTAGGAGGTCTTAAGTGTGTTAGTTGCTCAGTCGTGTCTGACTCTTTGCGACCCCATGGATTATAGCCTGCCAGGCTCCTCCATCCATGGAATTCTCCAGGCAAGATCTCTACTATCCAAGAGTGGATAGTTATTTCTTCCTCGAGGGGATCTTCCCGATTCAGGAATCGAACCTGGGCCTTCTCCATTGTAGGCAGATTGTTAACCGTGTGAGCCACTAGGGAAGCCCAGGACGTGTTAAGGACTTGATTAAATATGCATTAACTCATTTACTTCACCACTCTATAAGGAAAACTGGAGTTCAGAAACAAGTAACTTGTATAAGGTCATTCAGCGAGTAAATGGTAGAAATTATATGCAAGTTTAACTCCATAGCCCATGAAAGTGAAAGTGAAGTCGCTCAGTCATGTCCGACTCTTTGCGACTCCATGAATCGCAGCATCCCAGGCCTCCCTGTCCATCACCAACTCCCGGAGTTCACTCAGACTCACGTCCATCGAGTCAGTGATGCCATCCAGCCATCTCATCCTCTGTAATCCCCTTCTCCTCCTGCCCGCAATCCTTCCCAGCATCAGAGTCTTTTCCAATGAGTCGACTCTTCGCATGAGGTGGCCAAAGTACTGGGGTTTCAGCTTTAGCATTATTCCTTCCAAAGAAATCCCAGGGCTGATCTTCTTCAGAATGGACTGGTTGGATCTCCTTGCAGTCCAGGGGACTCTCAAAAGTCTTCTCCAACACCACAGTTCAAAAGCATCAATTCTTTGGCGCTCAGCCTTCTTCACAGTCCGACTCTCACATCCATACATGACCACAGGAAAAACCATAGCCTTAACTAGATGGACCTTAATCAGCAAAGTAATGTCTCTGCTTTTGAATATGCTATCTAGGTGGGTCATAACTTTTCTTCCAAGGAGTAAGCGTCTTTTAATTTCATGGCTGCACTCACCATCTGCAGTGATTTTGGAGCCCCAGAAAATAAAGTCTCACACTGTTTCCACTGTTTCCTCATCTATTTCCCATGAAGTGATGGGGCCAGATGCCATGATCTTCGTTTTCTGAATGTTGAGCTTTAAGCCAATTTTTTCACTCTCTTCTTTCACTTTCATCAAGAGGCTTTTTAGTTCCTCTTCACTTTCTGCCCTAAGGGTGGTGTCATCTGCATATCTGAGGTTATTGATATTTCTCCCGGCAATCTTAAATCCAGCTTGTGTTTCTTCCAGTCCAGCGTTTCTCATGATGTACTCTGCATATAAGTTAAATAAGCAGGGTGACAATATTCAGCCTTGATGTACTCCTTTTCAAGTATAGGAAAGTCCTTTTTATTAAAAGTTTAATTTTTTGGTTAATTCTTTATTTGAATAGTTCAGATATTCTTTACTGTATGTGGTAAAAGATTGATAGGAAGGTGTTAGACTTTCCACTTTAACAGTCCTTGGAAACTCCCTGTCTCTGAGCATATCTGGATATGAATTTATACTACATTAGCATTTTAAGTTTTGAAGCTTTACAAGCCTTCTGTTATATACATGGTATTTTACTGAGTTCTGTTGTTAATATACAAAGGATCTCTACTTGAAGCGCTAACAGTTACATGAGGTAAGATAAATGTCTGTACAGAGGCAGTGTTGAAGAACACACTTTGGAGAACACACCGCGTCACCTGAATGACTTGGGTTTGACCCTGGATCTCAACAACTCCCCTCGTTGTGTGACCTTTGACATGTTATATAAACTTTTTTTCCTTATCTTTTTTTTTTTTAAGTCACTCAGTCATGTCTGACTCTTTGCGACCCCATGGACTGTAGCCTACCAGGCTTCTCCGTCCGTGGGATTTTCCAGGCAAGAGTACTGGAGTGGGTTGCCATTTCCTTCTCCATAGTTCCTTATCTTTTAGATGGAGACTCATCAGTTTGAGTTACTTATATCTGAAGTGGTGAGGATTACTCTGAGAGAGTCTGAGGATTAAATGAAGTGATAGACAAAAGTGCTTTGTATGAAAATGCCAGGCATGTATCAAGGATTCAAATACCAACTGTTATTACTTGATTGTCAATACTGTGTGTGAAGAGAATATGTTGACTAAAACAAACTTCAATAATAGCACATCTGTTCTCAGTACCAATATTCTAGTATTTTTTGGTGCTGTTTTCAATTTCTTATTGAGGAAACATAAGATATCAATGATAGTAGTGTTCTTGGGAAGAGGATGAGGAGTTTGGGGTAGGAGTATTATTATTTTTATTATGTATTTTCTTGTCCTATTGAAGCTTTTTATTACATGTTAATAATTAATGACACTGCTAACTATTCTTTTCATGACTTGTACGGGGGCTTTTACCATACTTGGGAGTCAGTTTGAAATGTTGACTTTTGGACATTTTTTGGTAAGGATTCCAAGAAATAATATGTTCATGTGTTATAATTCTTACCAATTTCCTTGTCAGAACCCTTAACACAGTTAATAGTTGTCATCACCCTTTGGTTTATAAATAGAGAGGCTGGATTAGTCTGTATTTTTGCTTTATTATGTCCTTTTGTATTGAGATGAAGCACAGAGGACCAGGCCATATTTCTGAATTTCCCTCATAACCTAGCACTGTGTCTTTTATGCAGTGTTATCTAAATACTTTGTTGTTTTTGCAAGTGTTAACATATCAAACCTGTCAGGTTAATTAACAGATGAAGATATATGTTACTGTGACCCTTGTTTCTTTTTTCTTGGTGTCATCTGAGCCCCTTTGGTTGGTTGTCGTTGAAGTCCAGCTCAAAGGCTCAGAGGCCTTAGTCTTACAGGTTTATTTGCTAGTAATAACTGTTTTGCCTTTTTTGTGCTGAGGTAAATATTATGTGTTCATTTTAGGATAATTTCCAGCAGTGTTACAAGCGAGGAGGGACATCTGGTGGTCCTCGGGCAAATTCGAGAGGTAAGGATAATTAACTGAGGAATTTATTTACCCAAAACTTAACCTCCAGATCTTTCTTTATTCTCTGTCAAGTTCTCCCCAAAGTATGTTGTTTTCAACATTCATCTTTTGAGGTTTTGGGTTTGCTTAAATGCAGTACTGAAGACCAAGGGAGATAGGCTGTGGAGATCATTTGTCACTTTTAAGTGTATGTGGATGCTGTGTATGTTATAAACTTGCTTGACACCAGAGCATAATTTAACCTTAGGTGCATATTCACTATACTGACTTGGTATAGTTTTGGGTGATGTTTCAGGATGGTGGTTGTGGAATAATGGGCACTCCTAGATACTCTAGTGCCCCTTAGTATATTGATAGATTGGAATAAACAATGACTAAGACACCATGACTTGAACAAAAGCAAGATATTTTAATACTTCTTAAAATGTGAAGGTACAATTAAAAGATTCAGTGTAACTGAGAAAATCAAGAATGAAGATTAACTTTGTCACAAGAAAAAAGAAGCTTTTTCTTTTAAGAAAGTAGCCACTATTCACATTATCTTTGCCTTCCATCTGAGCAGTGTTTTTGTATACTACTGAAAACATTAAAATTTTATGAAATCATAATAACTTAGAAATAAAGAATAAGCATTTATTATGGAACTTAGTACCATAACAAAATGTTTGAATGTCTAGTTCCAAAAGTTGCTTCTTTTATGTAATCTCAGTTTTCTTGAGTCCTTCTCTGTTAGATAACTTGGAATCACTGAGGAATTAATAACTCAGAAATATGGGCAAAAGATAAAGAGTAGAGTGTTCATTCACATCTGGGTTTTACACTTTGCCAGCTGTAACTAGTGTTAAGTTATCTAACCTTTTGGGGGCCTCATTTTCTTAATATTAAAAAGTAAAGCTACTGGACAAAATCATCTAGGTCCTTTCTGGCTTTAGAATAGTAGTATACAAACCTATTGTCAGAGAAATCTAGAAAAGTATACTGTAGCTCTTCTTTATTGCTTTTTAGAAAACTTACTATAAAATGCATTTTTATCTGTGTTTCAGTAGCCGACTAATGTTAAATATTGTGTTCAAAGCTAACTGCTTCATTATGAGAAACTCACTGTTGCTAATAAAACAGCAGGGTGGAGTGATTCTTCTCAGGTGAGCAGCCCAGAAAGAGACAACGAAACCTTTAACAGTGGTGACTCTGGACAAGGAGACTCCCGTAGCATGACCCCTGTGGATGTGCCAGTGACAAACCCAGCAGCCACCATACTGCCAGTACACGTGTACCCCCTGCCTCAGCAGATGCGCGTTGCCTTCTCCGCAGCCAGAACCTCTAATCTCGCCCCTGGGACTTTAGACCAACCTATTGTGTTTGATCTTCTTCTGAACAACTTGGGAGAAACTTTTGATCTCCAGCTTGGTAGATTTAATTGTCCAGTGAATGGCACTTATGTTTTCATTTTTCATATGCTAAAGCTGGCAGTGAATGTGCCACTGTATGTCAACCTCATGAAGAATGAAGAGGTCTTGGTATCTGCCTACGCCAATGATGGTGCTCCAGACCACGAAACTGCTAGCAATCACGCAATTCTTCAGCTCTTCCAGGGAGACCAGATATGGTTACGTTTGCACAGAGGAGCAATTTATGGAAGTAGCTGGAAGTATTCTACATTTTCAGGCTATCTGCTTTACCAAGATTGAAAGTCAGTACAGAATCGACAGTGAAAGGATATGGTGTTCTAATTAGTGGGAATGAGGAAAAGTAGTTCTTGCCCTTTTGACTGATTGGTTAAGGAAAATGTTTTCATTCCTAGAAGGAGGAGGAGGTCCTTACTTTTTGTTTTCCTCCTCATGGTGAAAAATTTCAAGCTGAATGACAATTAGCACTAATCTGGCACTTTATAAATTGTGATGTAGCCTCGCTAGTCAAGCTGTGAATGTATATTGTTTGCACTTAATCCTTAACTGTATTAATGTTCAGCTTACTAAACTAACTGCCTCACGTTCAGGCAAATTATAATGCCTTGTTGTGCCTCAATAAAAAAGTTACCTGCATCTTCAGTGTTCTTATTTGATTAAATATTTAGTTAAGAGGTAAGATGTTTAGTTTTTAGTGTTCATCACTGATAACTCTTGGATGGGAATCTTCATGGGTTCATACTGTTTATTTTATTTTTATTTATTTATTTATTTGCTTCTTCCTTTTATTTATTTATTTATTTTTTGCTTTCTATTTTTACTTAAGCCTTTTATTTATGAGAGCTCCTTTGAATTACTTTTCTGTTATTATACATATCATTCATCAAAGTATTTCATCTGTTTTCCACTGCCCAAATCACATATTCTCCTTGAGGCTATTTTGTAGTAGAGTGTGTTATCCTTTATTTAGCTGTCTTCAAGTTCCTACCATATGAATACAAAATAGAGCAGGAGATAACATAGATAATACTACTGGTCCACTGTCAATAAGTCTTATGCTTTTTAGTGGATTCTTAATTTGAGTAGGTAAAATATTTAGTCAACAAAAAGCACACATAGGTCTGTGGTCAGGCAGTGCTTTGTTGGAGTGCTGCTTTTGCCACTTAGTAACTGATCTTGGGCAAGTTATACATCTTAAGATTTTTTAAAAGACCATTTCCCAAGATGTAAAATGGGCATGATAGATCAGCCTCATAGGGCAGTTGTGAAGTTCAGCTAAGCAGTTTAATGCATCTAGTTTAAATGCATCTAAAAGACTTAACACAGTAACTGATACTTAAGCATTTAATAAACGTTAGATGCTGTAATTGTGTTTTTCTCATTCTGAAAATTTTCGGGTTCTGCGTGTGTATATACTGTCTTGCATGCAGTATAGCCAGAGTTTAGTGTCCATCTGGGCATACATCATCACAGATCTTGATTTGTTTGTAAATGCTTCTCACTAATAGGAACTTGATAATGTTTCTCAGTGACTTTAAAGAATAATTTTTAAAACATTTTGATTGCATATGCTAGGGTTTATTAGTGTCAGAGAAAGGGCATTCTTAGTCTGCAACCAAGCAAGTCACTTGCTGAGGTAGAAAGTTCTTGTTCTGATCCTCCACTCACTCTGTTGTTAAATAATCTCAGGAAGACGGTGTAAGAGCATTAAATCATTATGGTTAATATTTGAGCTAGGTGTGGGTTTAGCAATTAAATCCTATGTAGTGTTAAATGGTAGTATAGTGCTCTCAAGATAGAGGATGTTACGTGATTCACTATTTAACAGAAGTTTTCAACACATGATGTACTTCGTGAGTTAGAGATATCAGTATTCTAGTTAGTTCATGGCCTTTATGTCCAGAACACAAACTGAAAAGTATACAGGAAAGCCCAGGAATACTGGAGTGAGTAGCCTATTCCTTCTCCAGTGGATCTTCCCAACCCAGGAATTGCACCGAGGTCTTCTGCGTTGCAAGCGGATTCTTTACCAACCGAGCTATGAGGGAAGCCCCTGTATAGGAAAGCAGAAATATGATTAAATGATTGAGTGGAAAACTTGATGTTTAATAACAGTTGTTGATCAAGTGCAGTGAGGCCTTTCTCAGTCCTTTTTAGCCACTATTTCCTGCTGCATTAGGGTCTTCAGTTTAGTCTTTTATCCTGCACCCAATCAATGTTTATTTAAAATATTGTGAATGACTTTATATTTTTTAAGATAAGTGTCCAACAAGAAGAGATTCATTACCTAGGTTATCCCCTCATGAAACTCATGTTTCAGGAGAGTTTTTTAAATGAAATACTATTTTTCTAAGTGTAAAGATAACTAGAAAATTAACAATTCTTAGACTTAAGGAATGAATGAACAAGACCTTTCATTCTGAAGCACTATAACTTTTGAAGATACAGTTCTTCTGGAATCTTTTAGTAAAAATCCAGATGTCTTTATAGAAAGATGTACGTAAGCAGATTTTAGATGCCTTTGCAAGAGATGGTGGGGATCCATAGATATGCAAAAGCACATTTAGGGACCTTGTATAAGGAACTTATATTTTACTGAGAGGATTTAGTGGGTATGACAGGTGGAAAGGCATTCCATAAAGTTACAATATATCTCTGAATATATAGATTGTTACTTGTCTTACTGGAGATAGAGATAGGGGAGGTAGTTTTTCTATAGATTTTCTACAAATCTGCCTCGAGTTTTTTTTTTTTTCCACTTTAAGTTTTTTAGTCTTTTGTTAAATGAATTTTCCCTTAAGAATTGTGAGCAACTGACTCCTATCTCCTCTAAAGTTATTTAGGGAGTACAGGTATTTAAAGCAGGAAATATTTTTCAGAGGTTTGTTCACTTGCCTCCCATACCAAGTATCTTGTCAACCATTCCATTTTTAAATTGAAACTTTCTAAACTCCACTGGAGGCTCAGTGGTAAAGAATCTGCCTGCAATGTAGGAAACGTGGGTTCAATCCCTGGGTGGGAAGATACCCTCGAGAGGGGAATGGCTACCCACTCCAGTGTTCTTGCCTGGAGAATTCGATGGACAAAGAAGCCTGGTGGGCTACAGTCTAAGGGGTAGCAAAGAGTGACATGACTAAGTGACTGAGCATCAAATACAAACTCTGTGATAGCTACAATTTTACAAAGCTTTGACATTACATACTGTGTTTTTATACTTTAATCTTCCCTGTTTTCTTTTTTATTGACTGATGTTCTATTGTGATCTTTGTGATGATACTTTATGTATTTTATAAGGTGAAATAATTTTTGGCATGTAGACTAAAGGTTTTTTCACATGCATTCCACTCTGCTCCCATGACAAACACTTTATTTTGATGAAAGATTTTTGAGTTGTTTCTCTAGGTCCTCCACTTGCTAATGTATCTCAGGGGTATTTTTAATTGTCACGTCAATGATTAGGTCAATACCTTTAGTCCTCACTTTTCAGCTTTTGGCGAGTGTTGACAAACTGATAGGGACAGCTCACTTGCTACCACAGCAAGATGCTGAATGCCAGATGATAAAATAGTTACCCATTTTCAATATCAGGAAGCCTTGGGCTCACTAATTGTAAGTTTTGTAAGCATTATTATTTTATTTCAAGGGCTTTATGCTTTGAAATAAGTGATTAATTTAGTCTTTCAAATAGCTGGCTTATCTGATTTGTACCTGACTCGGGCTACAAAGATGGATGCTCAGACATATCAGTAACAGTTTTATCCGTTTCATCTGCTGAGAGCAAATCTCTGAGTTATTTCTCTGATTTCTGTCACACTTCTATTTTTCCTGATCTGTATCTGGACTAGCTATTTAATCTTCTCATCTTTTCTCTTGTTTCTAAGTTTCACTTCTGGAAGATTTCCTTGATTTTGTCTTCTGACATTTTTACAGTTTTAAATTTCTGGTATGTTAAATTTTTAAGTATACTTCTGTTATCCTGAATGTTGCTTACATGTGTAGTCTATTTGTTTTAAGATTGTATTATTGTCTAATTCTAAGGATAGTTTTTCTCTTTAAGTTTTCTTCCCTTTGTAGTCTGTTTCCTACATTTTCTGTTTGTCCTAATGTCTTATCTGGGGTGTTATATTTGATCAGAATCTTGTGATTATTGGTTGAGTATTCATATTTAAGAAGTGGTACCTAAAAGTGATTGGAAGCTTTGAATGCAGAAGTGGGGCTTCTTGACTTCTGAGTTCATAGTAGCATGATTTTTGTGGAGAGGACACCAGTGTGGAAGTAGGGAGGAGCTGTCTAACACTGAAGCTGTAAAAGATGGATAAATTTGACATGTAGAATTTATTCCCCTTAAAGTTCTGTTAGGGAAAATATTGTCAAAAGACAAATGACCGCCTGCAGGGGGAGAAAATCAAGAAAAAGATGGCCAACAGAATTGAATGCTCAGTTCATAGGTACTTTAAAAAATCAGTAAGCATATGTAACGTTTTAAAGTGCATCTTTTGGCAAGCATGTGGGAAAACAGGCACTCATACTGTTCAGTTCAGTTCAGTCACTCAGTCGTGTCCGACTCTTTGCGACCCCATGAATCGCAGCACACTAGGCCTTCCTGTCCATCACCAACTCCCAGAGTTCACTCAGACTCACGTCCATCGAGTCAGTGATGCCATCCAGCCATCTCATCCTCGGTCGTCCCCTTCTCCTCCTTCCTCCAACCCCTCCCAGCATCAGAGTCTTTTCCAATGAGTCAACTGTTTGCATGAGGTGGCCAAATTACTGGAGTTTCAGCTTCAGCATCATTCCCTCCAAAGAAATCCCAGGGCTGATGTCCTTTAGAATGGACTGGTTGGATCTCCTTGCAGTCCAAGGGACTCTAAAGAGTCTTCTCCAACACCGCAGTTCAAAAGCATCAATTTTCTGTGCTCAGCTTTCTTCACAGTCCAACTCTCACATCCATACACGACCACTGGAAAAACCATAGCCTTAACTAGATGGACCTTTGTTGGCAAAGTAATGTCTCTACTTTTGAATATGCTATCTAGGTTGGTCATAACTTTTCTTCCAAGGAGTAAGCGTCCTTTAATTTCATGGCTGCAGTCACCACCATCCGCAGTGATTTTGGAGCCCCCCAAAATAAAGTCTGACACTGTTTCCACTGTTTCCCCATCTATTTCCCATGAAGTGATGGGACCAGATGCCATGATCTTCATTTTCTGAATGTTGAGCTTTAAGCTAACTTTTTCACTCTCCACTTTCACTTTCATTAAGAGGCTTTTTAGTTCCTCTTCACTTTCTGCCCTAAGGGTGGTGTCATCTGCATATCTGAGGTTATTGATATTTCTCCTGGCAATCATACTGTAGATGATAATAAAATGAGTACTTTTTAGAAAGATAAAGTATATGCTTTCTGATGCAGAAATTCCACTCCTGGTAATTTACAAATAGTTTGGGAATTACGCTGAGATACAGCATTAATTATAACAGCAAAAACTGGAGAAACAACCTAGATGTCCATCAGTAGGAATTGGTCAAGTCAGAAAAGACTGTCCTGCAGTGTGTGCAATGTCATTTGCGTAAAAATTTCTGAAAGAAAGTATATGTGGTTGAATTTTTTTTCCCCAGTAGTATGTACAAAATGTGATAGTGTTGGCTCTAAGGAAAAGGGGTTGGTTAGTAGGTATTTTTCATTCTGCATATTACTATAGAATTTTTTTTATTGGAGGCTAATTACTTTACAGTATTGTGTTGGTTTTGCCATACATCCACATGAATCTGCCACGGGTGTACACGTGTTCCCCATCCTGAACCCCCCTCCCATCTCCCTCCCCATACATCCCTCTGGGTCATCCCAGTGCACCAACCCGAAGCATCCTGTATCCTGCATCAAACCTAGACTGGCGATTCATTTCTTATATGATATTATACATGTTTCAATGCCATTCTCCCAAATCATCCTACCTTCTCCCTCTCCCTATAGAACTTTAAATGTACATGTCACTTTTTTGTTAAAAACTATAAAGATAAACTGTTAGATTGCTATGGTACTTACCCTGTCTTGTGTTTGCTTGGATAGAGCTTGAGGGTCTGCTTTAATTATCATTAAGCCTGGGATAACACATGGAAGAGTTTGACTATAAAAACCTTTCACCTTTCACTAATATTTGTATTTCACTTCATGATTTAGAGTACTCTCATTTGTGTAATCTTATTTGATCTTCATAGTGGTCCTGGTGAGGCAGATAACTCTTAGGAGATAAGAAAATTGGGACAGTTGGAGATTGACTTTCTAAGGCCACTAGCAGAAGTGCCTCAGCCAGGCTTTGAGTCCAAGTACAATGGTGGTCCTTCCTATTGTTCGTGTTCCTCTTCTTTAGTTCACGTGTGTGGTCTCCTCCACTGTATTTTCCATTGCTTTTCTTTTTCTTTTCTTTTTGCACACAGTTATTTTAGAGGTACTACTCAGCTTTTACTAGGGCAGACTAAACACTGTGAACTGGATACACTGAACCTGGTTGAGGCTGTCATAAGTTATCATTTTTCGTATGTCCTGAATTTGAACAGTATGACTCTATTTCCAATGCAAAATGTGGAAAGTCTGAGGAAACGAAGAAACAGAAGATTTTGAAGATTTTGATTTGAAAGTACGAATTTCATCTTCAGTCTTTGCTAATACCACTCTTTTAGTTTCTATGCCTCCCACCACTACTATCATTTTAGTTTCTTGGAGATGGAAATTTCTGGCTTCTGATCCAAAACTTCCTAACCCTCTACTACTTTAGCTTATAAATACTAATTTCTTATCAGTATTATCAGTATCAGGTTGGATGGCATCATCGACTCAATGGACATATCCAAACTCCAGGGGATGGTGAAGGACAGGGAAGCCTGGTGTGTTGTCCACGGAGTTGCAGAGTCAGACATGACTAAGTGATTAAAAACTAACAATAGATTTTTATGTTTTAAAAAATTTTGTTTTAAAAAAATTCTTCTTTAACTGAGAGGTCTGTCAGATTCTTTTAAGAAACTCTGCTCAGGGCTTTTGGTTATATGTGACAATTCAAAGGAGAGTACCATGCCACTGACTTTATTATACTAACAATACTGAGATCTTACATTTATGAGACATGTATGTACTATTGCCTGTATTTCAGGTGCTATGATGTAGAGTTCAGCCAATAGAGACCCTTTTGAAGTAGAGGCATTTAGTAAAAAAATTTATCCTACTCACAGGTCATTTGAATGATTTAAGATTATTTAAGGGATCATGTAACTTACAGATAGAGATTTTTGTGCATTGGGTTTTAACTCCCATTTTTGTCTTTACCATATGGACGAGATTCAATCCTGCTAACATAGACTTGCTGCTAACATAGCAGATGAGCTGCTGCCAACAGATGGGGAGGACAGCTGTATGATATCCCATTTAGATGACTGAAATGTTAAATCTTAAAAAAAGGCCACAGTGGTAGTGCTTGGAGTGAAAATTGCTTTCTATAACTCGAGCTGTAATCATGCCAGTTATCCTCTATAGCTCTATTTCTAGGATGATGTCATCTACTTCTACACAGATGACTCACGGTTCTCTTTACTCCTTCCTGTAACCACCTTCCTCCCCACCCCACCCCCTCCATAACTTCCTCTTTCTCACCCAGCTATTCTGTGAGAGCCAGATGTCAATTTCCAGATGTCACTGGAAATCTCTGCCTGTATAACCCATAAGCACCTCTAGTTCAACATGTCCAGAGACAAATTCATCTTTCCTCCAAAATATAGTAGTCTTCCCATTTTCCCAAAGGTCATCAAATCTTGATGCTCTGTAATCATATTTGACTTCCTTTTTGTCACTTTGTGGATCTAATCAATCACAAATTTCTGTTGCTTCAATGAAGTCACAAATTTCTGTTGTTTCTGTGAAATGTCTCGTATCTGTCCTATCTTCTTTATTCTTACTGTGTATTTCCTTTTTCAGATGCCTTCTCTCTCAAACATTTCACTCATTTATTAATTCAACCAATATTTACTAATTGCTTATTATGTGTCAGGCATAGTATGGGACTATGTCTCATTTATCAAAGGTTGAATAAGGTCTCTCCTCTCCTTAATAGAATCCACTGATAATACCAAGCATTAGCATGGGCAATGTACTTACCTCATTCAGTCTTCACAGTAGCTTTTGGAAACAGATGAGCAAACAGGCCCAGAAAGGTGAGGCAATATGCAAACTACAGTGAGAGAATACAGCTCACTCAAACTCTATCTTAAAGTGAATGTGTTAATTTATACAGACATGCTCTCATATTGTACATAGTAGTAAAAAAGAGGGAACTTGTAAACAACAAACCATTTATAAGTTAAAGATAGAGTTTAGGGAAAGCTACTTTAAAACACTTGTAAAGAAATAGGTGTTTGTGGGGTTTTTTTGTGCCTGTTTTATTTTTGTTGTCTCAGAATTTGGCAGCATTATTTTTTAGTAACTTGTCTTCACTGCGTCTTTTCAAAGCATACACAGTTTTCATGGGAACATCATCTCTTTCTTTAATGACATATTTTGTAACTTAAAATTATTTTGAGATAATTGTAGATTCTCATGTAGTTGTAAGAAATAATACAGATGGATCCTGTGTACCCTTTATTCAGTTTCCTTCAAAAGTAACGTATTGCAAAACTGTGATGCAGTATCACAACTAGGATAATGAGGTTGATGCAGTTAAGACAAAGGTTATTTCCATTTGCACAACAATCCCTCTTATTGCCCTTCCATATTAACATACACTTCCCTCTTGTAGCCAGCCCCACTTGAATCCCTCAGAAGCCCCAATCTGTTCTTAATTATTTTATGAATGTCTGTGTGCACTAGGAGAAAGGAGCAGTGACCCCACAAGAGACTGACCCAGACTTGCCTGTGAGTGTCCAGGCGTCTCCTGCAGAGTCATGGGTCGGCAGTGCTCTGCTGCAGGGTTGGGGGCACTGAGTGCAGCAAATGCCTGCATGGCACCTTTTGAAGATCACCATTTTCTTCATTACCTCCACCATAGTTTGGTCTTAGGTCAAACAATAGGGAGGGAACACAGCCCTGCTGATTAAAGAAAATTGGATTAAAGATTTACTGAGCATGGCCCCCCGCCCCCCCCCCCCCAGCATCAGAACAAGACCCAGTTTCCCTCACAGACAGTCTCTTGTCCATAAGGCCCTTATCCTTACGAGGGCAGACAGAATGAAAACCACAATCACAGAAAACTAATCAAACTGATCACATGGACCACAGCCTTGTCTTAACGAAACTAGGAGCCATGCCATGTAGGGCCATCCAAGACGTATGGGTCATGGTGGAGACATCCGAAAAAATGTGGTCCATTGGAGAACGGAATGGCAAACCACTTCAGTATTTTTGCCTTGAGAACCTCATGAACAGTATGAAAAGGCAAAAAGATACAAAACTGAAAGATGAACTCCCCAGGTCAGTAGGTGCCCAATATGCTACTAGAGAACAGTAGAGAAATAACTCCAAAACCAATGAAGAGACAGAGCCAAAGCAAAAACAACACCCAGTTGTTGATGTGAGTGGTGATGGAAGTAAAGTCTGATGTTGTAAAGAACATTGCATAGAAATGTGGAATGTTAGGTCCATGAATCAAGGTAAATGGAAGTGGTCAAATAGATGGAAAGAGTGAACATTGACATTTTAGGAATCAGTGAACTAAAATGACTGGAATGGGTGAATTTAACTCAGATGACCATGATATCTACTACTGTGGGCAAGAATCCCTTGGAAGAAATGGAGCAGCACTCATAATCAACAGAAGAGTCTGAAATGCAGTTCTTGGGTGCAATCTCAAAAACTACAGAATGATCTCTATCTGTTTCCAAGGCAAACGATTCAATATCACAGTAATCCAAGTCTATGCCCCAACCAGTAATGCTGAAGAAGCTGAAGTTGAATGGTTCTATAAAGACCTACAGGACCTTCTAGAACTAACACCCAAAAAAGATGTCCTTTTCATCATAGGGGACTGGAATGCAAAAGTAGGAAAGTCAAGAGATACCTGGAGTAACAGGCAAATTTGGCCTTGGAGTACAAAATGAACAGGTCAAAGGCTAATAGACTTTTGCCAAGAGAACACACTGGTCATAGCAAACACCCTCTTCCAACAACACAAGAGAAGACTCTACACATGGACATCACCAGATGGTCAATACCAAAATCAGATTGATTATATTCTTTGCAGCCAAAGATGGAGAAGCTCTATACAGTTAGCAAAAACAAGATCAGGAGCTGACTGTGGCTCAGATCATGAACTCCTTATTGCCAAATTCAGACTTAAATTGAAGAAAGTAGGGAAAACCACTACAGCATTCAGGTATGACCTAAATCATATCCCTTATGATTATACAGTGGAAGTGGCAAATAAATTCAAGGGATTAGATATGATAGTATCTGAAGAACTATGGACTGAGGTTTGTTACATGTATGGGCAGCAATCAAGACCATCCCCAAGAAAAAGAAATTCAAATAGGCAAAATGGTTGTCTGAGGAGGCCTTACAAATAGTTGAGAAAAGAAGAGAAGCTAAAGGCAAAGGAGAAAAGAAAGATATACCTATCTGAATGCAGAGTTCCAAAGAACAGTAAGGAGAGATAAAAAAGCCTTCCTCAGTGATCAGTGCAAAGAAATAGAAGCAAACAATAGAATAGGAAAGACTAAAGATCTCTTCAAGAAAATTAGAGATAACAAAGCAACATTTCATGCAAAGATGGGCACAATAAAGAACAGAAATGGTATGGACCTAATAGAAACAAGATATTAAGAAAACATGGCAAGAATACACAGAAGAACTGTACAAAAAAGATCTTCATGATCCAGATCACCACGATGGTGTGATCACCCACTTAGAGCCAGACATACTGGAATGTGATGTCAAGTAGGCTGTAGGAAGCATTACTACGAACAAAGCTAGTGGAGGTGATGGAATTCCAGTTGAGCTATTTCAAATCCTAATAGATGATGCTGTGAAAGTGTTGCACTCAATGTGTCAGCAAATTTGGAAAACTCAGCAATGGCCACAGGTGTGGAAAAGGTCAGTTTTCATTCCAATCCCAAAGAAAGGCAATGCCAAAGAATGCTCAAACTACTGCACAATTGCACTCATCTCATATGCTAGCCAAGAAATGCTCAAAATTCTCCAAGACAGGCTTCAACAGTACTTGACTCATGAACTTCCAGATGTTCAAGCTAGATTTAGAAAAGACAGAGGAACCAGAGATCAAATTGTCAGCATCCACTGGATCTTTGAAAGAGCAGGAGAATTCCAGAAAAACATCCACTTCTGCTTTATTGACTATGCCAAAGCTTTTGACTGTGTGGATCATGACAAACTGTGGAAAATTCTTCAAGAGATGGGAATACCAGACCACCTGACCTGCCTCCTGCGAAATCTGTACATAGGTCAAGAAGCAATAGTTAGAACTGGATGTGGAACAACAGACTGGTTCCAAATATGGAAAGGAGTATGTCAAGGCTGTATATTGTCACCGTGCTTATTTAACTTCTATGCAGAGTACATCATGTGAAATGCCAGGCTGGAGGAAGCACATGCTGGAATTAAGATTGCTGGGAGAAATACCAATAACCTCAGATACGCAGAGAACACCACCCTTATGGCAGAAAGGGAAGAAGAACTAAAGAGCCTCTTGATGATAGTGAAAGAGGAGAGTGAAAAAGTTGGCTTAAAACTCAACATTCAGAAAACTAAGATCATGGCATCTGATCCCATCACTTCATGGCAAATAATGGAAACAGTGAGAGAGTTTATTTTGAGGGGCTCCAAAATCACTGCAGATGGTGACTGAAGCCATGAAATTAAAAGATGCTTGCTCCTTGGAAGAAAAGCTATGACCAACCTAGATAGCATATTAAAAAGCAGAGACATTACTTTGCCAACCAAAGTCCATCTAGTCAAAGCTATGGTTTTTCCAGTCATCATATATGGATGTGAGAGTTGGAGTATAAAGAACACTGAGCACCAAAGAATTGATGCTTTTGAACTGTAGTGTTGGAGAAGACTCTTGAGAATCCCTTGGATTGCAAAGAGATCCAACCAGTCCATCCTAAAGGAGATCAGTCCTGGGTGTTCATTGGAAGGACCCATGCTGAAGCTGAAACTCCACTACTTGGGCCACCTGATGTGAAGAACTGACTCATTTGTAAAGACCCTAAAGCTGGGAAAGATTGAAGGCAGGAGGAGAAGGGGACGACAGGATGAGATGATTGGATGCATCACCAACTCGATGGACATGAGTTTGAGCAAGTTCCGGGAGTTGGTGATATAGCCTGACGTGCTGTAGTCCATGGGGTCGCAAGGAGTCGGGCACTACTGAAGGACTAAACTGAATTGAACTGATATTTAAAAAATATATAAATATCAAATAGCATGTAACCTTTTGGGATTGGCTTTTTTTCACTTGGCATATTTCTGATCTAGGATTCATCGAGTATGTTGTTGCCTGTATTGTTCCTTTCTACTGCTCAGTAGAAATCCATGGTATAAATGTGCCAGATTGTTTAACCACTGTTTTCCAGAAAGGCTGTACCATTTTAAACTCCAGCCAACAATATATTAGTGATCCAGTTTCTCTGTATCCTCAGTAGCATTTAGTTGTGTTATACAAAGATACCATATATATATGTATATATTTGTGTATATATATGTATATATATGTATATATGTGTGTATATATGTGTGTGTGTGTATATATATATACACACACAGTACAGTGTTGGATACCAGTGAGAGGTTTTAAGATGAGAACTAAAACTGTCTCTTGCATATATCAAGTGCACATACCTTAGATAGTAACTAAGGGATTAGTGTTCATTTTTTGTTGGCAGTTTTAGTGGTAGAAATGAAGGCAGAAGCCTTGGAATAACTGATTGAAGCAAAGTAAGGAAGCAGAGACGAGGAATGAATACCATACTTTGGAAAAGGATGAACAACAGAGAGTATTACTGCAAAAAGACTATTTTTAACTGGGGGAAATATTTTTAGGCTGAGGTTGAATCAGTAGAGAGAAACAGGTTGAAAATAGAGGGAAAGTGTTTCACAAATTGTCAACCATAAGTGTAATAATACTCAATTCATTTTAATGAAAAATACAGAGATTTGTGGAGCAAGGTCCCAGGGGAATGGGAGATTAGGTTCAGACTGGAGGCAAGGAGGTGTAAAGCAGGGTAAAGTGAAAATGAAGTTGCTCAGTCATCTCTGACTCTGCGACCCCATGGACTGTACCCTGCCAGGCTCCTACATCCATGGCATTTTCCAGGCAAGAATACTGGAGTGGGTTGCCATTTCCTTCTCCAGGGGACCTTCCCCACCCAGGGACTGAACCCGGGTCTCCTGCACTGCAGGCAGACTCTTTACTGTTTGAGCTACCAGGGAAGCCTGGTAAACAGGCTTAAAGCAGAGTAAACAGATTAATTTGTGTTTCAGTGATTAAACCTGGTGATTTTGTTCATCTTTGCAGGGCTCTGTAGAAAGAGAGGGAATTTGAGAAGAGTCTTGAGGGTTGGAACAGTTGCTGAAGTGATGCTGAGCAAAAGAAAGGAACAGGATTTTGGGGCCTAAGGAAAGAACACACATTTGTAACGGTATCAGTTTTCACATTGGGTCAAGGGTAGACTTGAGAAAGGATTGGAAAGTGATTGAGTTGGAAAATAGGTGTAAAGTAATTAAGGGAGACAGAGACGGAAGAGAAGGTCTTAAACTGAAAAGAAGATATTGGAGTTAAGATTCCAGAGGTCAAGGAGTTTTAGATTCATGAAGTCCAAGAAAGTAGGATAAGGAAATAGTGTGAAGATGAAAGGCACTATGTTTCATAAAACCTTGAGTTGGTAAGGAGTTTGTAGTTTGTATTTTATCTTGATATTGATGAGAAATCATCAAGGAAGGAACATGACAGTATTAATCTGTAAGAAACACTACTCTGGAAATTCAGAGAATGGGCAAAACTGGAAGCAACCAGAGACATATTAGGCACTTTTGCACCTAGCTGAAGGACATGATCCCATTTACAGCCCCTGTAGAGGGCAGAGCGATCAGGCTGCTAAGTTTTCTACAACAAAATTTCTACCTTCTTGATTGAACCCAGTGAACTGAACCATTCTGTTTCAATTATCTGCTCTGGGAAAGATCACACCTCTTCACATGTATTTTGCCCACAATCATCTTTACAAGTGTAATTAAACTTTTTCAGAGTAACCTCAGGAACAACTAGTTCCTTAATATTTTTATGCCATTGAAATTTAGGGGCTGGATATGGCCACAGTGGGTGGAGACAGCATCCCGTTTCTTGCCTTTCACTACTTTTCTGAGAAGACTTGGAAATTTTTCAGAAACTTTAGGCATATAGTTTCTCTGATCTGGAACAGTTACTTTATATATTTTTGTTTATATTTGTCTCTTCTATCACACTGTGAGTTCCTTCACAGTAACCTGCATTGAATTAATTTTGTTATAATGTGGTACCTAAGTATCTTGGTACTCTGGCTGAAAAATGCATGTTTAAAAAACATTCAGGATATGAGTGAGTAACTGAATGAACGAATGATGGCTCCCACAGAGACAGCTTTGCACTAGTGGTAAAGAACCCGCCTGCCAGTGTAGGAGACATAGGAGATGAGGGTTCAATCCCTGGGTAGGGAAGATTCCCTTGGAGGAGGGCGTGGCAACCCACGCCAGTATTCTTGCCTGGAGAATCCCAATGGACAGAGGAGCCTTGTGGGTACAGTCCATAGGGTTGCACAGAGTCGGACACGACTGAAGCGACTTAGCACGCACGCAGATGATCTCAGTTGTAATACCCAAAGAATTTTCAGACTAATAAGTGCCATTCCATCCATATATGCTTAATTTGGAAGCAACTGTAAAGAGACACCGTGCGAGCTTGATTCTCCCAAAGGGAAATGGCAGGAAGTTCTTTTCCGTAGGGCAGCACGACGACCGCCTGTTGGAGCTAGTGAGCCAGTTTCCCTGCTGGAAAGAAGCCGAGACCGCTTTCCGTACAGCAGCATGGTGGCCGCTAGAGGGGGCGGCCATAGCAGCATGCCCGGGGGAAGAGGCCGCCGTAAAGGAGGCGCCGTTTCCTCTTCTTACTTCTCCCGCCTCCCACCGGCTGTCGTAAAAGGGTGAATGGAGAGCGAGTTGTGGGGGGTAGAAAGGGAGGACAAGGGGCGCGGAGTCAGAGTGGCGCAGCAAGTGGCTGCAGGTGGCGACGGTGGCGGGGGGTGAGGAGTGAGGTAGTTCAGGGGTCGCGGAGGAGGAGGCTGAGAGGGTCCAAAGAAAAACTAAAGCGGCAGTCTGGCCTACTGGTCCGGGGGCCGCGGAGCCCCCACCTGGGGAGATGGACCTCAACCGGATCATCCAGGCGCTGAAGGGCACCATCGACCCGAAGCTGCGGATTGCGGCCGAGAATGAACTCAATCAGGTGAGGAGCGGGCCCTCCGCCGCCTCGCCGGGCTCTCCGTCTTCGGCGCCCCTGATCTCCACCCCCACCCGGGCCCCGACCCGGGACCCCGGACCGCGGACCTCAACGTGTGTCTCGGCCGGTTCCGCCCCCGCCCCCGCCCCCGGGTCCGGTGGTACCGTACTCCCCGGATCTTTTCTCAACGGCTCACGCACCTGTTGGCCACCTTTGCATCTTTTCCTGTCGTTTTTCTTCCCGGTGCAGTTTGTTCAGCTCGCCTGGTCCGCAGAAAGAAGCTTTAGCAAGCTTTGCTAGTGTTTTCGGGATGTGATTTCTTTTCCTTAAGTACGCCGAGTTGGTGGGAAAATTCACTTAAAATTCAAATCTGAGTTCTTTTTTTCGCAGACCCAGACCTTTTTAGGTGTTGCTGTGAGAAACCCTGTCCATTCGCCTGCTTCTGTGGGGTTTGGCAGGACCGTTTACACTGAGTGGCAGAGTTTGTTGGAGCGCTGGGGAAATGCTGCCGGAAGAGTGCTTTGGGAATAATAGGCAGTTTTTATGGTGGTGGTGCTTTGCGAAAGCCACGCCGAATAGTAAGAGTTTGTAGAGGTTTTTTTTTTAAAAAAACGGTAAAATGTGTGAGACTTTCTTTTATCCCCTTTCCTTTATTCTTGCTAACTAGCTTTGACCTTGTTCCAGCGATATCACCGACGTTGGCAAATTTAATGATCCCAAACTCTAGGTTGTATTTTCCTCCTCACCTCTAAGAATGAATCATAAACTGATCACTACAAAGTCTGAATTGAGGTCTACCCCTAGGATAAAGTGACAGGTTTGAGGTTGCAGTAATCCTTAAAATGTAAAGGAATACACCTGAATTAGTGGTTCTCAAAGTGCTGCCCAGAATGAGCAACGTCAACATCATTTAGGAACTTGTTGGAAATGCACATTATGGGGCTTCACTCTAGACTTAAGGAATTAGAACCTCTGGGGATGGGGCCCAGTTGTGTTTTAATTAACTAGCTAGGTGATTCTGTGCTTCCTAAAGTGTGAGAATGACTGTCTTAAGTGTGTCCTAGGTTTTCCCTGGATGGAATTGACTTTGAAGTGCAGATATCTCTTGTGAATCTTTGAAAGGTATTGTTTTAATGGGAAATCTGGGTGGAGTTAAGTGTCAATCCAGGATGAGAGAGTGAAAATAACTGACTCTGGAGAGAAGGTTGAGTTCAACTGATGCCTAAAGGGAGTGTATTAGTGCTTCAAAGAGAAAAGGACTCTCTCTCAGAAAAGGGGAAAGTTAAGGTCAGTACCTGTCCCAGGCTTTGCAGAGTAAAAGTACTGCGTGTTGCTTAGTTGGAAGAGTAGTAATCCAGGGGTTGGTTAGGAGGAACAAAGCAAGAGCTGAACTTGCATTCTGCTAGTATGAACAGGGGAGTTGGCCTGTTTATGACCCCCTTCTCTTCACAATGTGGCCAGATGTTATTTTGATAGTGTGGACAGGGATCATATCTTTTCTCTCTTGTTGTACTGCTCTGCCTCTGTTAGCCTATGCTAGTGTTGTTTCTTAGTCATCAGTATGTTAAGCGCAGCTGACTTTATAGAAGTGGAAAGGGAAGGTGGAAAACCTGCAGAACTGCGAGAGATATTTCGGACCCCATACCCTTTTCTTCGTGGTGTGTGCATGCTTAGTTGGCTCAGTCCTGTCCAACTCTTTGCCACCCTATGGACTGTAACCCACCAGGCTCCTTTGTCCATGGGATTCTTCAGGCAAGAGTACTGAAGTGGGTTGCCATGCCCTCCTCCAGGGGATCTTCCCAGGGATCAAAACAGTGTCTTTTAGGTCTCTTGCATTGGCAGGTCGGTTCTTCACCACTAGTGCCGCCTGGGAAGCCCCTTTGTTCCTGATATTTCAATCCAAATCCGTACCAACCTAACTCTGCCCTGCCCCGTATCCACCCAACTCATTACAGACCACAACTACCTCTGCAACTTCTAAAAGTAGATTATTGCTGTGTCACTCATTTAGCATTTATATTTAGTATAATATAATGCTTTGGATTGTAATATGCTCTAAGTATTCTTTTGAATTATAAGTAGAAGACCAAAGTATAATGTCACATAACCTTTTAATAAATATGGTTTTAATGTCACGTTTTGTATGCTTTATCCTTTACCACCACTGTAACATCCTTTTTTGTTGGATAAACCAGTGGGTAACCTACCACAGGGGATTAGGGTCCCTCAGTTATTTTAGTGACTGAACAACAAGAGTAAATTTTTGAATTATCTTGTAATTGTTGTTCCTTTCATCCTCTATAAACTGCAGAATCTTAAATTTTTGTATATGAAGTAAATTCTTTATCTATAATTGAAACCACTAAGTTGTGTCTGACTCTTTGTGACCCCAAGGACTGCAGCATGCCAGGCTTCCTGTCCTTCGCTGTCTCCCAGAGTTGCCCAAATTCATGTCCATTGAGTCGGTGATGCCATCTGACCATCTCATTCTCTGCCACCCTCTTCTCCTTTTACCTTTTTCAGTCTTTTCCAGTGAGTCTCTTGAGGCTCTTATCAGGTGGCCAAATTATAGGAGCTTCAGCTTCAGTCCTTCCAGTGAATATGAAAAGAGTCAATATTTTAAATATGCCAGTTTTCTCCATTTTTTTGGTGAAACATTTATCTCAATGAATGTTATTATAAATAATAGGAAAGGTGATAAATTTAAAAAAAGGAGTAGCGTGCATAAACCTAGTGGTGCACCAAAAGGGATGCCACCATAGATTCAGGTTCTAGGGAGGAAGTAAGCAGAACAGACTCCTTGTGACATCATCTGGCTTAGTCTCACTGAGAATTTATGAGTCTTTTCTGGGAATGTCAGCAGGCATGGCCAAGTGTAAGCTCTGGGAATGTGGCAGGCCTGTAATGTGGTCCAGGTACTAGACATCTGGAGGGAATATGGTCGGAAGGAATAGGCTGCTTGCTCTCTCTCTCTCTTTGTTTTTTTTTGCATCTATAGTCCATGGCCAAACTCAGGAGTAGGTCAGAGTAAAACATGTCTATGGGGAGAAATGGCCCAGGCAGTAGGCACTTCATCAGTGCAGGCTCACTTGGGCACTGCTAAGTTTAAAAGATGCTCTGGCAGCAGAGGGCAGCTGGTGACAGAGCTCTCAACCCTGTCTGTTGAAGTACATACACTGTTGCAATCTGGACTGGCTTATGCAGAGCCATTGTTCATTTTCTCTGTTGGATCTTCCATTTTCTGTAGCCCATGTTTAATTTTCATCAAAAGTACTAACAAAATTGAAGCACAAATAAGCTGGAAAGAAACACTTGTCTAAGTCACTCGCCTGGAAAACTGCATTAACAGAGGAGCCTGGCAGGCTACAGTCTATGGGGTTGCAAAGAGTCAGACATGTCTTAGCGACTGAGCACAATGTATGAGTATGAATCAAATAAAAATTTGAAGTTTTAAATTCATAAAATAGCTCCTAGAATTTATTAAGAATAAAACAAATTTTCCTTTTACAGAAGAGTGAGGGGAATAAAGGATTTGTGGAAGAAAACAAATAGCCAACCGACAGGAAAAAAGTTCAAGCTAGAATAAGTGTAATTTAAAATATGAATAAGGATGAAAAATTTTGAAGGCATGATAATGCTAATCTCTATATTAGATAGATGGGCACACATATAATCTACTGTGGGAAGCATAAATTGCTACACCCTTTCTGGAGAACATTTTGACAATATATATCTAAAAAAGCATGAAAGTGTTCTTACTCTTTTATTCATCGATTTATTCTAAGTAATCTTTTTTTGTATTGTAGTAATCTTTATTTTGCTTTGGTGAGTTTCTTTTCCTTTAAAAGTTTTCTTTTGTTTGGACAGGAATGTATTCATAGGTGCTGACAGTTATTCACTTGTATTGCCCTATTTTTAATAAAATATTTCTTTGTAATTTCAGTCTTACAAGATTATCAATTTTGCCCCCAGTCTGCTTCGGATTATAGTGTCTGAGCATGTGGAATTCCCAGTGCGCCAGGCAGGTGAGTTGGTTTTTTCAGTCCTGTCTAAGATTATTTATGGGTAAAACTAGAGCTAGAGTTTTATTTCATTTCTAAATATCTGCTTTCTTTGAAAACATAGGAAACATACATGAGGTATTTCTCATGGCTTGAAAACTGACTGTCTTTTTCCCTGGAAATTTAGAGGTTCATATGGAGCTCTTAAATCTCTCATAGCTTTTTCTGTCCTCTTCTCCCTTCTAGCTATTAACACAGTTCCTTTTCTCTATAACTTTGGCATTTTTCCTCTTAGCTTATTCAGTTTTAATAGCTTTATCTCCCTAATTTTTAATGATTCCTGGTGGCTTTGCGTTTAGACCTGTAGATTAACATCATGAATTTGTGTATATAAATTTGGCTCCATTCCATGTGTCAGATCGTGGAGGGGGAAGGTTTGCACAGGTGTTCCTAACCACATGATGGGAAGCAGAACTTTTGTTATAAATGTGAACCTTGCTTTTGGGTCTGTGGATCTTAGGGTAGTTCCTTGATTTTTTTTATTGTTCTTCTTCCTTTTTTAAATGAACTGGTCATCAGAAACCAGAAGGTTAAAAATGGAGCATGAAGAGTCCTGGAAAGAAAATAATTTCAAGTGATGGGGATAAAATGACAGTAGCTAATTTATATGATTGAAGAGACTTTTAAAAAATTATGTGACATGCACTCATAAATAAATTTGGCAATATAGAAAAATACACAGAAAAAAGTAAAAAAATTAACCTACATTCATTACTCAGAAATGACCCATCGTTAACATTAGGTGTCCATTACTCTGTGCATGTGTTCAGATAGAAGGATAGATGAACAGTTTTATAGAAATGGAATTATATGCTACATGCTGATAAAAGTAGTTTTACTTGAACATAACAGAATAAAGTAGGGAATCATTAAATTTTGGAAAAATATGTATGATTTCCTAAACAATCCCTTTGTGGTTAAATTATCTTATGGAAAAGATAAGTTTCTTATGAAGGAACTATGGAAAAACATTCATGCTGGAATTATTTTTACTTTAATAAGGTTTATGAGACTTCAGTGTAAGTTTTTTGAAATCACAATTCTCAGTTTAATGTTTGTTTTATAAAATAGGGCTGTTTTGAAACCACATTTTGCTAAATGGAACTTACTTTAATAACCTAAGTGTTTATAGGGCCATTGTGAATTTGCTATAAAGCTTTGCAATAGAAATAGTATTTTTAAGGATCTTAAAGCAGTTTATTAAATTAATAAGTCTTATTTATATGACATACTACTGTTTCAAAAAAACAAAATTTATATTATTAGATTGCTCTTGAACCTAACCCGAGAGATAGCTACTATCAACTTTGGTGCCTGGTTCTCTAATTCTTTTTCTTTTTCTGTAGATATGCTGATTCTAAAAAGTAATAAAAATCTGTTTGTACTACACATGCTATTTTGTAATTTCCTTTTTTTTTTTCATTTAACCATATACCCTTGGGAGATCATTCCGTATCAGTGCACATACATATACTTCATTCTTTGTATAATTATTTAGTATTTCTTTTTTTTTAAAAGAGTATATTTCTGAGATTTCCATACTCCCATTCCTCTATATATTCTTTTTTAAAAAACATTTATTTTTGTTTGGAGGATAATTGCTTTACAATGTTGTGTTGGTTTCTGTTGTACAATAACATGAGTCAACTGTAAGTATACATATATTCTCCTGAACCTCCTTCCCACCCCTTTACCGTCCGACCCTTCTACGGTGCACCCTTCTACAGAGCGCTGGGCTGAGCTTCCTGTGTTATACGGCAGCTTCCCACTAGCTATCTGCTTTATACATGGTAATGTATATATTTCAGTGCCACTCTCAGTTTGTCCCATCCTCTCTTTCTGTATTTCTTTGAATTAGAACTACCATAGTGTATTTAAGCCATCTGATACTGGTGGGCATGTCCCTTATTGCCCCTTTTTATTGTTTTTGTTAGAGGCAATGCTAAAATGAACATCTTTGAACACGTATCTCTGGACACTAGTGGAGATAGTTTCACAGGATGAAACAAATGGAAATGCTAGGTTAATGATATTAACAATATTAACTTTTACAATTTTGAATCTTATCACCAAGTTGCATTTGCTTACTTTTTCTATCAATGGTGCATTAGAATGCTGGGTTTCCCATATCCTCACCAGTTCTATACAATTTTGAATCTTAATAGCTTAGGTAATTAAGTTTTAATATAAAATGTAATTAGCATTTAAAAGCAATTTTTATGTATAATTTATGTAGATTTTAAGTCTGTTACAGGACAGACTTTCTCTTGGTTGTTGATCATGTCCTAATTCATTAGGACAACTTTTTACTTTAGAGCATCCATTTTATTATACAGCCTGTGTATATACTGTGTATAAGTTTACATTATAACTATCCTAAATTTAAGTGCCATTTATAAATTTTCTCTTCTGTTTAACCTATTATTAGAATACAAAGGTACCCCAAGAATCATGATGACCCTCAGACAATTTATCATTTTAGCATGACATTTAAAACAGAATGTTGTGATCTTTGATTTTTAAAAATCAGCCTGTTCGTAAAAGTTATGCTATAATATTAAGTGGAAAGACATGGTTCTGTGAAATATTCAGTTGTTGATTTTTTTTTTTGCTTGTGGGCAATTAATATTCTTGCTATTATCAATAAAGCTTGTTAGTGAGGGTCCTTTATTACTTTACTGGTAAGAAATAGGAAATAAATGTAATATTTTGATATTGGCAAGCTAAACAAGATAAATTTGGATGTTTGCTCCACTGTTTCCCTTTTGATCGGTGAGCTTAGTAGCATTATCAAGGTGGTAACTTCAGTGTTTGAGATTACAGAATGTAGAAATTAACAGGAAGTTGCTTGATTAGTCCAGAAGAACTTCAAGATTCTCTTTTGTTAAAATTCATGTGTCTTATTTGTATGAGACTCTATGGCTCTTACTCAGAATCTATTTAATCTTGTTTTAGATATAATTTACAGACTTCATTATCTTATTTCTTAGCCTTTAACAGATTAATAACAAGAGAGAGAAGGGGAGAAGGGCTCCCAAATTACTATGAAAAATAGGAAAACTTAGAAATATCGACTCAAAAAGCATAGCATTCCGCTTCACTAAGTTTGATTGCATCCTTTCCACTTTGATATTATAGAACCCAGTTGATCTGTGTGGTGGTGATGGCTCTGGGTCCAGAACATAGAGCGTACGTGATGATTCATTGTGTTTCAAAAGGGGAGAAATGCGTGTATGTTTTAAAGTTAATTTCAAACTTAAGATGCTGAAGTTATTTTTGCAGAAAAACAAATTTTAATACTTAATTTCTTTATGAATGAATTAAGATATTTGTTTTTACTTAGCTCTGGCATATGGTTAGATAGACATTTGAATTAAATGATTAAAGGGATATTTTTAGATTATTGGTAGAGTTTCAGTTATTTTTGGTATTTTCCCTTTATTATCTTTAGTAATCCATGATTATAAGCATAATTAATATTCTGTTTTCAAATTATTACATTAAGTTCAGTTTTATTTTAACTAACTGCATGTTTCTTGCAACCTATACAGTTTGTCAGTGTCTTTTATACAGTCCATTTCTTGTGTCCCAGAATAAAAATATTTTTAGTTATAAAATTAATAGCATTTAATGAATAAATTATGAATAGGTCCATGATTTTACCATGTCTTTATCTTTGCTATCTGAAAGTTGCTTTTTATTTTCAAGACTAGTTCTATAGAGATTAAAATGGCATTGTGATTTTTCTTTTTGCAAAGATTAATCTCATGAAATCAGTCTGAACTGCTGACAGGTTGGACCATATTCTTAGATCATTTATTCATTTTTCCAACAGTTTGTGTATTTTTATTGCCAATGACGGTTACATAATAAAATAAGTATACTGGGGTAAATGATGGTACTTAGTCCAGAGCCTGTGTGGTCTGACTTAAAAAAAGACAAAAACCCAAACTCTCACACATAGACACATTTCTCTCTCTCTCTCTCCTGCCTCCCTCCCTTCCCTTTTCTCTCCCTTCCCACCCCCCCCACCTGCCCCCCGCTTTCTCCCTTTCCCTCTTTCAATGTCTCAAATAATTTTTGTTTTTATTCTAAAAAATGAAAGTCTTAGGTGAAATTGTGTTTTTCAGACCTTTGTTGAATCAAAACTAATGAAAGAGGAGCTTATAGGATATCAGGTTCATAATTTCACTGGATTTCTGTTGTATTACAGCCAGTGTAGAACATGTTTTGGTTTAGTCTTTGTGGTATAATGCTTTTATGAGCCAGTTTAGCTTATGTTAAAATTGAGATGAAGGGAGGAATGGGGAAGAAGGGAGAGGAGAAACTTAAGAGAAGACAGTTACAATGCTTTGCAGGTCATCTCTCTTTATTTTTATATTTTATGTATAGGTAAGAATATGGCATTATAAAAACATATGTATTCCCAATGCGCAGCTGGGTTAGTGAGAAAGCTTTGCATTCCCTGTCAGAACTCTGTAGCAGTATATTAGCTTCTTTCAGGAGTCTTTTATTAAATGTTACTGCTGCTGCTGCTGTCGCTTCAGTCACGTCTGACTCTGTGTGACCCCATAGATGGCAGCCCACCAGGCTCCCCCGTCCCTGGGATTCTCCAGGCAAGAACACTGGAGTGGGTTGCCATGTCCTTCTCTAATGCATGAAAGTGAAAAGTGAAAGTGAAGACGCTCAGTTGTGTCCGACTCTTAGCGACCCCATGGACCACAGCCTACCAGGCTCCTCCGTCCATGGGATTTTCCAGGCAAGAGTACTGGAGTGGGGTGCCATTGCCTTCTCCCTGTTAAATGTTGAAGGTAATTAAAAAAAATAGGAACCAAATCATTGATGATTCTATTTTGATAGAAATAAACAGATAAGAGATTTCCTGAGATTTTCCAAAAATATTTGAAAGCTAATGTTCTTTTCTCTATTGTTATATTTGCAAGTGGCAAATATTTCCGAAGGGTTAGATAATAATTACCAATACTATAACAAGCATACAAATTTCAAAATGGTAGTGTGGGATAATAATACTCAGTGAAAGAAAGACAGAAAAGGCAATCTATGTGAAGGGCTGTAGAATTTCACCTGTTGTCAGTTCAGTATTGGACATTATGAACAGTATGATGCTCATGATCTGAAAATTTTTCAGTAGAGTGGCATTTAGACCATTTTGTATTTAGTATATAGGTACATACTAGAGTTCCTAGGTCATTTTTCTGTCATGTAAACTCTGGAGCTTTATTTAATGAGATGTTTTCTGCTTAGATTTACTTTACTAGCTAAAGAGAAACTTTAAATTCTTATTCATTTTCCCTTCTCCATTTGGCTATTTATAAGATTTTCCATTTTTGCTGGGTGTCATATTTAGCATTGAAGGGTTTAGCCTTTCGTACTGTGCAAGGCTAAATGAAAGCCATCTTTTCACTACTGCTACATTAGCTTTTATTTTTCCTCTAATTTAGCTGCCATTTACTTGAAGAACATGGTGACACAGTACTGGCCGGACCGAGAACCTCCGCCCGGAGAAGCAATATTTCCATTCAATATTCATGAAAACGATCGCCAGCAAATACGTGATAATATTGTGGAAGGAATAATTCGGTCTCCAGATTTAGTGAGGTACATTATACTATATCTGTGTGCTTTGTGAGAAGCACAGACTATGTGGATGGGGGAAATTAGTTTAATCATCAGCCTCAAGTTTGTTTTTTAAAAGAGATACAAAGTAATGAAGATGGTCACTCAATACAGTTTTAATTATTTGTTTTTGCATTTGTAATTCTCTGCTTTTATATATATATATAGAGAGAGAGTCATTTTTTTGGCTGCATCATATGGCATGTGGGATCTTAGTTCCCCAACCAAGGATCAAACCCATGCCGCCTGCAGTGGGAAAGGAGGAATCTTAACCCCTGGACCACCAGAAAGTCCCTGCCTCAGAATATTTTGGAAAGGATTTAGTTGCTATCAGTAGCCACAAAAAGAGTTAAAGCAAACGTGTAACTACAATTGTTGTGTAGATCCCTGTATGTAGATAACCTATGTTCTCAGTTAGAGCCTTTGACTTTTCACTATTTGCTTTTCTTTTCCCTGATACAGGGAAATTGACTTCTGGGGGTTTTAACTTACCACTTTTGTAATACTCTACCTATCTGTTTATTCATTTTTGTGAGCTGAGCATCTGTTCCTTTGAAGAAGATAGGATGGAGAAAGTATAAACTAGAAGTATCTCTGGTTTTTTAAATTTAGATTAGCTGCTGTAGAGTCCAGTCGACTTTCTACGGTGATGGAAATCTTCTGTATCCATACTGTCTGATCCTTAGTCATGTGGCATAGAAGCCAGTGGAGTACTTGAAATATGGCTAGTGTACCTGAGGAACTGAATTTTTAGTTTAATTATATAACTGGTGGCTGCCCTTATTGGATAGCACAACTATAGAGTCAAAAAATTATGCAGTCTTAAAATAGGAAAAACAAATTCTTTTCAACATGAGAGAGTGATTAGGTTTCTCTAGAAAAGGCAGGAGGGAAACAGATGAATCTGAGGTAGGGAAATGAAATTAACTTCAAGACATTAGATATAACTTTATCCCTGAGTGTGACAAGCATTGAACTCCTCTTTGTGCAGTTGTTTCATTAAGAGGAGAAAGGAGTTGTACTGATGGAAGAAAATAGTCTTTATTCTTGTTTGTTGCCCACATGCCCGTCTGGCACTGGCTTCCCTGTGGTACCATCATGTGTCCATTTCTTGGCAAAATCTTTACATTTTAAATCTCTCTGAATCTTGCAAGCAATGCTTCTACACAGTAATATATGAAAGGGTGGCTGTTCATAGACATCCTTTGCTTGGCTTGGAATGAGAAAGGATTAAGACGGTCAACCTGAAGATGAAATTAAAAAAATGAAACTTTTCATTCTTATTGAATACAGATATGATCTATTGGTTGTTTAGGAACAGCTGCTGGTGTCATAGGGGGTTATCTTTATCTTTATTATGAGACAGTTCTTTGTGGCTTTGCTTCTTTTATGTCCTGAAGGCTTAACTGTAACCACTCTTAAATAAATATTCTCAAAGTTTATTTAAAAGTACTGCAAAGGATATTTTGCAGATAGATTTGGAGACACAAGGAAAAGGCATTATTTTGTTTGTTTCATTTCAATGAATTCAAGTTTTTGGCTGTTGAACTGAATACGTATCTTTTTCTTGGCATAGTGGAATCCTAATTTAGCTTGATTCACTTTCTGACCATTTGCAAGTGACCATGTAAGGACACACTGAGAGTTTGTAGGAGAGAAATTTTTTTCCCTCACTTTCTTTTCAGTTGTGACTGGGATCCAGCTGAGGAAATGATTACTGACCTAAGTATTATGAGATCACATCTTTTATCACTTAACTTCGTGGTTTCATTGAAGATATTTCTTTTTTTTTTCTGTTTAATGTCTTGCTTGTTGATTTTTTCCTATGTTTCTTTGGAAATAGCGCTTGACATTCCCCTTCAGGAATTTCCAGCTAGTACTTGGTACTTTGTATAAAATTTAGGATCTAAGGAAGCTTTGATAGGTGCAAAATACTGCATGGCTGGAATTGCTGATGACTGATTCCAGACTTTGGCTCACAGAGATGCTTCCCACTGTCATGTAGGCTTCCATTTTACTTACTGTGACCATTTTTAGGTTAAGTTTGTCTAGTTGAAATAATAAAATACTTTTTGTTTTGTTTCCCTGTAGGATATGATAACCAAAATACAAAATATGACAAGGTGGGAAATTTTATAAGAGCTGGGGTTGATTCATTGTCTTTTGTTTTCTGGAGACTTTTTTATGAATTTATTAATTTTTTTTTTTACAAAGCTTATCTTTAGGATAAGACCATTTGAAAGATTTGATACATTTTAGGCAATCACTCATTCTGTTTATTTTCATTAAGTTTGAGTTACTGAGGAGGTGTTTTTTTTAATAGGACCACTCTTTTTCTTATCACCCTAGATAAATAACTATATAATGTAGATAAATAGGAATCAAAGTGCTTTTGTGTACAGTACTAGAGGTCTTTGAAGCCTGATATTTATAACTACTTAGATTGTGGACTTTTTTCCCCCCACCTTATAGAGTCCAGTTAACAATGTGTCTCCGTGCCATCATTAAATACGATTTCCCTGGTCACTGGCCAGCGGTAGTCGACAAGATAGACTATTACTTGCAATCACAGAGCAGTGGAAGCTGGCTTGGCAGTTTGTTATGTCTGTATCAACTGGTGAAGACATATGAGTAAGTTGATTTCTATTGGCTGAAGATACCAGCCTTGTGTTACTTAGAAAGAATTACATTGCATAGAGGGGTCTGCTGTGGGTGTTGTGCAGAATCAGGTTAGTTTGGGAAATGTTGGATTAAACACAAATGTGGTAATTTACTACAGTTTTTCAAAGAATCTTTAATCTGCTAATGTGTTAATCTTTCAGGCAGTGCTTCTCAAACTTATTTGTTAGTTTCAGAGGACCATTTATTTAACAGCTTTCCTTGGAAATTTTGATGGAGAGGTACCTTAACATTTGTCTTCAAGTGAGCACATTATTAAGTAGACCAAACATTTACCTTTTTGGATGCAAGGTAGAAAATGTTCACGTTTCTTTGCTGAGTTTCGTTTCTATAAGAATTGCTTGGGAAGTGTGGGAGTAGTGTCATGTTCAATAGCATTGCTTTCTAGTTTCGAACTGCTGCTCCTGCACACAGAGTTTGGTAGTCCTCCTTTTAAAGTGATTTTTAGAGGATATTTTAGACTTATACCTATTAAAGTGATCTAAGAGCACATACATTTGTAAACTATTTTAACTTCTCAATATATGGTAGAGACAACTGTTTTTTCCACCATTATTTGTTATATAATAGGAATATCTATTTAAGCTTGCATATCAGCCTGTATTTTGTGGCAAGAATTGTGGTATGATGAAAATTAATCTAAGTACTAGAAAAATTGATTTAGAAAAGTTGCAAAGCTGTTTTTGATTATTTTGAATTAGTCCAACTGTTTCTAAAAAGATTTTAGGTATTCTGCCTGAAACAGAGATGTGCTCTTTTAAAGTCTGTCTCAGGTTTATTCTAACAATCCAAAGTGAAATGTAATACAGTGTTTGGAAAGTTATTGTTTTAGTTTTATATAGTTTAGAAATACTGTTTTTCATTCATTGCTTATAGCTCTTTTGTGGGGGGAGAAATTATTGTTCTCTTGTTTTGTCTTTGCTCATGTAGATATAAGAAAGCAGAGGAAAGAGAACCTCTTATAGCAGCAATGCAAATATTTCTGCCTCGTATTCAGCAACAAATCATGCAGCTCCTTCCTGATTCCTCACATTATTCTGTATTAATACAGAAACAGATTCTGAAAATCTTTTATGCTCTTGTGCAGGTAAGTTTCTATAGCAGAAGACAAATTTGATGCCATGTATTTCTGCCTGGCACATCGAAAGTGCTCAGTAAGTGTCAGTTATTGTTTATTGGTGAAAATTACATAGTATATATTCTCACATGTATTTCTTAAAAAAAAAAAATCCTTATGAGAGAACAGACTTAGAGAGGTCAACTTAATTGTCCAAGGTTATCTGAGTGGCAGAGCTGAGATTCAGTGGCCATATGTCTTTCACCCCAGTGTCTGAAGTCTGAGTATGGAAGAAACAAGGCAGTTAACTGTCCTAAAACCTGATGATTTGACTAATCTGTCCATAGCATTCTGCCTGTAGATTAGTTTTAATTATAGAAGAAGAGAAAGGAAAAGAAGGGTTCTGGGGAGGGAGGTGGGAGGGGGGTTCATGTTTGGGAACGCATGTAAGAATTAAAGATTTTAAAAATTTAAAAATAAAAAACAACAAAAAAAAAAGAAGAGTTCTTTTTTTATTGAGAAATCATATTGATGGTAGTTTGTTTGCATTTGACCCAATTTAAAGCTAACAAATGAGATTGAGTGACTCATTTACCTTCATTTAAAAATTTCCTTTTTCTTAATTGAAAGCTATAATGAACATTAATATGGAATGTTTTAAATATAAAAATATTTAAAATTTAATCCTTGAAAGGCTTGGGTAAGATATTTAGATCTGGGTGGAGAAAGAATAATTGCTGTCAGTTTAAACTATTTGAGTGATGAGTGGATTAAAGCTTTATTTCATGCTTTTCTTTTAACTTAGTCATGGCAAGAGGGTAGTTTCATCAAGCTAGAGAGTCAGGATAGTTTGGTTTTGTTCTTGGCTTCTATCTGACTGAAGTACTTTTATATTGTTCTAGAATATTTCACTTTAATAAGGATTTATATTTTTAGCCTCACCTTTTAAACTTTTAATAGAGACAGTCCAGGGAGGATGTTTGTGTTTTTTTCAACTTTGCCTTTTTGAGGGGAGTGGGAAGGGGAAAGGAGGCACCTCTGAGAAAAGAGAAGAAACTAGAATACTAAGAAAACATATCCCTTCACCTTTTTTACCTTTTTTAAAAAGTAATAAACTAGGAAGATGTATGATGCTTTTGGTTTTGTTTTTCTGTTCAGAAATCTTTCTCAGGAGCATCACTTTGGGGCAAACATTTTTTATTCAGTGAGATGTCTTACCATTAGACATAGTAATAGCCCATTTATTCAGAGCCAGACTTCCCTTTCCCACTGGGAGAAGCATAGCCAGGAACTGTAAGTAAGACAGAGGATGATGAAATAGTTTTTTTAAAGTCTCTATTTCTACTTAGTTTGCTAAGAGAGAAAAATGTAATTTTTTTTTTCTTAACATGTATGTGCTAAAAACCTAAAAAATCTGGGAAAAAACCCCTCATCATTTTAAACCATTTCAGTAATTATTGTGTGCTGATATAGTAATATTCTTCAGTGAGGAATCCTGGAAGCAAAAATTTAGAAGGCTTTAAGTGGCATAGTTCCAGTGTTTATGTAAGTAAAGAATGATTGTCTATAAAGGAAAAGGCAGAAAAATTTTTGTTATAAAAAGTATGATATAATGAAATTGATTTTGTGTAAGCATTTATTAAATATTTATTGTGTACAGGGCTCTTGAATATTTCATACATATTTCAGAACTCATTTGTCCAGAAGTGAACTCATTATTATCTTCCCCCTAACCCTGAGCCTGCTCTACCTCTTTGCTCCATCTTAAAACCAACTGACTGCCCACTGCATTTAGAATAAAGTGTTAATTTCTTCACCTGGCCTATAAAACCTTTCATCTCTCACCTCATCTTATACTATATTTAGCTTTAGCTTTGTTCTTTACACTCCAGCCATATGGAAATTCTTTTAGCTTCATGAGCAGGTCATGTCCTCTTGTCACTGCTGAGCCTCTAAAGGCACTGTGCAGCCTGGAGCACCCTCCTTCTCCTTTCTGCCCTGGTCCATTTGTGCTCATTCTCTGTGTCTCGGCTTGCATATCACTTCTTCCAGAGAAGTTGTCTCTTCTATTAGCAGGCTGCGTTACATGGTCCTCATGGGTGCTCTTATCAATATTGTAATGCTTTTATCTGTTCTGTTTATCACACCATATTGTAATTTCTTATTTAAATGTTTCTCCCCCCTCAATTAGAATGAAGCTTTACTTATTATATCCTTAGCATGTAGCAGGTTTTGGAATGCATGGATGCAGAGGTGTTAAGCCTCATCTGTAGCTCAAGGTGTAGTAGGGAGGGGAGTTGTACACTGTAATATAGTGTAGTGGACTGTGATATCAACCACAGTGTAGACAAAATTAATTGAAAAAAGTGTTTCTTGAAGGAAAGATTTTCATTAAAGTCATTAAAATGAGTTTGCATCACAAAAAGATAATTATGGGAGGAGAAATTAAGGAAACATCCCTATTTACAACTGCATCAGAAATAATAAAATGCCTTGGAATAAACTTATCCAAAGATGTAAAAGACCTATATTCTGAAAGCTATAAACATTGATGAAGGAGTTTGAAAACAGTACAAAGAAATGGAAAGATATTTTGTGTTCTTGGATTGGAATAAGTAATACTGTTAAAATGTCCATACTATCCAAAGCAGTCTATAGATTTACTGAAATCTCTATCAAAATATTGATGACATTTTTCACAGAAGTAGAACAGATAATTTACCAAAAACCCTGAATTGCCAAAGCAACCTTGAGAAAAAAGAACAAACTTGGAGATATCACACTCCCTGACTTCACACTACACTGCAAATACACAGTAATCAAAACAGTATCATATTGGCACAAAAACAAGCTTATAGATCAGTGGAACAGAGCAGAGAACTCAGAAGTAAACCCATGCACATATAGTCAGTTAATCCACAACAAAGGAAGCAAAAATATACACTGGAGAAAAGACAGTCCCTTCAGTAAGTGGTGCTGGGAAAACTGGACAGTCATATGTAAATGAATGAGGACATTTCCTCATATCATATACAAAAATGAAATCAAAACAGATTAAAAACCTAAATGTGAGACCTGGAAACCATAAAACTAAAAGAGAAAACAGGTAGCACATTTTGACATGAATCATAGCAATATTTTTTTGGATTTGTTTCCTAAGACAAGGAAATAAAAACAAATGGGACCTAATTAAGCTTAAAAGCTTTTGCACAGCAGAGGAAACCATTGACAAAACACAAAGACAGTCTGCTAAATGGGAGAAGATATTTGCAAATGATATTAGCAATAAGAGGTTAATATCCAAAATATATTAACAGCTCATATAGCTCAATAACAACAACAACAAAAACCCAATTAAAAAATGGGCAGAAGACTTGAATAGACATTTATCCAAACAAGAAATATAGATAGTCAACAAGCACTTGAAAAGATGCTCAACATTGCTTATCACCAGAGAAATGTAAATCAAAGCCATAATGAGATACCACCTCATTTCAGAATACCTATCATGAAAAAATCTTCAAATAACAAATGTTGACAAGGATGTGGAGAAAGGGGAATCTTCATACACTGTTAGTGGGAATGTAAATTGGTACAGCCATTATGAAAAACTATATGGCATTTCCTCAAAGAACAAAAAATAGGACTACCATATGGTCAGCAATTCTACTGCTAGGTATATATCTGGAAAAAATGAAAACACTAATTCAAAACATATATACACCCCAGTGTTCGTAACAGTATTATTCACAACAGCCGTATTATGGAAGCAACTTAAGTGTCCATCAATAGATTAATGAATGAAGATATTGTATGTTTATGTACATGCATATACATACAATGGAATATTACTCAGCCATAAAAAGAATGAAATTTTGCCATTTGCAGCAATGTGGATGGACCTAAAGTGTTTTACACTTAGCGAAATGTCAGGCAAAGAAACACAAATACTGTTATCACTTATATGTGGAATCTAAAAAATAAACAAGTGTTTGTAACAAAACAGAAACAGATACATAGATACAGAGAATAAACTAGTGATTAACAGGAGAGGGAAGTGGGGAGGGTCAAGATGCATATGGGATTAAGAGATATTAACTACTGTGTATAAAATAAATGAGTAACAACGATGTATTTATTGTACAGTGAAATACAGCCATTATTTTGTAATAACTTTAAATGGAATATAAGTCTATAAAACTAGTGAAGTCACTTGTATATCTGAAAATAATGTAATATTTTAAATGAACTACATTTCAAAAATAAAAAGATAATTATATGAGGTAATGGAAGTATTGACTAACATTGTTGTAAAAGTAATTTAACAATATATATGTGTATCAAATGATCATGTTGTGTACCTTAAACTCACATAGTGTTATATATCGATTCTATCTCAATAAAGCTGGAAAGATAAAGTTTGACACCCGAAGTGGTAAATGGTAAAAAATCACTTATCTAGAGTCTCATGCTGAATAAATGACCTCTTTCTGTATTATTTTTATTATTTTTTACTTAAAAATGTACCAGGGACTTCGTTGGAGGTCAAGTGGTTAACACTTTGTGCTCCCAATGCAGGGGGCAGGGGTTTGATCCCTAGTTGGGGAACTAAAATCCCAGATGATGCACAGCATGGCTGAAAAGAAGGAGGAGCTCAGAGAAATAATTTATAGCATGTATATTTTCTAGATTAAAAAAATTTAACTTACACACATATGCTTATAGAGCTGTTTTAAGTTAAATTTTAAGTTGAATCATCTGAAATTACTATTTTCATGGTCAAGTGTTAGACGTTCCATGTATTTCAGCCTTTCTATATAGATGAGTTGCAGATTTTTTAGAGGGGAGGAATTATTGTCTGATATTGTTGTCCTTTGTTTTCAGTATGCATTGCCTCTTCAACTGGTGAATAACCAAACCATGACAGCGTGGATGGAGATCTTCCGAACTATTATTGACAGGACTGTTCCTCCTGTAAGAAAGGGCTTCTGTTTCTAAGAAGAATTGGGAAAAGTTGGATTTGGGTTATTTGTGGTAGACTGATTATTATCCCGGACTGCTATTTGGGGAAAAAAAAAATTACTGTAATAAAAATAATTTATGATACATACTCAGCTACAGAAAATTCAGATAAACAAAATTAATAAAATCACTGTTTAATCCTACTAAAAATAGATAGCCATTTCTAAAACTTGATAATCATTCTCTTTTTTTCTCTGCATTCATATACAACATATTTTTTCCTACAGAAAATACTATAAAATCTTTAAGGAAGAAGTGATTAAAAAGGCTCTACTGACAAAATCCTATTAAAAAGTGATTAAAAAGGGTATACAGAAAAAGAAGCATTAACGAAATCTGTCAGGAAGAACAGTTATATTTTATGATGTGTGTAAAAACGGTATATATATATACGTAGACAGTTGTGTGCACGCGTGTGTGCTCAGCCGTGTCTGCCTCTTGTGACCCATGGACTGTAGTCCACCAGGCTTCTCTGTCCATGGCATTTCCCAGGCGAGAATACTGGAGTGGGTACTGTTTTGATATTAATTTTCACTTACAATTTCTTAGAAATATTTTGGACGATTTTGAATTTTTTTGTATGGTACATTTTTGCTTAATGCTTCATTTGCTAGATATTTAGCTTGTTAGAGGTTTAACTATAAGGATGTAGTTAGATTTCTATGCACATAGAGGATTATTTTGTCTGGGTAACCTCCTTGCTGTGTTCAGGCTTTGACAGATCTTTAGCTAATTATAAATTAATTAATTGAAGTAGAGTTGATTCACAATCTTATATTAGTTTCAGATGTTTGGCATAGTGATTCAGTATTTTTATAGATTATAGTTTATTAAAAGTTAGTAGAAAGTAATGGCTATAATTTTCTATTTTGACAGATCTTGAAAACAGCTTTCTAGAAACAGTATATTGGCTTATACTTTAATAAACAGTGACTGATACTGTTTTGTTAAATTCTAAGTTTGCCAGTTTGATAGGTGAAAGATGGTGTCTCGTTTTTATCTGCAATAAATGTGATACTGTATTTCATCTATCAGATTAACTCAGATAACTAATCAGATTAACTAACTTAAAATATATTAAAATTTAAAAATTATGTATATAATTATATTAAATATATTATATAAAACATTATATTAAAATAAAAATATATTAAAATATAAAATTATAAAAATTATAAAATATTTTAAAATTTGAGTTTATCTCCAGATGTCTCAATATTCCTTCCTTTGTCTATATCTTGGGACAAATTATGTTGAGGTTTAGTTTATACACATTAATGCACAGAAATCAATGAACAGTTCAGTGAATTTTGACAGACTGACACTTATGTTACTGTCTCCCAGATCAAGATATAGAGCTTTTTGGTATCCCAGAGAGTTTCCTTGAGGGATGTGATGTTTTGTATTTTGTTTTCTACTTATTTGGGCCTTTTAAAGATAGGAGATAAATGTGAACAATAGCACTAGTTAGTTGAAGTTTTGTTTAATTCCTACCTAGTAATCTCTAAAGTAAGAACTTGCATTTGTATGGCAATCTTAATTCATATTTAATATTGCTTAATTTATATCAACATTTATTCTGCCTTTGTTAGTCACATAAACCTTTTCATTGTAGGAGTTTTATCTGGGTGTTTTGTCCTCCTAGGAGACTCTGCAGATTGATGAGGATGATAGACCAGAACTAGTCTGGTGGAAATGTAAGAAGTGGGCACTACACATTGTAGCTCGACTCTTTGAACGGTAATTCTGGTTATTAGATTTACCATCTGTGGTTAGCATCTCAGTATTGGATATAATAAAATTGAATAGGTCCCCTCGATGCTGTATGGTATTTGATTATTTTTCTTTAGAGGGCAAAAAGTTACCCTGTGCTTGTTTTAAAGCAGCCTTCACTGTGATCATAGGCTTTGAGATCGTAATGAGGTGAACGGTCTTCGCTGGGTCTTTCTAGTCTCTGTGAAAAAGGATGGGGAGATGATATTTCTGTCTGAAATTTTAAGTATGGCCTGGAGTCTAAATGCAGCTTGTCATAATTTGATTTCAGGGCTTTTAAATAAAAGGGAAAGTGTTAGTTTTCTGCCCCAATAGAATGTATCTATCAAAAAATATTTAAACTAATGAGCATGTTTTGTTTACAAAATTCTCAATATTTAAACATTTTCTCTTTGTGTTTCAAGATATGGAAGCCCAGGAAATGTCACAAAAGAATACTTTGAATTTTCTGAATTCTTTTTGAAAACTTACGCAGTGGGGATTCAACAGGTAATAAACTTAACATTTTTAAAATAAAAGGATGATTACTACTGAAAGTAGTTAAAGTCACTTCTATCATTTAAAAGTAGATTATAAAATATTAATTAATACATTACCTATTTTTAAGGATGAAATGGCAGCTCTGGGAATCTAATGCAATACTGTCAGTTTTAGAAGCAAATGTACTAGGGTAGCTACTGCCAGAATTCCCCTCCCAAACAAACAAACAAAAAAAAGAATACCCCTCCTTGATGCTGGACTCAGCCCTTTCAAGTATGTTGATTGATAACTTGTACAGCAGTCACCAGTATTAGATCATGTTCTTCAGTTAACTTTCTGACCTCATATCAGTTTCTTACCCTCTATTTCTTGAAGCCTACACATCTTTGTTTTAAGTTTTTATATCGGAAGATTTAGGTAATAGGAATTGATCTATTTCAAGAGGAGTTGAACTCAGAAGTAGACTTTCAGCTGAGAGCTTACACATTTTTGTGGAAGTTTGGAAACTTTTCTATACAGTGAAAATTAGGAACTCTTAAGAAATACTCCAAGTTGATGTTAATGTTTACAAACTACAAATGATAGATGGACATGAAGACCGGATTATCTGTATTGCCATTTGAATTATGAAATTTTTGTTTCTGTTTCAACACATGAAATTTAATAATGATTGAGCATTGGCTATATCAGGGCTGTATTAAGGAAACAAAGATTAATCAGACATAGTAAAAGGGCTTTAATGATAAAGAAAGTGTTTCTAGATTTTTATCAATCTCTGCATATTAGTCTTCTTTATTGTCAGTGATGGTTAAATACTTAAAACCTGACATCTTAGATGGAGTAATTCCTTTTATGGATTATCATTTCTAAAAATTTCCTTGCAGTGTTTCAGGAAAGCTATGGCTATAATTTTCTCACAAATTATTTTATTGGCCCATTAAGTTCAGTTCAGTACCTCAGTTGTGTCCAACTCTTTGTGACCCCACAGTCTGGAGCATGCCAGGCCTCCCTGTCTATCACTAACTCCTGGAGCTTGTTCAAACTCCATGTCCATTGAGTCAGTGATGCCATCCAACCATCTCATCCTCTATCATCCCCTTCTCCTCTCGCCTTCAATCTTTCCCAGCATCAGGGTCTTTTCCATTGACTCAGTTCTTTGCATCAGGTGGCCAAAGTATTGGAGTTTCAGCTTCAGCATCAGTCCTTCCAATGAATATCCAGGACTGATTTCTTCTAGGATTGACTGGTTGGATCTCCTTGCTGTCCAAGGGACTCTCTAGAGTCGTCTCTGACAACACAGTTTAAAAGCATCAGTTCTTCAGTGCTCAGCTTTCTTTATGGTCCAACTCTCACATCCTTACATGACTACTGGAAAAACCATAGCTTTGACTAGATGGGACCTTTGTTGGCAAAGCAATGTCTCTGCTTTTCAATATGCTGTCTAGGTGTGTCATAGCTTTTCTTCCAAGGAGTGTGCATGCGTGCTAAGTTGCGTCAGTCATGTCTGACTCTTTGTGACCCTATGGGCCATAATCCACCAGGCTCCTCTGTCCAAGGGATTCTCCAGGCAAGAAAACTGGAGTGAGTTGCCATGCCCTGCTCCAGGTGATCTTCCTAATACAGGGATTGAACCCGCATCTTTTATGTCTCCTGCATTGGCAAGCGGGTTCTTTACCACTTGAGCCACCTGGGAAGTCCTTCCAAGGAGGAAGTGTCTTTTAATTTCATGTCTGCAGTCACCATCTGCAGTGATTTTGGAGCCCAGGAAAATATAGTCTGTCACTGTTTTCATTGTTTCCCCATCTGTTTCATGAAGTGATGGGACTGGATATCATGACATTAGTTTTTTGAATCTTGAGTTTTAAGCCAGATTTTTCACTCTCCTCCTTCACCCTCCTCAAGAGGCTCTTTAGTTAGTTCCTCTTCGCTTTCTGCCTTAAGGCCCATTAGACAGTTTGTATTTCAAATCCTAAAAGATGATGCTGTTAAAGTGCTGCACTCAGTATATCAGCAAATTTGGAAAACACAGCAGTAAGGCCACAGGACAGGAATAGGTCAGTTTTCATTCCAATCCCAAAGTAAGGCAGTGCCAAAGAGTGTTCAAAGTACTGGACAACTGCACTCATTTTGCATGCTAGCAAAGTAATGCTCAAAATTCTCCAAGTGAGGCTTCAGCAGTACGTGAACCGAGAACTTCCAGATGTTCAAACTGGATTTAGAAAAGACAGGGGAACCATAGATCAAATTGCCAACATCTGTTGGATCATCTTAAAAGCAAGAGAGTTCCAGAAAAACATCTACTTCTGCTTTATTGACTACACCAAAGTCTTTGACTGTGTGGATCACAATAAACTGGAAAACTCTTCAAGAGATGGGAATACCAGACCACCTTACCTGCCCTCTGAGAAACCTGTATGCAGGTAAAGAAGCAACAGATGTGCAGGTTTCAACATGGGACAATGGACTGGTTCCCAGTTGGGAAAGGAGTACATCAAGGCTGTATGTTGTCAACTGCTTATTTAACTTATACGTAGAGTACATCATGTGAAATGCCGGGCAAGATGAAGCACAAGCTGGAAACAAGATTCCTGGGAGAAATATCAATAACCTCAGATACATAGACGACACCACCCTTATGGCAGAAAGTTAAGAACTAAAGAGCCTCTTGATGAAAGTGAAGGAAAAAGTGAAAAAGCTGGCTTAAAACTCAAAGGTCAAAAAATGAAGATCATGGCATCCTGTCCCATCACTTCATGGCAAATCGAGTGGGGAAACACGGAAACAGCACCAGACTTTATTTTCTTTGGCTCCAAAATCACTGCAGATGGTGACTGCAGCCATGAAATTAAAAGACACTTGCTCCTTGGAAGAAAAGCTGTGATGAACCTAGACAGCATATCAAAAAGCAGAGACATTACTTTGCCAACAATGGCCCATCTAGTCAAAGCTATGGTTTTTCCAGTAGTCGTGTAAGGATGTGAGAGTTGGACCATAAGAAAGCTGAGCACTGAAGAATTGATGCTTTTGAGCTGTTGTGTTGGAGAAGACTCTTGAGAGTCCCTACGACTGCAAGGAGATCCAACCAGTCAATCCTAAAGGAAATCAATCCTGAATATTCATTGGAAGGACTGATGCTGAAGCTCAAACTCCAATACTTTGGCCACTTGATGGGAAGAACTGACTTCTTGGGAAAGACTGTGGTGCTGGGAAAGATTAAAGATGGGAGAAGAAGGGGACGACAGAGGATGAGATGGTTGGATGGCATCACCAACTCAATGGACATGAGTTTGAGCAAGCTCTGGAAGTTGGTGATGGACAGGGAAGCCTGGCGTGCTGCAGTCCCTGGGGTCGCAAAGAGTCAGACATGACTGAGTGACTGAACTGAACTGGAATATGTACTTCGTTGTGGATACCAGGATAATCAGGGAGCTGGTCAGCTCTCTCTCTGCTCTTTCCACTGCTATTAAAGCCCCAGTAAGCATCCTAAAATTGATGCCTTCTTATAGTGTGTTCAGTAGAGGTTTTCAGTGTCACGTAAACATGTATAAATACACACATTTAAATTTCATGCGGTTGCATCCATGCCGTGGAAGCCGTTCACAAAATGGCGCTCATGACTGAACAACTAAACTGAACTGCACCCATGCCATCAGCTGAACCTTGGTCATTTAAGGTATATATTCCTGATATTTTTTAATGTTTTTTTTAAATCAAAAGCTGTTCCTTTGGTTAGTGTTGTGGCTCATCTGCTACCACCTGCGCTTCGCGTGAACCACAGCCATATTAGGGAGAACTGTGTTCAGTAGCGTCCCTTTTTAGTCTGAATTCCAGAAAGTTTCTTGGTGATAAGACTTCTTTTTTAATTTTTTTAAAATTTTAAATTTTACTTTATTTTACTTTACAATACTGTATTGGTTTTGCCATACATTGACATGAATCTGCCACAGTGATAAGACTTCTGACAAATTTTATAAGCCTGAATTTTATGTGACTTGAACTGAATTCATGTTCTGAATTTATAAATTTTGTACGTATTTTAAAAGAACACTTTTAAGTTTATGCATCAGTTGAGAGAGAGATTAGCTTGCTTGTAGTGAAGGACTCTGGAGATCAGGAAGCGGAATACTTGGGCTATGTGGTAGTGCAGCCTCCTACATGGGTCATTGCAGTGGCTTTGGACATGGTTCCTTCCTTAGAAACAGTTAAAAAAAAAAAAAAATTCTAAAAACTCAGTTTTGTGTTATTTCTACAAAGACTTTCCATGGTCTGAGATTATAAAATAAAAAATTTCCATACTCTTTTAGTTATTCTATGGTTTCCTTTTTTTGTTGCTGTTGAAATATTTTCCCCATCTGGAATTTATTTTGGTGTGAAGTTTAGTTAGGGAGCTACATTAATTTTTTAGGAGCTACCTAGTCAACTATCCCAGTACTGGTTGTTTTTTTGAATGACCTTGTTTCTCTTCTAGTTGAAATGCACCTTTGTCAAATATTAAAAATCTGTTTATGGTGTCTCTCACTATATGGATATAGTGTTTTCAGTGTTCATTTAGTCAGGTCTATTATTCTACAGTAGGTTTAATTTATTTGAAGAGCTAGTATGTGGAATAGAATATAGGCTTATTTTGAATACTTCCACAGGTTAGAAGTAGGGTAAATGGCAGAAAATCACAGTGAGATACCTTTCAGTTCAGTAGAACAAGGACCTATCTAAGCTCATGTGCTTTCTCACAAAATATTTATTTCTCTAAAAATCTGTTAGTTTTTTTTTTTTTTATCTCTGTGTAACCTCTGACTTGATTTTATGTCATGCCTAAAATGCCCCTCCTGTTAACTTTAAAATTGTTTGTTTTCCTATGTTTTCTCTTCCTATTTTCCTGTAGGTACTACTAAAAATTTTAGACCAGTATAGGCAGAAAGAGTATGTAGCTCCCCGTGTTCTTCAGCAAGCTTTCAACTATCTCAACCAAGGAGTTGTTCATTCTGTGACTTGGAAGCAGATGAAGCCGCACATACAGGTTAGTGTCAGTGAGCAGGTCTCCGAAATTATCCTCTAGTTAAAAATTTTCTAGACAAGGTCAGTGTTAACTAATCCAAGATTTTATATTTAACATATGTTTGTTTTCATTAATAATTTCAGAAGAGTATCTTATGTTTCATATAAAGAGTTTAGAAGTTTAAATATTTGAGAAGAATGAGGCCTTCAAGTTAAATGAGTTGATCTTGGTTGGAATCTCATTTAGCCTCTGTTTTTCCTCTGATAAGTCAGATAGTATTTTTCTCCCCTCCTTACCTGCAAGTTGCTAGGATCAAATGAGGTATTTTGTATAACAGCATTTTGAAACCAGTCGCCAGGGCTGTAGTTAAGGTAGTGTTCTTTTGTAGGAAATGCAGCCTGATAAATGACCGTTTTCTTTTGTAGGTTTTTATTTCTTTTTTTAGGTTGTTAAATTCTACAGCAAAAGTTAAAGTTTTCTGTTTGTATCAATTTCACTTAAAGGTAGAATTCAGCATTGTTAAGCATTGATTAATTCAGCATTGATAAGGGACAAATCAATGAAAAGTTATGGACCATTGATAAGTAAAGTAATATTTACATACAGATAACTGGATAATTTGAAGATGTTAGGAACTAAATTTTTTCCTCTCAAAGTATGCGTTCTTTAATTCTGTAATCTCTAAGATGGTAGCTGAAAAGTAAAGCAAATTCTTTTATCTTTGGTGTCTAGGATAGATTTTGTTTAGTGTTATCTTATTACAGATCTTAAAGATATGTTAGAAACATTAATATGACAGTTTGGAAAACTGACTTCATAAAGCCTTTCATTATTAATATTCCCCAAATGTGAATACTCTATATCCATTTATTGGTTTGTTTTTTCTCTTAGAATATCTCTGAAGATGTGATTTTTTCTGTGATGTGCTATAAAGATGAGGATGAAGAACTGTGGCAGGAAGATCCATATGAGTATATAAGGATGAAATTTGGTAATTGAAATTATTTTATTCCTCATCAGTTCCTGGTTATATGAAGTAGTATAACTAAATTTATACTTTTGAGTAGATTTATTACTTTGTGAAATTCCCAGAGTTCTGCTTTGCATGATAAATTCCAAAACTCGTGGAAGTTTTGATGTTCAGCTGAGCCAGTGGTCTTGAGATGAGAAGCTACTTTATTTATCTAACCCTCTCAAGTATGCTGAAGCAGTATCATCTCTATGCAACTCTGATCTACAGAGTCCATTCCTTTCTATGACTTTTGGGCTACACATTTGGGTTTATTCTTGGTCTGGGAGATCCTTTGCATTTCTGCATATTTTAGGAATGCTGCAATATAGTTTGTGTCCTTATCCTAGGGACTGAATATTCCTCAGGGGAAGGAAATTAGTTTTGTTGACACCAGTGTGTGGTTCTGTTCCCTGTGGGTCCTTTTAGCCTTGCATCTTCCTGGAGGCTGCTGAACTCTGTAGGTTGCCCAATTCCTCTTTATTCCCAGTATGAATTAATCACTTCATGCATACTCAGGCAGTTAGTATAGGAAGATGTTACTTGTGTACCACTGTTTCTCCCACAGTGAAGAAGCTATCTGGGGGCAGGGACTATCTTCAGTTCAGTCCAGTTCAGCTGCTCAGTCGTGTCCAACTCTTTGTGACCCCATGAATTGCAGCACACCAGGCCTCCCTCTCCATCACCAACTCTTGGAGTTCACCCAAACTCATGTCATCCAGCCATCTCATCCTCTGTCGTCCCCTTCTCCTCCTGCCTTCAGTCTTTCTTAGGATCAGGGTCTTTTCCAGAGAGTCAGTTCTTTGTATCAGTCAGTTCTTTGTGGCCAAAATATTGCAATTTCAGCTTCAGCATCAGTCCTTCCAGTGAATACTCAGGACTGACTTCCTCTAGGATTGACTGGTTGGATCTCCTTGCAGTTGTATGGAATCTCAAGAGTCTTCTCCAACACAACAGCTCAAAAGCATCAATTCTTCAGTGCTCAGCTTTCTTATGGTCCAACTCTCACATCCTTACATGACTACTGGAAAAACCATGGCTTTGACTATATGGACCATTGTTGGCAAAGTAATGTCTCTGCTTTTTGATATGCTGTCTAGGTTCGGCATAACGTTTCTTCCAAGGAGCAAGTGTCTTTTAATTTCATGACTGCAGTCACCATCTGCAGTGATCTTGGAGCCCAGGAAAATAAAGTCTGGTGCTCTTTCTGTGTTTCCCCACTCTATTTGCCGTGAAGTGATGGGACTGGATGCCATGATCTTATTTTCTAAATGCTGAGTTTTAAGCCAGCTTTTTCACTTTTTCCTTCACTTTCATCAAGAGGCTCTTTAGTCTTTCTTCCCTTTCTGCCATAAGGGTGGTGTCATCTGTGTATTGGAGGTTATAGATATTTCTCCCAGCAGTCTTGATTCCAGCTTGTGCTTCATCCAGCCTGGCATTTCACGTGATGTACTCTGAATATAAGTTAAATAAGCAGGTTGACAATATATAGTCTTGATGTACTCCCTTCCCAATTTGGAATCAGTCTGTTGCTCCATGTCTGGTTCTAACTTTTGTTTCTACCTGCAAAAATATTTCTCAGGGGGCAGGTAAGGTGGTCTGGTATTCCCATCTCTTGAAGAATTTTCCAGTTTGTTGTGATCTACATAGGCAGAGGTTTTGGCATAATCAATAAAGCAGAAGTAGATGTTTTTCTGGAACTCTCTTGCTTTTAAGATGATCCAATGGATGTTGGCAGTTTGGTCTCTGGTTCCTTGTCTTTCTAAATCCAACTTGACCATCTGGAAGTTCTTGGTTCACGTACTGCTGAAGCCTCACTTGGAGAATTTCGAGCATTACTTTGCTAGCATGTGAATGAGTGCAATTGTGCAGTAGTTTGAACATTCTTTGACATTGCCTTTCTTTGGGATTGAAACGAAAATTGACCTTTTCCAGTCCTGTGGTCACTGCTGAGTTTTCCAGATTTGCTGACATATTGAGTGCAGCACTTTCTTAGCATCATCTTTTAGGATTTGAAATAGCTCAACTGGAATTCCATCACCTCCACTTGCTTTGTAGTGATGCTTCCTAAGGCTCATTTGACTTCATATTCCAGGATGTCTGGCTCTAGGTGAGTGACCACACCATCATGATGATCTGGGTCATGAAGATCTTTTTTGTATAGTTTTCCTGTGTTTCTTGCCACCTCTTCTTAATACCTTCTGCTTCTGTTAGGTCCATACCATTTCTGTCCTTTATTGTGCCCATCTTTGCATGAAATGTTCCCCTGGTACCTCTAATTTTCTTAAAGAGATCTCTAGTCTTTCCTATTCTATTGTTTTCCTCTATTTCTTTGCATTGATTACTGAGGAAGGCTTTCTTATCTCTTCTTGCTGTTCTTTGGAACTCTGCATTCAAATGGATTTATCTTTCCTTTTCTCCTTAGCCTTTAGCTTTCTTCTTTTCACAGCTATTTGTAAGGCCTCCTCAGATAACCATTTTGCCTTTTCCATTTCTTTTTCTTGAGGATGTTCTTGATCACTGCCTCCTGTACAATGCTACCAACCTCTGTCCATAGTTCTTCAGGCACTCTGTCTATCAGATCTAATCCCTTGAATCTATTTGTCACTTCCACTGTATAATCGTAAGGGTTTGATTTAGGTCCTCCCTGAATGGTCTAGTAGTTTTATCTATTTTCTTCAATTTAAATCTGAATTTGGCAATAAGGAGTTCATGATCTGAGCCACAGACAGCTCCCAGTCTTGTTTTTGCTGACTGTGTAGAGCTTCTCCATCTTTGGTTGCAAAGAATCAGCCAGTCAAATTTCAATATTGACCACCTGGTGGTCTGTCTTGCTTTATTTTGCATTCTCCATTCCTCTACAGCCCTACATGACTTTGCAAGTTCTTGGTACTAGTCTGCATTCAGTGAAATGTTCAAATAAATAATGGTAAGACTAGCATTACCTAAGGCATGCTGAAGGGACTGTGACCACAGTGCTTTCCTCTTCTTGGGACATGTGTTTCTGGTTACCTGAACTAAGCCTACTAGAATAGATGCCAGATTATTGGTCCATGTTGTTTTCACAGTGCTTTATGTTTAGTATTATTTGATTCGGTAAGTGAGGAAGTGCCTCTTTCTCTTGGAGACAAAGTACAGGAAAAGCAGAAGTGTGAGAAAAGTAAATGCAAAAGTATTTACCACTGGTTTATCCTTCCATTCTATCATTTCCTTTTCAAAATCATGATACATAATGCAGGATTTATTAATTCCCCTTCCTAATGCTTTAATGGGCTTCCTAGGTGGCACTAGTGGTAAAGAACCTACCTGCTAATGCAGGAGATTTAAGAGATGTCGGTTCGATCCCTGTGCCAGTTGATCCCCTGGGGGAGGGCATGGCAACCCACTCCAGTATTCTTGCCTGGTGAATCCCATGGACAGAGGAGCCTGGTGGGCTTCAGTCCATAGCACTGCACAGTCGGACATGACTGAAGTGACTCGGCACATGCACAGTGCTTTAAATAGCACAGAATTACTTGCTAATCTTTCTTCTGTCTTATTTAAGGCATTCTTTTTAGTGTTTGGCTTTTCTATACCTGTGAACTTTCATAAGTGCAGTGTATTTGTTTAGCTTTCTGAAAACTACTGTTACTTTACTTACTCTTCATATTAAATAAGAAAGTACTTCAGGTTTTGGAAAATATAATAGTTAAGAGCTCTGTGTGTTACATTTTATTGATCAAAAGAGAATATGGATAACTCAAGACTAGGTTGTGTCTTTTTTTCCTCAATAGTTTCCTTCTGTGGACTAGAACGCAGTGGCTAGTGTGTGTATTTTACTTTTAGAAAGCTATTGGGGGAAACAATTACTAGTCTCCTTTTTATATTTTTGTCATGTGCAGTTATTTATATGAACAAAATACTTCCAAGTATATTGACTGATATTAATAATGGTGTTTTTAGATTTGGTAAAAACTGAAGGAGAGGGACTTATCTGCCGGTCCAGTGGCTAAGACTTCATGCTCCCAATGCAGGGGGCCTGGTTTTGATCCCGGGTCAGAAAACTGGATCCTACATGCCATAATTAGAATATCCCACATGCCCCAACAAAGATCGATAATCCCACATGCCATAACTGAGACCCATCACAGCCAGAGAAATAAATAAATATTTTTAAAAAAACAGACTGAAGGAGCTCAGGCCTTGATGTTAAGACAGTCTGGATGTGAATACTGGCCTAGTTGCTTACTGTGTAATTGTGGACAAATTACTTAACCTCTCTGAGATGCGGTATTGTCAGCTGTACTGTCTTGTGTACGTTTATGTGTAATCAGTTTGTTTCTTTCTCTTACTGTGTAAGCAAGATGAGAACCTTTTTTTGATATTTGTATCCCCAGAGCTTAGAACAGAGCCTGGCACACAGTAAACAGTAAATACATTTTTATTGTTTTCTGATAGAGGTAAAGCATTTTTCCTATCCTCAGTGGAACTGTATTGTTTGTTTTAATATGATTATTTAAAAGGACAACCTATAGAGTTTGATAAATATTGTTGTATATGAGAGCAGTCATGATATGTTCTTAGCTTATAACCAGTGTTATATATGGACTGTTTTATTTCTTGGTTCTGGAGTAGTGGTCAGTCAGGTTTAAACTATAATAAGTAGTTGTATTTTTGCTAACATGGTTTAAACTTTTAAAATCTAAAATCTTAGATATTTTCGAAGATTATGCTTCTCCTACCACAGCAGCCCAGACTCTCTTATATACTGCTGCAAAGAAAAGAAAAGAGGTATGTAGTTATTCTTTTTAAATATAAAACTGAAAGGTGACTGTGTTGATTTCACATTCTAATGAATGCCCCTTGTAGTTGAAAAATTATGTTAGTAGTTATAATCTGTAACTTAAAAAAATTTTTGTATCCTCATAGGGGAAAAGGAATATTTTTTCTTAATTGTAGTTGCTTGATAGAATACAATAAAATGTCTTTATTTTTGAAAATTTGTACATCATTTTAAATATGATAGTAAAGCAGTGAAAGCTCATGTAGACTAAAGTGGATTCTTCTATTTCTTTTCTTTAGGTGTTGCCAAAAATGATGGCATTCTGTTATCAAATCCTAACAGACCCGAACTTTGATCCTAGGAAGAAAGATGGAGCCCTGCATGTGATTGGTTCCCTAGCTGATATTTTACTGAAGGTTAAGCTACTCAAATTTACTTTACTTAATAACACTGTGAAGCATAGGCAGATGAGATAATATGAGAATTATGGATAATTTAAAACTTCTGACTCTGCATAATTGAGTTGACTAAATATTTTTCTTTCTGTCATTTTAATTTTTTTAATTTAAAATGGCTTTTTATTCACTTTTTCAGTATGAAACTGTTGTTATGTAAAAAAGATGATACAAAATAACTTTAGGGTTGTTTCTAGAAAGATCAGTCGATATCAAGTTTCTATCTAAAGACTATTTTTCTCTTGTTTTAAAACATGCATTATGTAGGTCAATAATTTTACAAAATTTAAATAGAAGTATATTAAGTGTTTCATAAGAAACAAGCTTTATTAGGAAGTGATTTTTACATATGAAAAAGACATTAATAAGTTAAACTCAATTTCTATTTCCTAACAGAAGAGTTTATTCAAGGACCAAATGGAGTTACTGTTGCAGAATCATGTATTTCCATTACTATTGTCTAACCTGGGATACCTTCGAGCCAGAGTAGGTTTTTCCATATTTCATTATGTCTCGAAATTAGTGTCTTGAAATCTTCATTTGTAAGTTAATTATTGAACTAAATACTTTTGGACAAATTTATCTTTTACCACACTGGGACAAAATGAAGTCAGTGAGAATGTCTTTTATAGTCATAAAAGCTGAATAAAGAGCAAATTAGTAAATAAAGGGATGTATAGATTTTAACTCCAGCTGCCCCCTCTTGCCTCACTTGCTGCATATGCAGAACATACTGTGAGAGGGGTGATACTGCAGCAGTGGTACCATGTAAATTCATAAGCTGACTAAGTTTTGGTGTCCAAAACAGCAGGAAAATTATATTTTGGCTAAACTCTTGATTATGATTTCTAGTGTGATAGTTAGATATACTTTAATAACATGCAGAAAATAATAATCCATGTAAATTTATTTGTATTCTAAGTATATATTATTTATAGAAGCAATATATTTTATGGAGAAATAAAAATAGAACTTTTAACAGCCTAGTGCTTACTTTTGTAACTATATCAGCACAACAAAATATCTTGCTAAAACCAATATGTTAACAATGCCTTGTCACCAACGCATTTTATAAATAGAAGACAGGGACTTTCCTGGTGGTCCCACTGGAGGACCACTGTGCTCCCAATGCAGGGGGCCTGGGTTCAATCCCTGATCAGGGAACTAAGACCTGGAGCAATCAAATAAATAAATAAATAAAAATATTTAAAAAGAGATAATAGTCACTAGAGAAATATTTGTGTGAATATAGGTTAGAAATGTAGAGGGTGCACAAGTATTTTTATAAGTAGGTTCCTATTTTTACAGACTATTAATTGTATGTCTCTTGCAAGTCGTTAGTCATTCAAATTAATTACTGTCAATTGTATTTTATGCAATAGAGATTTTAAAAAAATAATATGATTTAGTGGTCTAATAGTTTAAAGTTTGGTAATTTATACAAGGTTAAATTTTTTTTTTATCTTCTGTGACTGAAAAAGTCAAGTTTCCTAAGCTGATTAGTGTAAGGGAAAATAATATTTTATTCATTTTTGCTATGATGATCAGTAAATGAATGTCAACACTGGCTTGTGCTTTTGCATATAAATAATAAGTTGTGAGTCATAATATTTATTAAAGCATTGACAGGATTTTTTTTTTTGAGAAATTTAAGTTGGGTTCTGTTTAATCTTATGAATAATGATATTGCATAAAGGTAATTTAGAAGTAATAAAATTGCCTTTCTTATAAGAACTATGGAATCGTGAAGTTAGCAACTGAGACTAATATGTTTCCCTCCAAAAAACAAATAAATAAATAGTACATGGTAGGATTAAAGATGTTTTACGTAGAAGTTTTTATATTCATTGTTACATAAAACCATAATCCTAATAGTTTCCTACTAACTTTTTCCTTATAACATAGTCCTGTTGGGTACTTCATGCATTCAGTTCTTTGAAATTTCATAATGAGCTCAACCTAAGAAATGCAGTTGATCTAGCAAAGAAGAGCCTGATTGAGGATAAGGAGATGCCTGTCAAGGTTGAAGCTGCCCTTGCTCTTCAGTCATTAATTTCTAACCAGACACAAGGTAAAACCAAAATTATTATTAAATTAACAAAATTTAAAATTTAGAATAAGAATACATTTTTTAGAGGGTATTTTTAATTAAATAATAATTTTGATGTTGTCTTCTCAAATAGTTTTGTTTACTTCCTTGTCTTAAAGTTCAGAGTTTGGGTTTTTGGGCTTTTGCCCCCTCAGAATTTTATGAGTTTATTCTTGCCACTTTTAGGAATGTCTGTTAACTGTGATTTCCAGAAGAATTTGAGATTAGGAAACAAGTTGATGATTGTTAAACATTAGGGTAGAAGGGGAATCGAGAGACCTAGGAGTCTAGTTTTGACTGAGCTCCTGCCTTGCTGTCTAGACCTGGGCAAGATATGTGATCTGTCAAGGCTTAGATTGCCATGTATTTAAATTTAGGGGGATTGGACTAGATGGCTTCAAGATTCCTTTTAGCTCTAGGATTCTTGTGATTCTGCCCGTTCTGAAAGCAGCAAGTTGCATTTCTAGTGAGTGATAACACATATCTCCTTTGTTTGTTTCGAAGAATGCGCTGTTCAAAATTCAGATAAACCTTTAAAAGTAAATTCTACATTATGAAGAACATTAGCCTTTATCCCTATACAACACTGTTCCAATGGAAGGCAATATTAGATAAACACATGTGGGGAGAAGAGTGGTTGGAGACGGGGGTGAAAGAGTGAATGAGCATCATCAATGTGGGCATAGTCTTTATGTAAATGGTTTTTACACTTGTATCATGCTGTCATATTCCTGTTTGATAAGTCATGCTAATGACAGAGGATACATGTGATTCAAATTAGTTCAGGCAAATTTCTCAAGGGAGCTATTGGCATTTGGGGCAGGAGAGTTCTTTACTGTGCAGGACTGATTGTCCATATATTACTCGTGGGGAAACAGATACATTGGTGAACATTATTTTGGTACAACTTTATAACTTACTTACCATCAGGCACATATGTATCTGGAACCTATTACCCTGTGTTATTTACCTTGTGACCAAGTAAGTTTCACTTGTGAATCGCTAATATTTTTTACTGAGTTTATTTTTTATTGCATTAGCCAAGGAATATATGAAGCCACATGTAAGGCCTATTATGCAGGAGCTGTTGCACATTGTTAGAGAGACAGAAAATGATGATGTTACTAATGTTATCCAGAAGATGATATGTGAATACAGCCAAGAGGTAGCCTCAATTGCTGTGGATATGACTCAGCATTTGGTAAGACTGGGCATAGTTTTATGTTAGTTTGGTATAAAGGCTTTGAATAATCTTAAGTAAATTAAACTCCAAAATTTGAAGTTTAGTTTGTATGTAACTGAAATGCTAATGTAAAAATATTTGCTCTAATAATTCTGACGGTTAATAATTTCAATGTATAGTTTTCAGTTTTCCTAGATTTTGGATTTATTTAATGGCAACCAGAAGTTAATTATTTGCTGTTTGATTATAATAGCTAGTATATATTCCACTTTAGTGACTAGATAAGGGCAAAGTGGCTATATTTAAAACATGACAGTTTCCATCATCAATATTCACTTGGCAAACTGCATATCTTAAAGTTTGAGCAGTGGTGGCCTTTGGAGATGTGACACTGTCCTTTTGCTCACTTCTCATAGAGAAGTGTGAATGTAGCAGTACTAATTGTTGAATGTGTTTGCTATTTTTATAGGCTGAGATATTTGGCAAAGTTCTTCAAAGTGATGAATATGAAGAAGTTGAAGACAAGACTGTAATGGCTATGGGAATTTTACATACCATTGATACTATCTTGACAGTTGTAGAAGACCACAAAGAGGTAGGATTTTGTGTTTTATGATGTCATTATAGTAACTGAAATTTATATTATCACTGGTCATAAATTTTAAAGTCTTGACCTTTAAATTGCTGGTTATGTTGCTGGATTTTAAAAATTACCCTCAAATTTTAAAGAAAAGTATTAAAATGATTGAAGGGAAATGTTGCATGTGATTTTAAAGTATATAGTATATCTCTTTTGCTAAACTTAGTTCAGTTCATCACATCTGCTATGTGCCAGGGTAGGCTTGGGGGAAAACCAAATTTAATAGAACATAGCCCTGTTGTTTGGAATCCACAGTCTGGTCTTCTTGATAGAGAGAGACTGCCATTCAGTTACAGAGGCAAATTTTAAATAATATAACAAAATACTGATGTAACAAATACCTGAGAATGGAAGGGAAGAAGAGTTTAAAACATCATCGTTCCTAGGCTGAATTCCAGAACAACATTGGATTAAGAATTTGCGCAGATGTTTGTCAAGCACTCTCATATCTGTTCATTTCAGTTCAGTTGCTCAGTCAGGTCCAACTCTTTGCGACCGCATGGACTGCGGCATGCCAGGCTTCCGTGTCCATCACCAACTCCCGGAACTTGCTCAAACTCATGTCCATTGAGTCGGTGATGCCATCAACCATCTCATCCTCTGTCTTCCCCTTATGCATTAGCTGGTAGAATGTTACCATGTCCCCCTGCCATAGCGCGGGTATTGGTAGTGCCCTTTTGCAGAAGTAGAGCACAAGGTTTAGGTAATATCTCATGTTCATGGAGTTGGGAATTTGTAGATTTAGAGTTGCAGTCAACTGATATATCCTGATAATATATCAATTATTGCCTACCTAAAACCTGCTGCTCTCCTCCGCAAGTATTATATATTATACAGCCTTTACTTAAATTAGATTTGTGTTCATTACTTCTGCCAGCACAGTTGACTTGTTTGGCAGTGATGACAGCTCTCGTTTTATACAGTGGGACTTAGGAAGCAGGTGCTGGTTCTTTAAATAGCATTGTTAAACCCTGTGGCTGTTGACTTATCGTGTATTTATCACATACTAATGGATGCTTACCAGGTTCTTAAAATGGTTCAATTTTCTTCTCCTGGGCAGGCCTTTCTTTGCCTAAAAGACTTAATGTGAATTTTTGTTTTCATATTCATTATTGTATTTCTGTGTCCTTGTTGAAAGTATATGGGCCTCTCTGTAATGGTGAGATTTTCAAGTTGAATTGCATGTATACTTAAGGATTATTGTTTCTCTTCATATGTAGAACTTGTATTTTAAATTTGAAGAGAACTTAGAAATCGTCTTGTCAAGTTTTCCCAAATGTTTGTCTGGAGGATGGGTAGTAGTAGGATAAGCATCAGGATTAGTTTGGAAAAAAAAAAAAAAAAAAAAACAAACCAACCCCACCATTTTATGTTTCTGTTTTTTTAATTCTTGATATTACTTTTATTTTGAATTTCAAATAAAGTTAAAGGAGCATGTGACCTTATTGTGATTATCAAAGGAGGAATGGGTTAAAGTTGAGATACACTAATCAAATCTAGCTTCCCTAACCTATAGATGAAAAATCTTAAAGCCTTTAGCTAGATGGCTTTGCCAAGGTCATAGGTAACTAGAGGCAAAACAAGGACTGGAATCTTGGTCTCCTGACTGCCAGTCTTATGATTTTGAACTTTGACTTACTAAAAGCAAGCTTTGAAAGCAAGATTTCCTTAAAAGAAATATTTACATGTGTATAAATACTTAATGTATGAAGAGTAAAATTAGAAATCTGAAAAAGATGGCTAGTATTTTTATGTCTTCACATTGAAGTCCTAGATATATTAGGAATTAAAATATTGGTATAAAATATGAGATAAGGAATTAATTTAACTTGTAATTTTATTATAATTTTAACCCAAATTTCCATCATTAGCCCACTTTTCAGAATATCCTGGTTATTCTTTGATGTTTAATTTTTCACATGGAAGTTTAGTATTAACTTCTTAATTTCTCTTCTCAAAAGGTCCTATTGGAAAAAAAATCCTATTGGTATTTTTATTGGGATAATATTAAATTTATAGATTAAATTAAGGGTTATGATGAATTTTAAACTAAATGTTTAAAATTTGTCTTTAGGTTACTCAGCAGTTAGAGAATATCTGTCTACGGATCATTGATCTTGTTTTACAGAAACATGTAATTGGTAAGTTCAAAGATAGAATAAAAGGTAAACTGAGACTATTTTTAAATTTGATGAAAAATGCATTTTAGCCCTTCAAATTCAACAAGATGGACAGTTTTGAGAAAGAGAAGCTTGCCTTCTGTTCAATTTTTAGATATACTTTCTAATATTAGATTTCTAGATTTTCATTTAGAGGTAAGCTTAACATACCTAATTAAGAATTTTTGTTGTTGGAGTTTTTAAAGAACAGAGATTTTAAATGTTTTTTAGAAAGAAAGAACTAAGATGAGGTTTAGGTGAGGTTACTTTAGGATTGAAACATGTGAGATGATAGGCATATATTCTATCAGAAGTGTGAATTAATTGTTATTCTGTTTATGTTATGGTACCTGAATTCTGAGTAGAGTCAGTAGTTAATGCTGGATGTTATAGATTGATTGGGATTTGTAGAAGAGGCAACTTTTCATAGTATCCAAGCATTTTGAAGATACCAGCCACAAGTCTTGTGGGTAGGAGAGAAATATAGCCTGTATAGTGTAAGAGATAGAAAGATGGAACAAAAGCAGGTTACCACATTAGAGCAGCCGTCTCCAAACTTTTATCATTCACACCATTAGTAAAAAATTGAGCATGTACTTCTAATGTATGTGACTTATACTTGAGTATATATTTATATGCAATATACATGTTACTGTGCTACATTTACATACATAAAGAGAAATGTAAAACATGAGATCAAATGTAAATGAATAGTTTATCTCTACTAAGTGTTCTAATACATTCTTCTCCCATTTTAGAGGATTATCCTCTACTTTGCCAAAGTAGTCCTTACTTTTGAAATCATCACTATAAAGCAGTTGTTCTCAAACTTTGATGTGGATAAGAATCACCGAGGATCTAGTTAAAATGAAGCTTCCTGGACCATAACTTCAGAGATTCTGATACACTCAGAAAGAATATATTCACTTATGTCCTTTCTGTGAAGAGATGTAACTGAAAATTCTCCATTAAAAATATTCTTTTAAGGACTTCAAACATGTGAAAACATTTGACTTACAATATTGTATTAGTTTCAGGTTTACAACATAGTAATTGGATATTTTTATAGAATATGCTATATACAAAGTTATAAAATACTGACTATATCCCCTGTGCTGTGCATTACATGCTTGTAACTATTTCAGGTCAAGGGGATTAAGAGGTACAAATCACTAGGTCTAAAATAAATAAGTCACAAGTATGTAATATCCATTGAAATTTAAAGCAAGTAGTCTTGAGGAAAAAACTGTGAAGTAAAGCAAAGTGAAGTGGTTTATACCAACTTTCTGTAATCTGCCTATACCACATTTGTAATTTGGGCAATTACAACATCAGGATGTTAAGCAAAGAAAAGGGGCCTATTTCTTGAGTGTAGTGGGCAGAGGAGAAAAGTTTCAATTGTCTGTCTCCTCTAATCTCATCTCTAGTACCAAGGTGATCTCTCTCGTGTTTTTAGCTGTGATGCATGAATTGTTAATGGCCCTTTTTTTGAACCAATATTTAGTTATGTAAGATTTTAGGTTAAACCAGAAAAACCTAATTCTGGAAGATATTGTGGGCTGTTAATGTAGGACCCCACCATAGCAGTCTCACCATGTTTATGTCCATGGTCCAGTCTTTTTCCACTGTCCCACTTTTGCCTCCTTCTTTTGCCTGTTTTTATTGCTAATTTACTCTTGAACTTCATGTATTATTAAAAGCTAGGCTTAGCCATGGGAGAAGGCAATGGCACCCAACTCCAGTACTCTTGCCTGGAAAATCCCATGGATGGAGGAGGCTGGTGGGCTACAGTCCATGGGGTCGCCAAGAGTCGGACACGACTGAGCGACTTCATTTTCACTTTTCACTTTCATGCATTGGAGAAGGAAATGGCAACCCACTCTAGTGTTTTTGCCTGGAGAATCCTAGGGATGGTGGAGCCTGGTGGGCTGCCGTCTATGGGGTCGCACAGAGTCGGACACTACTGAAATGACTTAGCAGCGGCGGCAGCAGCAGCAGCAGGCTTAGCCATTACTGATTTAACTGCTCTATCTTATGCAGTAAATCAAAGTTAGTACAACCATCCTACCCCAATAGTCCGTTATCTTAGCTGATACTAAATGAAAAAAACTTATGGTTAATTTAAACATAAATGGAATTGGTAGAAGGATATTGGTAGCTCACCAAAGCAGTGGGAAGGCTGGAGTTGGCCAGAGTCAGCCAGGATTCTGCGATAAAAATGGTCTGCTTAGAAGGCCTGTGCTGCCTTGCTCGACACTGAGTCCTACACTGCTGCCCACCATAGTCCAAACTCCCAACACAGACCATGATCCTCCTAATTATTCCCCACCTCCCACAAAAAAACCTGGAAAAGCTTTGTGCCTTTTAGTTTCTCCCTCAGATTCATAGTCCTGGTCTTGAGCATCTTGAGTGGCCTGGTAAAGTACACAGGTTGTAGCCATCAAGAGCATGAAAGGAAATACTGGGCCTCTTTTCTTTCTTTTAGGCTTCATGTTAGGAAGAGGCATTTGCTTTCCTGAACAGAACTTTCAGAAATTTTTTATTCAGGCCATTGGTTGTATTTCCAGTGATTGTCTATCCTAAATTATTTCCCAATATCTATGATTTCTATCTTATTTTGCTTTTGGTAAGGCAAATATCTGTATTGCTAGCTTTTAAATATATTAAAATTTGAATAATGTTACAGAAAAAAATTTTATTCAAGCTTCCACGGTGAATATTGGTTCCCTTGAATAAGAAGAAGGAAAAAAAAAACCCCAAAACTTTGAAGTTAGACTTTTTTGTTCAGTGACATGGTAGGAAATTTTTGAAATTTTTGTGTTGAGGTTTGTGTTTTCTGATTATTATATTTAGATATAATTTCCTTCTGAATGAGGGTAAGAATAATAAGTATATGTACAAATGCAAGAATATTCCCTTTGGACTCTTTTAATAGTAAGTATAATTATCTTGAAGTAAGTTGAAAAGCATTGTACTAATTTTACAAGCTTTGTAAATTGGCAAAATATATTCTGTATATATTTTGTAAAAAATACATGCAGCAGATGGATATTTTCACCTAGATGAATTAAGTTCTCTGAAGAACATTAATTGTTTGTAAATTTAAAATCCTGTGCATGAGACACATACAATAATTGTTCATTCTTGTATCCATTTCTAATAAGGGTTTATGTATAAACTTTATTTTCTATATTACAAAACACAAAAAATATAACTTTTCAATATTACAAGTAAGTTTAGTCAAAACAAATCTTTGCCATATCTTATTGAGTAGGGGGCAGATCTTAGTGAAAAATGGAAGATGGCAAATATTAATAGAGATAGCAAGAGATGGGAGCTGAGAAACACATGCTCAAATGTATGTTAGATATAAGATATGTGTGAGTATATAGCCTAAATCCTCTTCTGTGTGGTCTTTGTGTTTAATTTTTGCTATTTCCTAGGATTCTAACTAGAGATTTTCTTCTTTCTAGAATTCTATGAAGAAATTCTTTCACTGGCTTACAGTTTAACTTGCCATGGTATTTCTCCTCAAATGTGGCAGCTTCTAGGTATATTATATGAGGTTTTTCAACAGGATTGTTTTGAATATTTTACAGGTATGACTGACCATGTAACATGTTTGTTGTTCTGTGTCTAGATAGGTATTATATCCTTTGACACTTGACATAAAGACTTATGATTCCAGTACTAATCAGAAAATAATTGTTCTTCCTTTCCTGTTGAGTAGTGCTGTTGTAGGGCTTTTAGCCCTAGGAATAGAGGTCATAGTAGGAAGGCTATATTTCCTACTGAATCTTAAATTACTTTGCAGTCAGAGTATATATCCATATATTAATTAATATTTTCTGAATGTCAACTATATTCTAAGCAATGTTCTAGGCTCAGCAGTACATCAGGGAACAAAATACACAGCCCTTGCCCTTTTGACACCTCCATTCTAATATGGGGTGGAAGAGGCTAGGAAACAGACAAATAAGCAAATAGAGTGTGTCAGATGGTAATGAGTGCTATGGGGAAAAAGAAGAAAATTCATAACAATCACTAAATGATGAGAATTTTAATCTTTCTGATCCACATTTCCCTCATCAATAAATAGGGCAGGTGTACCATTTTAGTTTCTAGCGTTTTGTGGTTGCAAGGGAAGATAGTAATGTGTGGGTGCTATAGAAATGTGCTTTCAGTGGTAATAATTTGTTTCTACTTCTGTCACTCAGATCTCATTGAGCATTTGAATTTTTTTCCAGACATGATGCCTCTTCTGCATAATTATGTGACAATAGATACAAATACTTTACTGTCAAATCCAAAGCATTTAGAAATACTTTTTACAATGTGTAGAAAGGTAAGCATGTCCTAATCATTTGTCGTAGTGATTCTTACTAATGTTTACTGACTAGTGTTGTATTTCACTTCAGGTACTCTCTCAATTTATTCCTTATATATTTAGTTGTATATTGCTCTAATGAACATATATTTGTCATTTTGTGTTTTCAAATGGAGTTTGGAAGTATATTCTGAAAATTTCATATTGTGTGTTATACTGAATGTTTGCTACTTCTATAGTTGTGTACTTCACAATGCTTAGGTAAATAATTTTCCATGTATTTTTTCTTTCAAAAATATGGACTTACTACTTGATTAAAGAAGAGTGCTAGGAAAATATCACAGTTTGTCAATTCGTGATTTTTCTTTTAATTGAATGTATATATTGGAAAACACTAAGTATAGGTAATTTGAACATAAGCAAGACAAAAAAAATTGGAATAGTTGGAAAGACAGCATCATTTAACTCAATACAGGATAGTTTGTAAGCCACATAATGACTACTGTTGCATTTATGCACAAGCATGATTGCCTACTATGTTATCTTTGTCACAAATACCCCCTCTTGGTTATATCTAGAAGTGATTCGTGACTAATGCTTTCCTCCTCTTTTAGGTGAATATGTGTATATTCATAAATATAAAACTGTATTACATAGAGATGGCAGATTTTAGAAAGCTCAAACAGCCAGAAACCTAAGTTTGGCTTTGGATTTGGGAGTAAGATAGCCAGTGTACAGCCTGTTTTCCTTCCTAGAAGAGATGTGTGCCAGGCTCTGTTAAGAGTGCTGAACTCATAATCAGTTTATCTAATTTAGGTCTCAGTTCAGTTTTAAAGAGCCTGGGAGATTTGGGGAGGTCACTAAGTTTCATCACATATAAACTGCAGGAGTAGAATCACGATTTTTGAAGACTCATATAGCTCTTTGGGAACCCAGCTTGTTAGGTCGTAATCACCTGGCTGTCCTCAGGTTTTTCCTGTTACAGAGATAGCTGCTAGTGAGGAAAAGGGGCAGAGAAAGCAGCAAGCAGACAATTAACTCGCAGCTGCTCTGTATTGTAGCAGATAGAGTAACAGTGATGTTCACAATGATGTCCTTCTTAGCAAGTAAATTTATTTCCTATTATCTTATTAGCACACTCTTACTGTGTATCAGGTATTTCCTGAGCATTTGTATACATTAATTTATTTAATCTTTTCAGCATTATATCACCTTTTTGTCAAAGAGGAGAGAGAGATTTTGCCTTGTGCTTGAGGTTTAGAAAAGTGACCTAGGTCGTATAAGCAAAGAGGAACTAAAGAGCCTCTTAATAAAGATAAAAGAGAAGAGTAAAAAATGCTGGCTTAAAACTCAGCATACGAGAAACTAAGATCATGGCATCTGGTCCCATCACTTCCTGACAAGTAGATGAGGGAAAAATGAAAACAGTGGCAGTTTTTATTTTCTTGGGCTCCAAAATTGCTGGTGACAGTGACTGAAGCCATGAAATTAAAAGATGCTTGCTCCTTGGAAGAAAAGCTATGACAAACCTAGACAGTGTATTTAAAAGCAGAGACATCATTTTGCTGACAGATGTCTGTCTAGTCAAAGCTATGGTTTTTCCAGTAGTCATGTATGGATGTGAGAGTTGGGCCATAAAGAAGGCTGAATGCTGAAGAATTGATGTTTTTGAATTGTGATGCTGGAAAAGACTCTTGAGAGTCCCTTGGACAGCAAGGAGATCAAACCAGTCCATCCTAAAGGAAATTAACCCTGAATATTCATTGGAAGCATTGATGCTGAAGCTGGCCACCTGATGTGAACAGCCGACTCATTGAAAAAGACCCTGATGCTGGGAAAAATTGAGGGCAGGAGAAGAAGGGGACAACAGATGATGAGATGGTTGGATGGCATCACAGACTCAGTTGACATGAATTTGGGCAACTCTGGAAGACAGTGAAGGATGGGGAAGCCTGGCGTGTTGTAGTCCATGGGATCACAAAGAGTTGGGCATGACTGGGCGACTAAACAACAAATCTAGTTCCAGAGCCCATTTTTAAACTATTGCACTATATTTTGCTTCTCTTCCTTTTGTGGAAGGAAGAGAAACAGAACCTCAAACCAGCAAACAAAGAAACCAAGTAAATGTAATTTGGGATAAAGGGACTGATTTTTTTTTTTTCTGTACCATATAGTCCTATGACATAAATATATTATTATATTCCTTTTTACAGAAGGGAACAGTAGGGCACAGAGGTGAAATAGCTTTTCTAAAAATACAGCTCATAAATGGCAGAGCTAGGATTTAGACCTAGGCATTCTGGTCCCAGAGCCCATTCATACTTAGAATCTAGATCTAGAAACACTGCCCTAGAGGTGGGATTCTGTTTATGTAAATAGTGTTGATTCTTGGTTTTGCTAGCTATCTGTTTACAGTTCAGCTCCCTGACCCATCTATTTTCTAGCTTCACAGTTTTATAGCTGTCTCTTTTTCCTTTTATATGTCTTTGTGGATGTATGCCTCTAAAATATCTTTATCTTCATTTTAATGGCCTTTGGGAAGGGATAAAATTGAATGGGGATGTTCATATCTGTCATCTTTATCGAAAGATTCTAAATTCAGCTTTCTTAAATCATATTTGTCTAGGAAATTATCCAATTCATCTGAGTTTAAAAAAATATAAAGATATAGTATTCTTCATAGTATTTTCATTTTTAATCTTTCCTTTATAGCTATTTGTACCTTTCATTCCTAACATTTTTTAAAATTTTGCTTTGCTTTTTAAAATAATTTTGAAAATAATACATTTGATAGAAGTTGTCAAATTATTAAAGTCTTTAAAAAATGAATCTAGTTTTGATTTCTCTTTGATACCTCTTTTTGTCTATTATTCCTAATTTCTGTCTTACCTTTATTTTTTAAGTCTGTTCTTTTTTTATGTGTTATTTGAACACATTAATTTTTTCATATTTCCTAATTTCTAATATAAGTATGCCTGTTCTCTATAAATCTCTCTTCTGTGAACCTTATTATAAGGCTGTCATATTCTTTGTATGAACATGTGCTTTCTATAATTGTTCATTCAGTGAAAAGACAGAATTGTCATTAGGGGAGCAGTCTGGTAAGCTTTGTTATATTCATCTTCTGTAATACTGTTTAGTCCTAAATGGTTTAATATCTTTGGAAAGTACTTCAAGTTATAAAGTCCATGTGAGAAAACTCAATGGTATGTAATATTATATTTATGGTTTCTTTATGAAAAACTGGGTGGATATAGACAGGAATTCAAAAAGAACAGAAAAATACGAAAATACAGGGTTTGTTTCGTTGTTTAAGAAGGTTTTTTTCTTTATTTTATTGTATCATTTTATTGTTTTTAGTGCCTTACTTAAAGGGAAGCTTTATTTGTCTAGACAGGTAACAGCCTACTTTTTAATCCAGAGTTAAATAAAGTGAATTATTACTCATATAAGGAATTAGAGTAGATAAAAAAGATAGATGGACTTTATTTTGAACTTCCTTTTTTTGGGTTGGCAAGGTAAACTCATGATGCAAACACCATGATTCTAATGGCTGCTTTTTACGTGATATTTACCGTATGTAAACTTGATTAAAGTTTTACAGTGCCTGAGTGAAATTTTAATTACTGCAGGTACTGTGTGGGGATGCAGGAGAAGATGCAGAATGTCATGCAGCCAAACTTCTTGAAGTCATCATTCTTCAGTGCAAAGGAAGGGGAATTGACCAGGTGATATATGTGTAGAGAACATCCTACTTGATGTTTAAAATTTACAATGCCTGCTTGACATTTTGTTTATATTATGATGAAAAATTATAAAGATAACCTATAGTTTGTATTTACTGGTACAAATCTTATAACAAAAATATCCATGCAATTTGGAGATTGTTCCTTGCATTCTAGATACACAGAAAAATATGTAATAACTTAAGAGACTAACAAGTAAATCATGAAGGAGATAAATGTACAAATAAATCCTGCTCAGTTTGATTCCCAGAGATTTGCTTTTTTCCTTTGTTTTTGTGTATGCTATTGAAATATTCCCAGATATCTTTTTCAATCAGAAATGAAGGTGCAAAAAGAAAAAATGTTTTTCTCTATTGATATAAAATATTATATATTTTAACAAGATTAATTCAGTTTTTGATACAACTGTGGTATGATATTCAGTTACTGAGAAAAGTGTTCAAGGATAAGTGTAGAGTTTTTTTTTCAATTCTGTAATATTTACTCCATGTATTTTTGTATAACAGCTTTATTGAGATATAATTTGTATACCATCCAGTCAGTCCTTTAGAGTTTATGCGTCACTGGTTTTTAATATAGTCACCAAATTGTGCAACTATTATCACAGTCAGTTTTCAGAATATTTAATCACTACCCCTGAGAAAACTCTGTGCCCTTTAGTAGTTATTTCTCATTTCACCTAAATGACCCTCAACCCTAGGCAACCATTATTATACTGTCTTTCTCTACAGATTTGCCTATTTTAGACATTTTATATAAATGAAATCATATGAGGTTCTTTGTGAATGACTTTTGTTACTTAGCACATAATATTTTAAAAGATACCTTCATGTTATAGCAGATATCAGTACTCTACTTCTTTTAATTGATAAATATTTCATTATATGATTATATCACATTTATTTTAGCTATTTGTCGATTGATGGACATTTTTCTTATTTCCACATTTTGGCTATTGTGAACAATGTTGACATGAACATTTGTATGCTGATTTTTGTGTGGACATGTCTTCTTTGTGTGGACATGTCTTCTTTGTGTGGCCATGTCTTCATTTCTCTTGGTATATATATTTATATATGTATATATATAGGAGTAGTAATTCTGTGTTTAACCATTGCCAAACTTTTCCAAAGCAGCTGCACCATTTCCTGTTCCTACCAGTACTGAATGAGAGTTTTGATTTCTCCATATCCTAGCTAACACTTGGTTGGTCTTTTTGTTATAGCCATCCTAGTAGCAATATTTCATGGTTTTGGTTTGCATTTTCCCAGATGGCTTATGATAGTGAGCATCTTTTCATGTGGCTGTTTATATTTTTTAAAGAATGTTTATTCAGATTTTTTGGCCTATTTTTAATTGGTTTATTTATTTTTGAGTTGTAGGGCTTCTTTGTATATATTCTAAACTCAAGTTCCTTATCAGATATGTACTTCGTAAAAATTTCCTCTCAATTTTTATGTTAAACTTTCTCGATGATGTCCTTTGAAGCACAGGAAAGTTAATTTTGATGACGTCTAATTTATTTTTTCTTTTGTTGTTGTGGTTGTCATCATATTTAAGAAATCACTGCTAAATTCAAGTTTACAAAAAAATTCCATTTTCTTCTAAGAGATTTATGGTCTTAGCTCTAATATTTAAGTCTTTAATTCACTTTGAGTTAATTTTTTTAGATGGTATGAGGAAAAGGTACAAAGTCATCATTTTGCATGTAGATGTCAAGGTGTCTAGAAGCACTATTTCTTGAAAAACTATTCTTTCCCTGTTAAAGTGTGCTGGCACACTTGTCAGATATATTCACTATAAATGGGAGGATGTATTTGTGGACTTTCATTCAGTTTTGATGAATTTTTTTGTCCTTAATCTAGGATTGCACTATTACTGTAGCTTTGTAGTAAGTTAGGAAGTTTAAGTCCTCCAGTTTTCCTGTGTAAGATTCTTTTAGCTAATCTGGACCCTTGAATTTCCATATGAATTTTAGGACTGACTTTTCAGTTTAAGGAAAGAAGACAGCTGGAATTGTGATAAGCATTGTGCTAAATCTTTAGATTACTTTAGGAAGTATTGTCACATTGAGAATAATTCAGTCCCTGAACATAGGATGTCTTTCCTTTTATTTAGGGTGTCTTTAATTTTTTTCAAAAATGTTTTATAGTTTTCAAGTACATTTCTTTTGTTAAAATCTTCCTAAAATATTTTATCCTTTCTAATGCTGTTGTAAGTGGTATTGTTTTCTTAATTTTATTTTCAAGTTGTTTATTGCCTGTGTTTAGAAATACATTTTTTGGTATATTTTGTTTCTTGCAACCTTGCCAGAGTTGTTTATTAGTTTTAATAGAGTTTCAGGGAATTTCTTTGGATTTTCTGTATACAAGGTCATCTCATCTGCAGATAAGAGTTTTGCCTTTCCAACCTTGGTGCTTTTTATTTTACTTTTCTTGCCTAGTTGCCTTGGCTAGAACCTTCAGTGCAATGGTGAATAGGTATGGTGATACCTTGTCTTGTTCTTAATCTTAGGTAGGCAAGCATTCCTTTCACCATTAAGTCTAGTGTTAGCTGTGGGTTTTTCATAGCTGTCTTTTTATCAGATTGGGTACGTTCCTGTTTACTCCTGGTTCATAAAGTGTTTCAATCATGAAGGAGTGTCAGATGCTTTTTTGCCTCTCCTGAGATGATCATATGGTTTTTGTTCTTTTAATATGGTGTATTTGTTGATTTTCAGATGTTAAGTCAAGGTTGAATTCCTGGTGTAAATCCTACTTGATCATGGAATATGATCCTTTTTATATATTTCTAGGTTCAGTTAGATGGTATTTTTATAACTATTTTTGTGTCTATATTTATAGGAGATATTGATCTGTAATTTTTTTCTTGTGGTGTCTTTGTCTGGATTTGGAATCATATACTGGCCTCGTGGAATGAGTTGGGAAGGGCTCCCTCCTCTTCTATTTTTTGGAAGAATTTATGAAGGTTGGTGTTTTTTAAATGTTAGACTAGCAGTGAAGCCATCTTTGCCAGAGGTTATTTTGTGGGTAGTTTTAAAATTACCAGTTCAATCTCTTAATTGTTATAGGTCTACTTGTATTTCTATTTCTTTTTGAGTTAATATGGGAGTTTGCATCTTTTTTAGAAGTTGTCCATTTCATCTAATTAGTTGGCATGCAGTTCATAATATTTTGTTATCTTTTTGTAGGTCAGTGATAATGACCCTGTTTGTTATTGATTTTAGTAATTATTATCTTCTCTTTCTTTTCCCCCTTTTGTTATTTCAAGTAAAATTTTGTCAATTTTGTTAATTTTTTCAATGAACCAGTTTATGATTTTTCTCTCTTTTTCTGTTTGCTGTTTCATTAGTTTTTGCTTTAATTCTAATAATTTTTTCTTTTCTACTTTCTTTGAGTTTAGTTTGCTCTTCTTTTCCCAGAGTCTTGAGGTGGAAATTTAGGTTATTAGATTGAAATCTTTTTTGCTTTTTGTTATAGAGATTGATAGCTATAAATTTCCCTCTAACTGCTGCTTTAACTACATTAATAAGTTTTGGTATATGTTCATATTCATTCATGTCAAAATATGTTCTTATTTCCACCTTAGATAATGCTGATATAGAGATGTGTCTTGAGGTAGAAAGAAGGGATGTCAAAACTTAAGTCCAATGCCTTTATCTTCTTAGTTAGAATTGTTAAGAAATGAAGAAAGTTGAAATTTCAGTTTGGAGAAGTCTAGTTAAGTCTAGTAGAGAAAAATTGAGTAAAGGAATTGATTTTGGTTGCATAGACTCATTTGAAGTTAGCAAATAAGAATTTCAGGTGTAATACTGTGGATTTCTATTTCTAAAACTGGATTGTCAGAAGGATTGAAAAGTTGGTGTCCAAGCATTTCTATGTCAGAAAGTTGAGTTAGCTCACTGTCTAATGTTAGTGAGGTTACCACTACTGTGCTGAAGGATTATAACACCTAGGAATGAAATTCCTCAGTATTTCCTATAAATTGATAGTATCTAGATATCTTGGTAAGATTTATTTGTGATTTCTTTTGCAAGAATACTTAATAGGTGGTGTTGCGTGTCCCTACCAGGAGGCACAGATGTCTGGTTGTCTCTCATCTTATGGTCTTAGTGCTGATGGTGATGGTATTTTAATTCTGTCATTCTTTCTTCATTTATGAGTAGTAAGATTTCTATGAAGAGAAGTGTTTTCTCATGAATTTATTAGGTTCCTCTGAGGAACAGTTTGAGTATTTCCCTTTATTTGTCATGACTGAGGCAATAAGTTTGTTTCCTAGCATCTTCCAAAGATGACCAGTGAGATGTTTTGGGAGTTTTTTTTTTTTTTTTTTGGTTTTTAGTATTATATGAATTTACAGATTCAAATTTATTTGATGTGTTTCATTTAAATCTGTAAAGTCAAATAATACTAAAATAATACTTCAGAATGTTTCAGATACACAGAGTTCTTTCAGCCTTGGCTAGTGGGAGCCTCTTGAATTTGCCATATGAGTGCTTTTGACCTGACTCTAGTAGTGTTTGGGAATTTTCTGCTATCTGGTGTGACTAGATGCTTCAGGTTCATCTTGTACATTTCCTGCCCTACCCTGGGAAATGGTATATTCCAGGACTATAGGCAAAAGGGAGAGCCTCTGCTATTGAGTTGGTCATTATTTCCACAAAAGAGAACCAGAAAATACATATTATATTAAGAGTATTGCATTAGAGGACATGGATATTTCCTGTTCAAATTCAAGACTACATTATTTTTATTTAACCAAATTGATCCTAATCAACATCCCCTGAACCCAGAATCCTTGTTCTCATCATAATTACTTATTTACTTTATACCACTAATATGTATTAATATATAGAGTCTCATAAAGGATTAATCTCTGAAATATACAAGCAGTTCATGCAGCTCAATATCAGAAAAACAAACAACCCAATCAAAAAATGGGAAGAAGAGCTAAATGGACATTCTCCAAAGAAGATATACAGATGGCAAATAGACACATGAAAAAATGCTCAACATTGCTTATTTTTAGAGAAATGCAAATTAAAACTGCAATGAGATATCACCTCACACCAGTCGGAATGGCCATCATCAAAGAATCTACAAACTGAATGCTGGAGACAATGTGGAGAAAAGGGAACCCTTTTGCACAGTTGGTAGAAATGTAAATTGATACAGCCACGATGGAGAGTATGGAAACTTCTTAAAAAACTGTGACTAAAACTGCCATATGACCAGCATCTCACTACTAGACATACCCTGTGAAACCCACAATTCTAAAAGATGTATGTACCACAGTGTTCAAAGCAGCACTATTTACAATAGCCAGGACATCAAAGCAACCTAGATGTCCATCAACAGATGAATGGATAAAGAAGTTGTGGTACATATATATGATGGACTATTTCTCAGCCGTAAAAAGGAACAAATTTGAGGGAGTTCTAGTGTGGTAGATGAACCTAGAGCCTGTTATACAGAATGAAGTAAGTCAGGAAAAGAAAAACAAATATTGAATATTAATGGATATATATAGAATATAGAAAGATGTACTGATGAGTCTTTGCAGACAGACAGACATAGAGAACAGACTTGTGGACACAGTGGGGGAAGTACAGGGTGGGATGAATTGAGAGGTAGTACGGAAACATATAAATTACCATATGTAAAATAGATAGCAAATGGGAAGTTGCCCTGTAACACAGGGAGATCAACCGGGTACTCTGTGACAATCTAGAGGGACTGGATAGACGGGAGATGGGAGGGAGGTTCGGAAGGGAGGGAACAGTGTATACCTGTGGCTGATTCATATTGATGTATGGCAGAAACCAACACAACGTCATAAGGTGATTGTCCTCCACTTAAAAATAATAATAAAAAGTACATACACAGTGTCAGTAGTTATACCAGCATTGTCACAAACATGTGATTACATTGCCTTAAACGTGTGTTTAAGATTTTTTAGTAGCTCTTTTTGTCTCAAAGGTATATTCATATGCTAGGAATATTTATAGCCAAACATGTCAAGTCACAAATTTTAAAGTAATTTTAAATAATCCCTGTTTGATTATTCATTTTAACTCCCAGGGATTGCTTAACTTTTTTTATGAATAAATAAAACATAATGCATAGTCTCAAGTCTGGTTTACAAGAAACAAGGTATATTCAGAAAAATCTAGCTTCCATCCCTGTCCACTCTACCATTACTCTCTTTCCCTATTTCCATCTCCCCCAACCCCAGTTTTTAGTTCATACTTTCATTAAAAAAAAGTAAGCAAATAGTTACATTCATTATCTCCTCACCTTCTTAAGTAGTACTGTTGTTGTTGTTCTCTCGCTAAGTTGTGTCCAACTCTTTGTGACCCCATGGACTGCAGCATGCCAGTCTTCCTTGTTCTTCAGTATCTCCTGGGGTTTGCTTAAACTCATGTCTATTGAGTTGGTGATGCCATCCAATGGTCTCATCCTCTGTCTCCCCCTTCTCCTCCTGCCCTCAATCTTTCCCAGCATCGAAGTCTTTTCCAGTGAGTCTGCTCATTGCATCAAGTGGCTAAAGTATTGGAGCTTCAACTTGAGTATCAGTCCTTCCAGTGAATATTCAGGACTGATTTCCTTTAGGATTGACTAGTTTGATCTCCTTGTTGTCCAAGGGACTCTCAAGAGTCTTCTCCAGCTCCACAGTTTGAAAGCATCAGTTCTTCAGCACTCAGCCTTCTTTATGGACCAACTCTCACATCTGTACATGACTACTAGAAAAATATAACTTTGACTATGTGGGCCTTTGTTGGCAAAGTGATATCTCTAGTTTTTGATACACTGTCTAGGTTTGTCATGGGCTTCCCTGGTGGCGCAGATGGTAAAGCGTCTGCTTGCAATGTGGGAGACCCAGGTTTGATCCCTGGGTTGGGAAGGTCCCCTGGAGAAGGAAATGGCAATCCACTCCAGCACTCTTGCCTGGAAAACCCCATGGATGGAGGAGCCTGATAGGCTTTTTCCCCAAGAAGGAAGTGTCTTAATTTCATGGCTTCAGTCACTGTCCGCAGTGATTTTATAACCCAAGAAAATAAAATCTGTCACTGTTTCTACTTTTTCCCCATCTGTTTGCCAGGAAGTGATGAGACTACATGCCATGATCTTAGTTTTTTGAATGTTGGGTTTAAAGTCAGCTCTTTTTACTCACCTCTTTCACCCTGATCAAGAGGCTCTTTAGTTCCTCTTCACTTTCTGCCATTAGAGTGGTATCATCTGCATAGCTGAGGTTGTTGATATTTATCCTAGCAATCTTGATTCTAGCTTGTGAGTCACTCAGCTCAGCATTTTGCTTGATGTAACCCAGACAGCATATTAGAAAGCAGAGATATCACTTTGCCAACAAAGGTCCATATAGTCAAAGCTATGGTTTTTCCAGTAGTCATGTACGGATGTGAGAGTTGGCCCATAAAGAAGACTGAGTGAGTGCTAAAGAATTGATGCTTTTGATTTGTGGTGCTGGAGAAGACTCTTGAGGGTCCGTTGGATAGCACAATCAAATCAGTCAGTCTTAAAAGAAATCAACCCTGAATATTCAACTGGAAGGACTGATGCTTAAGCTGAAGCTCCAATACTTTTGCCACCTGATGCAAAGAGCTGACTCATTGGAAAAGACCCTGATGCTGGGAAACATTGAGAGCAGGAATAAAAGGGGGTGACAGAAGGAGATGGTTGGATTGCATCATTAACTCAATGGACATGAGTTTGGTCAAACTCTGGGTGATAGTGAAGGACAGGGAAGCCTGGGGTGTTGCAGTCCATGCAATTGCAAAGAGTCAGACACACCTTAGTGGCTGAACAACAGCAAACCATGTTGTATGTTATATCCCTGTGACTTTTTTTAGGAATTTTTTTTCCTCAAGAGAAATTCTGATCACATCATGCTTATTCTAAGTTTCTTTTTTTTTTTTTTTGCACTTGATTCTTGAGCAATGCCAGAATTAGAGGTGCTCACCCTCTGTGCAGTTAGAAATCTGTGTATAACTTCTAGTTGGCCCTCTGTATACATGGTTTCTCCCTATCTGAATTTAATTAACCATGGAAGGTATAGAACTGTAGTATTAATTGTTGAAAAAAATCTGCATTTAAATGGATCCATATAGTTCAAACCCATTTTGTTCAAGGGTCAAGTATATTTCCAATTTGATTTAGTAAAGAAAAACTCCATCCTAGTCATTTTAACTTAAAACATGTAAGTGACTGAGTCTCTGTTTGGATTATTGCAGTTTTTTGATTGTGTTCTCTTGTAGGACAACCTTCATCTAAGTGTAATCTTCAGTTAAAAGGAAAGGAGACATTTTGGTACTGCTCTAGGACCCTTTTTGGCCGTTTAATCTCTCTGAGTTTAATAATTCTGAAAATGATTTAAACTAGCAAGTTCTACTGTCTTTAAGAGTATCTTATTTAATGATTACACTTTACCAGCATTCAACTTTCTGTAAAAGTTACTTGATTTCTGTTTTTCCTTTTTCTTCTAGTGCATTCCACTCTTCGTTCAACTTGTTTTGGAGCGATTAACCCGAGGGGTCAAAACTAGTGAGCTTCGTACTATGTGTCTTCAGGTTGCAATTGCTGCCTTGTACTACAACCCTGATTTGCTGCTACATACTTTAGAACGAATTCAGTTGCCTCACAACCCTGGACCTGTAACTGTACAATTTATAAATCAGTGGATGAATGATACAGATTGTTTTCTTGGGTCTGTGTCTTTTTCATTTTACACTGCATTTCTGTTCTTGGAAAGTTGACTTGTAATATGCATGTATAATAGCATATTGAAAGATAGTTTTTATATCTAAGCATTTTTTAATGTACTGTTAATATAATATTACATTTTTAGAGAATTAAGAATGTGTTTCAGGAGTATAATCTAGTGGAAAAGAACACAGACTCTGAAAGTTAGGTTTATTACCCTTCCTCACTTGTTTTTGACTTATGTGTATTGTTATATGTCTTGGCAACAAGAATTAAGTGTCTACTTGGGTTCCTTGACTTTAAGTGTCTGTAGGTAACAACATTCTAAATGGAGTCATGTTTCTAAGGAAAGTACTAGTCTGGTAAAAATATGAAAACCTCAAGGAAGCCTGTTCTCAAATGTGAAATCAGAGGATTGTAAGCTATAGTCTTGGTCCTATCCTGGTAAGAGAGTTCGGCTTTGTGTGAAATACTCTCCAACTTTCCAACACAGGAAAAGGGAGATCCTAAGTCATGGTTATATACCCACCTCAGGTGACCCGACACATGTAAGTGACCTTGTCGTGTTAGAATTTGAGAGACTGCTGATTAATTTAGAAATAACTAGTGTTCTTTTTACATCTTGCAAGATATCATTTAGAAAAATTTACTGAGGGGGAAGTAATTCCAGTAGGAGTGGTTAGAATATTACCAAGTAGTGGGGAGATGGTGGAGGCCTGAATTAGGATGGTGGAAAAAGAATAGGGAAACATACTTAAAAGCTGCTATGTGTATTCTTATTTTTCTACATATAGGAGACTACAATTTGTCCCAGATTTAGATTTCTTACTAATACTTTGAAAGGAAGAGCGTACTTTAGGAAGAAATTGTACTTAGTTATATCTGACAGAGGTTTACAGAGTAGAGATTTAGTCATTCACAGTTATATAGTTGTTGTTGCTTAGTTGCTTAGTAATGTCCAACTCTTTTGCAACCCCATGGACTGTAGCGTGCCAGGCTCCTCTGTCCCTGGGATTTCCCAGACAAGAATATTGAAGTGGGTTGCCATTTCCTTCTTCAGGGGATCTTCCTGACCCAGGGATTGAACCCACTTCTCCTTCATTGGCAGGCAGATTCTGTACCACTGAGCCACCAAGGAAGCCCAGTTATACAGTTAGTAGCATCTATAAGCAATTTTCCAAAAATAGAAGCTGTCTCAGCGATTATATAGATTGGGCATGTGTGGATTGTGCTCCCTTGGATTCTTCAGAGTACCACTCAATAATCATCTTTTGTACTGTAATCGATTTGTCCCTTGGTATACACTACTAGGTAGAGGCTACATTAATGAGAAAGTCATCAGGTCAAGCACAGTACCTATTATAGTATATTACTTTGGCATTAGCAACTTGAATCAAGCAATGGAAATAATGAAGAATAATGGAAGCTATATTTGTTGTTAGGTTTGTTGTGTATTGAGGAGCGCATGGTATATATTGGGGCTTTCTTGGTGGCTCAGATAGTAAAGAATCTGCCTGCAATATGGGAGACCCGCATTTGATCCCTGGGTCAGGAAGATCCCCTGGAAAAGGGAATGGCTACCCACTCCAGTATTCTTGCCTGGAGAATCCCGTGAACAGAGTAGCCTAGTGGGCTACAGTCCATGGGGTCTCAAAGAGTTGGACATGTTTGAGTGACTAACACTTTTTACTTTTTTTGTTGTATATTTTATTTTGAATTATTGCCAGTAAATTTTTTTGTTCATGCCTGTGTGAATGTTACACTAATACAGTAACCTTTTCATTCTTAATATTTTTAGTTTTAAACAATTTAGAAGCATTCATGTAAAAATCTTTGTAATGTATATTGTGTATTTGCTAAATTGCTTCAGTTATGTCTGACTCTGTGCGACCCCATGAACTGTAGCCTGCTAGGCTCCTCTGTTGATTGAATTCTCCAGGCAAGAATACTGGAAGGGGTTTCCATCCCCTCCTCCAGGTAATCTTCTGAACCCAGGGACTGAACCCGGGTATCTTATGTCTCCTGCATTGGTAGGTGAGTTCTTTACCACTAGCTCCACCATTGGTCAAACTTTTTTTCCTTCAGAATTAAGTTTTCCTTATCTTGTTTTATTAGCACAGGACATTTAATAGATTTACTTGCAGCTATTAAGTTCAGCAGGGCTTTCCAGGTGGTGCAGTGGTAAAGAATCCACCTGCCCGTGCAGGAGGCACAGGAGACCTGGGTTCCATCTGAGGGTTGGGAAGATCCTCTGAAGCAGGAAATGGCTACCCACTCCAGTATTCTTGGCTGGAACGTTCCATGGACAGAGGAGCCTGGCAGGCTACAGTCCATGGGATCTGAAAGAAAAGGGCATGGCTGAGTAACTGAGCATGCCCACATTAAGTTCAGCTTACTAGACGTTGAGATTTTTAGACTAGCTTTTGGCACCTAGGGGGTTAGTATACAGTATAGTGTACCTTGTAGACCAGTGCAATGAATCAAAGTCTAAGGGACTTCAATTTTTTCACTGGATAGGAATTTTATGCTGTTATATACAGGTATTCTTACTTAATAAAACTTGTTTTGTCAAGGCCCAGTTGCAGCATTTGTATTAATCATAAATTGATATTACAGCAAGATTCATCATATCAATTGCAGGCTCCCATAGGTCTTTGGTGATGATAATTGGTTTGCAAAACTTGATTTACATAGGAATTCATATAGTACAAAATAGTTTTACCTCTGTGTAGCTCCAGTGAATGAACCTTAGAGCACAACTTGGATGTTCCTTTTTGTAATTTCTTCAGAAATTTTTCTTATTTCTCATGTGCACACTTTTTTCCCTTTTATGATTTGTAGGCATCATGATCGGAAGATGTGTATAATAGGACTGAGTATCCTTTTGGAATTGCAAAATCGACCTCCTGCAGTAGATGCTGTGGTGGGACAGATTGTGCCCTCCATTCTTTTCCTTTTCCTTGGATTAAAGCAGGTCTGTGCTACCAGACAACTGGTAAACCGGGAAGATCACTCAAAAGCAGATAAAGCCAATATAGAAGAAAATGGTAAAGTGTTCTAATTGCAGTGAATGCTAGAACTGCTTTTTTTGAGTATGTGTTTTCTTTGAGTTTTAGTCTATTTAGAAACATTAAATAGATTTACATTTCTTGGCCTGCTACATGTGTAACAAATATTTTGAGTTTGATTGACTGAATTATAGTAGTCCCTTCTTACCACAATTTTGGTTTTATGATTTCAGTTGTCTAAAAATGTTAAATGGAAAATTCTAGAAATAAATAGTTCATAACTTTATTTCCCATTGAAGTATAGCTGATCTACAATATTATATTATTGGTTATACATTTAGGTCTTTAGTTTCAGATCTATAGCATATATAATAATTCACTGTTTTTATAGATTATACTATTTAAAGTTATTATATTAACATATTCCCTGTGTTGTTCAATATATCCTTGTAGCTTATTTTTTTAAAACTTAATAGTTTGTACCTCTTAATCTCCTACTCTTGGCCCTCCACTTCCCCCTTCCTAATGGTAACTACTAGTTATTTCTCTGTATCTGTGAGTCTGTTTTATATCATTTGTTTCTTTCATTTTTATATTCCACATTTAAATGTAACATATAGACTTACTTATAGACTCTGTTTGACTTACTTCATTAAGCATAATATCCTTTAGGTCTATCCCATTTTGTTCCAAATGGCAAGATGTCATTCTTTGTTTATAGCTGAGTACTAATCCACTGTATATCTCACCACATCTTCATCATCCATTCATTTGTTGATGGACATTTGCACTGCTTCCTTATATTGGCTATTGTAAATAATGCTGCTGTGAACATTGGGGGGTGTGTGTATCTTTTTGAGTTATTTTTTAATATATGTGTATATACCCAGGAGTGAAATTGCTGGATCATATTTTTAGTTTTTTGAGAAACTTTTCATACAGTTTTCCATAATGGTTGTACCAGTTTACATTCCCACCAACAGTGTGCAGGGGTTCCCTTTTTTTTATATCCTTGCCAACGTTTGTTATTTCTTGATAGCCATTCTTACTGAGAGGGGTGAGATGATATCTCATTGTGATTTTGAGTTGCATTTCTCTAGTGATTAGCCATGTTGAATACCTTTTATGCCTATTCAGGTCTTCTGCTCATTTTTTAATTGCGTCAGTCGGCTTTTTGACATTGAGTTGTATGAGCTGTTTATATATTTTGAGTATTAACCCCTATCATATTATATCATTTCTTGTACTTATTGGTTGTCTTTTCATTTTATCAATGATTTTCTTTGATGCCCCAAAACTTTTAAGTTTAATCAGGTTCCATTTGTTTTTGTGTTTGTGTCCTTTGCTTTAGGAGACAGAACCCCCCAAATATTTCTGCAATTTATATCAAAGAGTGTTCTGTTTTTCTGCTAGTAGTCTTATGGTTTCTGGTTATACATTTAGGTCTTTAATGCATTTTCAGTTTATTTTTATCTATGATGTAAGAAAATGTTCTAATTTCATTCTTTTACATGTAGCTGTCCAGTTTTCCCAATATGCTTATTATTGAAGAAACTGATCTTTTCTTGTGTATTCTTGCTTCTTTTGTGGTAGGTGAATCAACTCCAAATGTAGAAGTCTATTTCTGGGCTTTTAATTCTTTCCCATTGATCTTTGTGTCTGTTTTTGTGCCATTACCATACTGTTTTGATTACTGTAGCTTTATAGGATAGTCTTAAAGCACTTGATACCTCCAACCCTGTTCTTTTTCATCAAGGTTGCTTTGACAGTTCAGGGTTTTTTTGTGGTTCCATATAAATTTTAGGACGATTTGTTCTAATTCTGTGGAGGGTGTCATGGGTATTTTGATAGGCATTAAATCTATAGATTGCTTTGGTAGTATGGATAGTTTAACAATATTAACTCTTCCAATCCATAAACACAGAATATCTTTCCATTTTTTGGTATTTTCTTCCATTCCGTCTTCAGTGTTTTATAATTTGTAGAATATAGGTCTTTTCACTTCCCTCAGTTAAGTTTATTCATAAGTATTTAATTTTCTTCAATACGATTTTAAATAGATTTGTTTTCTTGATTTCTCTTTCTGCAACTTTACTGAATTCATTTATTAGTTCTAAAAGCTTTTTGGTGGAGACTTTATGGTTTTCTATATATATTATTATGGCATATGAAAATAGTGACAGTTTTACTTCCCTTCCAATTTGGATTCCTTTATTTCTTATTTCGTTTCCTTGTCTGATTGCCATGGCTCACCTCCCAATAGTATGTTAAATAGAAGTGGCAAGAGTGGGCATCCTTACCTTGTTCCTGAATTTAGAGGAAAATCTTTCAGCTTTCACTGTAGCATATGATGTTAGCTGTGGGTTGGCCATAAGCAGCCTTTATTATGTTGAGATATGTTCTCTCTATACCTACTTTGATGAGAAATTTTGTCATGAATGGATGTTGAATTTTGTCAAGTGCTTTTTGGTAGGTACTATGATCATCATGTGATTTACTCTTTTTTTATGTGGTGTATCACATTGATTGGTGGATATTGAGTCATCTTTGCATTCCTGGAATAAATCCCACTGGATTGTTGTATATGATCCTTTTTATAAGTTGTTGAATTTGGTTTGCTAATAATTCTGTTGAGGATTTTTGCATTGATATTCATCAGAAATATTAGCCTATAATTCTCTTTCTCTTTTTTTTGGTAGTGTCTTTGCTTTTGGTGGCCCTGTGGAATGAGTTTGGGAGTGTTCTCCCCGTGGAATGAGTTTGGGAGTGTTCTCCCCTCTTCGGCTTTTTGGAATAGTTTGAGGACAGGTATTAGCTTTTCTTTCTACATTTGGAGGAGTTTTCATGTTAAGCCATCCAGTCATGGACTTCTGTTTGCTGAGAGTTTTTTGATTATGAATTCAATTTACTAGAGTGATCTCTTTATTCAGATTGTCTATTTCTTCCTTATTCAATTTTGGAAGGTTGTATATCTCTAGAAATGTTTCCATTCCTTCTTGGTTGTTCAGTTTGTTGGCTTATAACTATTTGTAGCATTCACTTATGATTTTATTGGTATCTCTGTGGTAAAAGTTGCAATTTCTTTTATTTCTTGTTTTATTTATTTGAGTCCTCTTTTTTTTCACCCCACTACAGGCTTATACATTTTGCTTATTTTTCAAAAAACAGTTCTTGATTTTTTCTACTATATATTTTTGGTCTATTTTATTTATTTCCCCACTAAACTTTATTATTTCTTTCTTCTGACTTTGGGCCTTGTTTGTTCTTTTTTTTATTCTTTTAGATGGTAGGTTAGGCTGTTTATTTGATATTTTTCTTGTTTCTTGAGGTAAACCTAAATTTTGCAGTGTTTGTAAATTTGGAAAGTTGTGTTTTTGTTTTCATTTGTCTCAGGTATTTTCTGATTTCTTTTATGATTTTTTCATTCATCCAGTGGTGTTTTAGCAGCATGTTGTTTAGTCTTCATGTGTTTATGTTTTTCATTTTTCTACCTGTGATTGATTTCTAGTTTCATAGTGTGGTCTGAAAAAATGCTTAATATAATTTCTATCCCTTTACATTTGGTGAGACTTATTTTGTGGCCTAGCATGTGTTCTGTCCTGGAGAACGTTCCACATGCACTTGGAAAAAATTTGTATTCTGCCATTTTGGGATGTAATGTCCTGTAGATATATGTTCAGTTCAACTGGTCTAATGTTCACTTAGACACATTAGAAAAACCACCAAACTACGTTTCCGTCTGTGTGTGTCTTTAACCCTGAAATTAGTTTCTTCAAGCAATCAGAATTCTTTTTTTCCAGTATGTTGCACTCTTTCTAATTTCTTACTTTGGTCTCTCTTGGCTTATAATTATTAAGACTTGAGGGAAGATTTTTTGGTAATATCCCAGACTTTCTTATTGAATTTCCTACTTAAGTGTATGACGATTAACCAACAAAGGTATCTCTTGCTGTCTTGTTATTATCCTTTATATATAGTTTTTTTTTTTTTCCGTGTTTGTGGTAAAAACTATGGTTTCTTGCCTTATCCCTAAAATTATTTTGCAGCTTAATCCAAGTGCTTCAGTATGGTATGTTTTATAGAACTAGATTTAGATTAATAATGCCTGGTTTAAGTTTACTCCAGGTTTTTCCTCTTAGATTGATTTTTGCCCTGCATTTACTATCTTCTAGTTATTTACAGTATTGGTCTGTCTGGAACAGACTGGCCCTGAAAATAGAAACTCAATCTATAGAGATACACAGTTCAGCTGTCTACTTTTTAACCCATGTGTAGCTGGTTATTTTTCTTAATATTTCTAAACTTTTCTATTTCTGTTAGCGGAAATGACCTCTTCATTTGAATATTTCTAAGCAATTGGTAATTATTAATATCTTAGTTAATTGTTAAGAGACTCACATTCTCAATGGGAGGTCATTGTTATTTAAAACACATGCACTGAGTACACAATCATTTTATGTCTTTTTTTTTACAAAAAAGGTTAATTTGGGAATCTGTGGCTAAATAGTATTTTTATGTTAATGCATATGAAGCAGCCATTGTTAAACAATAATAACAGTTCATCTAGATCACAGATTTAGAGATAGTTAGAAATTGTTTTAAATGAGGAAGATAAAGTCATTTTCAATTTAGCAAGCTATAGTAAAGGTAAGGTTTATTTTATTTTACATAAAATTATTTGATAGTTTTTCTATTTCTAGAATGTCACTTTATAATTTTTGTTTTCATTTGGATTTATCTTTTGTCCTTATGTGATTTGATTACTTTTGAATGAATAATGGATTCACAGAAGAGATTTCAAGTGATGAAGAGGAGACTAATGTAACTGCTCAAGCAATGCAGTCAAATAATGGAAGAGGTGAAGATGAGGAGGAAGATGACGATGACTGGGATGAAGAAGTGTTGGAAGAAACTGCTCTTGAGGGATTCAGTACTCCGCTGGACCTTGACAATAGTGTGGATGAATATCAATTTTTTACACAAGCTTTGCTGAGTATGTTGTTACTCCCTGAATCGTCAGCTATGTTTTTCATTTCCATCTTTTAGATGTTGTTTTGGGGTCTACCCCAAATTAGTTTAGAATTCCCTGTAAAAATTGTATTTATTTTTAATTATAGAAATCCCCAAACATACATAAAATGAGAGCAGATAGCATACTGTCAGGGTAAGATTGCAGGATATCCTCATAAAAGTAATTTAAGGCAGAGTAGCTGTATATATTGTTCATCCTCTAGGTATAAACAAAGATTTTTACAGAATGAAGTATCTCACATATTTTGCTTAAAAATTGTGGCCATAAACTTATCAGCAATTCACAATCCCCTTGGGAAGGAATGGAGTCCATAAGAGAGTAAACTTTTAACTATATAAGCAATATACCAGTTTTGTACAGGAAAGGACACTAGAAATACGGTTAAAGTACTCATAAAAGATTGGAAGAAAATACTGTCTTGTAAGATCCACAGATTACAGAAACCTTCTATAAATGAATAAGACCAGTAACCTAGTATAAGAATGAGATATATAAATAGAAAACTTATAGAATTAAAAATAAGTAATAAACCAATGAGAATATTTGGAAAATTATTATAAACAAGTTATAATGAAAAGAAATCCCACTATATGGGTTGCTTGATAGTTACATTGTATTTCTATGGCAGTATCATAATTTAGCTTATTTCCACTGATGGACATAAAGGATATTTCCAGTTTTTTGTTTCTTTGCTGTTGTAAAGAATATTAAATTGAACATCCTTGTTCAATTTGAACACCCACCCTAAAATATTGTTGTTAATACTAACAAGGTAGTGGTAGCCTAATATACTGACATTATGTAGTATGCCAGTGTATTGTTTATTACAAATACCATTAATGAATCACCTCTGTGTTTTATTGAAATTTAGCAGGAACAAGAGGTAGAGAGTCCAGGGAATGATATTCCAAAACATGTGGAAGATAAAGAGCATAAAGGTGGAAATTGGAATGCAGAGGGTGTGCTCTAAGGCGCTACTGGACCTGGGTGTCCACCATAAGCAACAAAGAAGCTCTTTGGTCTTGGGTGGGATCTCAGGATATGTATTTTGAAAAAGCTCCTCAAGAGATAGGCAACCAACTTTGCTCAGTCAGCATATATAGGGACCACTGCTTAAGTCTCTGTGAAGTGTTAAAATTGTACCAAATTGTACCAGCCTTGGATTCTGGACTGAGATGGTCTTTATCCCATTGCCCATTAGAGTGTTGTTGAATGTTTTTGTATAAAGAGGTGATTTTGGGGATGTGGTAGTTTCTTTCAGGGGTATTATCTATTGATAATGTCCAAAAAGAACTGAAGTGGGCTAGACTTGGGAACCAAGTGTTAGGAAATTGCTTTATGTAAGTAAGGCCCTCGAGAGAAAGGGTGGCGTTTGATGGAAAAAAGCATATAGGTGAAAACCATCAAGAAAGAAGCACAGAATTGGATGTGCAGGGGGTATGATAGTGGTTGACCAGGAGACTGATAGAACTAGTGATGGAAATGGGGAGATCCAAAGAGAGTTTGAGAGGTAAAATGTTACATTTGGTTACAGTTGTGCTGAGTTTCAGGTGACCTGTCCAATGTAAAAGTCCAGGAAGTTTAGTGAACAGTTTTGCCTAAAGGTACAAATTCGAGTTTTTGGTGTAGATGCAGGTAGCATGTGGCATGTGCCAGCAGCATGAGAATTCCTGAGGAAAATGATAACAAGTGAGTAAAGTGTTTCCCATGATCTGGATTTTAGGGAGCTTTCATAGTTAGTGAAACCCCAAGAAGTGGAGGAGATGGCAAAGGAGGCAGAGAACTAGGCAAGGGAGAGATTTGTGGTGTTCCAACCCTTCTACAAGGGGCTTCCCTCGTGGCCCAGCTGGTAAAGAATCCACCTGCAATGCGAAGACCTGGGTTCGATCCTTGGGTTGGGAAGATCCCCTGGAGAAGGGAAAGGCTACCCACACCAGTATTCCAGCCTGGAGAATTCCATGGACTATATATAGTCCATGGGGTCACAAAGAGTCGGGCATGACTGGGCGACTTTCACTTCACTTCAGCCTTCCTTTGTAGCCCCACATAGGTTGAGTACTAAAGTGAGTACTCAGGAGTCATCCTTTGTTGGAATAAGTTTTATCACCTATTGTCTGTTATCATTTCATTGTAATTTGGTTATATCATTAGTTATTATCTGAAATAATAATTGTCACTGGACTCCCTTATCATTCCTTCTCCCCTGAAACACCCCTGCATTACAACAGCTGTGCAGAATCGGGATGCTGCGTGGTATCAACTGTTGATGGCACCACTCAGTGAGGATCAGAGGAGGGCGCTGCAGGAGGTGTACACATTGGCCGAGCACCGGAGGACAGTGGCAGGTCAGCCAGCATGATTTCTGATCAGAGCGCATGTGTTGGTAGTTAGCCTTTATTTTTACCAGCCTCTAAAATTTGTTTTTAGAGGCCAGCCTTTCAAGATAATAAGAAATTATCATTGTTTTATGATTTTTTTAATCACTTACGATAGCTTTGCAAAACACCCCGTGTTAATATCTGTCTTTAGTAGTGTTCTTATTCACACCTTTATCCTATTTTGGAGCCAAAGCTAAGACATAAAGGTGGGATGAATCTTGCTGAAGGAGAGTTAACCAGCTGGGTCACCCATCTAACCATCTAAACAGTGAATCAAAGGCATTTTATGAGTTCTTATAAGGACCTTATATTTCTAGAAATGAAATACTCTCCATTTCTTTTTGTTGGGCTTTATGTAGAAGTTGGTGATTCTTGTTGATTTTCAGTTTTTGAGATGGAGAAATTATTTTACGCAGATATTATTATGGCCACTTCTGGAAAATTAATGGAAGATTTTGTAATTACAGAAGTATTTTAGTGGAAGACAATATGGAATAGGAATCTAGAGTTTAGAACCCAGCTTCTTCTGCATGGACTTTAGACTTCAGTCCTGCCCAGATTCTGTATCGCCTCTCCTGATGGGAGAAGTGAGTGTGCCCTTTTAGGGGTAGACACTATGGCTTTGAGCCTTGTTTTTATATTGCTCAGTTTTAGCAAACAGTTGTTCCAAAATAGGAATTATAATTGTAGTCATTCCTCAGTATCTTCAGAGGGGATTGGTTCCTAGGCTCCCCTCAAATACCAAAATCCTAGGATGCTCAAGTTCCTTGTTAAAATGGTGTGGTACACTGGGCCCTCTATATCCTGTGTATCTGTGGGTTACATATCCCCAGACACCTGGACGATTGTACTTACTGACATGGGTTTGTTAAAGGCTAGTGTTCAGTTGGGCGGAATAATAAATACCACGATTCACATTCCTTCACAGTGCTAACTCTAAAGAATCTAGCTCCTTTGAGGATATTTCCAACTTTGTTACCTTAGATACTCTTCTCTTTTCCCTGCTTTCTCTTGCAAATTCTAGAGGCAAAGAAGAAGATTGAACAACAGGGAGGCTTCACCTTTGAAAACAAAGGAGTCCTCTCTGCATTTAATTTTGGGACTATGCCTACCAACAACTGAAAGAAGGAACATCAACTGACCAAACATCATTGTTACATTGAACGTCAGCGGAAGGAGAGGGTCAGCAGAGCTGGGGAGGGGCTGCTGTTTGTGCCACCTGCTGTGCCAGTTACCGCTTGGCATCCGGCAGCACCTTTCTCTGCCCCTGTGTCCCCTTTGATCTTTCTCACCCTGAAATATATATTTTAAGCAGCTACTGTAATGTATGGAATTAAAGAAAAACAAAATCATAGGACTGAAAAGGACAAAGCATATGCTCCAAAGGATGAACGACCAAGGTGGATTTAGAGGATTGGATGGAATTGCACGTCTCAGGTTTTGCCATGCAGAATCAATGGATTTATGCGAATAACAGTGCCTTCTGTTGTACATGAATTATCTGAAAAAAATTTTTTTGGAGTGTGTTGCAATTTTTTTTAAAGCATAAAACATATTTCTAGATAAATGTAAACCTTGGCTATATGTTGATTTATTCTGTATTTTACTATGTGAATTTCCTGTTAGACAGTTAGCTACAAGTCACTCTGGTTTCAAAATCATCACTGCTCCCCTTGACCCCCTGCTGCTGGGGGCTTTCGTCAGGGGTTGTACAATATGCACTGGCTCTGGTTTTTCATAATGTGTTTTTTCCTAAAGATATGGCTTTCCTAAGAAGTGTCTTATTCTCTCTTCTGTCATATTTTTCAGCCCTGAAAGGGGTAGTATTTCTTTTGAATCAATCTATATGAGTATGGATTTCATTCATAACCTGGTAAAGTTCAGGACTCAAAAATTTCTTGGCAGCAAGTGGCAGGGACTCCTTAGTCACTGGAATTAACAATAAGTCCGAGTATTTTCTGAATCATGTATTTAATTATTCAGTTAATTGATAATTATGCTAAAGCACATTGAACTTCTAAGAGAAAGGTGCTGCATAAGTATGCTGTCTTTCTGGATGGGGGCTTGCATTGTCAATAACTTATCATTCCAGCTGTGTTGGACCTGGGTCCAAAACATTTTGTAACAGTATTTTTTATCTAGGAAAAAGACCCAAGTAAATCTAACTTCTTGCTTTCTCACACATCTGACTTTTCTCCTATCTAATCTGAACTGAATCTGTTTTTATTTTAGCTCAGATTGGCTTCTTCTATTTTTCAGGGGTTGGGATATTGGTCACTGCACTCTTACATTGTAATGATGCAAGATAGCCCATGAGAAATATTATAGATAGAGGTTACAGCTGTTTTTCTGAACTGATTCAGTGCCAGAACATGGGTCATAGTGTTTTCATTCTGTAAAGTGAAAATGGATTTTCAGAACTTAATATATTTCTGGATATGATACAGTTGTCCTTTTTTATGAAATGTTTGCAGCTTATATTTTCCATCAGTGACTGGAGGAATTTCCTCCAGGTGCTTTCTAGATTACCATCCCTTGTTAATATGAACTCTTTTTAGAATTTTAGGTTATTTAAGCAGATTTTACAGAAGTAGCCCAAGAAGCCATGAGTTTCAGTTAAATGATCCCCTGCTTTCCTCTGCCCTACTCTTCCCAAGGCACTGATGCTGAGTGTGCCAACTGGGAGTTAGAAGAGAAAGATGGCATTGGGGGAAATTGTTAACATCTTAAGCTTTGAATCTCTTCTTACTCTCCTTATGTCCCAAATGATTTAATTTTAACATAATATGCCTTCACACTGGATTGTAAAAGGCATGTGATTTTATTTTTGTGGTGTATTGTCTCCTGCAGTATTAAAGGGAAAGAAGTGTTAATGTGTATCATCCTATCTTGTTTTTGAAGCCAGGGTAGTTGTACAGTTTTGTTACCAGCAGTGCTAACCTGAATGTGATCTGATAACCTTGGAAGTGCAGGAACTCATATGAATGTAAAATAAAATGTGGGCTTATTCCCAGGATCCTGAACTCCTCTGTGTGAAATATTTTCTGAAACACCCATCAGGATGTTTTCCTGACTCCTGGGGACCTGAAGGAAGGTGGGCATAGGTTGGGGAGGATAACAAGGGCTCATCAGAAACAGCTAAAGAATGGGGAGTGTTTGGGGACAAGAGCCCATCTTATAAACCAAGGTATCCAAATGAGAACTGCAGATGCTCTGAAAAAGCAAGATCAACCACATTAGGACCCCGAAGAAAAGGAAAAGATGCCTGTGGTGGAGCCATTTTCTGATGTATATGTGCATGCTTAGTCATGTCTGACTCTTTGCAATGCCATGGACTGTCGCCCAGGTTCCTCTGTCCGTGGGATTTTTCAGGCAAGAATACTGGAGTGAGTTACCATTTCCTCCTCTAGGGGCATCTTTCTGACTCAGGGATCAAACCCAAGTCTCTTGTGTCTCCTGGATTGGCAGGTGGATACTTTGCCACTGTGCCACCTGGGAAGCCCCAGTTTTTTGATGGGTGGCCATCAAATTAGGAGCAGTTGAAACTGAGTGGAATGGTAAGTGCTGGCCTTTTGATTCTCAAATATTTACCTAGCATGACAGTAAGCTCCTCCCTACCTCTGATTTATGTTAAGACTGCACTGAACCAGTAAACTGTTAATCTGTGAAAATTACAAAGAAAACAAATTAGGTTATTTGTTTAATATAGTGAATTACAGTCCAGTTTTCTGTTCAACAGTGGAGGTTGAAAATTGCAATACATTTATGGAGGAAATCAAAGGAGACTTCTCCATGTGATCAGAGGCTGCCAGTTTTGTGTGTGTGTGTGCACATGTGCACGCACGCACGTTTCATCTGTTAAAAAAAAATCAGTTCAGATAAGCCTTAAATGGAAATCTGTCCTGCTCCTGTTTCACTCTCTCCACTGAGATCAGGGTACAAGTGGGTTGGAAACATCTCAGGCAGTCCATTGTGTGACTAAGACCACAGTCAGTGAATGAAGGGTTGGGCTGTATTTTTAAGAAGAAGCACAAACAGCATTGCAACCATGGCCAATTCTGTAGCCAGGAAAGAGGTTGTGTATGCAGTGGTGGGTTGAGTGGCAGGAGAGTCTGGGGCAGACAGCAGTGCTGGCGGAGAAGAGAGGGCTGTGTTGTGAGAGGGTCTGCAAGACTCATCCATCAAGGGGGAAGGTGAGTGAAGGCACATGCTCCCTGCAGAGCAACTGAGAGGAAGTTCACCTTGGAGATATCCAGTTTGAAAAAAAGATTCAAGCAGTACGTGGATACCTCTCAAGAGCTAAGAATCAGAGGCTTCGCAAAGGGTCTGGAATATACCTGGAGCTAAGAGCAATTCAGGCAGGAGTGACCTTAGCGTGCATGCTTAGTTGCTAAATTGTGTCCAACTCTTTGTGATCCCATGGACTGTAGCCCACCAGGCTCTCTGTCCATGGAATTTTGCAGGCAAGAATATTGGGAGTGGGTTGCCACTTTCTATTCCAGGGATCTTCCTGACCTGGGTTCTAACCTGCATCTCTTGAGTCTCCTGCGTTGGCAGGCGGATTCTTTACCAGCTGAACCACTGGAGAAGTCCATCATTGGTACCAAGTCCCCACAAAGAAGACTAATAGCTAGACTGGAGAATTCAGGGGCACTTGAAACATCCCACCTCTGATTGAATTATCTCTGTGCCTGGCTGCAGTGCAACAAATATTTATTTGTCATACCTCTCAGCTTCTTGGATCTTATTTCTTTGACCAGAGATTGAACCCAGGCCATGTCAGTGAAAGCACCATATCCTAACCACTGGACCACCAGTGAATTCTCAAGCAATTATTTAAATAAGTTTAATAATTTGATCTCCCTTTTAACCTAGTACTGTTTAAGTGTTCACTCAATATTTATTTGGTGAAGTTGGGGAGAAATTTTTTATTAATAGATATTGTATACAAATATTTTAAAAATAAGAGACTTCTATACATTTATTACAGTTTTCCAAGCTAGGTAACCCAATATTGGTCATTCCCAATAACCAAAACTGCAAACTCAATTTCTCAATTTTTAGCTTCCTGCAGCTGCTGATATAAGAACCCTCAGCTCAGTTCAGTTCAGTTCAGTCGCTTAGTCGTGTCTGACTCTTTGCCACCCCATGAATCGCAGCACGCCAGGCCTCCCTGTCCATCACCAATTCCTGGAGTTCACTCAGACTCGCGTCCATCGAGTCAGTGATGCCATCCTCTGTCGTCCCCTTCTTCTCCTGCCCCCAATCCCTCCCAGCATCAAAGTCTTTTCCAATGAGTCAACTCTTCATGAGGTGGCCAAAGTACTGGAGTTTCAGCTTTAGCATCATTCCTTCCAAAGAAATCCCAGGGCTGATCTCCTTCAGAAAGGACTGGTTGAATCTCCTTGCAGTCCAAGGGACTCTCAAGAGTCTTCTCCAACACCACAGTTCAAAAGCATCAATTCTTCAGCGCTCAGCCTTCTTCACAGTCCAACTCTCACATCCATACATGACCACAGGAAACACCATAGCCTTGACTAGACGGACCTTAGTCGGCAAAATGATGTCTCTGCTTTTGAATATGCTATCTAGGTTGCTCATAACTTTTCTTCCAAGGAGCAAGTGTCTTTTAATTTCATGGCTGCAATCACCAAAATTAGGGGCATTTCCCACATAAAACAGTGTTTGACATCAGTAGATACCAGCAGGAAGGGTTTATTTTTTCTACTTTGGTGGGAACAAGAAAACTGGTTTTCATTTCACTAGTTGGTAAATGAGGAGCTGTATTTGGAGACCGTCATCAGCTGACGCCGTTTCCTGGGCGTCCCAGTGAGGTCAGCCCTCCCGACAGCGGGAGTTCCAGGACACACCCTCTGGCCAGCCCCTTCGTGGGGCTGTGGTTGGGCACTTTCACCAGAGATTCCCTGAGGCAGTGACAAGTTAAATAAGCAGATTGTTTACTCTCTCAACATGCCAGCATCTGACAGGCCTTCATCCTTTCCTTCCAATCAAGTTTTGATGAATATGGTACAGCCCAGACTTTGGATCTAGAGAGTTGTGTGACTCCAGATGGAGTCTACTTGCTGTGGTAGCCAGATTCCATGATGGCCCACAACGAGCTTTGATAGCTCTTGGGTTGCTCCCTCTCAGATTGTTCCACAGTTAAGCTGTGAGAGCTATAGCATGTAGAAGTTATGGTGTGTCACTTCCAAGATTAGGTTATAAAAATCTGTGACTTACATCTTGGGTGTGTTTTCTCTCTCCCTCTCTCCATGTGCTCTGGTGGGAGCCACGACGTGAGTGGCCCTATGGTGAGGACCGTATGGTGAGGAGCTGAATGAAGCCTGCCAGGAGACACAGGCATGAATTAGGAAGTAGATCCTTCAAGCTTGTCAAGTCTTCAGCGATCACAGGCCTGGCTGACAGCTTAACTGTAATAACCTTATGAGGGACTCTAAATCATAAGCATCCAACCAAGCCACTCCTAGATTCCTGATTCTCAGACACTGAGACAATAAGTGACTGTTGATTTTAGCTGTTAAGTTTGGTGATATTTTGTTACGCTGCTGCTGCTAAGTTGCTTCAGTCGTGTCTGACTCTGTGCGACCCCATAAATAGCAGCCTACCAGGCTCCTTCGTCCCTGGGATTGTCCAGGCAAGAACACTGGAGTGGGTTGCCATTTCCCTCTCTAATGCATGAAAGTGAAAAGTGAAAGTGAAGCCACTCAGTCAGGTCTGACCCTCAGCGACCCCATGGACTGCAGCCTTCCCTCTGTCCATAGGATTTTCCAGGCAAGAGTACTGGAGTGGGGTGCCATTGCCTTCTCTGTGTTATGCTGCTATAAATAACTAATACACTTTACAAAAACTCTCCTATACTTTCTACTATGAATAAATAATACACCCTGGATTGCCAGGAAATAGAATGCTGACATCTGATATGAGGCAGCACTAAATATTTTCCAAGATTTCTCCCCACCCCAAGATTCTACAATAGTTTGAAACTGAAGACTGACTATAACAACTGAATTTTCCTAAAATAATCTAGATTTTCTACTTTCAAACTGAACTGTATCTAAAAACAGATATGACAGAACCTGCAGATTAGATTCAGTTTACATCTTGTTTATGGATATTAGGCATTTGTTCTCAAGTATTATCATTTATTTTAATTTTTAGTCAGCTTTATTGTTTAACATGTGAAACTTTCTATAAATAAAAAGGCATGGTGCAGTTTATAGGCTATGTTTTTATTGTCATGAAGTATCGTTTGAAACCATGACCGAATTAAATTTTTTTTTGTATTCAGACATTATCTTGAGTTACACTGACCCCGTGGGTCAGCTATACAAACTCGTGCAGTCCAGGTAGTTTGTCAGCAGATCCCTTTAACATGCATGATGATCTTACATTGCTGTAAAGCTACTTCTCAGTCTCTTTCAAAAAGATTCACAAGTTTAGATGTGTGTCTCTGCCCTTGGGCTCTATTTTTACTGTGTCCTGTTTATATTCAACTTGGAAATCTGATTTTCAGAGACATCTGTGTTTAGAATTGACTGTGGGGCTTAAACACTAGAACAGAATTGCTCTTGTAATATAATAACACAGGCATTTGCCTCCCTAGGTCTTTTGTTGAGCTGTCACTTGCTGATGGTTATTTGGTGACATCGTTATTTTATTCTGCCTTGTGGAGAACCACTAAATTAGGGTAATGGATTATGCTGTCAATCAAGTTTGACAGACCCTCTATGAGAAATTGTAATGGAATGAAAGCAGCATGGTCCAGTTGTTCTGTGATTAGCAGTGTACCTTAATAACTGAAGTAGCCCTTCGGTTACTGGATGCTATAAAGTGCATTTCGGTATGGTGGATCTAGCTTCCCACTGCATGCTTCTATAAGATTATGTGTGGTACTCAGGCAGTTTTTAATCTGTGACCCTTTCAAAACAAAGTTTAGACATGCTGCTTAAAAGCACTTGATTATATGTACATATATATATATATACAATGTGTGTGTGTGTGTGTATGTATGTAAATGTCATTGGAGCGACATTTATGGCATAACAATGTATTGAGGAAAAACTTTTCCTCTGCTCTCTTAGGTTCAGTAACTGTGGTCTTGAGAATTAACCTAAGAAAAGAAAACAGAAAAAGTACAGTTTTTTATCCATATTCATGTGCATAAGATTTCACAGAAGCAAAACTCAAAGAAGTGGTTAGAAATTTAGAATAACTTCTAAAAGTCAACAAACAAGAATATGGGAGTGAGCTGGACCATATGGCCAGCTTCTGCTTTGCCCACACACACAGGACAAGCAAGTGACAGGCCATCAAACCATCCACCTTCAGCCTGGGGCCACCTTCATTCTCTATCACCAATACCAGGCAGAGAAAGGGTGACTTTTCTTGTTCCTAGAATTCTAAAGGCTATTTTTGCCCACACAAATTTCTTTCTTTTTCTCTTTCTTTTCTTTTTTGGGTCATGCTGAGTGGCTTGAAGAATCTCAGTTCCCCAACAAGGGATTGAACCCAGGTCATGGCAGTGGGAATCTGGAGTCCCAACCACTAGGTCACCAACACCCCCCCCCCCCCGCCCCCCGACACACACACACAAATTTCTTGATACTCTGTAAAACACTCTAGAATTCTTGATGCTTGGTACAGATTTTCTTGCCTTTAGGAAAAACATTTCTGGGCCAACATTCTGTATAATGGTCTTTGACTCTACTTTTGGCACACTTTTATGCCTCATCTTTCTCATTTATTTTCCCCTCTGGCTTCTAATTTTTCTTTAGATTCTTTTTCATTTCACTGTACTCTTATCTGAAAATTTAGTTTGTATTAGGAAACCTGGGAAGTCTATATGCCAAGTTCATTAAATATCTACTAGGGTTTTAGAGATGGAATGATTTTTCAGACTGGTTCACACTGAAATTTTTTTTTGTGTGTGCCATGCCTCATGGTATGGGATCTCAGCTCGCCTACCAGGGATTGAACCTGAGCCCCAGCAGTGAACCCAGGCCCCTCCCTCTTGGACCTCCCCCCTTTCCATCCCATCCATCCAAGTCATCACAGAGCACCAAGTTGAGCTCCCTGTGCTATGGAGCAGGTTCTCACTAGCTGTTTACTTTACACAGGGTAGTGAAGTATGTTTACGTCAAACCTAATTTCCTAATTCATCCTACCCTCCCCTTCCCCACCCTGTGTCCACACGTCCGTGTTCCACAGCTTCATTTCTATTCCTGCCCTGCAAATAGATTCATCCCTACCATTTTTCTAGATTCCACATGTATGCATTAACATACGATATTTGTTTTTCTTTTTCTGTCTTCACTCTGTATGATTCTAGGTTCATCCAGATTGCTACAAATGATCCAATTTCACTTCTTTTTTTATGGCCGAGCAGAAGAGTTGACTCATTGGAAAAGACTCTGATGCTGGGAGGTGCTGGGGTCCAGCCCCGGTGGATCCAGGGAATTCGAAGCGGAGATGGCATTGGGTTCTGAGGAATTAATTGCTTAATTAAAGATATGGAGGGAGACTAGAAAGAAATAGTGTAGTAGGAAAATAAGTAGAGAAAAGAGGCTGAATAGCTTGGTTTACGCGGAGAACCAATAAAACTCTGAGACAAGGAGTTTGCATCATCTATGTAGGCCCCTGGCATCCGCTTGAATAGCGGAGGGTGCCCCGCCTTGGGCTCCCTCTCGTGTGGTCTCGTGTGGGTCTTAGAAGCCAGGGCAAAATTAGCAGGCTTGGCGAGCCTCCACGCTCCAGATGGGAATTCAGCCAGAAGGTGAGAGAAAGAACGACACGAGGAGACCAGTCTTTCCAGGAACTGATCCATTTCTTTATTTTCCAAGTCCACTTTTATACTTTTAGTTATACATAGAGACAAATGTGTTCTCAGCATATCTTTGTTCTTACAAAGGTCTTACCTTTGTTTTACAATATCTTCTGGTCTGGAGACCGATTAACATTTTATGGCCGCATCTTTCTTTCTATTGATAAAGGTTAATCGATCAGAGAACTTGTTCCCCTTAAGATCTATTTAGTCTTAAGATAGTGATAAAGTTACATTTTTACATAGCAAGGACACTGATTTATAACAAAGAAAGAGGAGTACAGTGATCTATAACAAAAGAGAAAATTCATTAACTCAAAAAGTCTAGTATTGCTAACATCAAAACTACTATATTTCTTTTTTCACATTCCAATTACATTGATTAACATACTCCCAGGTGGCTAAGGATATGGAGGCCTGGCGGCAATCATTAACTCAGCAATGAAACCCTGCACCAACATGATTTCTAACTAACTCACTAATACTATACTAATAATTTTCTAACTTCTCAAAAGAATCTGTTTTTAGAAAGTTTAAAGCAGCTCATGCCTCTCACTTTTGGGAGGCTGTAAACAATCACATGTGGCCAGATAATCCTGTCAGGCACGCTAGAGAGCCATCAGAGGAGTTTTTGGATTGAAACACGCCCAGGAGATTTATTAACTGGAGTCCTAAGTTAACTCCTTTACAGAGAGAGGTGGTGGGGGATAGCCCCCCGTAATGTCAGAAGTACAGGTGAAAGGCATAATGCAGCAAGGCAGGCAAACTCTGGTTTTTGGGGCAGATGCACGAGCAGATTCAGCGAGGCTCACTTAAGGCCCGACTCGCCTTTGCCTGTCAGGCCCCATAACCTCATGACCTTTGCCACGGGCGGGACTCCTCATGCCGGCTCCTGGCAGGGAGGGATTGGGGACAGGAGGAGAAGGGGACGACAGAGGATGAGATGGCTGGATGGCATCACTGACTCAATGGACGTGAGTCTGAGTGAACTCCGGCAGTTGGTGATGGACAGGGAGGCCTGGCCTGCTGCGATTCATGGGGTCGCAAAGAGTCAGAACACGACTGAGCGACTGAACTGAACTGAACTGAATAGTCCATTATATATATGTACCACATCTTCTTTACCCATTCAAGTAGATGCTTCTTTAAGAAGAAAAAAACAAGATGAAATTTTGAAAGTAGTTGCCTGAGAAACTGCTGACTGGTTTTTGGGATGGAGATGGCCATTATTGTGATTTTTGATTAGGTTTTTATGTTCCTAAACCTCTATCATCTCTTTTTAAGAATATAATCGGCACCCCCCCCACCCCCCGCCCACTTATGCTGCTATGTAGAGAGAAAGGAATTTGGAAGGGCAAAGTGAGCCTTGTACCTGAGGTAGGGGGAAGTTAAAAGTTGCAAGAACTCTAGATAATTGGTATGTTATAGGATGGCAGCTGGGAGATTGGGATGAGGGAAATTGACTGTTTCCTCTGCCCCTAGTTCTAAAGTGCACTTAGGGAAAATGCTGTATAGATCCTTTCCTTACCATGCTCCTCTATTTGTTTGTTTTTCTTGATAATTAGTCATATTTTTTGCATATCTTTGTGTGCTGAGGACTTATTTAATACTGGAAACTTAAAAAAAAAAAAGGGCACTTGGGACTTCCCTGGTGGTCCAGTGGTTAAGACTCCACAGGGGGCACGCATTTCATTCCTGATGAGGGAACTAAGATCCTGCAAGGCCAAAAATAAAAGAGGCTCCACATGATGATGTCTTTCCATGGAGAAAGTTCAAAAATTCCCCTAAGAAAACAGAGTTGGAAGAAGGGGAAACATTTTAATACTATCAGTGACTGGGCTGTTTTGATTAGATTGCAGTTCTGGTAAGATTCAGTCTACTCCTTGTCCCTTGTACCTAGGGCTTGCCCTTCAGGATTTCAGTTAAGAGATTGGTAGGTCTGGGTCTCCTTAGCTCCAGGAACTATGGGAATTTTTGCCCTGCTTTTCAGTGGTTTTCAGAAATGCTCTTTAATCTTCCATTTGCACATCTTTGGAATTAGCTAAATGCCTTGATGGCAGAGATCAGGTCTCAGATCTCCAGCTTTGGCATTTCAGTCCTGAATGCCCACACAAAGCTCTATGAGTTTCTTTTGTCTTTCCAGAAGAGACCTATCTGGACCAAGCTCAGATCCTCAGTCTCTATCCCATACCCAGAATTGGCAGATACCGCCTGGAGAAGTCAACTGCCAATTCTCAACAGCTTTACAGAAGGTTCTGCCTGTTAGTCTCTGGAATTTTAGTCCCTCTAGTACTATTTGCTTTTGTATCTCTCTGTTACCTTAGAAAATTTTAAAGGTTTAAAAAGTTTATCTGGGTTTTGTAGTTCTCAGTAGGAGCATTTTCCTGCCGTGAATTCCGTCATATCCAGATGCAGAAATATGCCTTTTATTTTTTGTCATTTGATCTGATGTGAACTGAGAGAAGTGAAGTAGCCTTCCACTACTGTTTCCATCTATTTCTCTTTGTGCTTGCAATAGTTTCTGTTTTTATCAACATTGTTGGTATATTGTTTAGTACAGAGGTATTCATAGCTGTTACATTTTCATTTTGGTTTATATGCTTTGACACTGTAAAGTACCTTTATTATTGCTTTTTGGCTTGGTTTCTACCTTCTCTAACATTTTATTACACTAGCCACTTTCTTTTTGTTTTGCTTTTCCTGGTATTTTTTGTTGTTGTTCATCTTTTTAGCTTTTCTGAATAATTTTGTTTTCAGTGTTACTCTGTATTATAGCCTAGAAATTAGGTTTGTGACCTAGATCTGTGAGTCAATCCGAAAATCAATCTTTTTCTTTTGTAAGGTAAATTAAACCTACCCATATTGGTATGGTTAATTTTAGACCTATGATATGTGTAACATTTTAAAAGTCTCTTCTATGCAGCCTCTTTCTTGGTATGATTAATTTTAGACCTATGATATGTGTAACATTTTAAAAGTTTCTTCTATGCAACCTCTTTCTTTCTGATAGTGGCTACACAGTTATATCTTTATTTAATACTATTATTCTCTTTTTTGCTTTAGAATAATGTGTAAAAATTTTCCTAACATAAGCAGCATTAAAGTTGCTTGTATTTTCTTCTTCCCCTTCATCCCTTCCTCTCCATCCCAGAGTTCTGATAAATAATATTATCTTTCTTGGTGTTGACTTTTGTACTGTCAAATATGTTTTACTTCTAAAACTTGAATTTTCAACTTTAAATATCTCTTGGTTTATTGGTATTATAGATGAAGCAATCAATGAGTTTATTCTTTTTTCTGCTTTCCCTCTTTCCATTAAAAAAAATTGTTTTTAAGTTGTCAGGTCATATACCACATATATTCTATTCTGTCACTCTATTTCCCCCCCCCTCCTTTAAAATTTTATATCTGTTGGTAGATATATTTACTGCCAGTGAGAAGTCTTTTAACTGAGACTTCCTCAGTCATCCCATGGCTAATTACAGTTTTTCCTCTAGTAATTTCCTTTGGAAGAACATACACTAACATTATTCCCTGAATTCTGGAATGTTCAAGGCAATTTGATAGTATTAATCACTGGAAGGAGTGTGACTAAAAGCTCTGTTTCTGGCAAGAGTATAAATTGGTACAACCACTGGGAAGCAGGTTTGCAACAACTTATGAAGTTAAACATTCACTACTCTATGACCCAGAAATTTCATGTCTACTCAGGGACAACTCATGCACAGGTTTTCAGAAGTCACATAGAGGGCTGTTCATAACAAGATTCTTTATAACAGTAAAAATTGAATGACCACCAAAAAGCAAATGATAAGTAAATCAAGGTATATTTGTCAAATTTTATACATCAGTCAAAATGAATAATCTATAGTCACATTCAACAGTATAGACAAAATCTTAGCAATGTGCTATATTTTACTAATTCTCATCCTTGTCATTTTAACACTTGTAAAATTGTGATATATATTACAATTAATGGTATGCCATTGTTTAATTAGAAGGTATTATTTTTTTCTTATTATATAAAGTAACACTGTATCTTACATTTCATGGGGACTTGTATTCAAGGACATATGGTAATAATATGTGACATAATGAAGTGTCAGAAGATTACATTCAATATGGTGCCCTTTGTGTAAGGTTGAAACAACTAAAACTGAGCAATTTTATTTATGAACATGTATATATGACAATACTGTGTGCATCCAAGGGGATAATAAAAAAAGTCAGGATGGTGATTCCTTCTGGTGGGGGAAGTCAAATTGATGAGATATGAAAGAAAGGTCGATGAAAGTTACTGTTTGAGTTCTCATGTTGGTTTCATGGATATTTAGATTATTATTTAACGTTTCGTATTTTAATAATAATTAACATAAATTATCATAAATCAAATAAGTATATGTATAATACATAAATGATGTGTATGGACTAAGAGTGAAAGTATGCTTTGAGCCAAGAATTCTGACTAGTTTTTTACACCCTGAGGTTGAAACTTTATATTAGAAGTAAAATTTGGCTGGTTCATACTGACCTTGAGTTTAAGTGTTAAAACTACCTTCTGACATTGAAAGTTATTTTTGAGTAATCTGACATCTACCATCATCTACATTTTTTTTTCTGTTTTGTAAATGATGTCATAATTTGCTTGGATTTCCAAATGATTTTCTGACTGTTAAAGACAGTGGATTTACTAAGATATAACTGTTTTGTTGGAGGTGGATTAAATTTTCCTAATATACAGTGTGCTTTTTCAATAGGTAGGCTTAGATCATGTATTTTAGAAATACTTTCTATAGTTATATTTTCAAACATGCATTCTATTCTACCATTTTGACTTTCTTCTTTTGAACTCTGTATGTCTAAGATACACTTTACTTGTCTTCTGAATCTATGATTTTATCTCTAATCCTGTTGATATTTTTCTCTATTTTGGCTTAATTTTGCTTGCTTTTCTCACTTCTTTCCTGCCAACCTCTTATCGTGCTTTCCATAATATCTATTTTATATACATATACATTTTGCTTCAACGTACCTCTCTTTCTTCCCTCCTCCATTGCATTATTATTAATCATGTATAATGGACTATTATAATGAAGTGTAAGTGAAGTGAAAGTCTCTCAGTCGTGTCCAACTTTTTGCAACCCCCTTAGACTATACAGTCCATGGAATTCTCTAGCCCAAAATACTGGAGTGGGTAACATTTTCCTTCTTCAGGGGATCATTCCAATGCAGGGATCGAACCCAGGTCTCCGGCATTGTAGGCAGATTCTTTACCAGCTGAGCCACCAGGGAGGTCCATTATCATAGTGATTTTATCTTTGTTAGTTAGAGGTATATCAATATAGCTATATCATTATTATTTTATACAGTTGTCTTTTAAATCAAGTAAGAGAAGAAATAAGTAAAAAATGCATTTATATTATGTTATACATTTACCTGTGTGAGTAGACAGAATAATGACTCCCCAAAGATGTTCATGTCTTAATCCTCAAAACCTGTGATTATGTTAGGCTATATAACAAAGAAAAATTAAGGTTCTAGATAGAATTAAGATGGTTCAGCTGTTGACTTTAAGAGAGGGGAGACTATTCTGCATTAGCCCAGTGGATACAATATAATCCCAGTGTTTTTAAAAGTGGAAAAGGGAAGCAGAAGAGAAAATCAGAGTGATATGAGAAGGACCCAACCCACCATTTCTGTCTCTAAGATGTAGGAAGAGAACCACAAGTCAAGGAATGCAGATAGCTTATAGAAGCTGAATGAGAGAACTTAGTGGATTTTCCCCTAGAACTACCAGGAAAGCTGACACCTTGATTTTGGCCCAGTGAGATCTGTTTTGGACTTCTAAACTTATGAGATAGTATTTTTGCATCATTTTAGACTGCTAAGTCTTTGGTAATCTGTTAACTAAAGCCATGACTTCCCTGGTAGCTCAGACAGTAAGATGTCTGTCTACAATACAGGAGACCCGGGTTCAATCCCTGGGTCAGGAAGATCTCCTGGAGAAGGAAGTGGTAACCCACTCCAGTATTCTTGCCTGGAAAATCCCTTGGACGGAGGAACCTGGTAGGCTACAGTCCATGGGGTCGGAAAGAGTCGGACACGACTGAGTGACTTCACTTCTAACTAAAGCCATAAGAAACTAACAGACTATGTACTTATCTTTACCATGTTCTTCGCTTTTTCATGCGAATTTATTTATTTATTTATTTTTCAGCCAGGGGGGTGTCTTTTAGAATTTATTGTAAAAGTAGATCTGCAAGCAACAGTTTCTCTGTCTTTAAAAAATCTGGGTATGTCTTTATTTCACCTTCATTTTTGGATAGTTTTACTAGATATGTACTTTTTAGTTGACTTTTTTTTAAATCTTAGTATTTTGAATATATCATCCCACTTTCTTCCAGCCTCCATTGTTGTGATGAAGCTGTTAATCTTACTGAGGGTCCTTTATGGTGAATCGCTTTTCTCTTGCTATGTGGAAAAACTTTTTGTCCCTTGGCAGTTTGAATATGATGTGTCTAGGTATGGATCTGTTTGAGTTTATCCTACTTAGGGCTTGTTGAGCTTCTTGGCTGTGTGGATTAATGTTGTTCATCAAATGTGGGAAGTTTTTGGCCATTACTGTGTGTGTGTGCTAAGTTGCTTCAGTTGTGTCTGACTGTTTGTGACCCCATGAACTGTAGCCTGCCAGGCTCTTCATGGGATTCTCCAGGCATGAATACTGAAGTGGGTCGCCATGCCCTCATTCAGGGGATCTTTCTGACCCAGGGACCAAATGCGTGTCTCTTATATCTGCTGTATTGGCAGATGGGTTCTTTACCACTAGGATCACTTGGGAAACCTCATCATTACTATTTAAAATCTTTTTCTGTGCCCCGCTACACTGCCTTTTTCTCTTTAAAAATGGCACCTCTGTGTATGCCGCTCTGAACTTCACCTGGTTCAGTATGGTGTCTTCAGTTTTCTTTTGCATGCACCTGGTTTCTTCATCCAATGCTATACCTCCTTGGAAGGTGATCCCTTCATTTTGGCTGATGCTTTTGATATTTGCTACTCCAGATACCCACAGGCACCTTCCATCTTTTTCTCTCTCTCTTCCCCAGCACGTGATATCTATTCAGAGTCAGTCCTGTCTACAGCAGGTATCATTCAGGGTGAGGTCCTCACCTTCTGGGGGAGTATTTGCTGGTGATTTCTGAGGTCTTTCACTGCTACATCCCTCTGTGTACTCCTTTGCTCTCTCATTTCTGCATTCTGCTCAGCTGTTTTTTTAAAACACTTCTATTTTAATTTAGACTTCATGGGATTTTTGTTTTTCCCAGTTGCATGAAAACTGAGTTTGTGGCTTTAAAAACTCTGTTATTTTTTTTTTTCCTCCTGTGTTTTTTCAAGAGAAGTCATGGGAAGATTCATTAAATGAACACTATAGCTGTACTAAATAGCCCCCATATATGTTAAAATTTTTTCTAGTATATTTTTAAAATCTATTTACAATGTTCAGAAGAAAGACAAGACAAAAACAAAGTTGGCCCAGAGTTTTAATCAGATGTTGTGTCTGTCATTTTGTTCACTTCAGTGTACAACATTCAAGGGGGTTGGAGTGTGATATTACAAGAGATTGGTCACATGTCTAAGGTGAATTTTGAGCAGGTTGAGGAAAACCCCTTAACAGGACCTACATCAAATATGAAACTGTTATCGTTTCTTGGTGAATTCTTCAGTTAATATTAGAGAAATAAGTCAAAGATGCAAAGAAAGAAAAAAGGCAATGGAATTCTGCAAACAGAATAGAAGATGCAAGTGGAGATGATGTTTTGGGCTAATGAGTAGGACAGAAAAAAAATGATTTCTCTCTCTGATTAGACAAGCAAGCACACAGAAGTGAACAAATGGGTTTTTGATGTAAAACATAGTTTCAGGGACTTCCCTGTGGCTCAGTGGTGAAAAATCCATGGGCCAATGCAAGAGATACAGGTTCCGTCCCTGTTCCTGGAAGATCCCGCATGCCATGGAGCAACTAAGCCTGTGCACCGCAACTGCTGAGCCTGTGCTCTGGAGCTCATGTGCTGCAGCTGCTGAAGACCACGTGCCCTAGATCCCACACTCCACAAAAGAGGCCACCACAATGGGAAACCCCAGCACTGCTTCTAGGGAGTAGCTCCCACCCACTGCAACCAGGGAAAAGCCCACACAGCAGTGAAGGCCCAGCACAGCCAAAAATAAATAAGTAAATACAATGATTAAAAAAACAGTTTCAGAGCCTTGTGATATTTCCAGAAAACTTTCATTTTACATTTGTAAACCAAGAGCAAGTTGTTTCAATTGATATACTTGAGTTTAAGTGGTATCATGTAAGTTTTAAAAGTCTTGCTATGTATGTTATTCTGTGTATTTAGCTACTACTCATTTTAGCAGGAACTTTCCAGGTGTTGCTAGTGGTAAAGAACCTGCCTGCCAATGCAGGAGCTATAAGAGACTCAGGTTCAATCCCTGGGTCTGTAAGATCCCATGGAGAAGGAAATGGCAACCCACTCCAGTATTCTTGCTTGGAGAATCCTGTGGACAGAGGAGCCTGGTGGGCTACAGTCCATAGGGTGACAAAGAGTCAGACATGACTGAAGCGACTGAGCACGCATGCACATTTTAACAGAAAAGCCATCAATGACTGGATTATCAACCTCATCATATGTTTGTTATCTGTTCCAAACTCATTGCATTTCTAGTGTTGTATGCATCACCATCCATCAGAAGACAAGGTCAGCTCTGCAAGTCTTGTGCTTTGAAAAAAGAACGAACCAGCCTCTTTAGCAACAAAAATGTCAGGAAGACTTAAAGAGCTTGATATCAGATATACTAATAGAAGCTAGAGGAGATCTGTTTGTGGAAGGGGATCCTCTCCATAATCTCCAAATCCCAGCATAGATGGGCATAGATAAGCATTAGATGCTTACTAATTTTTGACTGCTGAGTCAGACATAATAACTCCTGATGAACTCACCCAGGGAAGGTCTACCATGGAATGCTGGGATGGGATACAAGAGAGTGACAGCAAAGGCTGTTTCTGTAATGTGATCTTGCCAGATGGAGTGTTTCATCCTAGGTTAAAAGGTCAGTGCTATGATCTCATTCTTTTTTTTTGCAAACATTGTAATGATTGACTTTATTATAGGGATTAAGATCTATGATTAAAGTGATGTAATGTCAACAATCCTTTTTTAATCCTATATTGATTCAACAACTGCTTTGTATATGCTTTGGTTTAGTTAAATATGATGGAATAGTTTGTAGACCTCTGAATTCCAACAACAACAACGGACATACTTACAGTGCAGCTGTGGAACTGATAATCTTTCTTTATGACAGTGTTATAGAATGGAGTTATATTGTTACTCTGAATACAACAGGCATGTCTCTTCATTTGTCTACTATATGAAAATATATTTATATTTAAAAATCATGTATTTTTTGTTTTGAAAACACTCAAACTTTGAATCACAGACCAGATTGTTTCATAATTTTTTTTTTAGGAAACTTTATATAATGAATAATACAACCCACTGATAATTTGTATCAGTATTAAAAAATGATTATTTGGGGGACTTTTATAATCCCTTATGATAAGTGATGCCTGCACAAGAATGCTGCTCTTGAAATGGGTTCAGGTCATTTAAAAAATAATAGCATGGGTGTTTCTCCTCACTTACTGGCTAAATTCTGGATCAACACACTCTGAGTGGCAAAGCTGAGAGAATATACTGGAGAAATGGTGAGTGGGTGAGAAACAGGGGGAACTGAGATAGATATTCTGAAGTCCTGTGATACCTGAAAGGATTTTAGAACAAAAATGTAAAAGCACATGAGGTTGCTAAGTTTACATTGTGCCACACCCTCCTCCCATCCCCAACACAAAACACAAGCCTGTATATTTATTACTTCAGGAAACAGCACAATAGTAGGCCTACCTGTATCATCTGCCTTGAAGTCACAGTCTGTCTGCCTGCCTCATCCCCCTCCCACACCTACAGTCCTTTCTGATAAAAATGAGGGAGGCCAGATTCCTTTGTGGGGTTTTGGGCAAAAGCAATGTTCTACAGGGGAACTCCATAGGGAATGGTGACAAACTGATTAATTTGATCCCTTATACTACATATGGATTCCATTTCCATGCAGAAATGGAAATTGCATCCCAATGTTTGCTGAGACGTGGGCTGCTGCTCCATGGGGCCTGCCCTCTACCCAAGTCTTTGGGATCAAGAGGGACTGAACAGTCAAGAGGAAGAGGATTACTTGTGAAAACTAACATGCTCCTGAATCTCTGTGAGACCCTTGTCACTGAAGGTCGCCAGAGTTGTCTCTTGTAACCCTGAAAACCACTCTGTACACCAGCAACTAGGTATCTGCTTTAGGGTCTCTGTCTGTATTCCATGTTTCTTCCCAGACCAGAGAGAACAAGAAGTTGCAAAAAGAAAAAAGGGGACACACTTTGGACTCCGTGGGTTCAGATTCTTGCCCTTGAGCTCCATATCAGCCACCGTCAGATCATTTAGTTCAGATAATTCAGTTACAGTCTGTCCAGATTACCCCACAGAGTTCTTACAAGGGTTCAATAAAATCAGAGCATATCAAACATCAATGTATCAAATGAAGATTTTTGAAAGTTACAAATGATTGTAAATTTCATTTCTTAGCTCAACAAATGTTTTCAAATATTTTGCATCCTCTGAGCTGCACAGTAAGATGAGGGATCACCAGAAGGTGCTTAATAAATGCTTGTTCCATGTATGACCACCCTAAAATCATGACCCTTGTAATTCGTTCAAGACTGGAGCCATGTTTAGAGAACAGAACAAAGAAAAATTCAAATCACTAACAAATCAAATGCAGAACTCTAAGGCAGCTCTTACTAAAATCCCTTTCCCCTCCTGTTCTCTTAGTTCAGTTCAGTTCAGTCACTCAGTTGTGTCCGACTCTTTGTGACCCCATGAGTTGCAGCACGCCAGGCCTCCCTGTCCATCACCAACTCCTGGAGTTCACTCAGACTCATGTCCATCGAGTGGGTGATGCCATCCAGCCATCTCATCCTCTGTCATCCCTCTCTCCTCCTGCCCCCAATCCCTCCCAGCATCAGAGTCTTTTCCAATGAGTCAACTCTTCACATGAGGTGGCCAAAGTATTGGAGTCTCAGCTTCAGCATCAATCCTTCTGATGAACACCCAGGACCGATCTTTAGAATGAACTGGTTGGATCTCCTTGCAGTCCAGCAGACTATCAAGTCTTCTCCAACACCACAGTTCAAAAGCGTGAATTCTTCAGTGCTCAGCTTTCTTCACAGTCCAACTTTCACATCCACACATGACCAATGGAAAAACCATAGCCTTGACTAGATGGACCTTTGTTGGCAAAGTAATGTCTCTGCTTTTGAATATGCTGTCTAGGTTGGTCATAACTTTTCTTCCAAGGAGTAAGCATCTTTTAATTTCATGGCTGCAATCACCATCTGTAGTGATTTTGGAGCCCAGAAAAATAAAGTCTGACACTGTTTCCACTGTTTCCCTATCTATTTGCCATGAAGTGATGGGACCAGATGCCATGATCTTCGTTTTCTGAATGTTGAGCTTTAAGCCAACTTTTTCACCTCTTTCACTTTCATCAAGAGGCTTTTTCGTTCTTCTTCACTTTCTGCCATAAGGGTGGTGTCATCTGTATATCTGAGGTTATTGATATTTCTCCTGGCAATATTAATGCCAGCTTGTGCTTCCTCCAGCCCAGCATTTCTCATGATGTACTCTGCATAGAAGTTAAATAAGCAGGGTGACAATATACAGCCTTGACCTACTCCTTTTCCTATTTGGAACCAGTCTGTTGTTCCATGTCCAGTTCTAACTGTTGCTTCCTGACCTGCATACAGATTTCTCAAGAGGCAGGTCAGGTGGTCTGGTATTCCCATCTCTTTCAGAATTTTCCACAGTTGTTGGTGATCCACACAGTCAAAGGCTTTGACATAGTCAATAAAGCAGAAATGGATGTTTTTCTGGAACTCTCTTGCTTTTTCCATGATCCAGCGGATGTTGGCAATTTGACCTCTGGTTCCTTTGCCTTTTCTAAAACCAGCTGGAACATCTGGAAGTTCACAGTTCACGTATTGCTGAACTTGGAGAATTTTGAGCATTACTTTACTAGCATGTGAGATGAGTGCAATTATGCGGTAGTTTGAGCATTCTTTGGCACTCCATTTCTTTGGGATTGGAATGAAAACTGACAGCTTCCAGTCCTGGGGCCACTGCTGAGTTTCCTATTCTCTAGCAGCCTGCAACTCTCAAGCCTGTCAGCATCACCCTTCTCCCACAGAAAACCCTCTTGCTGACCCTCCCTGGCCCATCCATTACTCTCTCTCGTGGTGGTTTAGTTGGTAAGTCATGTCTGGCTCTGTGCAACCCCATTGACAGTAGCCTATCAGGCTCCTCTGTCCATGTGATTTCCCAGGCAAGAGTATAGCAGTGGCTTGCCACTCCCTTCTCCAGGGGATCTTCTTGAACCAAGGATTAAACCCATGTCTCCTGCTTGGCAGGCAGATTCTTTATCACTGACCCACCAAGAAAGCCTTGTATTCTCTCTAACCCACCACAAACCTATCTCTCCCAGCATTGCACTGGGCCCTCCACACCTCCACATGTGAGATTCCCTAGGGATCAGTCAGTTTAGTCACTCAGTCGTGTCCGACTCTTTGCGACCCCATGAACTGCAGCACACCAGGCCTCCCTGTCCATCACCAATTCCTGGAGTTCTCTCAGACTCACATCCATCGAGTCAGTGATGCCATCCAGCCATCTCATCCTCTGTTGTCCCCTTCTCCTCCTGTCCCCAATCCCTCCCAGCATCAGAGTCTTTTCCAATGAGTCAACTCTTCACATGAGGTGGCCAAAGTACTGGAGTTTCAACTTTAGCATCATTCCTTCCAAAGAAATCCCAGGGCTGATCTCCTTCAGAAAGGACTGGTTGTATCTCCTTGCAGTCCAAGGGACTCTCAAGAGTCTTCTCCAACACCGCAGTTCAAAAGCATCAATTCTTTGGTGCTCAGCCTTTTTCACAGCCCAACTCTCATATCCATACATGACCACTGGAAAAACCATAGCCTTGACTAGACGGACCTTAGTTGGCAAAGTAATGTCTCTGTTTTTGAATATGCTATCTAGGTTGCTCATAACTTTTCTTCCAAGGAGTAAGCATCTTTTAACTTCATGGCTGCAGTCACCATCTGCAGTGATTTTGGAGCCCAGAAAAATAAAGTCTGACACTGTTTCCCCTGTTTCCCCAACTATTTCCCATGAAGTGATGGGACCAGATGCCATGATCTTCGTTTTCTGAATGTTGAGCTTTAAGCCAACTTTTTCACTCTCCTCTTTCACTTTCATCAAGAGGCTTTTGAGTTCCTCTTCACTTTCTGCCATAAGGGTTGTGTCATCTGCATATCTGAGGTTATTGATATTTCTCCTGGCAATCTTGATTCCAGCTTGTGTTTCTTCCAGTCCAGTGTTTCTCTTGATGTACTCTGCACATAAGTTAAATAAGCAGGGTGACAATATCCCTAGGGATAGAGGCTCCTTTTTACTATCATTCTTGTTTTCACTAGACTAAGCCTTTTATCTTCAACTTTTTCCTAATTCTGCCCCCAAGAGACTGAATATTATTAATCCTGTTCAGAGGAAAAAGTGGGAAAGAACTAAGCAGTGGATGGAATCAGAATCCAATTTATTTGGCAGAAAGAAGAGTTGAAACATTCACCATTTTTATCTGACTTTGAAACAGAGCAGGACCCTATGGTCCTTCCCCACATGTCCTCTGTCTGCCTTTTGTCTGTGGAAAACTTTGGCCAAATAATAAGTTTAATCAGAGAGATGAGAAATGCTGAAACAAAAGAAAATAGAAAAAGGAGACCAAATAATGATAATGTAGTCATTAAGCATAGTGAATGACCATTTGTTCCTTCTCAAGGACTATAGATAATGTTCTGAGCCATATCCTGTGAACTGTCTTATAGATACAGAAACCCCAGGTGGAAAATTATTTACATGATCACTAGACTGTACCCAAGACATGAACTATCACAATTCCGAGAATTGACCTCAAAGAAATAGGAACAAGTGGACCCTGGAACTGGAGATTGTTGTTGTTCAGTTGTGAAGTCATGTCTGACTCTTTGTAACCCCATGGACTACAGCACACCATGCTTCCCTGTCCTTCACTATCTCCCAGAGTTTGCGCAAACTCATATCCATCGAGTGAATGATGTCATCCAATCATTTCATCCTCTGTGGCCCTCCTCTCCTCCAGCTCTCAGTCTTCCCCAGCGTCATGGTCTTTTCCAGGGAGTCAGTTCTTCAGATGGTGGCCAAAGAATTGGAGCTTCAGCATTAGTCTTTCCAATGAATATTCAGGGTTGATTTCCTTTAGGGTTGATTTATTTCATTTCCTTGCAACCATGGAACTCTCAACAGTCTTCTCTAGTACCACAATTCAAAGGCATCAGTTCTTCAGCGCTCAGCCTTTTCTATGGTCCAACTCTCACATTCGTACATGACTACTGGAAAAACCATAGCTTTGACTATACAGACCTTTGTCAGCAAAGTGATTTCTATGCTTTTTAATACAGTGTCTAGGATTGTCATCATTTTCGTTTCAAGGACCAAGCATCTTTTAATTTCATGGCTGCATTCATCATCCACAGTGATTGCAGAGCCTAAGAAAATTTGTCACTCTTTCCACTTTTCCCCCAGTTATTTGCCATGAAATGATGGGACTGAATGCCATGAGTTAGTTTTTTGAATGTTGAATTTTGAGCCAGCATTTTCACTATCCTCTTTCACTCTCCTCAAGAGTCTCTTCAGTTACTTTTAGCTTTCTGCCATAACAGTGGTATCATCTGCATATCTGAAGTTGTTGATATTTCTCCTAGCAATCTTAATTCCAGCGTGTAATTCAGCTAGCCTGGCATTCCACCTGGTGTACTCTGTATAAGTTAAATAATCAGGGTTACAATATACAACCTTGATGTAGTCCTTTCCTAATTTTCATTGTTTCTTCTGCTATTCTAACTGTTGTTGCTTCTTGACTTACATACAGGTTTCTCAGGAGGCAGGTAAAGTGGTCCAGTATTCCCATCTCTTGAAGAATTTTTCACAGTTTGCTGTGGTCCACACAGTCAAAGGCTTTAGCATAGTCTACGAAGCAGAAATAGATGTTTTTCTGGAATTCCCTTGCTTTTTCTAAGATCTAGTGGTGTTGGCAATTTGATCTCTGGTTCCTCTGCCTTTTCTAAAGACAGCTTGTTCATCTGAGGTCCTTAGTTCACATACTGCTAAAGCCTAGTTTGAAGAATTTTGAGCATTATCCTGCTAGCATGTGAAGTGAATGCAATTGTACCATATTTTACATTCTTTCACATTTTCTTTCTTTAGAATTAGAATGAAAACTGACCTTTTCCAGTCCCATGGCCACTGCTAAGTTTTCCAAATTTGCTGACATATTGAGTACAGCACTTTAACATCATCATCTTTTAGGATGTTAAATAGCTTAGCTGGAATTCCATCACTTCTACCAGCCTTGTTCATAGTAATGCTTCCCAAGGCCCACTTGACTTCACCCTTCAGCATGTCTGGCTCTAGGGGAATGGCCACACCGTCGTCATTATTTGGATCATTAAGATCTTTTTAATATGATTTTTTGTGTATTCTTGCCACCTCTTCTTAGTCTCTTCTGCTTCTGTTAGGTCCATACCATTTCTGTCCTTGATTGTGCCCATCTTTGCATGAAATATTCCCTTGATATTGCCATTTTTATTGAATAGATCTCTAGTCTTTCCCATTCTATTATTTTCCTCTGTTTCTTTGCATTGTTCATTGAAGAAGGCTTTCTTATCTCTCTTTGTTATTCTCTGAAACTTTGCCTTCATTTGGGTATATCTTGTCCTTTCTCCTTTGCCTTTCACTTCTGTTCTCAGCTATTTGTAAGGCCTCCTCAGACAACCACTTTTCCTTTTTGAATTTCTTTTCATTGGGGATGGTTTTGGTCACTACCTCCTGTACCATGTTATGAACCTTTGTCCATAGTTCTTCAGGCACTCTGTTTACTGGATCTAATCACTTGAATCTATTCTTCACCTCCACTGTATAATCATAAGTGATTTGATTAAGGTCATATCTGAATGACCTAGTGGTTTTCCCTACTTTCTTCAATTTAAGTCTGAATTTGGCAAAAATGAACTGATAATCTGAGCCGCAATCAGCTCCAGGTCTTGTTTTTGCTAACTGTATAGAGCTTCTCCATCTTTGGCTGCAAAGAATATAATCAATCTGATTTCAGTATTGACCATCTGGTGATGTCCATGTGTAACATTGTCTTTTGTATTGTTGGAAGAGGGTGTTTGCTATGACCAGTGTGTTCTCTTGGCAAAACTCTGTTAGCCATTGCCTTGCTTCATTTTGTACTCTAAGGCCAAACTTGTCTGTTACTTGAGGTATCTCTTGACTTCCTACTTTTGCATTCCAGTCCCCTATGATGAAAAAGATACCTTATTTTGGCATTATTTCTGGAAAGTCTTGTAGGTCTTCATAGAACCATTCAACTTCAGCTTCTTTGACGTTAGTGTTTGAGGTATAGGCTTGGATTACTGTGATATTGAATAGTTTTCCTTGGAAATGAACCGAGATCATTCTGTTGTTTTTGAGATTGCACCCAAGTACTGCATTTTGGACTCTTTTGTTGACTATGAGGGCTACTCTATTTCTTCTAAGGGATTCTTGCCAATAGCAGTGTGTATAATGGTTATCTAATTAAATTCGCCCATTCCCATTCATTTTAGTTCACTGATTCCTAAAATGTCGATGTTCTCTTGCCATCTCTTGCTTGATCACTTTCAATTTACCTTGACTTATGTATCTAACACTCCAGGTTCCTATGCAATATTGTTTTTCACAGCATTGGACTTTACTCTCACCAACAGACACAACCACAACTGGGTGTTGTTCCTGCTTTGGCCCAGCCTCTTCATTTTTCTTGAGTGAATTCTCCACTCTTCCCCAGTAACTTAATGGACACCAAGTGACCTGGGGCACTCATCTTTCAGTGTCATTTCATTTTGCCTTTTCATACTATTCATGAGGTTCTCAAGGCAAGAATACTGGAGTGGTTTTCCACCCCCTACTTCAATGGACTACATTTTGTCAGAACTCTCCACCATGACCCATCCATCTTGTGTGTCCCTGCATGATATGGCTCATAATTTTATTGAGTTACACAAGGCTGTGATCCATGTGATTATTTTAATTAGCTTTCTGTGATTGTGGTTTTCATTCTGGAGGCTGTGGGAATGTTTCTTCTGTCTTCCCTCTGATGGATGAGGATAAGAAGCTTGTGTAAGCTTCCTGATGGAAGGGACTGGCTTTGGGGAAAACTGAATATTGCTCTAGTGGGCAGGGCTATGCTCAGTACATCTTTAACCCGATTGTCTGCTAATAGATGGGGCTGTGCTCCCTCTCTGCTAGTTGTTTGGCCTGTGGTCACCCAATCCTGGAATCTGCATTCTCTATGGTAGGGTTAGTGGTGATCTTGAAGAAGACTTATGCCAGCACGTGCCTCCCAGGACTGTTGCTGCTAATGCCCCTGTCCCCATGGCAGGCCATTGCCAACCCACACCTCAGCAGGAGACCCTAAAACACTCACAGGGAGTTCTGGCTCAGTGTCCTCTGGGGTCACTGCATCTTTTGTCTGGGTCCTGGTGCATGCAAGGTTTTGTTTGTGCCCTCCAATAGTCTCTGTTTCCTCCAGTCCTGTGGAAATTCTGTAATTAAATTCCACTGACCTTCAAAATAAGACTCCCTTGGGATTCCCAGGCCCTTTTCTGGATCCCCAGGTTTGGTAATCTGATGTGGGGTCTAGAGACTTTGCAACTGTGGGAGAACTTCCTTGGTATAATTGTTCTCAGTTTGGGTCACCAATCTGGCAGGTATAAAATTTGATTTTTATGTGATTGCACTCCACCTGCCATCTCATTGCAGCTTCTCCTTTGTCCTTGGACATGGGTTATCTTTTTAAGTAAGTTTCAATATCCTCCTGTTGATGGTTCTTCAGCAGTACAGTTCAGTCGCTCAGTTGTGTCTGACTCTTTGCAACCCCATGAACCACAGCACTCCAGGCCTCCCTGTCCATCACCAACTCCCGGAGTCCACCCAACCCCATGTCCTTTGAGTTGGTAATGCCATCCAACCATCTCATCCTCTATCATCCCCTTCTCCTCCTGCCCTCAATCTTTCCCAGCATCAGGGCCTTTTCAAATGGGTCAGCTCTTCGCATCAGGTGGCCGAAGTATTGGAGTCTCAGCTTCAACATCAGTCCTTCCAATGAACACCCAGGACTGATCTCCTTTAGGATGGACTGGTTGGATCTCCTGGCAGTCAAAGGGACTCTCAAGAGTCTTCTCCAACACCACAGTTCAAAAGCATCAATTCTTCTGCTTTCAGCTTTCTTTATAGTCCAATTATCACATCCATACATGACCACTGGAAAAACAATAACCTTGACTAGATGGACCTTTGCTGACAAAGCAATGTCTCTGCGTTTTAGTATGCTGTCTAGGTTGGTCATAACTTTCCTTCCAATGAGCAAGCGTCTTTTAATTTCATGGCTGCAATCACCATCTGCAGTGATTTTGGAGCCCCGAAAAATAAAGTCAGCCACTGTTTCCACTGTTTCCCCATCTATTTACCATGAAGTGATAGGACCAGATGCTGTGATCTTAGGTTTCTGAATGTTGAGTTTTAAGCCAGCTTTTTCACTCTCCTCTTTTACTTTCATCAAGAGGCTCTAGTTCTTCTTCACTTTCTGCCATAAAGGTGGTGTCATCTGCATATCTGAGGTTACTGATATTTCCCCTGGCAATATTGATTCCAGCTTGTGCTTCTTCCAGCCCATTGTTTCTCATGATGTACTCTGCATATAAGGTAAATATGCAGGGTGCAAATATACAGCCTTGACGTACTCCTTTTCCTATTTGGAACCAGTCTGTTGTTCCATGTCCAGTTCTAACTGTTGCTTCCTGACCTACATACAGATTTCTCAAGAGGCAGGTTAGGTGGTCTGGTATTCCCATCTCTTTCAGAATTTTCCACAGTTGTTGGTGATCCACACAGTCAAAGGCTTTGGCATAGTCAATAAAGCAGAAATAGATGTTTTTCTGGAACTCTCTTGCTTTTTCCATGATCCAGTGGATGTTGGCAATCTGATCTCTGGTTCCTCTGCCTTTTTAAAATCCAGCTTGAACATCTGGAAGTTCATGGTTCATGTATTGCTGAAGCCTGGCTTGGAGAATTTTAAGCATCACTTCACTAGTGTGTGAGATGAGTGCAATTGTGCAATAGTTTGAGCATTCTTTGGCATTGCCTTTCTTTGGGATTGGAATGAAAACTGACTTTTTCCAGTCCTGTGGCCACTTCTGAGTTTTCCAGATTTGCTGGCATATTGAGTGCAGCACTTTCCCAACATCATCTTCAGGATTTGAAATAGCTCCATTGGAATTCCATCACCTCCACTCGCTTTGTTCCTAGTGATGCTTCCTAAGGCCCACTTGACTTCGCATTCCAGGATGTCTGGCTCTAGGTGAGTGATCACACCATCGTGATTATCTGGGTCGTGCAGATCTTTTTTGTACAGTTCTTCTGTGTATTCTTGCCACCTCTCTTCTTAAAATATTCTGCTTCTGTTAGGTCCACACCACTTCTGTCCTTTATTGAGCCCATCTTTGCATAAAATGTTCCCTTGGTATCTCTAAGTTTCTTGAGGAGATCTCTAGTCTTTCCCATTCTATTGTTTTCCTCTATTTCTTTGCATTGATTGCTGAGGAAGGCTTTCTTATCTCTCTTTGCTATTCTTTGGAACTCTGCATTGAAATGGGTATAGCTTTCCTTTTCCTCTTTGCTTTTCAATTCCCTTCTTTTCACAGCTATTTGTAAGGCCTCCCCAGACAGCCATTTTGCTTTTTTGCATTTCTTTTTCTTGGGGATGGTCTTGATTCTTGTCTCCTGTACAATGTCACGAACCTCATTCCATAGTTCATCAGGCCCTCTGTCTATCAGATCTAGGCCCTTAAATCTATTTCTCACTTCTACTGTATAGTCATAAGGGATTTGACTTATATCATACCTGAATGGTCTAGTGGTTTTCTCTACTTTCTTCAATTTCAGTCTGAATTTGCCAATAAGGGGTTCATGACCTGTGCCACAGTCAGCTCCTGATCTTGTTTTTGTTGACTGTATAGAGCTTCTCCATCTTTGGCTGCAAAGAATATAATCAATCTGATTTTGGTGTTGACCATCTGGTGATGTTCAGAGTCTTCTCTTGTGTTGTTGGAAGAGGGTATTTTCTATGACCAGTGTGTTCTTTTGGCAGAACCCTATTAACATTTGCCCTGCTTTATTCTATACTCCAAGGCCAAATTTGCCGGCTACTCCAGGTGTTTCTTCTTGACTTCCTACTTTTGCATTCCAGTCCCCTGTAATGAAAAGGACATCTTTTTTTGGGTGTTAGTTCTAGAAGGTCTTGTAGGTCTTCATAGAACTGTTCAACTTCTACTTCTTCAGCATTACTAGTTGGGGCATAGACTTGGATTACCAAGATATTGAATGGTTTGCCTTGGAAACGAACAGAGATCATTCTGTTGTTTTTGAGATTGCATCCAAGTATTGCTTTTCGGACTCTTTTTTTTGACCATGATGGCTACTCCATTTCTTCTAAGGGATTCCTGCCCACAGTAGTAGATATAATGGTCATCTGAGTTAAATTCACCCATTCCAGTCCATTTTAGTTCACTGATTCCTAGAATGTCGATGTTCACTCTTGTCATCTCCTGTTTGACCACTTCCAATTTGCCTTGATTCATGGACCTAACATCCAGGTTCCTATGCAATATTGCTTTTTACAGCATTGAACCTTGCTTCTATCACCAGTCCCACCCACAGCTGGGTATTGTTTTTGCTTTGGCTCCATCCCTTCATTCTTTCTGGAGTTATTTCTCCACTGATCTCCAGTAGCATATTGGGCACCTACTGACCTGGGGAGTTCTTCTTTGAGTATCCTATCAGTTTGCCTTTTCATACTGTTCATGGGGTTCTCAAGGCAAGAATACTGAAGTGTTTTGCCATCCCTCCTCCAGTGGACCACATTCTGTCAGACCTCTCCACCATGACCCGTCCATCTTGGGTGGCCCCACAGGGCATGGCTTATTTTCATTGAGTTAGACAAGTCTGTGGTCCATGTGATCAGATTGGCCTGTTGTCTGTGACTGTGGTTTCAGTCTCTCTGCCCTCTGATGCCCTATCTCAGTGCCTACCATCCTACTTGGGTTTCTCTTACCTTGGATGTGGGGTATCTCCTCACAGCAACAGCTAGTTGCAGTTTGGTGTTCTTGCAGGAGAAGATGCACACACATTCTTTTACTCTGCCATCTCATCTCCCACTCCTATGTTCCTTTCTCACTCAGGAAGATTCAGTTCACAGTTCAGTTCAGTTCAGTTGCTCAGTCATGTCCGACTCTTTGCAACCCCATGAATCGCAGCACACCAGGCCTCCCTGTCCCTCACCATCTCCCAAAGTTCACTCAGACTCACGTCCGTTGAGTCAGTGATGCCATCCAGCCATCTCATCCTCGGTCGTCCCCTTCTCCTCCTACCCCCAATCCCTCCCAGCATCAGAGTCTTTTCCAATGAGTCAACTCTTTGCATGACATGGCCAAAGTACTGGAGTTTCAGCTTTAGCATCATTCCTTCCAAAGAAATCCCAGGGCTGATCTCCTTTAGGATGGACTGGTTGGATCTCCTTGCAGTCCAAGGGACTCTCAAGAGTCTTCGCCAACACTACAGTTCAAAAGCATCAATTCTTCAGCACTCAGTTTTCTTCACAGTCCAACTCTCACATCCATACATGACTACTGGAAAAACCATAGCCTTGACTAGACAGAGATTAACTGTACCTAAAACAATCAAGGTGACACTGGTCAGACCACCGATGACCAATTTGAAAATGACTGTCCCAGCTGACTATGCTGTTTCTGCATGTAGCTCCCTCCTTCTACCCAACCAGCTCTTGCCCCACTGGTTGCCAGTTGGTGGAGTTGGCCTATGCACTGATGTCTGCCACCCCCAGCGCTAGTTGCCAGCATCTGAAATGAAGCAAACTTCCCTGTCCACCAACCTGGCCTGTTTATTGGCTTTTGGGGAGCAGCCAGACTCCACTCCTTTCGGTAACATTTTCATAGCATGATTAGATGGAGAATAACAGGCTCAGAAAATATCTATAACATTCTTGTTAGGAAACTGGCTCCAGGAATGAGCTGAAAAGAGAAAGCTACACTACTCGATTGTTGACGACTGGTGGGGAGATTGGAGGAGCATTTTTCCAGAAATGTTTGTGAATGCTAGAGAAAGTAAAAAGTACTGTAGCAAAAAAATAATATTCAACTACTTTCTTAAATATAGTTCAGTGAACTTTCGGCAAGTGTATAGTCATCTAACCATGATCCATTAACCCCAAAAGTTCCACCGTGTTCCTTTTCAGCCAGTTATCTTTCACTGCTCCCAGATCTTGTCAATTGCTGGTTGACTTTCTCTATCTACAGTACCATCTTTTCTAGAACAATGTGTAAATAGAAGTAAAGGGTATGTAGTCTTTTCTTATGTGTATTAATAATTCAGTTTTTTTTTTTTATTGCTGAGTAGTGCTCCATTGTACATACATATCAAATCTGTTTATCCATTCTCCAGTTAATGGGCATTTAAAGTATTTCCAGGCTTGGCTACCATGAATAAAGCTTTTATGAACATTCATGTAGAGGTCTCCATGTGAACATAGATTTTTGTTTCTCTTGTGTAAATACCTAGGATTTGGCTTGATGTGTTACAAAGAAGCTGCCTTGCTGGTTTCCAGAGCAACTGCATGAGGGTTTAGTTGCTCCGTATTCTTGCTACCACTTGGTATTGTCAGTTGTTTTGATTGTGGTCATTTATGTATCTTTTTTGATGGTGTATCTGTCTAAATCTTTAGCCCATTTCTAATTGGGTTGTATAAGTTGTTATCATGAGTTGTATTTTTCCTATTAAGTCTTATTATTGAGTAAAATTTCTTTATGTATTCTAGACACAAGTGCTTTATTGAATGTATATTTTCAAAATATTTTCCACCCAGTCTATGGCTCATTTGTTTTTCTACTTTCTTGATAGTGTTTTTTTTTTTTTAAAGAGTAGAAGTATGTAATTTTGATGGCATCCAACTTATCAATTTTCTTCTTTTATAGTTTGTGAGATATCTTTGCCTAACGAATACAAGGTCACTGTTACTGTTTGAAACATGTACTCATTCTGGTCCAAACTAGTATGTTGAAGTCTTAACCCTGACTACCTTGGAATGTAACCTTATATGGAGACAGAATCTCTGCAAAGGTAAGCAAGTTAAAATGAGTTTATTAGGATGAGTCATAACAGATTTTCTTCCCTGGTGGCTCAGATGGTAAAGCATCTGCCTACAATGTGGGAGACTTGGGTTCAATCCCTGCTTGGGAAGATCTCTTGGAGAAGGAAATGGCAACCCACTCCAGTATTCTTCATCCTGGAAGATCCCATGGATGGAGGAACCTGGTAGGCTACAGTCCATGGGGTCACAAAGAGTCGGACACGACTTCACTTTCACTTTCATAACAGATTATTCCTATAAGGCAAAGAAATTTGGAGACATACACCTGCACACATACACAGAGAGAATGTGATATATCTATAGACCGAAGCATCCCCCAAATGTTAGCACAGCACTAGAAGAAGAGAGAGGCATTGCACAGATTCTTCCTCACAGCTCTCAGAAGGAGCTAGTCTTTCCAACACCTTGACCTTGGGCTATCACTCTCCAGAGTTGTAATATAATATATTTCTGTTGTTTCAGCTATTCAGTTTGTGGTACTTTGTTATAACAGTCCTAGCAAACTAATGTAGTCACTAAGAGTTTCTCCTACTTTTTAACTAGAGGTCTTGTAGCATATTTCTAAGATTAATACAGTAGAGATATGAAAAATTTCCTGAGATCAAAATAACTTCAGAATGAGTTTAAAGAGTTGGATGATGCTTGTAGCAATAAAATTTTTATAGAAATAAAGAAATTTTGCCTTAGTTTTGGCAAGCAGAGAGAAGTGGATTTCGTCTTTGTGAAAACTAATTTCACTGAAGCCGTAAAAGTTGGGCACTGTCTCACTATAATTTAATGAATTGGAAATACAATTTTGGGGGACCAAAAGCTTCAGATGGCTGAACCATCATTCTTTCATTCCATTCTGAGGAAATTCACTGCTTCTTCATAGGTAGTGTCCAAATATAAGGTTTTGGAATTAAGGAGCAAAGTGTTGAATGGGGTGTTTAGTAGCTAGATAGGCAATGAGCTTGTGTTAGATTTTTCACAAAAGCCACTCGCTGAATGGAGTTTCAGATCTCAGCAGTGTTTGGTTACTTAATCTAACTGCCTACAAACATAGGAAATTCAAGAAATTTAACTAGCAATTATGACTCACTCACCATATACTCAGCATTGTCAAAATAAGCAGAAGGCCAAAATGTGAAGATGTAGTGCTTCAGAAATCTGCAGTACATTGGATTTCAGCCATTGTGTTTATTAAGGACACCACTCCTCCATCTTCCTGGGTTTCTATGGTAGTTTTGAGAGATCAGTGCTCATGTTGGGATCTCAGGAAAGGTTTAGAAGCATGCTGGATGGCAGAAGATGCCAATTATTATTCAAAGAAGTGCTGCAGGGTTCAAAAATATAAATGATACATCAATAAGGATGATGATACCTCATTTCTGTGAGTTGAATGGAAGGAAGTATCGTAATTGTGTTTTACTAATGAGGAAACAGAAATAGAGAGAGTCTATAAGGACATATTCAGAAATACCAGCAATATTTAGCCAAAGCTTTCAATTAAAGTTTTTACTGTATTATTTTGGTCAGAAGTATCTTCTTTACTATTACAGAATCTTTGTTTATCCGGATATATGGAAAACTATTGTTCTGCAAATTTCCAATCCCTCTCTTCCCCCAACCTCCGTGGGTGCTGCGCCTGCCTTCATATCCTGCTGGGCTTGACTCTGACTCAGTCACCTGATTGCTTTAGGCAATGGGATATCAATGGAGGTGAGCAAAGTCTTGAAATGTGCTTGCACACATGGTTTAGGTCTCCAGAGCTCCTGACTTTCACCATGAGAAGAACATGATGTGGACCCTGCTCATGTAAGAAGGATGAAAGGCATGGAGCATACCTGGATGCAGCCTGCAGCTGGGAGTCAGGCCCAGGTTAGCCAGGCCACATCAGCCGAGTCCACAGATGTGTGAGAGAGCAGCATGCTTCTGCAAGCCACTGAAGTGTCCAGGTTACTTGTCAGGTATCTTTGTTTAGGTAGTACTGCCTTAATATGTATTTTTGTAAAATGCAAAATAGTTATAGATGACACAGTGTAGTCCTCAGTGCTAATGTGCTGTATGTGTCGTGCTGTGCTCGGTTGCTCAGTCGTGTCTGACTCTTTATGACTCCATTCTGTAGCCCACCAGACTCCTCTGTCCATGGAACTTTCCAGGCAAGAATATTGGAGTTGGTTGCCATTTCCTACTCCAAGGGGTCTTCCCAACCCAGGGATTGAACTTGTGTCTCTTATGTCTTCTGCATTGGCAGGTGAATTCTTTACCACTATGTAGACTGGAAACAATGAGGATGGAGGCTGAATGGTCTGAAGAACTGGCACAGAACTAGAATTCAGAAAACCTGGGGGCAGTGGTTTTTCTATGTTTAATGATGATAGCTTAGCTTATGATATGCTGACCACATGCCAGGCATTTTTTCTAGCAGTTTTATTAACTCATTTAATTCTCACTACAACCCTATGAGGCACATTTATTGATATCCCCAGCTTAGAAATGAGGAAACTGAGGCACAGAGAAATTGAGAAATCAACTGAGGTCTCACAGTAAGTGGCTGGACTGAGACTGGCATCTGGACAGGCGTAATGGATGCTGTCATGCACCACCCAGATGCCTGGTCACAACTGAGGCGCTCATTTTCCCAGCTGCTGGGAGAGCAGGCTCTTGATGCCTCTCAGCTGAGTCCCTCTCTGGAAGTTGGCCAAAGGAAGTTGCCTCTCTCAAATTACATTCTTTCTTGGGAATAGTACATCCAATGTCTGGTCAATATGTGGCCAAAACCCTGGTCAAAACTTCTTTGTCCACATTAAGGATGACTTGAACTCCCAACTCAGGAACTCTCAGCAAGATCAGACTAGTCCTTTCATCACTCTGCCCAATCCTGCTTCCTTCATTTCCTAAAAGGTGTTTTTGACAATGTTCTGCAACAAGCCTACATACCCACCTCAGTCTAATTCAAGGAACTCAGTCTGAGATAGCTGCATTCCTGAGTCTGAGTTTCTAGCTATTACACAGTATTGCAAGCCACCACTTGAAGTTTCATTATAGAGGAGGGACAATAATACCCATCTTATTGAGAGGGTTGAAAATGGTAGTATTTTACATTCATTTTCACTCTGGAGAAAGTGGCAATCTGGCTTCTGTTCCCCACCTGTTTTCTCACTCTTTGAAAGCTCTTACCACTAAGGTCATCAATGGCTTTTAATGACAAAATCCAATTGATATTGTTTACACTGGACTCTACTGCATTTGATTTTATCGTCACTTGTGAACTTGGTCTTTTGATGATTGTTTTTCACAAGATTCCAATTCTTCTCTTATTCAACTACTGCCTGCATATTCGTGACTCCCTACTCCAACTTTCCCAAGCTTTGTAATAATTGTTCCACAAGCAGTTGATCATGCGTTGCTACTTGTCTTCCAAGTTCTTCAAACTCAGCATTTCCAAAGTGAAATCACCATTTTCTCCAGCAAACTTGTTCCTCCTTCTGTATTTTGTTTTCATCAGTGAGGTCATCCTTCCAGGCGACCATTCAAACACAAGGATGTTTTTCTTGAATATTTCCTCCTCCTCGCCCCCACACTAAATGTCTGACTAATTTTCTCTTTATCCCCAAACTCCTCCACTATGTCCCTCACTCCAGTCCTTCTGTCATTGCCTTCCCTGAGGCTTCATCAGCTCTGGTTTGAGCAATTGCAATAACTTCCTAAGTGGTCTTCTTGCTTCCAGTCTTGCTTTTTCAAATTCATCATCCAAACCATAGCACATGTGATCTACCTAAAAGGAGAATATGATCATGCCGTTCTTCTGCTTAAAACTCCTCAGTAGCCCCCATTTTCTATAAGATTTTGCCAAACTTACAATAAAACTTTTTTCATGATCTGAATCAGTGCAGTACAGTGTGGTGGCTAAGATGTGGGTTTAGAACCAGACAATAGGATAAAATCCTTTGCTTATGAGTGGTGTGGCCTTGGGCAATACAGTTAACCTCACTAAGAGAGTGGGATATAATAAAGGCATCTACCTGAGGCAGTTATTCACCAAAATTTCCACCCACTACCTGATGTTTTCCAGCCTTTTGTGAAGTTAGGTTGGGACCATGTGATAATCAAGTGGGAGTGGGGCTGACGTAAGTCCTGTGACTGGCCTCCTTTTTTCCTCTTTTCCTGCTGTGATGGCTTTGGAGGCCACATATTCATGGAGACACTGGACCATGCACTCCCTAAGGACACAAGATGCTTCCCTGTGGACACATGGTGCTTCCCTGTGGACACATGTCACTTCCCTGTGACACCTCCAGCACTAGAACAGCACCCTGTACATATCAGGTGGTCAACAAATGTTTGCTGAATAAATCAGCACCCACTAGGAAGGTTGGAAAATGGAGTATCTTTCTCTTAAAAATATGCAGAATAGATTTAAACCCTTGTACTATATTAATCTGCTGGGGCTGCCATAACAAAATACCACAGACTGGATGGCTTAAACAACAACGATTAATTTTCTCTGTTTTGTAGGCTAGAAAGCCAAGACCAAGGTGTTGGCAGGTTTTATTCTGAGGCTGCTCTCCCTGGCTGGCAGATGGCTGCCTTCTTGCTGTGTCCTCCCCTGGTCTTTCTACGGTATATGCAAGTGTCTGGTGTTGCGCTGTGTCTAAATCTGTTCTTTTTATGAGGATACCAGTCATGTTGGATTAGGGCCCAAATGAACTGAATTACCTCTTTAAAGTATTTATGGTTACAATCTGAGATTCTAGGGATTAGGACTTCAACACAGGAATTATTAGGACCCAAACAGTCCATAACAACCCTCATCCGGGGACTACCCTGTTCACTTCAACAGATAGGGGATCGTCTCCTCTTAGAAGAAAAAAAATCTTGTAGTGAGAATGATCAAGATAGAAGAAAATAACACTTGTTGTTGATATGACATGACAGCAGCCCACATCTACTGTCTACGCACTATGTACAAGATCTTATGCTAAATTCTGAAAGTGCATTGTCTCCTTCAATCTCAAAATTGAAGTACAGGAAAGTAGAAGAAATTGTTCTAGGACACACAGCTAATAAGTGGTAGAGCTAGGATTTAGTATTAGAATCCATTTATATTGCCCTACTCCCCATCACAAGTGCCCTGGGAGAGAGCATATGCTTTTATTTTTTTAAAAATAAAACTGGTGATAGAATAGCAAACATTTATACACTGTTCTCTGCATGGCACTACTCTGTTAAGTACTTTGTGAAAGCTAACTCATTTATAACCTCACAATAATGCCATGAGTTGAGTGCTGTGTTGTCACTGTCCCATGGCCAGGAGTCCCAGCAAGGAGGAGGCACAAGAAGATTTGAACCTAGGAAAGTCCACCTGACACACTAAACCAACACTTGAGATGCAGGTTTAGTAATTTGGCCAAGGGCATGCCTCTTAGAAGGAACATGACTGGGCCTTGAACCTTGGCATCTCTGCAGAGCCTGCACTCCCTTCATCACTCCAAAATGTGCCTATCTGCACGCTGGGTTTTTCTCCACATCTTTCATGATGTGAAGAGCTCTGCTGACTCTTATTTCAAGAAAAGGGCCTTAATGCTGAAAAAACCAGAGTTGGAGGAAATGTTCCTTGTGATGTTGTTGGAGTAAACTCTCATTTCCCTCAGCCTAACTAGCTGCATGTTTAAAATTTCAAAACATAATCATCTTTAACAAATCTGATGGGTTAAATCGGGAAGGAGTGGGAGGCTTAAGCAGGCTGGCAGTTGTGCGCAGACTGTTTGACTTCTTTATATTTATAAAAGTCGTGTCTGTCACAAGGCCTCTGGGAACACTTGACAATGTAAAATACAAACTAGAAAAATATGTTGACATAACTGTCTGCCTTAAGGAATTTTTCCATAATCATAGCCTTAACATAAAAAGTCCCACTTGGCATCCCTCCCCAGGCCGAAGTTGGAGTGGACAGATGAGACTTTCCTTATGCTTAGAAGTTAGTCTGAAATTCTCTGTCCAAACAAATTCATTTCAGACTGGAGCTCCCAATAGGCAGCATGTCCAGCCTTCCTTCTCCTTCTGCTTTTCCCCAACCAGGAGTATGATCCACTGCCCACTCCTCTTCTCCACCTGCAGACATCGGTGGCTTGGCTGTGCTGTCCCCTATTGGAGTCTTCAGTGGTCCTCCTGCCCAACTCTAAGGCCATAAGACCCCGTCAAGATCTGGATCCAGCCAAGTCCTTGGCTTCTTGTCATTCCCTATGGCCTCCACAGTGCCCCCACATTTGTGTCTGTGCTGTCTTGACCACTGGTTACTTCCTGCTGCTGTCTGGGGTCCATAGGTTGTGCTCTGAGTAGGTCAGTTTGAGAGGACTTGATGAGCACAGGTGACCAGTTTTGCTTTACGAGCCTGCAGTGTTTTATCTGCAAGTTCAGGGTCCTTTTATAGAGTTCATGTTGTTACGGGTGTTCATTTCTTGGCTTCTATCCCAAAATTCCAAAAAAAAAAAAAAAAAAAAAAAAAAAGGCAGAATCTGGAGATAAAAGCAAGAATGTATCCAGAGCAGGCATCAGCAAAAGGAGATTGCATCTCTTCTTCTACTTAAAAAAGATTTTCCATGTTGCCTGACTTGTCAAAAAAAGACTCAGTTCATTCATTCAGTCATGTCTGACTCTACAACCCCATGGACAGTAGCATGCTAGGCTTCCCTGTCCTTCACCAACTCCTGCAGTTTACACAAACTCATGTCCATAGAGTCAGTGACGCCATCCAACCATCTCATCCTCTGTCATCCCCTTCTCCTCCTGCCTTCAATCTTTCCAGCATCAGGATTTTTGCAAATGAGTCAGCTGTTTGTATCAGGTGGCCGAAGTATTGGGGTTTCAGCTTCAACATCAGTCCTTCCAATGAACATTCAGGACTGATGTCCTTTAGGATGGACTGGTTGGAACTCCTTGCAGTCCAAGGGACTCTCAAGAGTCTTCTCCTACACCACCGATCAAAAGCATCAATTCTTTGGCACTCAGCTTTCTTTATAGTCCAATTCACACATCCATACAGGATGACTGGAAAAACCATATCTTTGACTAGATGGACCTTTGTTGGGAAAGTAATGTCTCTTTTTTAAAATGCTGTCTAGGTTGGTCATAGCTTCTCTTCCAAGGAGCAAGCGTCTTTTAATTTCATGGGTGCAGTCACCATCTGCAGTAATTTTGGAGTCTCCCAGAAAAAAGTGTCTCACAGTTTCCATTGTTTCCCCATCTATTAGCCATGAAGTGATAGGACCAGATGTCATGATCTTAGCTTTCTGAATGTTGAGTTTTAAGCCAACTTTTTACTTTCCTCTTTCACTTTCATCAAGAGACTCTTTAGTTCTTCTTCACTTTCTGCCATAAGTATGGTGTCATCTGCATATCTGAGGTTATTGATATTGCTCCCGGAAAACTTGATTGCAGCTTGTGCTTCATCCAGCCCGGCCTTTCTCATGATGTACTCTGCATATAGGTTAAATAAGCAGGGTGACAATATACAGCCTTGAGGTACACCTTTCCCCATTTGGAACCATTCTGTTTTTCCATGCCCAATTCTAACTGTTGCTTCTTGACCTGCATACAGATTTCTCAGGAGACAGATCAGGTGGTCTGGTAGTCTCATCTCTTTAAGAATTTTCCACAGTTTATTGTGATTCACACAGTCAAAGGCTTTCTCGTAGTCAATAAAGCAGAAGTAGATGTTTTTCTGAAACTCTCTTGCTTTTTCGATGACCCAGCAGATGTTGGCAATCTGATCTCTGGTTCTTCTGCCTTTTCTAAAACCAGCTTGAACATCTGGAAGTTCACAATTCATGTATTGTTGAAGCCTAGTGGAGAATTTTAAGCATTACTTTACTAGCGTGTGAGATGAGTGCAATTGTGCAGTAGTTTGAGCATTCTTTGGCATTGCCTTTCTTTGGGATTGGAATGAAAGCAGACCTTTTCCAGTCCTGTTGCCACTGCTGGGTTTTCCAATTTGCTGGTGTATTGAGTGAAGCACTTTCACAGCATCATCTTTTAGGATTTGAAATAGCTCAACTGGAATTCTATCATCTCCACTCGGTTTGTTTTGATGCTTTCTAAGGCCCACTTGACTTTGTATTCCAGGATGTCTGGGTCAAGGTGAGTGATCACACCATTGTGGTTATCTGGGTCATGAAGATCTTTTTTGTATAGTTCTTCTGTGTATTCTTGCCACCTCTTCTTAATAACTTCTGCTTGTTAGGTCCATACCATTTCTGTCCTTTCTTGTGCTCATCTTTGCATGTTCCCTTGGTATCTGTAATTTTCTTGAAGAGATCTCTAGTCTTTCCCATTTTAGTGTTTTCCTCTATTTCTTTGCATTGATCACTGAGGAAGGCTTTTTTTTTTATCTCTCCTTGCTATTCTTTGGAACTCTGCATTCAAATGGGTATAGCTTTCCTTTTCTCCTTTGCTTTTGCATCTTTTCTTTTCTCAGGTATCTGTAAGGCCTCCTCAGACAACCATTTAGCCTTTTTGCATTTCTTTCTCTTGAGGATGGTCTTGATCCCTGCCTCCTATACAATGTCATGAACCTTGGCCCATAGTTCTTCAGGCAATCTGTCTATCAGATCTAATCCCTTGAATCTGTCACTTCCACTGTATAATTGTAAGGGATTTGATTTAGGTCATAACTGAATGGTCTAGTGATTTTCCCTACTTTCTTCAATTTAAGTCTGAATTTGGCAATAAGGAGTTTGTGATCTGAGCCACAGGCAGCTCCCGGTCTTGTTTTTGCTGACTGTATAGAGCTTCTCCATCTTTGGCTGCAAAGAATATAATCAATCTGATTTCAGTATTGACCATCTGGTGATGTCCATGTGTAGAGTCTTCTTGTGTTCTTGGAAGAGGGTATTTGCTATGACCAGTGGTGTCTCTAGGCAAAACTGGTAGCCTTTGACCTGCTTCGTTTTGTACTGTAAGGCCAAATTTGCCTGTTACTCCAGGTATGGATCTCTTGACTTCCTACTTTTGTATTCCAGTCCCCTATAATGAAAAGGACATCTTCTTTGGGTGTTAGTTCTAGAAGGTCTTGTAGGTCTTTATAGAACTGTTCAACTTCAGCTTCTTCAGCATTACTGGTAGGGGCATAGTTTGGATTACTGTGATATTGAATGGAGAGGAACAGAGATAATTCTGTTGCTTTTGAGATCACATCCAAGTACTGCATTTCAGACTCTTCTGTTGACTCTGATGGCTACTCCATTTCTTCTAAGTGATTCTTGACCACAGTACTATATATAACAGTAGTGTAACAGTATAAGCCACAGTAGTATATATAACAGTCATCTGAGTTAAATTTATGCATTCCAGTCCATTTTAGTTCACTGGTTCCTAAAATGTTGATGTTCACTCTTGCCTTCTCCTGTTTGACCACTTCCAATTTGCCTTGACTCGTGAACCTAAAATTCCAGGTTCCTATGCAGGTATTGTTCTTCACAACATCAGACTTTACTTCCATCCCCAGTCACATCTACAACTGGGTGTTGGTTTTACTTTGGCTCTGTCCCTTCTTTCTGGAGTTATTTTCCCACTGATCTCCAGTAGCATATTGGGCACCTACCATCCTGGGCAGTTCATCTTTCAGTGTCCTATCTTTTTGCCTTTTCATTCCATCCATGGGGTTCTCAAGGCAAGAATACTGAAGTGATTTGCCATTCCCTTCTCCAGTGGACCATGTTTTTTCAGAACTCTCTACCATGACTCATTTATCTTGGGTGGCCCTACATGCATGGTTCATAGTTTTATTGAGTTAGGCAGGGCTATGGTCCATGTGATCAGACTGGTTATTTTCTGTGATTGTGGTTTTCATTCTTTCTGCCCTCTGATGGAGAAAGTTAAGAGGCTCATGGAAACTTCCTGATAGCAGAGACTGAGGGGGAAACTGGGTCATGTTCTGATGGGCAGGACCATGTTCAGTAAATCTTTAATCCATTTTCTGTTGGTGGGTGGGGCTGTATTCCTGCCTTGTTGTTTGCCCTAAGGCCAAATATGGTGGAGGTAATGAAGATAATGGCGACCTCCTTCAAACAGTCCCATGCAAGCATTGCTGCACTCAGTGCCCCCAACCCTGCAGCAGGCCATCACTGACCCATGTCTGCGCCAGGGACTCCTGGACACTCACAGGCCAGTCTGGGTCAGTCTCTTATGGGGTCACTGCTCCTTTCTCCTGGGTCCTGGTGTGCACAAGCTTTTGTCTGTGCCCTCCAAGAGTCTGTTTCCCCAGTCCTGTGTAAGTTCTGGTGACTCTATGGTTTGGTTAATGGCTACCTCCTCCAAGAGGGCTTATGCCATACCCAGGTCTACTGTACCCAGAGCCCCTGCCCCTGCAGCAGTCTGCTGCTGACCCATACCTCTGCAGAAGACAGTCAAACACAGTTCTGGTTCAGTCTCTGTGGGGTCTCTGGGTCCTGTGTGCACAAAGTTTGTTTGAGACCTCCAAGTGTCTCTGGCAGGTCATGGGGTTTGATTCTAAATGTGATTTCACCCCTCTTACCATCTTGCTGGGGCTTCTCCTTTGCCCTTGGACATGGGGTATCTTTTTTTGGTGGGACCCAACATTCTCCTGTTGATGGTTGTTCAGCAGTGAGTTGTAATTTTGGAGTTCTTGCAGGAGAAGATGAGCACAGGTTCTCATAAAAGACTGCAGTGAAACAAATTGTTGGAGAGAAACTTGGAACAAATTTTTAAAGTAAATGTTTTTATTGTGGTAAAATATACATGACATAATGGAGAAGGTGTTTCAGTACTCTTGCCTGGAGAATCCCACACATGGAGGAGCTTGGTGGGCTTCAGTCCATGGGGCCGTGAAGAGTTAGACACGACTGAGTGACTTCCCTGTCACTTTTCACTTTCATGCATTGGAGAAGGAAATGGCAACCCACTCCAGTGTTCTTGCCTGGAGAATCCCAGGGACGAGGGATCCTGGTGGCTGCTGTCTCTGGGGTCACACAGAGTTGGACACGACTGAAGTGACTTAGCAGCAGCAGTATACATGACATAAAGCTTAGCATTTTGGCAATTTTTATGTATACAGTTTTATGACAATAGCTACATTCACAATGTTGTGCAACCATCCCCACCATCTAGCTCCAAAGCCTTTTCATTTTCTTGAAACTCAACTCGAACATCAACTCCCCATCCTCATTACTTCCCCACCAAGCCCTAGTGACCCATATTCTACTCTATCTCTATGAATTTGCCTCTTCCGAATACCTCATAAAAAAATCAGACAATATTTGCATTTTGGTATCTGACATTCCACTTAACATGATGTTTTCAAGGTTCTTCCAAGTTGCAGCATGTTTCAGAGTTCATTCCTTTTTAAGGCTGAGTAATATTCCACTGTATGTAGACACCATATTTTCTTTATCCATTCACCGATAGATGGAAATGTAGGGTAGTTCCAAATCTTGGCTAGTGAATTATGCTGCAATGAATACAGATATGCAGAGTGCAGATATCTCTGTGAAATACTGTCTTTAATCCTTTTGAGTGTATTCCTGAGAGTAGAGTTGCTTTGAGTGTATTCCTGGAAAGTCTACGTTTAATTTTTTGAGAAATTGTCATGACTTCTATTTACCTCTTTACTCTGTGTTTTTCTTCATCTTCACCCTATTCACAGGCCCTTAGTTCTGTGTTTGTGCCTTTTTAGACTGGAAGAAACACAAGCTGAATCAAGATTGCCTGGAGAAATATCAACAACCTCAGATATGCAGATGACACAACCCTTATGGCAGAAAGTGAAGAGGAACTCAAAAGCCTCTTGATGAAAGTGAAAGAGGAGAGTGAAAAAGTTGGCTTAAAGCTCAATATTCAGAAAACGAAGATCATGGCATCTGGCCCATCACTTCATGGGAAATAGATGGGGAAACAGTGGAAACAGTGTCAGACTTTATTTTTTTGGGCTCCAAAATCACTACAGATGGTGATTGCAGCCATGAAACTAAAAGATGCTTACTCCTTGGAAGAAAAGTTATGACCAACTTGGGTAGCATATTCAAAAGCAGAGACTTTACTTCGCTGACTAAGGTCCATCTAGTCAAGGCTATGGTTTTTCCTGTGGTCATGTATGGATGTGAGAGTTGGACTGTGAAGAAGGCTGAGCGCTGAAGAATTGATGCCTTTGAACTGTGGTGTTGGAGAAGACTCTTGAGAGTCCCTTGGACTGCAAGGAGATCCAACCAAGCCATTCTGAAGGAGATCAGCCCTGGGATTTCTTTGGGAGGAATGATGCTAAAGCTGAAACTCCAGTACTTTGGCCACCTTATGTGAAGAGTTGACTCATTGGAAAAGACTCTGATGCTGGGAGGGATTGGGGGCAGGAGGAGAAGGGGACGACAGAGGATGAGATGGCTGGGTGGCATCACTGACTCGATGGATGTGAGTCTGAGTGAACTCCAGGAGTTGGTGATGAACAGGGAGGACTGGCGTGCTGCGATTCATGGGGTCGCAAAGAGTCGGACACAACTGAGCGACTGAAGTGAACTGAGACACCCCAAGAAGAAGGACAAAATTAGTTTAGAAAGCACTTGCTGGACAGGGCATGTGAGACAGGCCTCTGGTCAGCCAGCCTTTAGATGGAGCCTTCAGTCAAGGACTAGTATTTTGGATGAGTTGTGTCCACATTATTGGTGTCATCTGATAAAACTATGAACAGTAGACTGTGAATATTGTAAACATTCCTCAAAATTGGCCATATGTAGGCACTCCAGGAAACACCAATTCACAAGGAAAACCCCAGAGGGAATTATAGACCAGTGAGGATTTATTCAATCTTGGATGTAACTTACTGCCTTTCTGTAGTGCTGTGGTCTATCTTTTATCTTTAAGTCCACCTCTTCACTACTTGGCAAAGTTTGATGTCATTTGGAAACTTCAAAGACTTCATTGAACAAATGAAAGAATTTGTGAATCCTGAAGATTCATAAGTTAGAATGTAGAGTTCAGTATACTATGGAATACTTCAATCTTGATTTAAAAATGACTTCCCCTATACCTCCCCTTGCAGCCTGTAGCCAGTGATTTGGAAGAAGCAAGGAAAAGGGAGCAGACAGTTCTTGCTTGAATGGTACCATCATATACTGGCTTTGTACCCTTGGGCCTTGGGAGAAATCTAAAACTGACTCCTATGGATGCCTTCCTGATTTGCTTGGTTAAAAACTCTGATTACAACTGTCTTGACATGGATGGTGTATTCTCTTTCTTTTCTACAATTCTCTCCCTCAGTCCCAGTTTTTCTGATAGTCTATTATGCACAGGTTTTCACTATTTGAAGTCCAATTACCCTCTCAGGCAGTGGTCAAAATGATTCCAGTCACCTGCTCACATATGGTCCATGGGAACCCCTCATGCTTCCCCTGCTCTGACAAATTCTGAGCATTGGGTTGCTCCTGATGTGGTCCTGTGTTCTGTGCAGGCCACTTTTGCTGTCCCTCTCATGAATCAGGCACAGTCCTTTGTACCCCTATAACTGCAGGGACACACGAAGGTTCTCCAGGTGGCCTGCTGAAGCTTTTAACACTAGGCTTGAGCTGAGGGAAGAGTACCCATCCCTTCCCATAAGGGTGAGTCAGGGAATCAGTTGTTTTCTCCAAATATGTTGAGGGCTTCTACTGCATCAACACTCAACTCTTTGACATCACCATATTATGAGGGTGGGTCTGCCTGACACTCTTAATATTCATTGTATTTTGGTGCCTCAGTTGAAACTTCTAATTAACATCTTATTAACCTTTCTCTTTATTTGCTTTGCATCTAAAGCATTTCTCAAACTCTATTAAAGCTCCCCCTATGTCATTATTACTGTTCTTTCCAGTTGTTTTTGTGGTGAAACCCTGCATAAACTTGTAGAAAATCTGAATTGTTATAGTGCAGTATGTAAACTACCATGCACAATGTGTGGTGGATAGTGAGTACTCAAATATTAGTTCTTTTGATACTAATCAAGAAATCACATACACCAATACCACCAGTTTCACAAAAAGTCTTTGAGAACTGAAAAATTGATATTGAATGTAAATGAAAATGATTAATACAATTTTTTCAAAATTCAATTGTTTGCTTGAAATCTGGGATTTTATTATTGGAAAAAAAATACTGTCAGTGATTTTCTTGAAGTGGTGAGCTCACTTTTTACCTTTTGGAGAAACTGCCTGCCAAATACCAAACCTGAAAAATCATGGATCTCTCAGTAGTTCTGTCATATAAAAATTATGTTACATGAAAAATGTGACCAGTTCAACGTGCAGTTCAAACTAGTGTGCACCAGGCTTTTCCTTCAACCATTGCTCTTTGGTTTGCAGAAGTACTTTGGATGTGTACTTCCTATTTTAACACACAGTGTTTTAAAAAGATGTGTATTCATGAATTGAAATTTTATGAAATTAATAATTTTGGCTGCTCCAAGGATATTCTTAAGTGAAATTGACATTTAAAAATTAGGGTACCTCTTGGAGAAGAATATTACTACTTGCAGAGTTTGGATTGCTAAGGTGGTTTAATACACCAGTGCTTTCACACCATCCCTACAAATCTCAACACAGTGAAAAAGGCAAACAATCTATTATTATTATTTTGAAAATGGCTTTGGCTTTGTGGACTCCCTAGTCTCGTGGACCCCCAGGGAGCCACAGACCACATTTTGAGAATTTCTGATCTAGAACATTCTCTCAATCTTGCTTTTTTAAAAATAACCTTTTGTGACATTGACATTTTGGCAAATTTGGGTCAACTTATTTATAAAATGTCCCACAGTTTGCATTTTCTGATAGTTTCCTCATGTTTAGCTTTCAGATTAAATGTTTTTGGCAAGAATAATGTAGAGGTGATATGTACTTCTTATGCTATTACATCAAGAAACACTTACTATTTGTTTGTCCCAATACTGGTAATTCTATGTTTGGTTACTTGATTATAGGGGTGCCTGACAGATCTCTTGATAGTAAAGGTACTAATTCCCTTTGAAATTAGTAGCACTTAGAAATTGACACATAATCACCTGTGAAATCATGCTTGGAGACCGTGTGGTTTCCAAAATGGTTTTAGCATTTCACTGATGATCTTTGTCTAAATCATGATTATGTTGGAGACTGCAAAGTGGTGATTATTCCTTTTACATTTATTCACAGGAGGTATTATATAAAGAATAATATCACCTGTTTCATTCCGTCTATTTCTCTTTATAGACTCATAGATTCTTTTCTTTTTAACAATTCAATAAATTAATTGGGCAAATGAGAACATTTTAAAAGTGCTATTGTGTTCTTTTAACATGTTTCCATTAGTCTTTAAGCATTTCCTTGCTTTCTGGTAGACAGTATTCAAGAATCACTTCCCAAGGGGCAGTCCTAAGATGGCGGAGGAATAGGATGGGGAGACCACTTTCTCCCCCACAAATTCATCAAAAGAACATTTAAACACTGAGTAAATTCCACAAAACAACTTCTGAATGCTGGCAGAGGACATCAGGCACCCAGAAAAGCAGCTCATTGTCTTCAAAAAGAGGTAGGAAAAAATATAAAAGACAGAAAAAGAGACAAAAGAGGTAGGGAGGGAGCTCCGTCCTGGGAAGGGAGTCTTAAAAAGAGAGAAGTTTCCAAACACCAGGAAACACTCTCACTGCCGAGCCTGTGTTGAGCCTTGGAAACACAGAGGGCAATATAACAGGGAAGAAAAATAAATGAATAATTAAAACCCACAGATTACGAGCCCAACAGTAACTCCCCCAGCAGAGAAGCAGCGCAGACGCCTGCATCTGCGACTAGCAAGTGGGGGCTGGGCAGGGAGGTGTGGGCTGCATTGCTTTTTAAGGATCAGGCCCAAATGCCCCGAGGGTAACCAGAGTCAACTAACTTGGGCTAGCAAACCAGACTGTGGGATAGCTACCATGGGAAAAGCCCTAACATAAGACACTGCCAGGAATGCGCACAGAACAAAGGATGGAACAGAATTAGCCGGTTGCAGACCATCCCCCTCCAGTGACAGGCAGCCAGAGCCTGAAGGGCCGGAAGGGGGCAATAGCAGCCCCAGAGAGACATTAACTACCAAACTGCAAACAGGCTTCTTTGCTAACTAAGACTTCTTGGGGTCCTGGACAGTCATCATCCGCCTGAGAAGGGGCGCCAGTTGTACACCCAGAAAACTGAGCAGCAGGGATGGGAGAGGTGATAAGTCACACCGACCGTGCTCGCCAAACACCCGAGCTACTCAGACCTGGGAAGGGCACAAAACGCAGGCCCAACAGAGTCTGCACCTCTGAGGACCAACTGAGTGCCTGAGCCTGAGTGGCTTAGACCTGGGAGGTGCATGCAGCCCAAGGCCAGCCTCAGACGGTTCTGGAGGAGCAACCTAGAGCCTGAGCTGTGTGCGCCATGAGCAGGGGCAGGCCCAATGTGGCTGAGACACAGCGAGCACACGCCAGTGTGATTTGTTTGCAGCGTCCCTCCCTCCCCACAGCGCGACTGAACAAGTGAGCCTAAAAAAAGTGTCCACCACCGCCTCCCTTGTGTCAGGGTGGAAATCAGACACTGAAGAGACCAGTAAACAGAAGAAGCTAAAACAGAGGGAACCGCCTTGGAAGTGACAGGTGCAATAGATTAAAACCCTATAGTTGGTGCTGACTACATAGGAAGGGGCCTATAGATCTTGAGAAATATAAGCCAGACCAAGGGACTATCTGAAAATGAACTGACCCCACACTGCCCAAAACAACACCAGAGAAAGTCCTAGATATATCTTTACTATTTTTATGATCATTCTTTATTTTTCTTCTTTTCTTTTTCTTCTTCTTTTTTTAACTTTTTAAAAATGTTTAAGTCCTCTATTACTCCTTTAATTTTCATTTTTATAACTGACTATTACTTTTCAAAAAAAGACTCTATTTTTAAAGCAAATTTCATATATATATATTTAAATAATTATTGTGACTTTGTTTTTATTCTTCATCTTTTCTTTAATATTGTATTTTTGAAAATCCAACCTCTACTCTAGATTTTTAATCTTTGCTTTTTGGTATTTGTTATCAATTTTGTACCTTTAAGAACCCAATCTTCAGTACCCAGTTTTACTTGAGGGTGAGATTACTGGCTTGATTGCTCTCTCCTCCTTTGAACTCTCCTTTTTCTCCACCAGGTCGCCTCTGTCTCCTCCCTCCCCCTTCTCTTCTCTATCCAACTCTGTGAATCTCTGTGTGTTCCAGACAGTGGAGACCACTCAGGGAACTGATTACTGGCTGGATCTGTCTCTCTCCTTTTCATTCCCCCCTTTTATCCTCCTGGCCACCTCTGTCTCCTTCCTCCCTCTTCTCTTCTCTGTATAACTCCCTGAACATCTCTGAGCGGTCCAGACTGTGAAGCGCACATAAGAAAGTAACTACTGGCTAGCTTGCTCTCTCCTCTTTTGATTCCACCTCATTTCAGTCAGGTCACCTCTAACTCCCTCCTCCCTCTTCTCTTCTCCATGTAACTCTGTGAACCTCTCTGAGTGTCCCTCAACGTGGAGAAACTTTTCTTTAACCTAGATGTTTTATCAACGGTGCTGTATAGAAGGAGAAGTCTTGAGACTACTGTAAAAATAAGATTGAAAACCAGAAGCAGGAGGCTTAAGTCCAAATCCTGAGAACATCAGAGAACTCCTGACTCCAGGGAACATTAATCCATAGGAGCTCATCAAACTCCTCCATACCTACACTGAAACCAAGCACCACCCAAGGGCCAACAAGTTCCAGAGCCAGACACACCATGCAAATTCTCCAGCAACACAGGAACACACCCCTGAGCTTCAACATACAGGCTGCCCAAAGTTACTCCAAAACCATTGACATCTCATAACTCATTACTGGACACTTCATTGCACTCCAGAGAGAAGAAATCCAGCTCCACCCACCAGAACTCCAACACAAGCTTCCCTAACCAAGAAAGCCACTGATACAACCCCACCCACAGCGAGGAAACTCCACAATAAACAGAACTCCACAAACTGCCAGAATACAGAAAGGCCACCCCAAACTCAGCAATATAACAAGATGAAGAGACAGAGGAATACCCAACAAGTAAAGGAACAAGATAAATGCCCACCAAACCAAACAAAAGAGGAAGAGATAGGGAAACTACCTGATAAAGAATTCTGAATAATGATAGTGAAAATGATCCAAAACCATGAAATACAAATGGAATCACAGATAAATGGCCTGGAGACAAGGATTGAGAAGATGCAAGAGGGTTCAACAAAGACCTAGAAGAAATAAAAAAGAGTCAGTATATAATGAATAATGCAACAAATGAGATCAAAAACAAACTGGAGGCAACAAGTAGTAGAATAATGGAACAGAAGATAGGATTAGTGGAGTATAAGATAGAATGGTAGAAATAATTGAATCAGAGAGGAAAAAAGAAAAATGAATTAAAAGAAATGAGGACAATCTCAGGACCTCCAGGGCAATATGAAATGCTCCAACATTCCAATTATAGGAGTCCCAGAAGAAGAAGACAAAAAGAAAGACCATGAGAAAATACTTGAGGAGATAATAGTTGAAAACTTCCCTAAAATGGGAAGGAAATAATCACCCAAGTCCAAGAAACACAGAGAGTCCCAAACAAGATAAACCCAAGGTGAAACACCCCAAGACACATATTAATCAAATTAACAAAGATCAAACACAAAGAACAAATATTAAAAGCAGCAAGGGAAAAACAACAAATAACACACAAGGGGATTCCTATAAGGATAACAGTTGATCTTTCAATAGAAACTCTTCAGGCCAGGAGGGAATGGCAAGACATACTTGAAGTGATGAAAGAAAATAACCTACATCCCAGATACTATACCCAGCAAGGATCTCATTCAAATACGAAGGAGAAATCAAAAGCTTTACAGACAAGCAAAAGCTGAGAGAATTCAGCACCACCAAACCAGCTCTCCAACCAATGCTAAAGGATCTTCTTGGGACAGGAAACACAAAAAGGGTGTATAAACACAAACCCAAAACAATAAAGAAAATGGCAATGGGATCATACTTATCAATAATTACCTTACATAAATGGGTTGAATGCCCCAACCAAAAGACAAAGACTGGCTGAATGGATACAAAAACAAGACCCCTGTATATGTTGTCTACAAGAGACCCACCTCAAGACAAGGGACACATACCGACTGAAAGTGAAGGGCTGGAAAAAGATATTCCATGCAAATAGAGACCAAAAGAAAGCAGGAATAGCAATACTCATATCAGATAAAACAGACTTTAAAACAAAGCCTGTGAAAAGAGACAAAGAAGGACACTACATAATGATCAAAGGATCAATCCAAGAAGAAGATATAACAATTAAAAAATTGTATATGCAAAGATAGCGCTTCCCAGCCACGCTGAACCGGCTCAGGGCTTTTCGCCATGCCGCATCCCCTTCTCTTCCTCTGCTGGGTCAGCTATGGCGGCCGTGAAGACCCTGAACCCCAAGGCCAAGGTGGCCTGAGCCCAGGTGGCGTTGGCGGTCAACATCAGCGCGGCCCGGGGGCTGCAGGACGTGCTGAGAACTAACTCAGGGCCTAAGGGCACCATGAAGATGCTTGTTTCTGGTGCTGGAGACATCAAACTCACTAAAGATGGAAATGTGCTGCTTCATGAAATGCAAATTCAATACCCAACAGCCTCCTTAATAGCCAAAGAAGCAACAGCACAGGATGACATAACAGGTGATGGTACCACTTCCAACGTGCTCATCATTGGAGAGCTGCTGAAGCAGGCGGATCTCTACATTTCTGAAGGTCTTCATCCCAGAATAATTACGGAAGGATTTGAAGCTGCAAAGGAAAAGGCACTTCAGTTTTTGGAACAAGTCAATGTAAGCAAAGAGATGGACAGGGAAACACTTATAGACGTGTCCAGAACATCTTACGAACTGAAGTTCATGCTGAACTTGCTGATGTCTTAACAGAGGCCGTAGTGGACTCCATTTTGGCCATTAAAAAACAAGATGAACCTATTGACCTCTTCATGGTTGAGATCATGGAGATGAAACATAAATCTGAAACAGATACAAGCTTAATCAGAGGCCTTGTTTTGGACCATGGGGCACGACATCCTGATATGAAGAAGAGAGTAGAAGATGCATACATCCTCACGTGCAACGTGTCATTAGAATATGAGAAAACGGAAGTGAATTCTGGCTTTTTTACAAGAGTGCAGAGGAGAGAGAGAAGTTAGTGAAAGCTGAAAGGAAATTCATCGAGGACAGAGTTAAAAAAATAACCGACCTGACAAAGAAAGTCTGTGGTGATTCAGATAAAGGATTTGTTGTTATTAATCAAAAGGGAATTGATCCCATTTCCTTAGATGGTCTTGCCAAAGAAGGCATAATAGCTCTGTGCAGAGCTAAAAGGAGAAACGTGGAAAGGCTGACTCTTGCTTGTGGTGGGATAGCCCTAAATTCTCTTGATGACCTAAATCCTGATTGTTTGGGACATGCAGGACTTGTCTATGAATATACATTGGGAGAAGAGAAGTTCACCTTTATTGAGAAATGTAACAATCCTTGCTCTGTCACATTATTGATCAAAGGACCAAATAAGCACACGCTTACTCAAATCAAAGATGCAATAAGAGATGGATTGAGGGCTGTTAAAAATGCTATTGATGATGGCTATGTAGTCCCAGGTGCTGGCACAGTGGAAATGGCGATGGCAGAAGCCCTGGTTAAATACAAGCCCAGTGTAAAGGGCAGGGCTCAGCTTGGAGTTCAAGCATTTGCTGATGCATTGCTCATTATTCCCAAGGTTCTTGCTCAGAATTCTGGTTTTGACCTTCAGGAAGCACTAGTTAAAGTTCAAGCAGAACATTCAGAATCCGGTCAGCTTGTGGGTGTGGACTTGAACACTGGTGAACCAATGGTAGCAGCAGAAGCAGGCATATGGGATAACTATTGTGTAAAGAAACAGCTTCTTCACTCCTGCACTGTGATTGCCACCAACATTCTCCTGGTTGATGAGATCATGAGAGCTGGACTGTCTTCTCTAAAAGGTTGAATTGAAGCTTCCCTTGTATCTGAATCCTGGACTACAGAGTGATCCTAATAATACAGCTATGGAGTTTTGGTCCAAGCTTCAAACGATCTTCAAAGGATTTTCTTTTCCCATATTAAAAAAGGAGAGAACACTGGCACCTATTCAGATTCTGAAGTTCTGAAATTATAATTACAGTATTTTTAAAATTGCACTGCAGTGTCCACATACAGCAGGTCATACTTATGCAGTAAACAGGACATTTTGCTTTACCCTCAGTGATATAAAAATATTAGATAAGCATATGTTATCTACCTTGTTATTAATTATTCATTGAAAAACATTTTAATAGTAATAATTTCTTCTAATGGATGTATTTTATCTCCAATCGTTCCCTGTCACTAAGCATAAGACTTAAATAACCTAAAGTTTTGAAGAATTCCTGCTTCCCGAGCATACTTTGGACTTTTAATGCTTTTAAAGTAGTTTTGCTAAAATGCTTCCCAGAAGTATTAAGTTATCTTGAGTAGAAAGATGGAACCAGAGGCAAGAGGGGTTCAAAGAGCTGAAAGTATAAAGTGGCAAAATAGAAAAGACAGAGGATGAAAACACGACTGAAGATATGGTGACTAAGGACTAGTGAGATGGATTTTCCAGCAAGGTGGTTATTTTCACAGCTCAGAACCTTTGCTTATACTGATACCCTTCCTAAATCCTCTAGTGTCCTGTTTTTCTTAACTGTTCTCTTCTACATGTTTGCACAAAATACAGTAGGTATATCTGAAGCCCTTGAAAGTGAAGTTGTGTTGCTAAACTTTGTGTTTTGAGGAGTTGGCAGTTTCTTACAGTGAGTGTGTAATAAATATGAAGTTAAAACCTTAAATATGTATATATATATATGCATCCAACATAGGAGCATCGCAATATGTAAGACAAATGCTAACAGGTATGAAAGGGGAAATAAACAATAACACAATAATAGTGGGAGACTTTAAAACCCCACTCACACCTATGGATAGATCAACTAAACAGAAAATTAACAAGGAAACACAAACTTTAAGTGATACAATAGGCCAGTTAGACCGAATTGATATCTATAGGACATTTCACCCCAAAACAATGAATTTCACCTTTTTCTCAAGTGCACACGGAACCTTCTCCAGGATAGATCACATCCTGGGCCATAAATCTAGCCTTGGTAAATTAAAAAAAATTGAAATCATTCCAAGCATCTTTTCTGACAACAATGCAGTAAGATTAGATCTCAATTACAGGAGAAAAACTATTAAAAATTCCAACATATGGAGGCTGAACCACACGCTTCTGAATAACCAACAAATCACAGAAGAAATCAAAAAAGAAATCAAAATATGCATAGAAATGAATAAAAATGAAAACACAACAACCAGAATCTGTGGGACACTATAAAAGCAGTGCTAAGGGGAAAGTTCATAGCAATACAGGCATCCTCAAGAAACAAGAAAAAAGTCAAATAAATAACCTAACTACACCTAAAGCAACTAGAAAAGGAAGAAATGGAGAACCCCAGGGTTAGTAGAAGGAAAGAAATCTTAAAAATTAGGGCAGAAATAAACGCAAAGGAACAAAAGAGACCATAGCAAAAATCAACAAGCCAAAAGCTGGTTCTTTGAGAGGATAAATAAAATTGACAAACCATTAGCCAGACTAATCAAGAAACAAAGGGAGAAAAATCAAATCAGTAAAATTAGAAGTGAAAATGGAGAGATCACAACAGACAACACAGAAATACAAAGGAACATAAGAGACTACTATCAGCAATTATATGACAATAAAATGGACAACGTGGAAGAAATGGACAAATTCTTAGAAAAGCACAACTTTCCAAAACTGAACCGGGAAGAAATAGAAAATCTTAACAGACCCATCACAAGCACGGAAATTGAAACTGTAATCAGAAATCTTCCAGCAAACAAAAGCCCAGGTCCAGATGGCTTCACAGCTGAATTCTACCAAAACTTTAGAGAAGAGCTAACACCTATCCTACTCAAACTCTTCCAGAAAATTGCAGAGGAAGGTAAACTTCCAAACACATTCTATGAGGCCACCATCACCCTAATACCAAAACCTGACAAAGATGCCACAAAAAAAGAAAACTACAGGCCAATATCACTGATGAACATAGATGCAAAAATCCTTAACAAAATTCTAGCCATCAGAATCCAACAACACATTAAAAAGATCATACACCATGACCAAGTGGGCCTTATCCCAGGGATGCAAGGATTCTTCAATATCCGCAAATCAATCAATATAATACACCACATTAACAAATTGGAAAATAAAAGTCATATGATTATCTCAATAGATGCAGAGAAAGCCTTTGACAAAATTCAACATCCATTCATGATAAAAACTCTCCAGAAAGCAGGACTAGAAGGAATATACCTCAACATAATAAAAGCTATATATGACAAACCCACAGCAAACATTATCCCCAATGGTGAAAAACTGAAAGCATTTCCCCTAAAGTCAGGAACAAGACAAGGGTGCCCACTTTCACTGCTACTATTCAACATAGTTCTGGAAGTTTTTGCCACAGCAATCAGAGCAGAAAAAGAAATAAAAGGAATCCAAATTGGAAAAGAAGAAGCAAAACTCTTACTATTTGCAGATGACATGATCCTCTACATAGAAAACCCTAAAGACTCCACTAGAAAATTACTAGAGCTAATCAATGAATATAGTAAAGTTGCAGGATATAAAATCAACGTACAGAAATCCCTTGCATTGCTATACACTAATAATGAGAAAGTAGGAAGAGAAATTAAGGAAACAATACCATTCATGATTGCAATGAAAAGAATAAAATACTTAGGAATATATCTACCTAAATAAACTAACGACCTATATATAGAAAACTGTAAATCACCGGTGAAAGAAATCAAAGGGGACACTAATAGATGGAGAAATATACCATGTTCATGGATCGGAAGAATCAATATATTGAGAATGAGTATACTACCCAAAGCAATGTATAGATTCAATGCAATCCCTATCAAGCTACTAATGGTATTTTTCACAGAGCTAGAACAAATAATTTCCAGATTTGTATGGAAATACAAAAAACCTCGAATAGCCAAAGCAATCTTGAGAAAGAAGATTGGAACTGGAGGAATCAACCTGCCTGACTTCAGGCTCTACTACAAAGCCACAGTCATCAAGACGGAAATACAGATCAATGGAACAAAATAGAAAGCCCAGAGATAAATCCACACACCTATGGACACCTTATCTTCTGCAAAGGAGGAAAGAATATACAATGGATTAAAAAAATCTCTTTAACAAGTGGTGCTGGGAAAACTGGTCAACCACTTGTAAAAGAATGAAACTAGAATACTTTCTAACACCATATACAAAAATAAACTCAAAATGGATTAAAGACCTAAGTGTAAGACCAGAAACTATAACACTCCTAGAGGAGAACATAGGCAAAACACTCTCCACCATACATCACAGCAGGATCCTGTATGACCCACCTCCCTGAATATTGGAAATAAAATAAAAAATAAACAAATGGGATCTAATTAAAATTAAAAGCATCTGCATAACAAAGGAAACTATAAGCAAGGTGAAAAGACAACCTTGGAATGGGAGAAAATAATAGCAAATGAAGGAACTGACTAACAACTAATCTCAAAAATATACAAGCGACCCCTGCAGCTCAATTCCAGAAAAATAAACAACCCAATCAAAAAATGGGCCAAAGAACTAAATAGACATTTCTCCAAAGAAGACATAAAGATGGCTAACAAACACATGAAAAGATGCTCAACATCACTCATTATCAGAGAAATGCAAATCAAGACCACAATGAGGTACCATTTCACACCAGTCAGAATGGCAGCGATCCAAAAGTCCACAAGCAATAAATGCTGGAGAGGATGTGGAGAAAAGGGAACCCTCTTACACTGTTGGTGGGAATGCAAACTAGTACAACCACTATGGAGAACAGTGTGGAGATTCTTTAAAAAACTGCAAATAGAACTGCCTTATGACCCAGCAATCCCACTGCTGGGCATACACACCGAGGAAACCAGAATTGAAAGAGCCACGTGTAACCCAATGTTCATCGCAGCACTGTTTATAATAGCCAGGACATGGAAGCAACCTAGATGTCCATCAGCGGATGAATGGATAAGAAAGCTGTGGTACATATACACAATGGAGTATTACTCAGCCATTAAAAAAATACATTTGAATCAGTTCTAATGAGGTGGATGAAACTGGAGCTGATTATACAGAGTGAAGTAAGCCAGAAAGAAAAACACCAATACAGTATACTAACACATATATATGGAATTTAAAAACATGGAAACAATAACCCTGTATGTGAGACAGCAAAAGAGACACAGATGTATAGAACAGTCTTTTGAACTCTGTGCGAGAGGGCGAGGGTGGGATGATTTGGGAGAATGGCATTGAAACATGTATAATATCACATAAGAAATGAATTACCAGTCTAGGTTCGATGCAGGATACAGGATGCTTGGGGCTGGTGCATTGGGATGACCCAGAGAGGTGGTATGGGGAGAAAGGTGGGAGGCGGGTTCAGGATTGGGAACACGTGTACATCTGTGGCGGATTCATGTTGATGTATGGCAAAACCAATACAGTATTGTAAAGTAAAATAAAACAAAATAAATAAAAAACAAAACATCCCGAATTAAAAAAAAAAAAAAAGAATCAGTTTCCTTTTACTTGGATCAATCTTGGAATCAGCTGTGTTTCCCATGAGCTTTGGTTCCCTTCAGTGGGGATGGTACTTGGAAATCAAGTCTGAGTACTGTTTGTATTCATTGCTGTCAGGATGTCATTGTTTTTAGATCCATTAAATAGAGATATGATATGTGGTTTTTAAAATGATCAGTTCAGAATTACTTATACAGGCAACAACATGGTTAAATTTCAAAAACATTACACTCAATAAAAGATCCCTTTAAAAAGTTCTATAGAGCTGAACCAGAAGTCTGGCCCGGCTGAGCCCAACCTAGAACAACTAAGCCACAGCCCACCTTCAGAACTGTAACTGAGAAATAAAACAGTGTTTTTTTCATGCTATTGAGATTTTGAGATTGTTGTGCAGTGTTGTTGAAGCCAAAATCTGAGGAATAAGAAGGAAAGCCCAAAGACTATGTGGGTTTGAAAGTTATGTTGTGTGTGTGGGTGCTGAGTCTTTGTGACCCCATGTACTGCAGCCTGCCAGGCTTCTTTGTCCAGGGGATTTTCCAGGCAAGAACACTGGAGCAGGTTGCCATTTCCTTCTCCAGGGGATCTTCCTGACCCAGGGATGGAACCCGTGTCTCTTGTGTCTCCTGCATTGGTAGGTATACTGTTCAGTTCAGTTCAGTTGCTCAGTCGTGTCCGACTTTGCGACCCCATAAACTGCAGCATACCAGGTCTCCCTGTCCATCACCAACTCCTGGAGTTCACTCAAACTCAAGTCCATGAAGTTGGTGATGCCATCCAGCCTTCTCATCCTTTGTTGTCCTGTCTCCTCTTGACCCCAACCCCTCCCAGCATCAGTCTTTTCCAATGAGTCAACTCTTCGCATGAGGTGGCAAAAGTACTGGAGTCTCAGCTTTAGCATCATTCCTTCAAAAGAACATCCAGGGCTGATCTCCTTGAGTGGACTGATTGGATCTCCTTGCAGTCCAAGGGACACTCAAGAGTGTTCTTCAACACTACACTTCAAAACCATCAATTCTGCACACAGCTTTCTTTACAGTCCAACTCTCACATCCATACATGACTACTGGAAAAACCATAGCCTTGACTATGGAAAAACCATAGCCTTGACTAGACGGACCTTTGTTGGCAAAGTAATGTCTCTGCTTTTGAATATGCTGTCTAGGTTGGTCATAACTTTCCTTCCAAGGAGCAAAGTGAAAGTGAAAGTGAAGTCGCTCAGTCATGTCTGACTCTTTGAGACCCCATGGACTGTAGCCTATCAGGCTCCTCCGTCCATGGGATTTTCCAGGCAAGAGTGCTGGAGTGGATTGCCATTTCCTTCTCCAGGGGATCTTTCCAACCCAGTAATCGAACCCGAGTCTCCCACATTGCAGGCAGACGCTTTACCGTCTGAGCCACCAGGGAAGCGTCTTTTAATTTCATGGCTGCAATCACCATCTGCAGTGATTTTAGAGCCCCCAAATACAAAGCTTGACACTGTTTCCACTGTTTCCCCATCTGATTCCCATGAAGTGATGGGACCAGATGCCATGATCTTAGTTTTCTGAATGTTGAGCTTTAAGCCACCTGGGAAAATTTTTGAAAGTTAAGAAAGTGCTTCAAGCAGGGGTAGCAATGAATGGTTTCAAATACTGCTATTAACTCTGTTATTGATACTTTGTGGGCTGAGAATGGACACTGAATTTAGCAACAAGGAGCTATCAGTGAACTTAACAAGAAATCAGTGTCAGGAACTTGGGGATGGGTGGGTAGAAACTATGATTAGAGCAGATCTGAGAGAGAATGGGAGATGAGGCGCTGGAGACAATGAGTTTAGAAAATCTTGTTAGGAGTTACGGTGAAAAGAAGTAGAGAAGGAAAAGTATGGTCTAAAGGAAGTTTTGTTTTAAATTTAAGATGGAAGAAATAGCAGCATGTTTGTATGGTGATGGGACAGCCTAGAAGAGAAGTGTTGGCGCTGTTACCAGATAAAACTTGGGCCCATTCATCAGTGCATAAAGCCAAACTACTGACACCAATTGCGGTGAAGCAAAGTGAAGTGTTTATTGCAGGGCACCAGGCAAGGAATCCAGGGCAGCTAGTGCTTAAAAGACCTGGACTCCCTGAAGGCTTTTGGGGAAAGTCTTTATTTATTTATTTATTTATTTAAATTAAAAAATCTTTAATTCTTACATGCGTTCCCAAACATGAACCCCCCTCCCACCTCTCTCCCCATAACATCTCTCTGGGTCATCCCCATGCACCAGCCCCAAGCATGCTGTATCCTGTGTCAGACATAGACTGGCGATTCGATTCTTACATGATAGTATACAAGTTAGAATGCCATTCTCCCAAATCATCCCACCCTCGCCCTCTCCCTCTGAGTCCAAAAGTCGGTTATACATATCTATGTCTTTTTTGCTGTCTTGCATACAGGGTCGTCATTGCCATCTTCCTAAATTCCATATATATGTGTTAGTATACTGTATTGGTGTTTTTCTTTCTGGCTTACTTCACTCTGTATAATCGGCTCCAGTTTCATCCATCTCATCAGAACTGATTCAAATGAATTCTTTTTAACGGCTGAGTAATGCTCCATTGTGTATATGTACCACAGCTTTCTTATCCATTCATCTGCTGATGGACATCTAGGTTGTTTCCATGTCCTGGCTATTATAAACAGTGCTGCGATGAACATTGGGGTACATGTGTCTCTTTCAATTCTGGTTTCCTCGGTGTGTATGCCCAGCAGTGGGATTGCTGGGTCATGAGGTAGTTCTATTTGCAATTTTTTAAGGAATCTCCACACTGTTCTCCTTAGTGGCTGTACTAGTTTGCATTCCCACCAACAGTGTAGGAGGGTTCCCTTTTCTCCACACCCTCTCCAGCATTTATTGCTTGTAGATTTTTGGATCGCTGGGGAAAGTCTTTAAAGACAGGGTGAGGAAGAAAGGTTGTGGGGTGTGTGATCAGCTTGTGGATATTCTTCTGATCAGTTGGTGGTGAGGTAATTGGGAGCCAGCATCATCAACCTGGTTCCAACCAGTCTGGGGTCAACATGCTCATGGGCAGTGTACAGTTAACTTCTTCCACTGGTGAGTGTTTCAGTATCTGTAAAACAGCTCAAAGGGCATGGCTCAGAATATTATCTATAGCACTTAAGGAGGAACCAAAGGTCCTTGACTTTGTTTAATGGCTAAACAATCATTATTTTGTCTTGCTTGATTGTTTTCCTTTCTGCATTTTCTTACTTCTCTGATTAAATTTATTCTTTGACTAGAGTTTTTCTACAGACAAAAGGCAGGTTGAAGACATGGGGAAGGGGTCCTGTTCTAGGGAGGTCCCACAGGGTCCTGCCTGGTTACAATGCTGCTGTCAGGAGTGTTGCTGGAGTGATCTCCTAGAGGGGCAGGAATGAGTGGTATCTTTCTCTACAGGCTTCTTATGGGGAGACTCTAACGAATCTCTGTCCATACAGCGTTGCCCACAACACCTGTTTCTCTATAAATGGATAGTCAAATTTACTGGAGTTCAACATATTTTCAAAAAGACTAATGAATAGCAGTGCAATGTTTCAGGGCCTGAAACCAATTCAGTTGATGTCCTCAGCTCTAAATCTGATGCAGGCCTCATACCTGATAAATACGCAGATCAGCACTTTCAGCCTTAATTCAAAAACCTTCCATTTAAATACCACCTATGAAGAAGTGGCAAATTTCAACCAAAAAAACCCAAAAACTAAAAACAAAAAACAAAAAGACAATGGGCCAGCAACTGAAGCTTCTAATCCATCAAATTACAGTGGGAAAACACACACCAAACTAATAATGGTTTTTGGTTTGGTTCAATCAGATTTATTTCCCTCAAAATGGAATTTCTGTCTCTCTTCAGATTATCTTTTTTTCCAATAAAAACTTTACTACCAGCATCATCCTGTTCCCTAAAGACAATTTGAAACCACTGTGGTCTGTATCTATGCTTCCTACATGACCTTCTGTAGCAATCAGATGAAAGCCCCACAGTATTGTTCACTTCCTCAACCATCTACAAGGATTTCGGGAATGATTACCATGTGCAAGGTGTTGGGCAAGTTCTCCGGATACCAAGTCCTCCAGGATGTAACTTACTTTCATATCATCCCTGGAGCCAGATTTCCAATAGGAATGTGAATACTGACTTGACTATTCTCCATCTAGTCAATCTATGGTATGGATCAAAACTGACATATATGTCAGTAAGTGTTCCCAGATGAAGGAGAATTGCCAGATATACAACAAACAAATGAAAAGCAGATACCTTGTTATATTTGAATTTCAGATAAAGAATGACCATTTGTTTTTCAGTACATGAATATCCTAAATACTGCATGTCTCTTGAGACTCCAGTGAGCCTTCTCTTGCTAGCATTCCTCAGTTGGCTTACCTCTGGAAGACTTGACCACTTCAAAATATCTCACTCCTTCAAGAATAAGTGCTCTGCTTTCATAGCATCCAAGCTCTTGTATTTTTGGAAATTAAAGGCTGAGAGATGGAATTAGATCTTCAGATTGCAAGTGTAGAAAAATGTATGAGTAGAACCTTATGTGAAACCAAGCAGAAATGGATAAAACACTGTTGCCTCCCTCTGCTTTACTGTCCTAGTTGCTCTGTATGTTTTCTGCCACAGAAGTGCAAGTCTCTCAGCACCAGGGTTAACAACATATGTCCTTGAATGTGCCACTCTGACTTCAGAGTTAGAGGGAAGTTTTGTTGGCTGTGTCCTTGCTGGTGTGCAAGCAAGGCCTCCATTCCTGTTTTCTCTTCTGGAGGCACTGGCACTGTCCTATAAGACAGATTCTGCCTGTGCAACTGCTGTCTATGTGGGGAGCTCATTCCTGGTGCTTCCTCCTCCACCCTCTGTCTATATTCCTCTGGTTCCCTCTGTCTAATTCTCAAGAGCTCAACTGAGCTGGAGGGAGCTGGGTTCCCAGGTGCGGGAGTAGCTGACTGAGATGGCATGCCCACATGAAAGGAACAAACCTAAAACATTTGCTGTGTCAGTACAAGCAGGAAGCTAAGCCAGGGAAAGTGCCCAGTCTTCCTTGTTCTATTTTCCTTGTGGAAAGGTGTGCTGGTGGAGGGGCAGGTGGATCCTCAGACCTCCCTGCTGAGGTAGCCCCAACAAAAATATACCACCATATAATGGGGGGGGCATTTGGGGAGAAGGGGAAGAGTTGGGAGTGGACAGGTGTTGAGTATAGAGTTAGGGTGAGAAAAATGGAGAAAAGATGGTAAATTTTCGCTTTTGTTAGAAAGATCCTAAATAATTTGCAAACCTTTTTTGCAGCAAAATTCATCAAGGGTAGATTTTGTCTTAAAAAAAAAAAAAAGGATGGGGGTAGAAAAAGCAAGATTATTTACCAGTAAAATGTCAGCAAGGAGAAAAGAGATAGATACAGGAAAACAATATTTTAAAGTAACTCTTTAGTCTTGACATTAGAGTAAAACTATGGTAAAAATCAGCCAGTAGGCTTCTATTGAGTTCGCATGAATTACTTTGTAACTGCTGTGTAATACTTCCTGATACATGTGATTCTAGTCATGATCAGTAGAGTCATGGTGCTTCATTAATACATTTTTAAAAAAAGAATAAGGGATTTGTGGTATTCAGCATTCAGATACATAAAGCAGAATGTAAACTGTTAATTTTACTTTTATTTTTTTTAATTTTTTTTTCGTTTTTTATTTTTTAAATTTTAAAATCTTTAATTCTTACATGTGTTCCCAAACATGAACCCCCTCCCACCTCCCTCCCCATAACATCTCTCTGGGTCATCCCCATGCACCAGCCCCAAGCATGCTGTATCCTGCGTCAGACATAGACTGGCGATTCAATTCTTACATGATAGTATACATGTTAGAATGCCATTCTCCCAAATCATCCCACCCTCTCCCTCTCCCTCTCCCTCTGAGTCCAAAAGTCCGTTATACACAGCTGTGTCTTTTTTCCTGTCTTGCATACAGGGTCGTCATTGCCATCTTTCCACCAAACCAGCTCTCCAACAAATTCTAAAGGATATTCTCTAGACAGGAAACACGAAAAGGGTGTATAAACCCGAACCCAAAACAATAATTTTACTTTTAATATGCATGTTTTTAGTATTCAAAGAATTCAATGAAGATACAGGTTTTTAACCATTTAAAAGGGAAGAAAGAAAAAAACACAAAAGGGAAATCCCAGCCCACATGCACATTTCTTCTATCTATTCATGCTCATCCTGGCATGTGTTTCATCTGGTTTTGTTCCATGGCTGCTTTATCATCTAAATAAACAGTGTTAAAGGAATGCATCTTTAACACTACAGGGTTGTGGAAACCATTCTCTTCACATACACAAATTTAAATGATTAATATCACAGTTATTTTGAAAGTGAAGTCCCTCAGTCGTGTCTGACTCTTTGCAACCCCATGGACTGTAGCTCCTCCATCCATGGGATTTTCCAGGCAAGAATACTGGAGCGGGTTGCCATTTCCTTCTCAGGTGGTCATGTATGGATGTGAGAGTTGGACTATAAAGAAAGCTGAGTGCAGAAGAATTGATATTTTGAACTGTGGTGTTGGGGAAGATTCTTGAGAATCCCTTGGACTGCAAGGAGATCCAACCAGTCCATCCTAAAGGAGATCAGTCTCGGGTGTTCATTGGAAGGACTGATGTTGAAGCTGAAACTCCAATACTTTGGCCACCTGATGCGAAGAACTGACTCATTTGAAGAGACCCTGATGCTGGGAAAGATTGAGGGCAGGAGGAGAAGGGGATGACAGAGGATGAGATGGTTGGATGGCATTACCGACTCAATGGACATGAGTTGAGAAAACTCTGGGAGTTGGTGATGGACAGGGAGGACTGGCGTGTTTCAGTCCATGGGGTCACAGAGTCGGACATGACTGAACGACTGAACTGAACTGAATGAGAAGGAAGAGCTTATTTAAAGAGATTTTTCATGAGATAAAACATTTTTTGTGACTTGGCAATGGATCTGATATGAGTGGCATACTAATATTTATAAAATAGATATGCTGCAGATATTCTGGTTTCGTTTTGAGGATTAAAAAAATCTGCTGATGTTACATGTCATACTCACCTCCCCAGTTCCAGTTCCCTTTTTCCTTTTGTTCCTTCTTTGGTGGTCTTTACTCACCAGTGGAAACGGAGTTCCCTGTGGGGAGTGGAAGAGCTGCAGCTTCCTGTGAACTTACAGGGCCTCTTCACCCACTATTGTGGTGACACGGTGCTCCCCAGGTGGGCAGTGTCACCTCCATGGATACCACCTGTAACATAGAGCATCACATTAACTTTTTGTAAAGGTACATTTCTGAAAGGTCTAAATTTAGAATTAGGGAGGACTGTCCATGGACTGAGTCTTATACCAACATGGCCTTTGAGATTATGTGAAGAAAAAGGTTAAAGTAAAACAGTCATAATGTCTCCCTTTGTGTAGAGAAGGATCTCTCTCTCTACTGAGCTATGAATAGGGGATGTTCCTATCAAAGAGGATGGGTGGATTCTGCCCTCTGTGCAGTCTTTCCTCTACTGCCATTGTTAAAGTTGCTAATCCCCATCATGGAATTAATTCCAGCTTTGGCTTCATTAACCACATGTTCTTACCAGTCATTAGCTAGGATGTCACTTAGAATATTTTGTGGAGGCGGTCCTAAGATGGCAGAGGAATAGGACGGGGAGACCACTTTCTCCCCCACAAATTCATCAAAAGCATATTTAAATGCTGAGTAAATTCCACAAAACAACTTCTGAATGCAGGCAGAGGACATCAGGCACCCAGAAAAGAGGCCATTGTCTTCAAAAGGAGGTAGGAAAAAAATATAAAAGACAAAAAGAGAGACAAAAGAGGTAGGAACGGAGCTCCATCCCAGGAAGGGAGTCTTGAAAAAGAGAAGTTTCCAAACACCAGGAAACACTCTCGCTGCTGAGTCTGTGGTGAACCTTGGAACCACAGAGGGCAACATAACTGGGAGGAAAAATAAACAAATAATTAAAACCCACAGATTACGTGCCCAATGGTAACTCCCCCAGTGGAGCAGTGCAGATGCCCGCACCCCACACTAGCAAGCGGGGGCTGGACAGGGAGGCACGGGCTGCATTGCTTAGAGTAAGGAGCAGGCCTGAATGCCCCAAGGGCAATCTGAGGGCTAGCTAACCAGACTATGGTATAGCTACCACACGAAAAGCCCTAACCTAAAACACCGCCAGGCCAGCTCACAGAACAAAGGATTGACAAGAACTAGTTGAAAAGCCCTAACCTAGGACTGGTTCCAAATAGGAAAAAGAGTATGTCAAGGCTGTATACTGTCACCCTGCTTATTTAACTTATATGCAGAGTACATCATGAGAAACACTGGGCTGGAAGAAGCATAAGTTGGAATCAAGATTGCTGGAGGAAATATCAATAAACTCAGATATGCAGATGACACCACCCTTATGGCAGAAAGTGAAGAACTAAAAAACCTCTTGATGAAAGTGAAAGAGGTGAGTGAAAAAGTTGGCTTAAAGCTCAACATTCAGAAAATGAAGATCATGGCATCCAGTCCCATGACTTCATGGCAAATAGATGGGGAAACAGTGGAAACAGTGTCAGACTTTATTTTTTGGGGCTCCAAAATCACTGCAGATGGTGACTACAGCCGTGAAATTAAAAGACATTTACTTTTTGGAAGGAAAGTTATGACCAACCAAGACAGCATATTCAAAAGCACAGACATTACTTTGCCAACTAAGGTCTGTCTAGTCAAGGCTATGGTTTTTCCAGTGGTCATGTATGGATGTGAGAGATGGACTGTAAATAAAGCTGAGCGCAGAAGAATTGACCCTTTTGAGAAGACTTTTGAGAGTCCCTTGGACTGCAAGGAAATCCAACCAGTCCATTCTGAAGGAGATCAGCCCTGGGTGTTCTTTGGAAGGAATGATGCTAAAGCTGAAACTCCAGTACTTTGGCCACCTCATGCGAAGAGTTGACTCATTGGAAAAGACTTTGATGCTGGGAGGGATTGGGGGCAGGAGGAAAAGGGGACAACGGAGGATGAGATGGCTGGATGGCATCACCAACTCGATGGACGTGAGTTTGAGTCAACTTCGAGAGTTGGTGATGGACAGAGAGGCCTGGCGTGCTGCGATTCATGGGGTCTCAAAGAGCTGGACACGACTGAGCAACTGAACTGAACTGAACTGAAGACACTGTCAGGCCTGTTCACAGAACAAAGTGCTGAGCGGAGCTAGCCGGCTGCAGACCATCCCGCTCTGGTGACAGGCAGCCAGAGCCAGAAGGGGGCAATCGTGGCCCCAGAGAGGCATTATCTACCAAACTGCAAACAGGCTTTGCTGCTAACTAAGATTTCTTGGGATTCTGGATGGTCAGCATCTGCCTGAGAAGGTGCGCTGGTTGTACACTCAGAAAACCGAGCATGGGGGAGGCGATAAGTTGCAGCGACCACACTCGCCAAACACCTGATCACCTGAGCTGCTAGGACCTGGGAAGGGCACAAAATGCATGCCCAACCGAGTCTGCGCCTCTGAGGACTACCTGAATAGCTGAACCTGAGCGTCTTAGACCTGGGAAGTGCATACAACCCAGGGCCAGCCTCGGTCGGTTCCCGGCAGAGCAACCTGGAGCCTGAGTAGTGTGGACAGGGAGGGCACACACGCCGTGAGTGGAGGCAAACCCAGTGTGGCTGAGACACTGCGAGCACATGCCAGTGTTATTTGTTTGCAGCGTCCCACCCTCCTCACAGCACGACTGAACAAGTAACCTAAAAAAGTGTCCACCACCACCCCCTTGTGTCAGGGTGGAAACTAGACACTGAAGAGACCCGCACACAGAAGCGAAAACAGAGGAAACCTCATTGGAAGTGACAGGTGCAATAGATTAAAACCCTGTAGTTAGTACCGACTACACAGGAAGAGACCTATAGATCTTGAGAAATATAAGCCAAATCAAGGAACTATCTGAAAATGAACTGATCCCATACTGCCCACAAGACCAGAGAAAGTCCTAGATATGTTTTTACTATTTTTACTGTCATTATTTTTTTTTTAATTAAAAGAAATTTTTAGTCATCTATTACTCCTTTAATTTTCATTTTTATAACTTACTATTACTTTGCAAAAAAAGAGAGACCCTATTTTTTAAAGCAAACATATATATATATATATAAATTTTTTGCAACTGTTTTTTTCTTTTCTTTAATATTGTATTTTTGAAAATCCAACCTCTACTCTAGATTTTTAATCTTTGCTTTTTGGTGTTTGTTATCAATTTCGTACCTTTAAGAACCCAATCTTCAGCACTCACTTTTACTTGGGAGTGAGATTACTGGCTTGCCTGCTCTCTCCTCCTTTGGACTCTCCTTTTCCTCCACCAGGTTGCCTCTATCTTCTTCCTCCCCCTTCTCTTCTCTACCCAACTCTGTGACTCTCTTTGTGAGTTCCAGACGGTGGAGAACACTTAGGGAACTGATTACTGGCTGGATCTGTCTTTCTCCTTTTCATTCCCCCCTTTATCCTCCTGGCCACCTCTGGCTCCTTCTTCCCTGTTCTCTTCTCTGTATAACTCCGTGAACATCCCTGAGCGGTCCAGACTGTGGAGCGCACATAAGAATGTGATTACTGGCTAGCTTGCTCTCTCCTCTTTTGATTCCACCTCATCTCATTCAGGTCACCTCTATCTCCCTCCTCCCTCTTCTCTTCTCCATGTAATTCTGTGAAACTCTCTGGGTGTCCCTCACTGTGGAGAAATTTTCATCTTTAACCTAGATGTTTTATCAACTGTGCTGTATAGATGGAGAGGTCTTGAGGCTACTGTAAAAATAAGATTGAAAACCAGAAGCAGGAGGCTTAAGCCCAAATCCTGAGAACACCAGAGACCTCCTGAATCCAGGGAACATTAATTGATAGGAGCTCATCAAATGCCTCCATACCTACAATGAAACCAAGCAACACCCAAGAGCCAACAAGTTCCAGAGCAAGACATACCACCAAATTCTCCAGCAACACAGGAACTTCAATATACAGGCTGCCTAAAGTCACTCCAAACCCATTGACATCTCATAACTCATTACTGGACACTTCATTGCACTCCAGAGAGAAGAAATCCAGCTCCACCCACCAGAACACTGACATAAGCTTCCCTAACCAAGAAACCTTGACAAGCCACCTGTACAACCCCACCCAGTGTGAGGAAACTCCACAATAAAGAGAACTCCACAAACTGCCAGAATACAGAAAGGCCACCCCAAACACAGCAATATAAATAAGATGAAGAGACAGAGGAAAAACCAGCAGGTAAAGGAACAGGATAAATGCCCACCAAACCAAACAAAAGAGAAAGAGATAGGGAATCTGCCTGATAAAGAATTCTGAATAGTGATAGTGAAAATCTTCCAAAATCTTGAAATAAAAATAGAATCACATAAATAGCCTGGAGACAAGGATTGAGAAGATGCAAGACAGGTTTAACAAGGACCTAGAAGAAATAAAAAAGAGTCAATATATAATGAATAATGCAATAAATGAGATAAAAAACACTCTGGAGGGAACAAATAATAGAATTATGGAGGCAGAAGATAGGATTAGTGAAGTAGAAGATAGAATGGTAGACATAAATGAATCAGAGAGGAAAAAAGAAAAACAAATTAAATGAAATGAGGACAATCTCAGAGACCTCCAGTACAATGTTAAACACCCCAACATTCGAATCATAGGAGTCCCAGAAGAAGAAGACAAAAAGAAAGACCATGAGAAAATACTTGAGGAGATAATAGTTGAAAACTACCCTACTATGGGGAAGAAAATAATCACCCAAGTCCAAGAAACCCAGAGAGTCTCAAACAGGATAAACCCAAGGCAAAACAACCCCCACCCCCAGTCACATATTAATCAAATTAACAAAGATCAAACACAAAGAACAAATATTAAAAGCAGCAAGGGAAAAACAACAAATAACACACAAGGGGATTCCCTAAGGATAACAGCTGATCTTTCAAATAGAAACTTTTCAGGCCAGGAGGGAATGGCAAGACATACTTGAAGTGATGAAAGAAAATAACCTACAGCCCAGATTACTGTCCCCAGCAAGGATCTCATTCAAATATGAAGGAGAAATCAAAAGCTTTACAGACAAGCAAAAGCTGAGAGAATTCAGCACCACCAATCCAGCTCTCCAACTAATGCTAAAGGATCTTCTTGAGACAGGAAACACAAAAAGGGTGTATAAACTTGAACCCAAAACAATAAAGTAATTGGCAACGGGATCATACTTATCAATAATTACCTGAAAAGTAAATGGGTTGAATGCCCCAACCAAAAGACAAAGACTGGCTGAATGGATACAAAAACAAGACCCCTATATATGTTGTCTACAAGAGGCCCACCTCAAGACAAGGGACACATACTGACTGAAAGTGAAGGGCTGGAAAATATATTCCAAGCAAATAGAGACCAAAAGAAAGCAGAAGTAGCAATACTCATATAAGATAAGATAGACTTTAAAACAAAGGCTGTGAAAAGAGACAAAGAAGGACACTACATTATGATCAAAGGATCAATCCAAGAAGAATATATAACAATTAAAAATATATATGCACCCAACATAGGAGCACCACAATATGTAAGACAAATGCTAACAAGTATGAAAGGGGAAATTAACAATAACACAATAATAGTGGGAGACTTTAATATCCCACTCACACCTATGGATAGATCAACTAAACAGAAAGTTAACAAGGAAACACAAACTTTAAATGATACAATAGGCCAGTTAGACCGAATTGATATCTATAGGACATTTCACCCCAAAACAATGAATTTCACCTTTTTCTCAAGTGCACATGGAACCTTCTCCAGGATAGATCACATCCTGGGCCATAAATCTAGCCTTGGTAAATTAAAAAAACTTGAAATCATTCCAGGCATCTTTTCTGACAACAATACAGTAAGATTAGATCTCAATTACAGGAGAAAAACTATTAAAAATTCCAACATATGGAGGCTGAACCACACGCTTCTGAATAACCAACAAATCACAGAAGAAATCAAAAAAGAAATAAAAATATGCATAGAAATGAATGAAAATGAAAACACAACAACCCAAAACCTGTGGGACACTGTAAAAGCAAGGCTAAGGGGATGGTTCATAGCAGTACAGGCATCCTTAAGAAACAAGAAAAAAGTCAAATAAATAACCTAACTCTACACCTAAAGCAACTAGAAAAGGAAGAAATGAAGAACTCCAGGGTTAGCAGAAGGAAAGAAATCTTAAAAATTAGGGCAGAAATAAATGCAAAAGAAACAAAAAAGAGACCATAGCAAAAATCAACAAGCCAAAAGCTGGTTCTTTGAGAGGATAAATAATATTGACAAAGCATTAGCCTGAATCATCAAGAAACAAAGGGAGAAAAATCAAACCAATAAAATTAGAAATGAAAATGGAGAGATCACAACAGACAACACAGAAATACAAAGGATCATAAGAGACTACTATCAGCAATTATATGACAATAAAATGGACAACTTCAAAGAAATGGACAAATTCTTAGAAAAGTACAACTTTCCAAAACTGAACCAGGAAGAAATAAAAAATCTTAACAGACCCATCACAAGCATGGAAATTGAAACTGTAATCAGAAATCTTCCAGCAAACAAAAGCCCAGGTCCAGACGGCTTCACAGCTGAATGCTACCAAAACTTTCGAGAAGAGCTAACACCTATCCTACTCAAACTCTTCCAGAAAATTGCAGAGGAAGGTAAACTTCCAAACTCATTCTATGAGGTCACCATCACTCGAATACCAAAACCTGACAAAGATGCCACAAAAAAAGAAAACTACATGCCAATATCACTGATGAACATAGATGCAAAAATCCTTAACAAAATTCTAGCAATCAGAATCCAACAACACATTATAAAGATCATATACCATGACCAAGTGGGCCTTATCCCAGGGATGCAAGGATACTTCAATACCCTCAAATCAATCAATGTAATACACCACATTAACAAATTGAAAAATAAAAGCCATATGATTATCTCAATAGATGCAGAGAAGGCCTTTGACAAAATTCAACATCCATTCATGATAAAAACTCTCCAGAAAGCAGGACTAGAAGGAATATACCTCAACATAATAAAAGCTATATATGACAAGCCCACAGCAAACATTATCCTCAATGGTGGAAAATTGAAAACATTTCCCCTAAAGTCAGGAACAAGACAAGGGTGCCCACATTCACCACTACTATTCAACATAGTTCTGGAAGTTTTGGCCACAGCAATCAGAGCAGAAAAAGAAATAAAAGGAATCCAAATTGGAAAAGAAGAAGCAAACTCTCACTGTTGCAGATGACATGATCCTCTACATAGAAAACCCTAAAGACTCCACTAGAAAATTACTAGAGCTAATCAATGAATATAGTAAAGTTGCAGGATATAAAATCAATGCACAGAAATCCCTTGCATTGCTATACACTAATAATGAGAAAATAAAAGAGAAATTAGGGAAACAATACCATTCACGATTGCAATGAAAAGAATAAAATACTTAGGAATATATCTACCTAAAGAAACTAACGACCTATATATAGAAAACTGTAAATCACTGGTGAAAGAAATCAAAGGGGACACTAATAGATGGAGAAATATACCATGTTCATGGATTGGAAGAATCAATATATTGAAAATGAGTATACCACCCAAAGCAACCTACAGATTCAATGCAATCCCTATCAAGCTATGAACGGTATTTTTCACAGAGCTAGAACAAAAAATTTAACAATTTGTATGGGAATACAAAATCCTCAAATAGCCAAAGCAATCTTGAGAAAGAAGAATGGAACTGGAGGAATCAACCTGCCTGACTTCAGGCTCTACTACAAAGCCAGAGTCATGAAAACAGTTTGGTAATGGCACAGAGACAGAAATATAGATCAATGGAACAAAATAGAAAGCCCAGAGATAAATCCACACACCTATGGACACCTTATCTTTGACAAAGGAGGCAAGAATATACAGTGGAGAAAAGACAATCTTTTTAACAAGTGATGCTGGGAAAACTGGTCAACCACTTGTAAAAGAATGAAACTAGAACACTTTCTATCACCATACACAAAAATAAACTCAAAATGGATTAAAGACCTAAGTGTAAGACCAGAAACTATAAAACTCCTAGAGGAGAACATAGGCAAAACACTCTCCGACATAAACCACAGCAGGATCCTCTATGACCCACCTCCAAGAATATTGGAAATAAAAGCAAAAATAAACAAATGGGACCTAATTAAAATTAAAAGCTTATGCATAACGAAGGAAACTATAAGCAAGGTGAAAAGACAGCCTTCAGAATGGGAGAAAATAATAGCAAATGAAGCAACTGACAAAGTATTAATCTCAAAAGTATACAAGCAACTCCTGCAGCTCAATTCCAGAAAACAAATGACCCAAACAAAAAATGTGCCAAATAACTAAACAGACATTTCTCCAGAGAAGACATATAGAAGGCTAACAAACACATGAAAAGATGCTCAATATCACTCATTATCTGAGAAATGCAAATCAAAACCACAATGAGGTACCATTACACCCCAGTTAGAATGGCTGCTATCCAAAAGTCTACAAGTAATAAATGCTGGAGAGGATGTGGAGAAAAGGAAACCCTCTTACATTGTTGGTGGGAATGCAAACTAGTACAGCAACTATGGAGAACAGTGTGGAGATTCCTTAAAGAACTGGAAATAGAACTGCCTTATGACCCAGCAATCCCACTTCTGGGCATATACACTGAGGAAACCAGAATTGAAAGAGACATGTGCACCCCAATGTTCATCACAGCACTGTTTATAATAGCCAGGACATGGAAGCAACCTAGATGCCCATCAGAATACGAATGGATAGGAAAGCTGTGGTACATATACACAATGGAGTATTACTCCGCCATTAAAAAGAATACATTTGAATCAGTTCTAATGAGATGGATGAAACTGGAACCTATTATACAGAGTGAACTAAGCCAGATAGTAAAATGCCATTATACCATACTAACGCATATATACGGAATTTAGAAAGATGATAATGATAACCCTGTATGTGAGACAGCAAAAGAGACACAGATGTATAGAACAAGAACAGTCTTTTGGACTCTGTGGGAGAGGGCGAGGGTGGGATGATTTGGGAGAATGGCATTGAAACACATGTAATATCATATGTGAAATGAACCGCCAATCCAGGTTTGATGCATGATATAGGATGCTCGGGGCTGGTGCACTGGGATGACCCAAAGGGATGGTAGGGGGAGGGAGGTGGGAGGGGATTTCAGGTTGGGGAACACGTGTACACCCGTGGTGGATTCATGTTGATGTATGGCAAAACCAATACAATATTGTAAAGAAATTAGCCTCCAATTAAAATATATAAATTTATATTAAAAATAATATTTTGCATATTATTTGTCTGTTTGTGGTAAAATTGAAGTATAACATTACTTTCACAGGTCCAATATTTATATATCTTGTGAAATGATCACTGTGATAAGTCTGTTTGACATCCCTTATTATATATAGTTACAATTTTTTTGTGTTTGTGATGAGAACTTTTAAGATTTACTCTCTTCAGTTCAGTTCAGTCGCTCAGTCGTGTTCGACTCTTTGAGACCCCATGAATCGCAGCACGCCAGGCCTCCCTGTCCATCACCAACTCCCGGAGTTCACTCAAACTCACGTCCATTGAGTCGGTGGTGCCATCCAGCCATCTCATCCTCTGTCATCCCCTTTTCCTCCAACCCCCAATCCCTCCCAGCATCAGAGTCTTTTCCAATGAGTCAACTCTTTGCATGAGGTGTCCAAAGTACTGGAGCTTCAGCTTTAGCATCATTCCTTCCAAAGAAATCCAGGGCTGATCCCCTTTAGAATGGGCTGGTTGGATTTCCTTGCAGTCCAAGGGCCTCGCAAGAGTCTTCTCCAACACAACAGTTCAAAAGCGTCAATTCTTCAGCACTCAGCTTTCTTCACAGTCCAACTCTCACATCCATACGTGATCACTGGACAAACCATATCCTTGGCTAGATGGACATTTATTGGCAAAGACTTTTGAATATGCTATCTAGGTTGGTCATAAACTTTTTCACTCTCTTCTTTCACTTTCATCAAGAAGCTTTTTAGTTCCTCTTCGCTTTCTGCCATAAGGGTGGTATCATCTGCATTTACTCTCTTAGCAATTTCAAGTATGCAATACAGTATTATGTAGTATTATTAACTATATATTATACAAAATAAATATTACCTGGGCTTCTCCAGTGGCTCAGCAGTAAAGAATCTGCCTGCAATGCAGGAGAGCCCAGGTTTCATCCCTGGTTGAGAAGATCCCCTAGAGGAGGGCATGGCAACCCACTCTAATATATAGTCACCATATGGTACATTACATCTCCGTAACTTATTTATTTTATAGCTGGAGGTTTGACTTCCTTCACTCATTTTAGCACCCCCACCACCACTTCCCAGCAACTACTAATCAGTTTTCTGTATCTAAGAACTTGTTTTTTCATTTGTTTGTTTTGTTTTTAAGATTTCACATGTATGTGAGGTCATGTGGTGTTTGGCTTATTTCACTTAGCATAATGCCTTTAAGGTCCAACCATATTGTTGCAAATGACAAAACTTCCCTCCTTTTTATGACTGAATTGTTTTCTCTTGTGTCTATATGCCACATCTTTGTCCATTTGTTCATTGATGGACACTAGGTTGTTTCCATATCTTGGCTATTCTAAATAATGCTGCAATGAACAAGAGGATGCATGCATATTATTCTTCTTGAGAAAGAAAATTGATACTATCCAAATGGATGAGGAGACCCAACCAGTCCATCCTAAAGAAAATAGGTCCTGAATATTCATTAGAAGGACTGATGTTGAAGCCAAAACTCCAATAATTTGGCCACCTGATACGAAGAAGTGACTCATTTGAAAAGACCCTGATGCTAGGAAAGATTGAAGGGCAGGAGGAGAAGGGGACGACAGAGGGTGAGATTGTTGGATGGCATCAATGACTCAATGAACATGAGTTTGAGTAAGCTCTGGGAGTTGGTGATGGACAGGGAAGCCTGGCATGCTGCAGTCCATTGTGTCGCAGAGAGCTGGACATGACTGAGCAACTGAAATGAACTGAACTGAACTGGATGAAATTAGCTAATATCCTAAGAGCACATCTTATCCAGTTAATATTTTTATATGTATTTATTTGATACTTTTTTCTTTTTTAAAACTGTATTTATTTGTACTTGAGGATAATTATTTTATGATATTGTGTTGATTTGTGCCATACATTAACATGAATCAACCATAGGTATACACATGTCCCCACCTTCTTGAGCCTCCCTCCCAACTCCCACCCCATCCAACACTAGGTTGTCACAGAGCACCAGGTTGAGCTCCCTGTGCTATACAGCAACATCTCATTGGCCATTTATTTTACATATGGTAATGTATGTATTTCAACCAATTAGTCCCATCCTCTCCTTCCCCCACTTTGTCCATGTCTGTTCTCTATGTCTGAACCTCTATTCCTGCCTTACAAACAGGTTCAGCAGTAACATTTCTCTAGATTCTCTCTATATATGTGTTAATATATAATATTTGTCTTTTTCTTTCTGACTTACTTCACTATTTGTAACAGGCTGTAGGTTAATCTACCTTATTAAAACTACTGAGTCAAATGCATTCCTTTTTATGACTAAGTTAATATTACACTGTATATATGTACCACAGCTTCGTTATCCATTCATCTATTGACAGACATCTAGGTTGCTTCCATGTCCTGGCAATTGTAAATAGAGCTGTAATGAACACTGGGCTATATGTGTCTTTTTCAGTTATGGTTTTCTCAGGGTATATGCCTAGTAGTGAGATTGCTAGGTCAAATGGTAGTTTTATTCCTAGTTTTGAAATAAATCTCCACATTGATCTCCATAGTGGCTGTATCAATTTACATTTCCACCAGTGGTGCAAGAGGGTTCCCTTTTCTCCATACCCTCTCCAGCATTTATAGTGTAGATTTTTCGATGAACCATTCTGACTGGTGTGAGGTGATATCTCACTGTAATTAATTTGCATTTCTCTAATAAGTGATGTTGAGCATTTTTTCATATGTTTATTTGCCATCTGTCTTCTTTAGAGAAATGTCTATTTAGGTCTTCTGTAAATATTTTTAATCGGATTGCTTGTTTTTCTGATGTTGAGCTGTATGAGCTGCTTGTATATTTTGGAGATTAATCCTTTGTCAGCTGCTTAATTTGCAATTATTTTCTGCCATTCCGAAGGTTGTCTTTTCACCTTGCTTATAGTTTTGTTTGCTGTGCAAAGGATTTTAAGTTTAATTAGACCCCATATGTTATTTTTGTTTTTATTTCCATTACTCTAGAAATGTTCCCTTGGTATCTCTAATTTTCTCGAAGAGATCTCTAGTCTTTCCCATTCTGTTGTTTCCTCTATTTCATTGCATTGATCGCTGAGGAAGGCTTTCTTATGTCTTCTTGCTATTCTTTGGAACTCTGCATTCAGATGCTTATATCTTTCCTTTTCTGCTTTGCTTTTTGCTTCTCTGCTTTTCACAGCTATTTGTAAGGCCTCCCCAGACAGCCATTTTGCTTTTTTGCATTTCTTTTCCATAGGGATGGTCTTGATCCCTGTCTCCTGTACAATGTCACAAACCTCCGTCCATAGTTCATCAGGCACTCTGTCTATTAGATCTAGTTTATTAAATCTATTTCTCATTTCCACTGCATAATCATAAGGGATTTGATTTAGGTCATAACTGAATGGTCTAATGGGTTTCCCTACTTTCTTCAATTTCAGTCTGAATTTAGCAATAAGGAGTTCATGATCTGAGCCACAATCAGCTCCTGGTCTTGTTTTTGCTGACTGTATAGAGCTTCTCCATTTTTGGCTGCAAAGAATATCATCAATCAGATTTTGGTGTTGACCATCTGGTGATGTCCCTGTGTAGATCTTCTCTTGTATTGTGGGAAGAAGGTGTTTGCTATGACCAGTGCGTTCTCCTGGCAAAACTCTATTAGCCTTTGCCCTGCTTCATTCCATATTCCAAGGCCAAATTTGCCTGTTACTCCAGATGTTTCTTGACTTCCTACTTTTGTATTCCAGTCCCCTATAATGAAAAGGACATCTTTTTTGGGTGTTAGTTCTAAGAGGTCTTGGAGGTCTTCATAGAACTGTTCAACTTCTACTTCTTCAGCGTTACTGGATGGGGCATACACTCGGATTATGGTGATATTGAATGATTTGCCTTGGAAACGAACAGAGATCATTCTGTTGTTTTTGAGATTGCATCCAAGTACTGCTTTTTGGACTCTTTTTTTGACCACGATGGCTACTCCGTTTCTTCTAAGGGATTCCTGCCCACATTAGTAGATATAATGGTCATCTGAGTTAAATTCACCCATTCCAGTCCATTTTAGTTCACTTATTCCTAGAATGTCAACATTCATTCTTGCCATCTCCTGTTTGACCACTTTCAATTTGCCTTGATTCATGGACCTGACATTCCAAGTTCCTATGCAATATTGCTCTTTACAGCATTGGATCTTGCTTCTATCACCAGTCACATCCACAGCTGGGTATTGTTTTTGCTTTGGCTCCATCCCTTCATTCTTTCTGGAGTTATTTCTCCATTGATCTCCAGTAGCATATTGGGCACCTATTGACCTGGGGAGTTCCTCTTTCAGTATCCTATCATTTTGCCTTTTTATACTGTTCATGGGGTTCTCAAGGCAAGAATACTGAAGTGTCTTGCCATTCCCTTCTCCAGTGGACCACATTCTGTCAGACCTCTCCACCATGACCCGCCTGTCTTGGGTCCCACAGGGCATGGATTAGTTTCATTGAGTTAGACAAGGCTGTGGTCCTAGTGTGATTAGATTGACTAGTTTTCTGTGATTATGGTTTTAGTGTGTCTGCCCTCTGATGCCCTCTTGCAACACCTACCATCTTACTTGGATTTCTCTTACCTTGGACGTGGAGTATCTCTTCACGGCTGCTCCAGCAAAGCGCAGCCACTGCTCCTTACCTTGGACGAGGGGTATCTCCTCACCGCCACCCCTCCTGACCTTGAATATGGAGTAGCTCCTCTAGGCCCTCCTGCTCCCACGCAGCCACTGCTCCCTGGACCTGGGGTTGCTCCTCTTGGCTGCCGCCTCTGACCTCGGATGTGGGGTAGCTCCTCTCTGCTGTTCCTGTGCCGTCACAGCCTGGCACTCTGGGCCGCTGCCCCTGACCTCCGACATGGGGTAGAAATGGTACGGACCTAACAGAAACAGAAGACACAAAGAAGAGGTGGCAAGAAGACACAGAAGAACTGTACAGAAAAGGTCTTCATGACCAAGATAATCACGATGGTATGATCATTCAGCTAGAGACAGACATCCTGGAATGTGAAGTCAAGTGGGCCTTAGAAAGCATCACTATGAACAAAGCTAGTGGAGGTGATGGAATTCCAGTTGAACTATTTCAAATGCTGAAAGATGATGCTGTGAAAGTGCTACACTCAATATGCCAGCAAAATTTGGAAAACTCAGCAGTGGCCACAGGACTGGAAAAGGTCCGTTTTCATTTCAATCCCAAAGAAAGACAATGCCAAAGAATGTTCAAACTACCGCACAATTGCACTCATCTCACATGCTAGTAAAGTAATGCTCAAAATTCTCCAAGCCAGGCTTCAGCAATATGTGAACCGTGAACTTCCTGATGTTCAGGCTGGTTTTAGAAAAGGCAGAGGAACCAGAGATCAATTTGCCAACATCAGCTGGGTCATGGAAAAAGCAAAAGAGTTCCAAAAAAACATCTATTTCTGCTTTCTTGACTATGCCAAAGCCTTTGACTATGTGGATCACAATAAACTGTGGAAAAATCTGAAAGAGATGGGAATACCAGACCACCTAACCTGCCTCTTGAGAAACTTATATGCAGGTCAGGAAAAACAGAATTGGACATGGAACAACAGATTTGTTCCAAATAGGAAAAGGAGTATGTCAAGGCTGTATATTGTCACCCTGCTTATTTAACTTCTATGCAGAGTACATCATGAGAAATGCTGGGCTGGAAGAAGCACAAGCTGGAATCAAGATTGCCGGGAGAAATATCAATAACCTCAGATATGCAGATGACACCACCCTTATGGCAGAAAGTGAAAAGGAACTAAAAAGCCTCTTGTTGAAGGTGAAAGAGGAGAGTGAAAAAGTTGGCTTAAAGCTCAACATTCAGAAAACGAAGATCATGGCATCTGGTCCCATCACTTCATGGCAAATAGATGAGGAAACAGTGGAAACAGTTTCAGACTTTATTGTTTTGGGCTCCAAAATTACTGCAGATGGTGATTGCAGCCATGAAATTCAAAGATGCTTACTCCTTGGAAGGAAAGTTATGACTAACCTAGACAGCATATTAAAAAGCAGAATTACTTTGCCAACCAAAGTCTGTCTAGTCAAAGCTATGGTTTTTCCAGAAGTCATGTATGGATGTGAGAGTTGGACTGTAAAGAAAGCTGAGCACCAAAGAATTGATGCTTTTGAACTGTGGTGTTGGAGAAGACTCAAGAGTCCCTTGGACTGCAAGGAGATACAACAAGTCCATCCTAAAGGAAATGAGTCCTGAATACTCATTGGAAGGACTGATGCTGAAGCTGAATGTCCAATACTTTGGCCACCTGATGCTCAGAACTGATTCCTTGAAAAAGACCCTCATGCAAGGAAAGAGTGAAGGCAGGAGAAGGGGAGGACAGAGGTTGAGATAGTTGGATGGCATCACTGACTCAATGGGCATGAGTTTGAGTAAGGTCTGGGAGTTGGTGAGGGACAAGAAAGCCTGGTGTACTGCAGTCCTTGAGGTCACAGCGTCGGACACGACTGAACGACTGAACTGAACTGAACTGAAGAATATCTAGCAATTTTATACACAAGAATAAAAGCAGATTTATTGGGAAGGTCAGTTTTAAATTAATGCATAATATAATTTATGTTCTAGAAAACAGAAAAGCTTCAGAGGTACCAGAAAATAAAAACTTCTTTGAACTTGTCTTGTTGAAAAAATAATTACTGCTGAATTTTACTGCAGGCAGCCAGTCTATTAGTTAACGAGAGTGAAATAATATTCTTATATTAAATCCAGCATCTTTCTTTTCATCATTTATTAGTATTCATTGTATGCCAACAGTTTATGGCACTCTGCACAGACCATAAAAAATAGAATTCTTGCCCAATTATATTTTACATTAAATAAGATGCAGTTAGTGTATTTTATAGCACCTGCCATATAAGAACACAGTATCAATTATCGTATTGCTTCTATAACGTATATTAAAGGGTAAGAGAAAAAGTACTGAAGGTTTGTATTATCTATGGAAAACTTGTGTCTGCATTGTGCTGGGACTAGATTTAAATGCAGGTTGGACAGCACTGTTGAGGTGCATTTCAAGATTGTAGGTTGCTAAGAGCAGGTCATTACCTCCTAAATCGTGAAGACCACTCCCCACATCTTGCAGAGTTTTGCTTAAAGATGTGATTAGAAGAGCTGGGCTCATTTGGCTAGGCTGAACTTGAGGATTTAGAGCAGTCACAGTCCAAAGGTACAATGTGACTGTTAAGAGGGCTCACTGTTACTGCCCAGCGCAGTGAGATTTCTTTCTGGGACACTGTTTGGGTCACTGCCCTTTTCTTGGTAGGAAGACCTAGTCAGCCTTATCTCATCTCAACAGAAAAGATGCTCCTCATTCTCATTTTTCAGACTTGGCTAACAAAACTCTGTGGTGTTGTGTAAATCTGAGCTTTGAGTTCTTTCCTCCAGCTTGATAAATTACCTCACTTTCCTAAACGTGCTCTTTAAAATATAATAACAGAGAAAGGACAAGAGGGGTTAAAAAATCAAGAATAAAATCAATTCTACTGGTGGAGGGGAAGGTCAAATGGGAAAAGGACCAACCTTTACTGAACACCTACCGTATCCCAGGTTCTGTGATAATCACTTTACATGCTTTGGTTGCATTTATATCAACATTAACCATAAAAGGATCTACAGTTCTTACTCATGTTTACTAACTTTAAATTCAGTTATTGAAGTTTTTAGTCTTATTTTCCAACAAAATCTTGACTGGATAGTCTATTGCACGTGCAAAATGAATTGCTTACCAGTTATCTTTTTTTCTCATGTACATTTGTTTCATTGGAAAACTAGAAGAAAAATAGCAGCACAGAAATAATTTCTCATTGACTTGGGTACAGAATCATTTCTGTAGAGGTTGTGACCTCCCCCATAAAACAATCTTATATAGTATCAGGAAGGGAAGAGGCAAGAGATTGTAATGCCTGAGCGAATGCCTCTGCACTTTAGTGATGTTTACAAGAAAGAAAATGTCCTCTGCCCTTCTAGGTTCCTCTGGCTGTCTAAGAATTAAGTTGACACGAGACAGATTAACAGGAGAAAATCACTCAAAAATCCAATAACATATTTACATGAGAAAGACCCAGGAAAACTGAGTAATCTGAGTAATTCACCAAATTGGCCAAAACCTTCATCTTTAACAACACCTTCCCCTTCAGCTAGAGACAAAGAGGATATTGAGAGTAGTGGTTTGGGACTTCAAAGAGGAAGAAACCAATTTGTATGGAGACGGAAAAGTAAATGTTTCATAAACAAATGTTTGCTGGGCCATGCTGGAGACAGGGGGACACAGAGAGGAATTTTAGCAAACAGAAACTAAGTTCCTCCTTATCCACACACCTGGTTCATACTGTAGTTATGTATGGTGATGGCGCCCTTCCTGGAATAGGTCCTCAATCTACATTTCTTAAGCAATTAGTAGGGAAGTCAAAGTTTTTTCTTGTGTCTTTTGGATGTGGATTATTCTCAGCTCCTAATAATCCACATGCCATTGAAAGGTTGCTGCTGCGAGCCATGTGTTACACCAGGATTCATGATCTCTGGAGGAGAGGATTTTGATCCAGGTCAGAGACGAGACTTGACTACTTGGAACTTTTGGTGTAGCAAGGTTTTATTAAAGTATAAGAGAAAGCTTCTGACATAGACATCAGAAGGGGGCAGAAAGAATGCCCAGTTCCTAGTTTTTAGCAAGGCATTTTATGTCTGTTAGTTCAGTTCAGTTCAGTCATTCAGTCGTGTCCAACTCTTTGTGACCCCGTGGACTGCAGCACACCAGGCCTCCTGTCCATCACCAACTCCCAGAGTTTACTCAAACTCATGTCCATTGAGTCGGTGATGTCATCCAATCATCTCATCCTTTGTCGTCCCCTTCTCCTCCTGCTTTCAATCTTTCCCAATATCAGGGTCTTTTCAAATGAGTCAGTTCTTCGCATCAGGTGGCCAAAGTATTGGAGTTTCAGCTTCAACATCAGTCCTTCCAATGAACATTCAGACTGATTTCCTTTAGGATGGACTGGTTGGAACTCCTTGCAGTCCAAGGGACTCTCAAGAGTCTTCTCCAACACCACAGTTCAAAAGCATCAATTCTTTGATGCTCAGCTTTCTTTATACTCCAACTCTCACATTCATACATGACTACTGGAAAAACCATAGCCTTGACGAGATGGACCTTTGTTGACAAAGTAATGTCTCTGCTTTTTAAAATGCTGTCTAGGTTGGTCATAACTTTTCTTCCAAAGACTAAGCATCTTCTTATTTCATGGTTGCAGTCACCATCTGCAGTGATTTTGGAGTCCTCACAAAAATAAAATCTGCCACTGTTTCTACTGTTTCTCCATCTATTTGCCATGAAGTCATGGGACTGGATGCCATGATCTTTGTTTTCTGAATGTTGAGCTTTAAGCCAACTTTTTCACTCTCCACTTTCACCCTCATCAAGAGGCTCTTTAGTTCTTCACTTTCTGCCATAAGGGTGGTGTCATCTGCATATCTGAGGTTATTGATATTTCTCCCGGCAATCTTGATTCCAGCTTGTGCTTCATCCAGCCCAGCATTTCTCATGATGTACTCTGCATAGAAGTTAAATAAGCAGGGTGACAATATACAGCCTTGACGTACTCCTTTTCCTATTTGGAACCAGTCTGTTTTTCCACGTCCTATTCTAACTTTTGCTTCCTGACCTGCATACAGGTTTCTCAAAAGGCAGGTCAGGTGGTCTGGTATGCCCATCTCTTTCAGATTTTTCCACAGTTTATTGTGATCCACATAGTCAAAGGCTTTGGCATAGTCAATAAGCAGAAATAGATGTTTTCCTGGAACTCTCTTGCTTTTTTGATGATCTAATGGATGTTGGCAAATTGATCTCTGGTTCTTCTGCCTTTTCTAAATCCAGCTTGAACATCTGAAGTTTCATGGTTCACATATTGTTGAAGGCTGGCTTAGAGAATTTTGAGCATTACTTTGCTAGCATGTGAGATGAGTGCAATCGTGTGGTAGTTTGAGCAATCTTTGGCTTTGCTTTTCTTAGGGATTGGAATGATATTGACCTTTTCCAGTCCTGTGGCCACTGCTGAGTTTTCCAGATTTGCTGGCATATTAAGTGCAGCACTTTTACAGCATCATCTTTTAGAATATGAAATAGCTCAACTGGAATTCCATCAACTCCACTCGCTTTGTTCACAGGGATCCTTCCTAAGGCCCATTTGACTTCACATTCCAGGATGTCTGGCTCTAGGTGAGTGATCACACCATTGTGATTATCTGGGTCATGAAGATCTTTCTTGTACAGTTCTTCTGTGTATTCTTGCCACCTCTTCTTAATATCTTCTGCTTCTGTTAGGTCCATACCATTTCTGTCCTTTATTGAGCCCATCTTTGCATGCAATGTTCCCTTGGTATCTCTAATTTTCTTGAAGAGATCTCTAGTCTTTCCCATTCTATTGTTTTCCTCTATTTCTTTGTGTTGATCACTGAGGAAGGCTTTCTTATCTCTCCTTGCTATTCTTTGGAACTCGGCATTCAAATGGGTGTATCTTTCCTTTTCTCCTTTGCTTTTGGCTTCTCTTCTTTCACAGCTATTTGTAAGGCCTCCTCAGACAACCATTTAGCTCTTTTGCATTTCTTTTTCTTGAGGTGATCTTGCTCTCTGTCTCCTGTACAATGTCACATACCTCCGTCCATAGTTCATCAGGCATTCTCTCTATCAGATCTAGTTTCTTAAATCTATTTCTCTCTTCCTCTTAGGAAGGGATTCCACAAATGTTAGGGATTTGACTTAGGTCATATCTGAATGGTCTAGTGGTTTTCCCTACTTTCTTCAATTTAAGTCGGAATTTGGCAATAAGGAGTTCATGATCTGAGCCACAGTCAGCTCCCAGTCTTGTTTTTGCTGACTGTACTGAACTTGTCCATCTTTGACTGCAAAGAATATAACCAATCTGATTATAAGTCTGTTAGGGAGCTTCTAATCAGATAAAAGAAACACCTGAAGGCTGAGGGAGTTTCACCAGGCCCCTTTCCCACAATAAGCATTTTTGAGATAGGAAGGCACAAGATGTGTCATCCCTGGCCATAAAACAATTGACATGAACACTGGTTTCTTGAGCCATTATCAGCCCAAGGTTTGAGAAAAGAAAAAGAGTTAGTCTTAGTACCATTTTGAAGAAAGTTAAATTCCAAAGCAAATACTTTGTTTCATCAGCATAGCTTAAGAAAAACATTTCTGTAAGAAAAATGCATTGGTTAGCTCAAAGCAGAACCAGGTGTTGTCAACACAGGATCAAAAGGAGCTTCCTTAATTTTGTGTAGAGAAGGAAAAAAGTGCCTGCCACTTGCAGTTTATTTTCTCCTGCTACTTGGGGACCTCTGGCCTTCCTACCTGTTACTCTCTCACCATCATCTCACCCTGGTCAGAATGATTGTCATAAAAAAATCGACAAACAATAAATGCTGGAGAGGATGTGGAGACAAAAGAACCCTCTTGCATTGTTGGTGGGAACATAAATTGATACAGCCACTATGGAGAGCAGTATGGAGATTCTTCAAAAAGCTAGGAATATATATCACAGCAATCCCACTACTGAGCACATACCATAATTCAAAGGACACATGTTAAAAAAAAAAACAGACACATGTACACCAATGTTCATCGTAGCACTATTTACAATATCAGGACATGGAAGCAACCTAGGTGGCCATCAACAGATGAAAGGTTAAAGAAGTTGTGGTATATATATACAGTGGAATGTTACTCAGTTATAAAAAGGAATGATTTTGAGTCAATTAAACTGAGGTGGATGAATCTAGAGCCTGTTATACAGAGTGAAGTAAGTCAGAAAGAAAAAGCAAATTTTTTATGTTAACAAATATACATGGAATCTAGAAACATGTTACTGATGAACCTATTTTCAGGGCAGGAATAGAGACACAGAGGTAGAGAATGGACCTGGGGGTACAGTGGGGGAAGGAGAAGTTGAGACAAATTGAAAGAGTTGCATTGAAATATATGCATTACCATGTGTAAAACAGATAGCTAGTGGGAAGTTGCTATATAACACAGGGAACTCAGCTTGGTACTTTGCGACAGCCGAGAGGGGTGGGATGGAGGGGTTGGGAGTGAGGCTCCAGAGGGAGGGGTTATATGTATATGTATATGTATAGTGGATTCACATTGTTGTAGGACAGAAACCAACACAACATAGTAAACAATTATCCTCCAACTAAAAAAAAAATAATCCGCATGCCAGAGACATTTTGAGGTGGCAAGTTTTGCTCCCCCACTGTGAGTTTATTGGGACTCTCTCCCCAAAGGCTGCCATATTTTTTTCTTAAACCCTATAAAATACATTGGAGAAGGAAATGGAACCCACTCCATTATTCTTGCCTGGAGAATCCTGTGGACAGAGGAGCCTGGTGGGCTGCTGTCCATGGGGTTGCAGAGAGTCAGACATGACTGAAGTGACTTAGCATAGCATAAAATGCAAGTCCATTACATGCTTTGTGTCATGAAGATTTACCTGGCCTTGCAAATACACAACTTAAATCTTGGAGAGGACCTAGTCCATATGTCCTAAAGTAGCCCTCAGAGTAATGTGCTCAGAGAATGAGGCCAACAAGTTGCAGTTTAGTGCACAAGACTCCTGGGTCTCTGAAAGATTTGGACTTCAGTGAGTGCACCTTAAAGATTATTGTTGTTGTTCAGTCACCAAGTCATGTCTGACTCCTTGCAGCCCCATAGACTGCAGCATGCCAGGCTCTCCTGTCCTTCACTATTTCCAGGAGTTTGCTCAATTTCATATTCTTTGAGTCAGTGATGCAACCTAACAATCTCATCCTTTGTAACCCCCTTCTTTTGCCTTCAATCTTTCTCAGCATCAGGCTTTTCCAATGAGTCAGCTCTTCACAACAGGTGGACAAAGTATTGGAACTTTAGCCCCAGCATCAGTCCTTCCAAAGAATATTCAGAGTTGATTTCCCTTAGGATTGACTGATTTGATCTCCTTGCTGGCCAAGGGATTCTCAAGAGTATTTTCCAGCGCACAATTCAAAAATATCAGTTCCTCAGTGCTCAGCCTTCTTTATGGTCCAACTCTCACACCTGCACATGGCTACTGGAAAGAACACAGCTTTAACTATATGCACCTTTGTTGGCAAAGGGATGTCTCTGCTTTTTAATACACTGTCTAGATTTTTCATAGCTTTCCTTCGAAGAAGCAAACATCTTTTAATTTCATGGCTGAAGTCATCATCCCCAGTGATTTTGGAGCCCAAGAAAATAAATTCTGTTACTACTTCCACTTTCCCCCCTTCTATTTGCCATAAAGTGATGGGACCAGATGCCATGATCTTTGTTTTTGGAATGTTGAGTTTTAAGCTTTTAAAGTTTCAAGTTTTTTTCACTCTCCTCTTTCAGTTTCATCAAGAGGCTCTATAGTTTCTTTTTGCTTTCTACTATTAGAATGGTATCATCTGCATATCAGAGGTTGTTGATATTTTTCCCAGCAATCTTGATTCCAGCTTCTGATTCAGACCACCCAGAATTTCCCATGATGTACTTTGCATATAAGTTAAATAAGCCGGGTGACAATATACAGTCCTGTCATACTCATTTCCCTGTTTTGAACTGGTCCATTGTTTCATGTCTGGTTCTTTTGCTTCTTGATCTGCATACAGGTTTTCTCAGGAGACAGGTAAGTTGGTCCGATATTCCCATCTCTTTAAGAATTTTCCACAGTTTGTAGTGATCCACACAGAGGCTTTAGCATAGACAATGAAGCAGAAATAGATGTTTTGTGCAATTCCCTTGCTTTCTCTATGATCCAACAGATATTGGCAATTTAATCTCTGGTTCCTCTGCCTTTTCTAAATCCAGCTTGTACGTCTGGAAGTTCTTAATTCACATACTGTTGAAGCCTACCTTGAATGATTTTGAGCATAATCTTACTCGCATGTGAAATGAATGCCATTGAATGGTAGTTAGAACATTCTTTGGCATTGCCCTTTTTTGGGGTTGGAATGAAAACTGACCCTTTTCGTGGCCACTGCTGAGTTTTCCAAATTTGCTGACATATTGAGTACCACACTTTAACAGCATCATATTTTAGGATTCGAAATAGCTCAGTTGGACTTCCATCACCTCTGCTAGCTCTGTTTGTAGTAATGCTTCTTAAGGTTCACTTGACTTCACACTCTAAGATGTCTGACTCTAGGTGAGTGAACATGCCATCATGGTTATCCAGGTCATTAAGATCTTTTTTGTAGTTCTTTCGTGTATTCTTGTCACTTTTTCTTAACCTCTTCTGCTTCTGTTAGGTCCTTACTGTTCTGTCTTTTATTGTGTCCATCCTTGCATGAAATATTCCCTTGATATCTCTGATTTCTTGGAAGATGAGTAAATTATGAGTTTAGGATTGACAGATAAACACTCTATATATAAAATAGATGAACAACAGGACCTATTTAAAACACAGGAAACTATGTTCAATATCTCGTAATAACCTATAATGGAAAATAATCTGAGAAAGAATATGTGTAACTATGTGTATACACATACACACACACACACACACACACACATTGCTGTTGCTTAGTCACTCAGTTGTGTCCTACTGTTTGCAATCCCATGGACTGTATTGTAACCTGCCAGGCTCCTCTGTCTATGGGATTTCCCAGGCAAGAATGCTGGAGTGGGTTGGTTATCCTTCTCCAGGAGATTTTCGAAACCAAAGGATCTAACCCATGTCTCTTGCATTGGCAGGTGGGTTCTTTATCACTGAACCACCAGTGAAGCCCCATACACATTTGAATCATTTTGCTGTATACTTGAAACTAACACAACATGGTACATCAACTATACTTCAATAAATTAAGAAAAAAAAATAGGAAAGGGCTCAATGTATTCGACTGCAGAGACTACCCTTAAAGATATGTGAGGTTTTTGTTTATAACCCAGTGGCTCCTGAATGCAGATGGACACCTGCCTTTGAAACAGTAGCAGCTCCACTAGGCGTTTTAAGGCTCAGCAGTGCCTAAAGCTACTTTTTCAGAGTTTCAAATTTTCAAATTCCCTTTTAACTACCTGCACAATTCCTCTGGAAGGTGTTGTGTGTGTAAGGGGCTCCTGCCCATTTGTTGCTGGGACATTTCTGCAGCTTGAGGCAGGTGGCATGTGAACAACTCACAACAACCAGCCTATGCTTCCCTGCTCTGGGCAGGACACACATCCCTTCTGACCCACCACTCAATCTCACCTTCAGGGCCCAGATTGGTGCCTCCTCCCCTGAGCACTGTTTCCTGGTGGCCCCCTGCTGGTCTCTGGCACCTCTATGGGCTCTGGGTATGATCACTATGTAGTTCGTATAACAGGTATTGATGTGCTGTCTGCTGAAGACAGAATCATGCCCCACACTGCCTAGGCAAGTGAGTGCATACCACTCAACAGAGTAAGCTTAATTTGGCCCACCAAGTGAACGGATATTTTAACGTGAGTTGCAAAGACTGAGAAATTTTACATAAAATTCCAGCCTTTTGATTTCTTTTGAAAAAGTGGAAGAGCTGACATCTCAAAAGTCCCACCCCTTTCAAATAGACACATTCAGACTAGCTGACTCTCCACTGAATGAGGCATATGCCCTTCATTTGACTTAAAGCTCCTGCCTGCAGGCGTTACATTGTGTGAGTCCTTGCTCAGACAGCTTTACATCAAACAAACAGCAAAGCAAACTTATCTTCTCCTTTCCCAAGGTGTCAAGTTCACTTTCAGTATCTCTCCCACGGTGTAGGGCTTTTGAGCAGGCTGAATGAATGTTAGTCAGCACTAAATCTCTTTCCCTCCTCATTCAATTCATTTGTGTAGACCCTCACACATCAGAGTACATGTTTCCTGCTGCTAATTTGTTTACGGTCACAGTCCTGCTGGGATCAACAGCAGCCTATTAACTTTCACAGTCGTTTTTAACCACAGCCTCAGGCTTTCTCTCTGCTCATTAATTCACTCTTGTGAGAAAGTTTTGAGTGCATTAAAGTGAAGCATTTAAAATAATCCTGATTTAACCAAGTGCAAGGCAGTCTCACACACACACAGCTAACCTGTGGCAGGACAGGGCCAGGTGCTGGCAACAGACCAGGGCCACTAAGCCAGGGCTCCATGTGTATCCTGGGGCCACTCAAGAGCACCACCAATACGACTTGCACTTCCACCACACACTGCAACCCAGGTCAGGGTGGAGCCAGGTTCCTAGAAGGATCTACATTAGCTTTTCTTCAAAGAAAATTGTGCTCTGTGGGGGTGGGGTGCAGCTTCTCACACTGGACCATGCCCCACCCATATACACTGGTTAAACATAAGAACACTTAATGTATAAGCTTTTCAGTTTCAAACTACTTATTTTTCACAACTAAGATCATATCATCACATTTTTTACCTCTGTGTGATAGGTGAATTAATTGAATTAACTAAAACTACTGAGGTTCAACCACAATGAAAACAACTTCATAGTACAGCTCTGAAGGGCAGATCACGGAGAAGGCAATGGCAACCCACTCTAGCACTCTTGCTTGGAAAATCCCATGGGCAGAGGAGCCTGGTAGGCTGCAGTCCATGGGGTCGCAAAGAGTCATACATTGGAGAAGGAAATGGCAACCCACTCCAGTGTTCTTGCCTGGAGAATCCCAGGGACGGGGGAGCCTGGTGGGCTGCTGTCTGGGGTCGCACAGGGTTGGACACGACTGAAGCGACTTAGCAGCAGCAGCAGCAGCAGCAGCAGAAGGGCAGATAATAGCAGGTGACCCAGCATAAAGCCCAAAGCACTAGTTTCTTTAAGATGATCTGAGTATCGACATTTTTCATAACTTTATGCTAACCTGCTACTATTGAGTATTCAACCAGAAAGATGAAAATGGAAAGCAGAGTGATAATTAAATTAACAATTTTGCAGAATAACACCTTTATCTTGTGCATAAAATGTGTTAGAAATTCTCCTCAAGTGCTGTGATGATGATGTTACCTTATCTTGTATACCTGGTATCACTAATTTTAGCAACACACGATCCTATAAGATGTGCTTTAAAAATTCTGTGGAAACCTTGGATTTCAGGAGCATCATTAGGTCAAACTCTGGTTCCTGAAAAGCTACATTAAAATCAATTTCTTCACATTATAACTTGCATATATAACAGTAAACAACAGTTTCCAATGACAATTACAGGCTTTAATTTTCTTTACTCCCACTTTTTTGCTGATTAAAATAGGCAAAGCATCATATTTTCACCTAAAATGTTTTGCTTGTTTTCTGGATTTCTAAGCTGGATTTCAATTTTGAAGTCCTGAAAGGTAACAAGGGATCCCAGGTAATCATTTGCAATAAGGAAAGAATCTCTTTAGCTTCAAAGTTCTGGTTCAACAAAGTGTTTTCAGTAGCCTGCTTGCTTTCTCTTACTCTCATGATTCTAAATTTCAGGGAGTGATGAAAGCTTTACACGTAAACTATGAAGGGGAGTCATTGTAGAAAGGAAATGCCTCATGTGCATCTTAGAGTCTATTTTTGTACTCTCTGGGAAGGCAGTGCATTACTTTTAGTAGCCTAAGTAGTCCAGTTTTTAAGCATTTTAAAGTAATTTTTAAGTAGTCAATTTCAAGCAGTTCATCTCCCATTTAATTCATCAAATTAGAAGTTTCTGAATCAAGCCTGATCATTTGTATTCTCCTGGCATTCTGAGTTCAGGAGGAAAAGAAAATATTCCCAGGATATCTTGAATTAAAAACACACGTGACCTCAACAACAAGTGTTGACAGGCTTACCATCTGCTGTTCACCAGAGTCACCGATCTGTCACCACTTCACACAAGCTAGACTTGTGGGTAGCAAGTCAAGGGGCAGCATTCTGCTGTAGCTCCTCTCCAGGGGTGAGAAACCATCGTGGTGGCACAAAGGTGAAAGCGAGCCATGGGCAGGGAGCAGAACATGGGCCACATGCCCTTCTTGTTGTAGTCACCCACTCTGGCATGCTTTTTATCTTGAGGAAAAAAAAAAAAGAAAAGTAAATCTTCTGAAGAAGGTGAAGGACTCTTGAAAACTATTTTCTTTCTTGGTATAACTGATACAGTTGGAAAACTTCCCTTGTGATTCTAGTAGCAAGAGCTTGGAGGAGAAATGGGCATTTACTTAATGGATGGTGTATAAACATAAACCTATAGCACAGCACAGAAGCCCCTGGGTGTGATTCCAAGCTAATGAAGGGGAGATGTGTTTGTGGGCCATCACTCCAGAAACTTGTCACGTGTCACCCCTGGAAGCTTAACACATGTGCCCACATCACTGCCATGTGGCTGAACCACCTCTGGAGATCCTTCCACTCTGAGTGAGTCCTGAGTCATCAGCCCCACAGCCAACTGACTTTCCAAGGTACTACACCAGTAGGAAGTTGAGGATCACGGAGTTTAGGTTTATGCTAATTTTTTTTTTTTTAACAAACATGCCATTCAAGTCATACTAATTAAAACAATACAGCAGGAGTTACATCTTCTTTTATGGTCTCTACAAAACAGTCCTACCACTCATCTGTCACCAACATGGACATTTTATGAGAAACACTTTTCAGTATTTGCTTACTAGTTCATCTTTTACATACAGTTGGGATGAATAATTTAGACTGGCATTCTCCCCACCCATCTACCCAGCAAATGTGTTTTTCCTTATCTGAGGTTTTCTCAGAACCCAGAAGAGTGTAATCAACATAATACAGTGACAATTTAAGCAAGAAAGAAATATCACTTTAAAGAGGAAATGCTGAGAATTGTAAAAAAAAGTTAAAAAAAGTGTGACATAAGTGAGGAGCCACAACACAGAGGTATACCCCTGTCAGGAGACCGTGGAAATGGAATGGGTGGGATGGGAAGAATAAAAAGAGAAATAAACCATGTGGCAGGTAATTGCAGCTTCCTATTTTTCCAGACCTGCATTCATCTCAGACATGTATGCTTTCATTTTCTATACTTCCAGGAACACTGACCCTCTTTCTGTTCCTGGAATCCTTAAGGCCAAACATAGTTTGTTTTGACTTGCCCACTCAGAGAGCAGCAAGATTGTCTGAAAATGCCCAGGGGGTTGTACTTGTATGAGAAGAGAAATTGACACTGGATACTTTAGCTCTGTACTGCTGACTTAGATTTTATTGGTCCAGTTTTCACTTTATTCTTGTGCTGGGTGAAGTCATACAATAAAACTCAAGAAAGGAAAATAATTGATTGGATGTGCTATTAAGCTAATTAGCTTAGTTAAAAAAATAGTTTACAAACTTGAGGCGAGTAATTCATAGATGTTTAGAATCATAAAAAAATGTTGATTTCTTTTTGTTTTACTGCTGGTGAGTATTATCTGGGGCAGAACTAGGCAGCTTATAATGTTTGTGGGCTTGTGTATGTTTAAAAGTTTGTGAAGCAGGGTGACTGCCTGTTCTCAGTGCTGATGGAGGATTAGAGAAGAATCTGTCAGTTGGGGACCACTTCCTTTCTAAATTAAAAACTTTATCTATGTTTCTTAGTTTTTAAAATTTCTTAGTTGCTTTTTGAAGCAGTGATGCTTTCTGTTTGGGAGTTTTAGTCTTTAATTTCTAGGGCAATGTACTTTCATTAGTCTCTTTTATGGCCTCCCTTTCTCTTCCCTTCCTGCACCCCATGAACCTCATTACTTCTTATTATATGACCTTGAGAAAGCTGTTTAGTTCTGTGCATCTCATCTATAAGATAAGTTAAAAATATTCCTTTAAAGTTGATTTCCAATTATTCTCCATTTTTATTCACTCCCCTGGAGAATTTCTGTTTAATTTTATTTATTATCTATATATGAAAAAGTCCTAAATCAATATTCCCAGCCTCAGTTTCTCTCACTCCCAGTTATCTGTATGCTTTTACAATATATATGTCTCACTAGAATTCAAGGCTTAAGTATTGAACTCTGGTTGTTAAAATGAAATTTCCTCTTTAAGAAAATTAATAGCATGTCTTAAGAGTCATGAAATATATTCATGTATATATATAATCCAGGAATTCTACTTATAGGAATCCACAGTAAGAAATAGTTTAAGATATATTTTTGAAAAGTATGTTCATTGTTCCTCCTTCTCCAAATTGAAAGGAATCTGAATAAACAATAAAAAGGGATTGTGAGTTATGATACATTAATCTGATAAATACTAAAAATCTATTAGAAAGGCTTACTTCCTTTTAGCCACGATGAAATGTGAGTAATATTATATATAATGTAATATAATATAACACATGTGAACTGAACCCCTTACAAAGTTCTGGCAGGAAATATATGAAAATGATAATAACTGTGTTCAGATGGCAGATCAATTGTGAATCTTTATTTTGTTTTCTCTTTTTCCAAGCTTGCAATTATGTTTTTTACCCCTCTTGCTGTTGGAAAAAATAATCAATGTTGAAAACTGATCTTATTTCTTTTCTTTGTAAAGTCTTTTCCCAATGGCTACCAATGTGTCTTCTCAAGTCCTCTAGGTGCTCAGCTCTGGAGTTTTGAATTTTGTAATTCTCTCCTTTTACCTCTCATATCTCAAATTATAATCAAGGGCCATAGAATCTTCTTCAAAAACAGATTTTGTTCATTACCACTTTCTACCCAAATCCAAACTCTCAGCCATTGTAGCCAGTATGTATTTAACAGCTCCTCATGGGATCTCAAAGAGTTGGACATGCCTAAATTTGTGTGTGTGTGTGTGTGTGTGTGCATGCACAAGCATGCACATACACACATGTGCACGCGCACACACACACACACACACACACACACACACACACTACCTTATGTAGTTCCTCTCCTCACAAACCTACTTTTTGCTCCCTACTGTTTACAATATCAAAATTGGACTCCAGTGTTGATCTTATTACCTTTTCCCATATAATCTCTGTTTAACTTCTTAACTTTGGTTTTACAAATATCCCTACCTCAAATTCTCTACTTTGGCCAGAAAGCTCTCTGAGTTCCATTTTCATATTTTGTATCCATCAATCTTTTTACTTCTTGCTTTAAAATTCACTCTCAAGTGTGTATTATGTATTCTTTCCACATTTGGGGATATGTTACTCCATGTATCCTCAGTTCTTACTAACATGGACTTTTTAAATATCCAAGTGTGATAAAATATTTGAAATGTGGTATACAAATATTAGATATTATATTATATTGTTGCAGTATGGCATAATCCTTAAAGTATTATAGTTAATGGCTATTTTTTTTCTAATTTAAAAAATTAAAAATTGGACATAGAAATAACAGATAGGTTACTATAATATCAGTCACAGAAAAATACTAGGAAGGTTTATGACAGCCATGCTTTTGTTGTCACTGAGGACAAGATATGGCAGTCAGTAGAAGCAATAAGAACAAGGCATTCTAGAATTACGTTGATAATTTGAGTTCATTAGCCTTGATCAGAGGAATGCTTTCAGCACAGTATTTGACAAAATCTTTTTAACAGCCTTATGGACAAGACTAAGAAATGTGAGCTGGAGGATAATTACTTGAGTAAATTCATAGCCAGCTGAAAAATTACTCTAAGAATCTTGATTAAGATAGAGATCAACTTGGAAAGATCAACTAAGCTATCTGACTCTGATCTCTTCAGCATTTTTTATCAATGATTTAATGAATAGTCAGAAAATATTCACAGCAAATTTGCCCAATTATAATAGCTAGATGATATTGTTTATACAATGAATGTAGGAAAAAAAGAAGAAGAGAGAAAAAGAAAGTCCTCCAAAGTCTAAAATTTCAGACTAATGTCAGGAAGATGAAATAAAGTACAGATAAATATGAAGCCTTCAATTCAGGTTTAAGAAATTGGCTGAACAATTGCCAATGGGAGAGACTTTACTTGACAAAAGTTCATGCGAAAACAAATTCCCAGAGGTTTCAGTTGACATTATCCCCACCATGAGCCAAAGTCATATGGAGGGAAAACAAACATTTTTTGTTTTGAGGTAGGAAAGTAATATAGCATCCAGAGCAATGGAAGAACATATTTTAATTTTACCCTGAATTTACTGCACCTGAAAAAATAGTTTAATTTGGGGTGCCTTATTTTAAAGGAGGAAGCAGACAATTCAGAGGTAATAGAAACGGCAGGAAGAGAAATGTAAGGAAATTAGGGTAAATGAAGAAGAGGTGAATGGGGTGTTTAGCTTACAAGAGATCACACAAGAAGTGCCATAACAACTCTGCTCAGATACATAAATGATTCTCAGGACTTCCCTCGTAATCCAGTGGCTAAGTCTCTGTGCTCCCAATGCAGGGGGCCCAGGTTCAATCCTTGGTCAGGGAACTAGATCCCACCTGCTACGTCTAAGAGTTCATGTGCCACAACTAAAGATACCATGTGCTGCAAGGAAGATTGAAGATCCGACGTGCAACAACTAAAATCTATCATAGCCAAATCAACAAATTAAAATAAAATCCAAAAAGTGACTCTCAGGTGAAACAGAAAGTAAAGTCTGACAGAGGGACCAACGTTTGAAAACAAAGCTTTAATGTACTGCTGGGACCTGAGAAGCTGAGATGCTGAATGGAGTGATGTCACCATGAAATGAATTTTCTTGCTGCCAAAGAATGGGTCAAATTAATTTTTTGTTTAATAGCTTCTTGGTGCCTGGCATAAGCATCTAGAGCATTCTACAGAAGTCAACACATGATGGTGAAATAATGAAAGCTGGAGACAGGGAGGGCTGTTCTGTGTCTTTGATATGAAAATAAATAGCCTGTGGAGGCGAAATGAAAACTTTTCAATCTTTCAACTATATTCACCAATGTCATAGCATTTTAGAATCATATTTAAGATATCAAAGACTGGCAAAGCATGTGTGACTTTTCAATTCAAGAAAAGATTTAGTTTTATTAATATACTGCTTTTCCTATAATTGCTCATAATATCAACTAGTGAAATGGAAAACCTTGTCAAATCGCTGCAGATGGTGACTGCAGCCATGAAGTTACAAGACGCTTACTCCTTGGAAGAAAAGTTATGACCAACCTAGATAGCATATTCAAAAGCAGAGACATTACTTTGCCAACAAAGGTCCATCTAGTCAAGGCTATGGTTTGTCCAGTGGTCATGTATGGATGTGAGAGTTGGACTGTGAAGAAAGCTGAGCGCCAAAGAATTGATGCTTTTGAACTGTGGTGTTGGAGAAGACTCTTGAGAGTCCCTTGGACTGCAAGGAGATCCAACCAGTCCATTCTGAAGGAGATCAGCCCTGGATTTCTTTGGAGGGAATGATGCTGAAGCTGAAATTCCAATACTTTGGCCACCTCATGTGAAGAGTTGACTCATTGGAAAAGACTCTGATGCTGGAAGGGATTGAGGGCAGGAGGAGAAGGGGACGATAGAGGATGAGATGGCTGGATGGCATCACTGACTCGATGGACGTGAGTCTGAGTGAACTCTGGGATTTGGTGATGGACAGAGAGGCCTGGCATGCTGCGATTCATGGGGTCGCAAAGAGTCGGACACGACTGAATGACTGAACTGAACTGAACTGAAACATAACTGAGATAAAAATGCATTTTCATCCACTTTAAAGTTCCACCAACAATAAGAAATTGTCAAGAGGAAGAATGAATGTAGAAACACAGCAGAACTAGACCAAAATCAATTTCAAATTCACTAACCATCTCAGTAGTTTTCAAATGATAACTTTTCATGAACTTGCATACAACTAAAGTTGCTGCAGTCATGTCGGACTCTTTGCAACCCAATGGACTGTAGTCCATCAGGCTCCTCTGTCCATAAGATTTTCCTGGCAAGAATACTGGAGTGAGTTGCCATTTCCTCCTCCAGGGGATCTTGCCAACCCAGGGATCTAATCCATGTCTCTAATGTCTTCTGTGTTGGCAGGCGGGTTCTTTACCACTAGTGCCACCTTGGAGCTTATTAATTTTAAATTACTAAACATTTTCAAGGCTAACATTCAGCCCTGTCCTCCATAAAACAAATACAATAAGAATTTCAGGGAATTACTAAGAAGGTAAGCTTTTTTCCAAAGATTAATATTAATTTTGTTATTTGTAGAGAAATTATAATACTAATTATACTAAGAACAACAGAGATTTAAGTTATTAAGATATTGATTGGTGGTTAGTTGATGTTGTTGTTCAGTTGCTAAGTTGTGCCCAGCTTTTTGTGACCCCATGGACTGCAGCACTCCGGTCTTCCCTGTCCTTCACTGTCTCCTGAAGTTTGCTCAAATTCATGTCCATTGAGTCAGTGATGCTATCTAACCATCTCATCCTCTGCTGCCATCTTCTTTTGCCATCAATCTTTCCCAGCATTAAAGTTTTCTCCAATGAGTTGGCTGTTTGCATCAGGTGGCCAAAGTATTCGAGATTCAGCTTTAGCAATAGTCCTTCCAATGAATATTCAGAGTTGATCTCCTTTAGGATTTACTGGTTTGATCTCCCTGCAGTCCAAGGTACTCTCAAGAGTCTTCTCCAGCACTGTCATTTGAGAGCATCAATTCTTTGGTGCTCAGCCTTCTCTATGGAACAACTCTCACATCCATATATTACTACTGTAAAAAGCGTAGCTTTGACTATTGGGACCCTTGTCAGAAAAGTGATGTCTGTGCTTTTTTTAATATGCTGTCTAGGTTTGTCATAACTTTCTTCCAAGGATCAAGTGTCTTTTAATTTCATGGCTGCAATCACTGTCCCTAGTGACTTTGGAGCTGAAGAAAATAAAATCTGTCACTGTTTCCACTCTTTCCCCTTCTACCTGCCTTGAAGTTATGGGACTGGATGCCATGATCTTAGTTTTTTGAATGTTGAATTTTAAGCCAGCTTTTTCTTTCTCCTCTTTCACCCTCATCAAGAGACTCTTAAGTTCCTCTTTACTTTCTGCCATCAGAGTGGTATCATCTACATATCTGAGGTTGTTCATATTTCTCTTGAGCAATATTGATTCCAGCTTGTGGTTCATCCAGCTGGCATTTTGCATGAAGTACTCTGTATAGAAGTTAAATAAGCAGGGTGAAATACACAGCCTTGTCATACTCATTTCCCAATTTTGAATCATTCTGTTATTTTACTTCCAGTTCTAACTGTTGCTTCTGGTCTGCATACAGGTTTCCCAGAAGACAGATGTGGTGGTCTGCTATTCCCATCTCTTCAAGAATTTCCCACAATTTGTTGTGATCCATGCAGTCAAAGGCTTTAGCATAGTCAATAAACCAGAAGTAAATGTTTTTCTGGAATTCCCTTGCTTTCTCTATGATCCAACAGATGGCAATTTGTTGGCAATTTTATCTCTGGTTCCTGCCTTTTCTAAATCTAGCTGTACATTTGCAAGTTCTCAGTTCATGTACTGTTGAAACCTAACTTGAAAGATTTTGAACATAACCGTGTGAAATGAGTGCAATTGTATGGTAGTTTCAACATTCTCTGGCACTGCCCTTCTTTGGGACTGGAATGAAAACTGACCTTTTCCAGTTGATGTTGGCAAAACTTAAAAATATCCAACTAAAATGTTAGCATAATGCTCATTTTTAAGATTTTGAAACAGACACAGAAGAAGACAGAGCCCAAGCCTGCACTGCTGGTTGCTGGAGGGTGAGATTTGGAACAAGGGTCTGCCCAATTCACAATCAACTGCTATTTTATAACACACCACAGGGAACTGAAAAACGAAGTGAATTATCGAGATATGGTATTGAACATCTGATTTATACAATGTGCTGCATTAAGCCCTGGCAGGACTGGATATACAAAGAAAACCTTCCCCTTTTCTTGAAGAAACAGTTGCTTAGCTGGGAGACAAGCTTGAATGCATAACAGTCCAAACAAGGCAGAATCCATTAAGCAGTTCTATGAAGGTGCAAAGCAGAGAGGTGCCTCTATATAGTTTGCTAGTGATGTGTCTTGAGAAGGAATGCTCGAACATGCGCAGGAATGCTGGATAACATAGTCTTCATACTCTTTATCACTTAAGACACTTGTGTGAGAATGAATCAGGAGACATTTCAGCTCACAGAACTTGTGAGTATGTACAGGGGGCCTGTGCTTGACTGCAAATTAACAAGAGTTCACATGACAACCAGCCTGGAGGGGTAGGGGAGGGTCAACTTGTGACAATTAAGGAGGCAGGACCAGCTAGGCTAGGAGATATGTCTGAGTAGAGACAATATTTTCCTGAGAAAACCTGTTTTTACTTCAATATATAAATGGATGGTGAGGACTGGCAGTATAAACCATATGACACAGCCAAAATTATTTCAACTCTTTATTTAAACATGCACTACATCCACTCATCACAGCCATGGAAAAACTCATTAAAATGTCTTTCTGCTAGACTACCATATAATGCAGCAATCCTGCTTCTGGATATACATCCAAAAGAAATGAAATCAGAATCTTGAAGAGATACCTGTATTCCCATGTTTATTGCAGCATTATTCATAATAATCAAAATACAGAAACAACATAAGTGTCTGCCAATAGATGGATGGATAAAAAAAGTGACACAATAGGTATAATATGCATTTATATTATATATACATAATATATGCACAGGCTTCCCAGGTGGGTCAGCAGGTAAAGAATCCGCCTGCCAATACAGGACCCACAGGAGATGCGGGTTTGATTCCTGGATTGGAAGACCCCCTGGAGGAAGGAAATGGCCACCTACTCCAGTATTCTTGCCTGGGAAAATTCCATGGGTGGAGGAAGCTCACAGGATGGCTACAGCCATGGGGTCGCAAAGAGTCAGACATGACTGAGCAACTGAGCATGCATGCAATATATGTACATACACACATGCAAACAATGGGATATTATTCAGCCATAAGAAAGGTTAGTCTGCTGTTTGTGACAACATCAGTGGATCTTGAGGGCATGACATGAAGTGAAATAAACTAGACAGAGAAAGACAAATACTCTGTGACATCACTTATATATAGAATCTGAATAAGTTATATATCAAAAGCAGGTTATTTTGTGTGCAATTTATGTTGAAGAATGTGGAAGATCAGCTCTTCTAATACCATCTTTTTATTGTAGCAAGCTGATTCTGTCTCCCACTTTTGGTTCAGAGGAGCCTGGAAGTTACCCAAGGCCTCAAAGTTACTGCTCTCTCAGGGAAGATGCTCTCCTACTGGTGCCACAGGAAGCCATCAACTAGGCTGTAATGTCTTTCCAGGCACTGGTTGCTCTGCTACTACCTGAGCTGACCAAGTGCCACCTGTGTTCCTGCTTGCTGCCAGGACGGTCCTGGGCACATGGGGCGGGTTAGGAGCAGAACCCTCAGAACAACACCAATAACCTGTGTTTACCATCCACTTAGTAAGCAGTTACTGAGCACAGGCTGTGTATAGAGCATTCCCCTGTACGTTTACAGTAAGATATCCACCAGTTCTCAGTAGGATCCAGTGAAGTGAGGATTATCACCCTATTACTCTGATGATGCCCTCTTCCCATGAGATAATTTGGATACAAAGAAGTTAAATGGTTCTTCTGGGGTCATATAACCAGTCTTCTGACTCCAAGTTCAGTGCCTTCCATCACCCTATATCTACTTACTCTGCCTGGCTATTCAGGAATCCCCTTTTCTTCTATGACACTGTTACATCAGTGTGGCCCATAAACCCCGTCTTAGCACTGCAACGGATCAGACTCTATGGCACCTTCCCTGGACAGATCCCTCCCCCAAATTTTCTGCTTAGATCATCTCTGATGTATTTACATAATAGTTTCTCACGCACATTTCCTGAGTTGTTTTATAGATACTAAAACCGCTACCAAATGGGAGAAATGAACTACTTGATAACCCTGAGCACATGGCCCCCAGACTGACTGGCGCCTAGGAATAATGTGAATCCCTGTTACACCGCCCCATTACCTCACCACCGACCAATCAGAGAATTATTCACGAGCTGATCGCATACTCCAGGATGCCCCTCTCTCACCTTGCCTTTAAAAATGCTTTGGTGAAACCCTTCAGGGAGTTTGGATTTGGGTTAGCACAAGTTACCTGTCCTCCTTGCTCGGCCCTGCAATACACCATTTTCTGCTCCAGGCTCCAACGTTTCAGTTTGTTTGGTTTTACTGTATGTCAGGCATATTAATCTGTGTTTAATAAAAGTAACACCTAGGTGCTTGAAAGAAAGACTGAGTCTCGGGCCTCTTCCAGACCTGCTGACTCAGACCTGGCCTTTTATTTGCTTATTTATTTATTTTTGTTGTTGCTGTTGCTGGTTTTTATTTTAATTTTTATTTTTAATTAGAGGATAATTGATTTACAATGTTTTGTCAGTTTCTGCCATACAACAACATGAATCAGCTATGGGTTTACATATGTCCCCTCCTCCTTGAGCCTCCTTCCTACCCCCTACTTTATCCCATCCTTCGAGGTTGTCACAGAGCGCCAGGTTGAGCTCCCTGTGTCACACGGAAAATTCCCAGTGGCTATGCATTTTACATATGGTAAAGTATATGTTTCAATGCTACTTTATGAATGTGTCCCACCCTTTGTTCCCCCACTGTCTCCACAAATCTGTTCTCTATTGTTGCGTGTCTGTTGCTGCCCTGCAGATAGGTTCATCAGTACCATTTTTCTAGATTCCATATATGTGACTTAACATATGATATTTGTCTTTCTGACTTACTTCACTCTGTATAACAGGCTCTAGGTTCATCCACCTTACTATAACTGATTCAAATTCATTCCTTTTTATGGCTGAGTAATACTCCATAATACTCCATTGTATAAATGTATCACAACTTCTTTATCCGTTCAAATGTCGATAGACATCTAAGCTGCTTCCATGTCCTGGCTATTGTAAATATGCAGTACATGTGCCTTTCCAATTATGGTTTTTTCAGGGTATAAGCCCTTAGTGGGATTGCTGCAGATCTTGTATTTTAACAAGACCCCACACAGTCTGTCTGTACACTGAGATCTCAGCAGAACTGCTGCATGAATCATAAAACCAGCTGGGAGCAGCTCCTCCTATAGAACCCTTTGGCTCCAGTCTCTGCAGGATTAAATTCTGCAGGGGAAAACTAATTTTGACTCTATTAGTCTTACTTCTTTAGTGTTAGAGCAGCTTATTAGGAGGCGATTTCACCTGGAAGGTAGTTTCCTACCACAGACATGAAAAAAAAATTTCCCACACAGATCTTACATTTAATGATTCTGTTTTGCAAATATTTATTGTTGTCTGTTATTTGCCAGGCACTGAGTGAGGTGCAGGGCTTAGTGATTTCCCATGGGACACAGCTGTCCACGCTACTTCTGGCTTACTATGATTCAGGCAATTCCTGGTTTTAAAGTTGCATGTTTATAGTAAAATTGCATCTGCACTTCTCTTAATGCTTTCTTGTTGAGTCATTCATTAGGTCAAACAACATATTTTTTTCAGACAACAAACATCTTTCACTGATGAAGTCTATTGTATTTAAGTATATGATGAAGTCCATTTTACTTATACATATTTGTGTTTCCACAAATATTATATCCTGAAGCAATCCTTAATGGAAACATATTTTTTAAAGGAAGACTTGTAAAAAATCATGGTCATTTTGCTACTCTTTTGTGGTTAGCAGAACTCCCTCTCTGAGGTTTCATAACTCAATAGAGTTAACTTGGAAATCCTCCCAGGAAACCAATGCTGAAAATTAAGTCTCTCAGGACACGTTGTTGTCTCCATAATTTAACCTGGATGCTATTCAAAATTTGAAGATAAATTTTTTTTTTCAGAATTTTTCATTTTGATTTCAGACAGAGCTTCTTAAGACAATAGCAAGTCTTGTAGTGACTGGAACTTAAGAGAGGTGGATAATTTAAATACTTAGGGCCTTCCATCAACATCAAAATTATAGGCTGGGAACTCTGCTCCTTTATGGGAAACTATTTCTAAAAGTAGTTCTGAAAATCCCTTGAGGTGATGCATACTCCTGGGAAAAATACCTGGCTGAGTAGTTTACTCTTATATGAGAGTATTAAAAGATAAAAAGACTTTAGGCAAAGGACTTCTTATCTCCACACTTGAGAATAATTCTATTTTGCTTGAGAGTCTTTGGGGAATAATTAGTTTTCAAGGATTCAGCCTTATTATATCCTGAAGAATGTTCTGAAATGTTTTCAGTTCAATTCAGTTGTTCAGTCATGTCCAACTCTTTGCAACCCCATGGACTGCAGCACACCAGGCTTCTCTGTCCATCACCAACTTCCAGAGCTTGCTCAAACTCATTTCCATTGAGTCGGTGATGTCATCCAACAACCTCATCCTCTGTCATTCCCTTCTCCTGCCTTCAATCTTTCCCAGAATCAGGGTCTTTTCCAGTTGAGTCAGTTCTTGACATCAGGTGGCCAGAGTATTGGAGTTTCAGCTTCAGCATTGGTCCTTCTAATGAATATTCAGGACTGATTTCCTTTAGGATGAACTGGTTGGATCTCCTTGCAGTCCAAGGGACTCTCAAGAGTCTTCTCCAACATCACAGTTCAAAAGCATCAATTAATTATTCAGTGCTCAGTTTTCTTTATACTCCAACTCTCACATCCATACCTGACTACTGGAAAAACCATAGCTTTGACTAGATCAACATTTGTGGGCAAAGTAATGTCTCTGCTTCTTAATATGCTATCTAGGTTGGTCATACGTTTTCTCCCAAGGAGCAAGCGTCGTTTAATTTCATGGCTGTAGTCACTATCTGCAGTGATTTTGAAGCCCAAGAAAATAAAGTCTGTTGCTGTTTCCATTGTTTCCCAATCTATTTGCCATAAAGTGATGGGACTGGCTGCCATGATCTTCTCTTTTGAATGTTGAGTTTTAAACCAGCTTTTTCACTCTCCTCTTTCACTTTCATCAAGAGGTTCTTCAGTTCCTCTTCACTTTCTGCCATAAGGGTAGTGTCATCTGCATATCTGAGGTTATTGATATTTCTCCCAGAAATCTTGATTCCAGCTTCTGTTTTATCCATCCCAGCATTTTGCATGATGTGCTCTGCATATAAGTTAAATAAGCAGAGTGACAATATACAGCCTTGATGTACTCCTTTCCCAATTTGGAACAAGTCGGTTGTTCCATGTCCAGTTCTAACTGTTGCTTCTTGATCCGCATACAGATTTCTCAGGAGGTAGGAAAGGTGGTCTGGCATTCCCATCTCTTGAACAGTTTTCCACAGTTTGCTGTGATCCACACAAAGTCTTTGGCACAGTCAATAAAGCAGAATTAGATGTTTTTCTGGAACTCTCTTGCTTTTTCTATGATCCAACAGATGTTGGCAATTTGATCTCTAGTTCCTGTGCCTTTTCTAAATCCAGCTTGAACATCTGGAAATTCATGGTTCACATACTGTTGAAACCTGACTTGGAGAATTTTAAGCATTACTTTGCTAGTATGTGAGACGAATACAATTGTGTGGTAGTTTGAACATTCTTTGGCATTGCCTATCTTTGGAATTGGAATGAAAACTGACCTTTGCAGTCCAGTGGCCACTGCAGAGTTTTCCAAATTTGCTGGCATATTGAGTGCAGCACTTTCATAGCACCATCTGTTAGGATTAGAAATAGCTCTACTGGGATTCCATCACCCCCACTAGCTTTGTTCATAGTGATGCTTCTTAAGGCACACTTAAATTTCCATTCCAGGATGTCTGGCTCTACATGAGTTATCACATCATTTTGGTGATCTGGGTCACGAAGACCTTTTTTGTATATTCTTCTGTGTATTCTTGCCACCTCTTCTTAGCATCTTCTGCTTCTGTTAGGTCCATACAATTCTGTCCTTTCTTGTGCCCATCTTTGCATGAAATGTTCCCTTGGTATCTCTAATTTTCTTGAAGAGATCTCTAGTCTTTCCTGTTCTATTCTTTTCCTCTATCTTTGCATTGACCACTGAGGAAGGTTTTCTTATCTCTCTTGGCTATTCTTTGGAACTCTGCATTCAAATGGGTATATCTTTCCTTTTCTCCTTTGCCTTTCACTTATCTTCTTTTCTCAGCTATTTGTAAGGCCTCCTCAGAAAACCATTTTGCTTTTTTTGCATTTCTTTTTTGGGGGATGCTCTTGATCCCTGCCTGTGCAATGTCCCAAATCTCTGTCCATAGTTCTTCAGGTGCTCTGCCCATCAAATCTAAATCTTTGAATCTTTCTCACTTCCACTGTATAATTGTAAGGGGTTTGATTTAAGTCATACCTGAATGGTCTAGTGGTTTTCCATACATTCTTCAATTTAAGTCTGAATTTGGCAATAGGGACTTCATTATCTGAGCCACAGTCAGCTCCTGGTCTTGTTTTTGCTGACTATATAGAGCCTCTCCATCTTTGGCTGCAAAGAATATCATCAATCTGATTTTGGTATTGACCACCATGGTGATGTCCATGTGTAGAGTCTTCTCTTGTGTTCTTGGAAGAGGGTATTTGCTATGACCATAGGGTTCTCTTGGCAAAGAAAAAGACTGACAAGATAGTGGAGTAGAAGGACGTGCACTCATAATCTCCTGCAAGAACTCCAAAATTACAACTCGCTGCTGAACAGGCATTGGTAGGAAATTGTTGAATCCCACCAAAAGAAGATATCCCATGCCAAGGGCAAAGGGGAAGCCCCAGCAAGATGTTAGGAGGGGCAAAATTGCATTTAGAATCATGCCCCACACCCACCAGAAATGTTCAGAGGGCTCAAACAATACCTTGTGTTCACCAGGACCCAGAGACCACACAGAAACTGAGCCAGACCTGTGTTTGAGTCTCCTATGGAGGTACCAGTCAGCAGTGGCCTGCCACAGGGACAGGGGCTCTGGGTGCAGCAGACCTGTGACATAGCCCTCTTGGGGGAGGTCATCATTAACCCCACCATAGAGCCACTGAGCAGATGACCCACAAACTGCAGGAAAAATATACCAAGGAAATTATTGCACTGTTTTAAGAAAGTTGTAGGACCCATAAATCATTTCCCAACTTGGGGATCTGACAAAGGGACTGAGAACCCACAGGGAATTTGTTTTTGGAGGCCAGTAGGATTTGATTACAGAACTTGCACAGGACTGGGGAAACAAACCTTGGAGGGCACAAACAAAACCTTCTGTGCACCAGGACCCAGGAGAAAGGAGGAGTGACCCCACAAGAGACTGATCCAGACTTGCCTGTGAGTATCCAAGAGTCTCCAGTGGAGGCATGGGTTGGCGGTGGCCTGCTGCAGCATCAGGGGCACTGCGTGGGGCAACGCATGTATGGGACCTTTTGAAGGAGGTTGCCCTATCTTCATTACCTCCACCATAGTTTGGTCTCAGGTCAAATAACAGGGAGGGAATGCAGCCCCGTTCATCAGTAGAAAACTGGATTAAAGATTTACTGAGCATGGCCCCGCCCATCAGAACAAGACCCAGTTTCCCCTCAGTGAGTTTCTCCCATCAGGAAGCTTCCATAAGCCTCTTATCCTTCTCCATCAGAGGGCAGACAGAATGAAAACCACTATCAGAGAAAACTGATAACAGATAAAACTGATCACAAGGACCATCTGACATAACTGTGGTCCACTGGAGAAGGGGATGGCAAACCAGTGTTCTTGCCTTGAGAACCTCACGAACAGTATGAAAAGGCAAAAAGATATGACACTGAAAGATGAACTCCCCAGGCCAGCAGGTGCCCAATATGCTACTGGAGAAGAGTGGAGAAATGACTCCAGAAAGAATGCAGAGATGGAGCCAAAGCAAAAACAACGTCCTGTTGTGAATGTGTCTGGTGATGGAAGTAAAGAACAATATTGCATAGGAACCTGGAATGTTAGGTCCATGAATCAAGGTAAATTAAAAGTGGTGAAACAGGAGATAGCAAGAGTGAACATCATTTTAGGAATCAGTGAACTAAAATAGACTGGAATGGTCAAATTTAATTCAGATGCCCACAGACTACTACTGTGGGCAAGAATCCCTTACAAGAAATGGAGTAGTCCTCATAGTCAACAAAAGAGTCCAAAATGCAGTACTTTGGTGCAATCTCAAAAACAGCAGAATGATCTCTGTTCGTTTCCAAGGCAAATCTTTCAATATCACAGTAAACCAAATCTATGCCCCAATCAGTAATGCTGAAGCAGCTGAAATTGAATGGTTCTATGAAGACCTACAAGACCTTCTAGAACTAACACCCTAAAAAGATGTCCTTTTCGTTATAGGGGACTGGAATGCAAAAGTAGGAAGTCAAGAGATACCTGGAGTAACAGGTAAATTTGGCTTTGGAGTACAAAATGAAGCAGGCTAACAGCATTTTGCCAAGAGAATGCACTGGTCATAGCATATTGTCACCCTGATAATTTAGCTTGCATACAGAGTACATCATGAGAAATGCTGGGCTGGATGAAGCAGAAGCTGGAATCAAGATTGCCTGAGATATATCAATAACCTCAGATATGCAGATGACAGCAGCCTTTTTGATGAAACTGAAAGAGGAAAGTGAAAA